>NC_134099.1:121582978-122207978 GCF_000715075.1 Nicotiana tabacum
TATTTATGCATAGTATTCTTTTTCTACCCTATGTAGGCGACACAAGCTACGGAGTTGTAGACTTATTAAGACTTAAGGATATTTCTTTGATGGGTGATCGGGTCATAGAATCCGCAGGAAAGTGTACGCACCTTTATGCAATTTCGATTTTGCTTTCTATATATAGATATGGCTTTCTCTTGATGGAATATACCAAGCTAAATCTTCTTTTTAGAACCATAACTTAGTGAAGTAGGCGACAAGTGCTATTAGGGTCTGTCTTGAGACATTGGCTCTTAAAAAAGGATATCTTGTCGTTTCATGTGTTCCTTTTTATATAAAACATATTGACTACAAATTGAACTAAAGAAAGAATGTTAACTGTTCCATAACGTGAAGACTGATCTCGACTTAGAATAATCAAACGCCCATCACGAGTCACATGTGCACCCTCACCAGGTAGAATAGTTGTGATATCCTTATCAAGATCTAACTCTAAGAGGATACTATTCATTTCTTCTTTACACTGCTGCTCACTCTAGAGACTAAACAATGGAAATAATACATTACAGTTTGCCAAGTAACGATAATAAGAAAGACTAGGGTATAATTGTTTAAATCCCTGGTCGAAATCATCCAACATAAAATTGTATAAGACCTTAGTGATTAACCCAGCGCGTGGGATCCCTACTTCCGTAAATAGAACAATTAATTTCATTTTGGTCATAAACTGGTATTTTTAAAAAAGATGAAACTAAGGATATTTGTTATTATATAGCTATCACGCACCAAGGGTGCCAGAATTTTACGTCCAACTTTCGTAAAATTATTTTATGATGAATAGTACCTTTTGAGGGCACTAAATCATATCAACTCAATTATGATTAATTAAGTGACTTAACGTATGAGAATATATATTCATAAACCATAAATATTGTGAGAGAAGTCTAGGTGGAAACAAATTTCATGCATCTATTTTCCTTATAAATTGTATGGTAATGTTTTTCTACATCTCAGAATCCACTTACATGTTTGTACATACTCCAATATTTTCTTTTACTCCATCAATCTAAATGAGCATTGTACTCTAATATCTTTTACTTTCTCGCTATCCAGGTTTCGAAAGGACACAAATATATCTCTTTCTCTCATATCTATCCCTTTCCCTCTTTCTTTTTCATTGAGCTGTTGTAAGAATCCTATTAATTTTACTGTCCTTTTACGTGTTAAAATATTCTCGTTTTTGGGCTGATAGCCGTTCGTTAAAAAAAGTAAAACATTGCACGGGGCGCCCTATTTGGTCGCCCCCATTTAATCTATACCCATTTTTTTAAAAACTTTTAACTTGTACTCACTTTTTAAACAACTTCAGCTCCCTTTCTCCTCCCCCTTCTCCTTCATTTTCTTTTTCTTCTTCTACAACGATGACTTCAACATTGCTCTCTTTGATTAATGAAGCTAAAGCAAATATACTGAGGACTTCCATTTGGATTATTATAACATTAAAACCCAGTTTCCTCATTGTCTAGAAACACAACTCCGTCATCCATTGCTGGAAATTTACTTGATATCGTGAATGTTTCTGCACAAGAAACTCATCCTTTAACAGTAAATTTCAAATTCATTCTTTCCCATGCACATGGAGTTTGTTCTTCTTTTTCTTTTTTCTGTTGAGTTTCTTTTTTTGTGGCTATGAAACGTATTTTAAAACATGAAAGTTAACAGGTACACAGTAGATAGATCTGAACGATGGATCCGATTACATAAAATCTAATAACGGTAAACTAAAGCTGGGTGAGTTATCAAAAACTAGAACATCTTGATAGTGGGATTCCCCAGTTACAAAGACAAAAACTTCAGCTCTAGAGCTGAAGTTCCTAGTTACAACACAAAAACTTCAGCTCTAGAGCTAAAGTTTCCTAGTTACAATACAAAAACTTCAGCTCTAGAGCTGAAGTTTCCTAGTTACAACGCAAAAACTTCAGCTCTAGAGCTGAAATTTCCCAGCTACAACATAAAAACTTCAGTTCTAGAGCTAAAGTTCAGGCCCGACTACTAGAATGCTGAAGTTTTGCGTGATTGTCTTTGCTACTTCAGCCCCGTGTGCTAAAGTTATGCAAAAAAATGGGTACACTTGCAAATTTTTTTGCAAAGCGGCCACAAGTTCAAATGTAATACAAAAGCGGGTATAAATACAAATGCCCCTTAAAAAAAGTTGAAAAGTAAAAATATAGGAAATAATATCTAGTTAAATATAAGTGGGGTCTCTATAATTGCACAATTATCCAAAGACGACAAAAAGAAGTTTGGATTAATGGATGAACGTATGACGTCGAATTTCTTTGTTTACCAAAACATTGTTAAAAAGTTAAGAAAATGGGAAGAGAGTACTATTAAGTAGGGGTGTCAATGGTTCGGTTCGGACGGTTATTTTATAAAATTTATACCATATCATTTTTTTGGTTATTCTATTATGTATAACTAAAATTAGACTTTTCGAAACCGTTCCAATCATGTCGGTTTCTCTTCGGTATTAGTATGGTTCGGTTAATTTTCGGTATTTTTTTAAATATCATGTAAAATTCACTAGTAGAAAAAGAATGCAATAACATACGTTGTTTTATAGGATTTAGCAAACCTCTCTAGACATTTTTACTGTCTAAAGGGTGATGAATTAAAAAAAATACGGCTAGAGTATAGATCCATCAATTATTCTACAACAACGTAAAAGAAATCAAACAAAGACAAAGAAAATATAAATCACACGAGTTGAAAGATATACCAAGATGAGACTCAAGAATAAAGTCTATAGAAGATAAAATATTCAAAAAGATAAATCTAAATTATATGTAAGGAAACATATTCAATATATTATAGTTTGTTTTTCTCTCTTGCTAATACAGATACTTAAAATAACTTAGTTTAAGTAGAAGTAGCATAATACGTTTTAGGAATTAGTATTTTGTGTTTAATTACTCGTTGGCTTGTAATAGTTTTCATAATTTAAAGGCCCAAAGAAAATTTAATGCATTATTATTTTTAAACTTACCAAATAAATATATTTTCCACATGTAAAATCTATTCAGTACGGTTCGGTATTTTTTCGGTTTATTTTTATAAAATAAAAACCCTACCCTAATTATCGGTGCGGTTATAGATCTATATAAAAACCTATGGTTTCTTAAAAAGAAACCTAAAAATCGGTTTGGCACGATACGGTTCGGTCGGTTTAGTCGGTTTTCGAATATCCATTGACACCCCTACTATTAAGTATAATTATAGCCTATTTAATTTCACAGTTATTCAAAGATGACAAAGAAAGTTAGAAGCAACGAGATTTATTTTATTTTATTTTTGGTAATGAAGAAATTTTTTCGTTTAACAAGTAGGGTTATATGGGCTGGTCCTCCCATTGGGAGCAGGTGTAGGCGTGCTAGTAGTAATATTGTTACAACCAAAAAAGACATTAAAGAGTTTCCAAGCATAGCCAAATTAGAACTTTTAAGTGCTTTTAATCTTGAATTTAAAACTTTTAAGTGTTTTTAACCCAAAATAGCTTTTAAGGGTGGTTATGGCAATGTTGTGCACATGGGCAGCAGTTGAGCTTTACTAAAAAGGCTGGCAGAAGTGTTAGCACGTTTTAAGGCCTTGTTTTCCATTATTATAAGCTATGATTTACATGATCCTAGTAGTTGGGGATTGTCAACTACATTATGCTAAAATAGTGGGCTATGTAGGACAAGTGTCTAAGCCTAAGGCAACTAATGTGAGAAAAAAGGGCTGGTTTATAAATGGGCAGCTTCCTTTATGTTTATGGCATGAGTGAAAAATGTGTAAGAGTACACATTGAGTTAGGAAAGAGCCCTAAGTCTGGTTTTCAATAGTGAAAACACCTAAGGCTAAGAGTAGTCTTGTGAGGGTCAAGAATGATCTTCTTGTACACAGCATTGTACTTCGAGTTTGAGTTTCTTTGTATGCTCGAGTTAAATAAAAAGTTGGGAAAAGAGTTTCTTGTATATTCTTCCTTGTATTCATCTATATTTTCTGTCCCTTTACTTATTTTTCGTTACCTAAAATCAGGTTAAACTTACTACGTTGAAAAGCTGCCTAAAATATTCTAACTTCAAAGTTACTGAAATTTTGGCTAAGTGTTGGAACAGGCTGAAATCAAGTGTGAGACTTTACTGTCGCGTGGGATGTTTTTGTGTGACATAAAACACGACTGTGACAACAGGTATCAGAGCGGAGCAAGTTCATAACGGAGATACGACGGGCAGTGGCAGATTTTGTGGTCTTGTTTGAGAACATGGCCGGTGGTGGCAATGAACTGCGAGAAAGGCTAACGAAATTGGAGGCACTTGTGGGAAATGTTCCTGATGGTGAAGAAATTCAGACTCTCATAACAAGGCTTGCCTACCTTTAGGCAGAATTGGCAAGGCTAAGTCAAGAGAACGCAGATATGAAAGCTGAGACAGTAGTACTACGATGTGTTGTGGGAGAGGATGCTCCTCAACGTGGTGTTGATCATCTTAAGGTGAAAATTCCTGAACCTAAGTCATTTGGTAGTGCAAGGAGTGCACGTGAATTGGAGAATTTTCTTTGGGATATGGAGTAGTACTTTCATGTTATTTGTGGGCAAGATGAGAAGAAGAAAGTAACCTTGACTAGCATGTATTTGAGTGAAGATGCTAAGTTATGGTGGAACACTCGTGTGGCTGAAGATGAAAGTTTAGGCAGACCAAAGATTGAGTTGTGGGAGCGGCTTAAAAAGGAATTTAAGGATCAGTTCCTTCCTAGCAATACGTCTTGGGTTGCTAGGGACAAACTGAAAAAGTTGGGGCAAACCAGATCAGTAAAAACATATGTCAAAGAATTCACTTCTTTGATGTTGAGCATAAGCAACATGTCAGAAGAAGACAAGTTGCACAACTTCATGAGCGGGCTGCAACAATGGGCACAACTTGAGTTGTGTAGGTAGAATATTCAAAACCTCGCAAGTGTTGTGGTTGCGGCTGATGCATTGGGCGATTTTCACTTAAGTGATGAGATTTCTACTTCAAAGTCCAATAACGGAAAGAAGGACAAGGCTAAGGAGTGGAAGAAATGTGAAATAGTACTAATGAAGACAAGAGGAAGGGAAAGCATGAGGCTGGAACTTCAAAATGCAAGAAGAAGGGCGGCAAATTCAATGGTTGTTTCCTTTGTGATGGACCACATCGAGCAAGGGACTGCCCGTAGAAGGCATTGTTAACTGCCATGACTGCCATGGATAAGAGGGCTGCATTGGAGGCAATGACCAGTGACAAACAAACTATTGGTGTCAATGCAACTGTGGCTGAAGAGAAGGGAGGCCAAGGGGCGTTACTTCTCAACTCCTTAGGACTCATAAATTGAGCTAACCTCGACGAGGACGTCGAGTTTCAAAAGGTGTGGGTGGTTTGTTAGACCTCCACCACTTTAAGCTTGACTTGACAATGAGAGCATTGTCATGAGGCAGCAAGAGTGTTGCAAGCTAGCTGCACGAGTAACACCAAGTTAAAAGGGAAACGGGCAAGTGATGGCCAAGGCTTTGATGGAGGTGAGGCAGCTTGGCAAGGGCTTGACAATAAGTTGCGGGCTGATGATGGAACTTGATCATGGCAAAGGAATCAAGGCATGAACCAGTGATGCCAAGGCAAGGCAAAAAAGGAATGGCAAATGCAGGCTAAAGCGCAACGGAAGGCAGTGTGCGTGAAAAGACTTGTCAAGACATTAGGGCGCGGCGAAGGGCCATGTTCGTGGGAAATGACATAGGAAAAATGTAGCTGCATTGCAGCTGGATACAATGACATTATCTCCTGATTCAAGCCAAGGCACGAAAATGGGCACCAAGCTACAGATTGACTAAGTCAAGGGCGGTTACGGCACATACTGTGCACATGGGCAGCAGTTGAGCTTTGCTAAAAAGGCTGGCAGAAGTGGTTATCATGTTTTAAGGCCATGTTTTCAATTATTTCTTAGCCATGATTTACATGATCCTAGTAGTTGGGGCAGTCAACTACATTAGGCTAAAATAGTGGGCTATGTGGGACAAGTGTCTAAGCGTAAGGCAACTAATGTGAGAAAAAGGGGCTGGTTCATGTGTTATAAATGGGCAGCTTCCTTTATGTTTATGGCATGAGTGAGAAACGTGTAAGAGTCATCGAGTTAGGAAAGAGTCCTAAGTCTGGTTTTCAAGAGTGAAAACACCTAAGGCTAAGAGTAGTCTTGTGAGGATCAAGAGTGATCTTCTTGTACACGGCATTGTACTTCGAGTATGAGTTTCTTTGTATGATCAAATTAAATACAAAATTGGAAAAAGGGTTTCCTGTATATTGTGCCTTGTGTTCATCTATATTTTCTATCCCTTTAATTATTTTTCATTGCCTAAAATCAGTTTAAATTTACTAAGTTGAAAAGCTGCCTAAAATATTCTAAGTCCAAAGTTACTGAAATTCTAGATCTCATTCGTATTCCAGTGGTTTGGGCTGAGATGTGGCCTTTCATTCTTTAGGTAGTGAGAGGGTAAAGGGGAAAGGGTGGGTGGCCCCCTACAAGTTCTTGAAGTCGGATGTTGGAGCAGGCTGAAATCAAGTGTGAGATTTGGCTACTACGCGGACTGTTTTTGTGTGACATAAAGCGCGCCTGTGACATAGGGGGAAAGGTGCACTAAGCACCAAGGATCACTAATATCACATGATTATCTACTACTGAACTATGATCCATAATTGGATCAGTACTAAAACTACTTACTACGGCAAAGCTAGGATCCATAGAAGGATCATGACAAAAACCGTATGTAGTGCTACAAGAGGGAGTGACAAAGAGCATGTTTTGGGATGAATTTACAGCTGGGGGATTAGGGGGTGTATAAAAAAGGCAAGAGTTGACAAGTCTTCGTCTTCCCACTCCTGCTTTGTCCTATTGGAAGTCATTGTAGACAGAAAGCGGTGTTGTATCAAAAAGTTGTAGACTATTGTTACAGGATACAAAAAGTTGTAGACAAAAGATGAGTCAAAAAGTTGTAGACAAAAGATGAGTTCATGTATCTGTTGCCTCTTTAATTTATCCTCAGGGTACATTTATTTGAATTTTACATAAATATTTGTTTTGAATTTCTTTTTTTTGCTAACGTATTTCTAAAACAATGCAATAGATTTTTTATGTGACCTGCAAAATATGAGGCTCTCCAGCCTCCAAAGAAGAGGAAGCTAGAAGTGAAAATTTTGAAGCATTTCTTCTTACTTTGAACTTGCAACAAGGAGAATGATGTTGGACATATTTTCATATGTATTGACACAAATTTACCTCCATTTTTACCGCTATTTTATTATATTTGATATTGAATATGCCCAACTTAGTTTGATGATGTAGTTTTATACTTATTTGGGTGTTAATAAATAATGTAGGTACATTTAGGAGTCTCAATGGTTCGGTTCGGACGGTTATTTTATAAAATTTATACCATACCATTTTTTCGGTTATTCTATTATGTATAACCAAAATTAAACTTTTCGAAACCGTTCCAATCATGTCGGTTTCTCTTCAGTATTAGTACGGTTCGGTTAATTTTCGGTATTTGTTTAAATATCGTGTAAAATTCATTAGTAGAAATAGAATACAATAACATACGTTGTTTTATAGGATTTAGCAAAACTCTCTAGACATTTTTACTGTCTAAAGGGTGATGAATTAAAAAAAATATGGCTAGAGTATAGATCCATCAATTATTCTACAACAACGTAAAAGAAATCAAACAAAGACAAATAAAATATAAATCACACGAGTTAAAAGATATACCAAAACGAGACTCAAGAATAAAGTTTATAGAAGATAAAATATTCAAAAAGATAAATCTAAATTATATGTAAGGAAACATATTCAATACATTGTAGTTTGCTTTTGTGTCTTGCTAATACATATACTTAAAATAACTTAGTTTAAGTAGAAGTAGCATAATATGTTTTAGGAATTAGTATTTTGTGATTAATTACTTATTGACTTGTAATAGTTTTCATAATTTCAAGGCCCAAAGAAAATTTAATGCATTATTATTTTTAAACTTACCAAATAAATATATTTTCCACATGTAAAATTTATTCGGTACGATTCGGTATTTTTTTGGTTTATTTTTATAAAATAAAAAACCTAAAAAGAAACCTAAAAATCGGTTCGGTACGGTTCGGTCGGTTTAGTCGGTTTTCGAATATCCATTGACACCCCTATCGTTGGTACAGGCCCGTATTTTAGTTCCGGAGCCCGGTACAAGTTTGATATGGTATTTAAGTCGTATCTGTGAAATTTGGTGAAAAACGGAAGAGATTTGATATAAATCGGACCCTTGGTTGAGAAAATAGAAATTTTGAACTACTTTATAAATTTCATGAGTTTTAGTGTTAAATCTGTTGTTTAAGATGTTATTTTGGCGATTTAATCGCACGATCAAGCTCGTATAATATTTTGAGTTGTGTGCATATTTGGTTTGGAGTCCCTAGGGCTCGGGTGAGTTTTGGATAGGCCACAGTGTGAATTTGGTCTTAGAAAGAAATTGTTGTTGCATCTGGTATTGTTGCAGGCTCTGATCTCGCAATTGCGAGTGCAGACTTTGCAATTGCAAGCCTAACAGCCTTGGCAATTGCGAGGGCTTTATCGCAATTGCGAAGAAGCCCACACAAGCATTTGTTCACATTTGCGAACATCCTTCGCAATTGCTAAGTCAACAGGTAGGTCAAAGATCGCAATTGCGACAAATTGCGAGAGGAGCAGACCTATAGCATGTTCGCAATTGCGAAGCCTATCTCGCATTTGTGAGCTTCGCAATTGCGAAGCAACTATCGCAATTGCGACATCTGCACTTGAACAAAACATCATTTGGACGGGATTTTCACTTTATTCTTCAAAATTTCAAAACCTAAACCCCAAAGGACAATTTTACTAGAGCAAGTTCCTCCCCAAATCATAGGTAAATGAAACTTAACTCTTGTTCTTCAATCTATTTCATCTTTTAAATGATTTCATCTCAATGTCTAGGGTTTTTCATGGGAAATTGGATGTTCTTGGGTAGAAATTAGAAATTTTGAAATTTGGGGATTTGGACCTCAATTTGAGGTCGGATTTCAAAACCAATTGCATATTTGAGTTTGTCGACGCCCCCTTTTTCTCTAACCGTGGGGTCAGAAATTGGGTATATGACATTGGGAGGACAACTCTATTCCCTTTCGAGAATTAGGTTTAGAAGTTGAAGAGTCGCCACCTAATGATTATAGTGCATTAGGACACTTTTAGAAGAGCTTGAGTTGGAAAACCAGAGATTAGGGTAAGGGCTAGAAATTATCCCGAGGGGAAGGTGTTAGGCACCCCTCAGGATCCTCAAGTGTGGTTCCCGGCCATGCTACAATTGTGACTTTAAGAAGACAAGTAGAAAAAATAAAGCAAAGGGCTTCACATAGTTTTGCAAACAAGTTTAAGAGTTGAAGAAGTAGAAAGTATAGAAAATTAGTTTTAAAAGAAAGCTTAAGGATTAACAAGTAAAAGGGAAAGGAGTCCTAGGTTTGTGATTAATATGGATCACTTCAATGCAATACCCAGCAATCACTCCTCAAAAGAGGGGTCGCACGTGATATTAGCGCATCGGTCATCATCTCCATATTCTACTCTTCCCACCCCGTAAAGGTTATTTAAACGCGTGATTGGGTCACGAAAGCTTATTGCGTGTTGTACCCGTCCCATCCTATAAGTCATAGAGGGTATTTAGGACCACTATTCCTACGATGTAAGGACTAGGCTGAACCCTTAGGTTTAAAGGACAAAATGATAGGCGACATACATAACAAGTAGGACTACACATAAAGGAATCATACAAAGGCGAATAAGTGGCTCACAAATCCCTCCACAAGTAAACATGTAATTAGCACGTCTCAAACACATTTATGGTCTTAAAGATAAGAGTTTAAAAAAACAAGAATACCGCAAAAAAGATAAGCTTCAGTGAAAGCAGAAGGTTTAATAAAAAAAACCTGAATGGCCCGATGAATGTTTGACTTGCAGAAATACAACTAAGAGGGAAACAGTTGAGTAAGTAAAAGGTAAGTGAATTGTTAAAACAACGTTTGAAGAAAGTAGAGATTTGAAATACAGTAGTTTGAAATAACACGTTCCTGGACAGAAAGATAACCTAGTAGCTCGAAAGTTTAATAGGGCGAGACTAAGAAAATTAGCGAGGGTGTATAAATGTGAAACTGGTTTCCATATAGAGAGGTTTTCAAAGAAAGAGTGAACTTTAGAAAGGCAAACGAGAATCAGAGTTCAGAAAGTTAAAAGAGGCTGAGTAGTCTGAAACTGATAAAACAAAATCAATCAATTTTTATTAGGCCTAAAGTTTGCCTAGGAGTCGTATGTATTGCGTACTTGAAAAAGTGAACGTGCATATTAATTCCAATTTTTTAAAGAGAAGACGCAGTTTAGCCCAAACTTAAATTAAACAACTGGCGAGGTGTTCAGCAATTGCAACTCAGACGAAATAAAATCCTAAGCAACATGATGTCTAATGCACATAAAGCTCTTAAAACATGATCTCTAAATGAAGTAGTAATTTTTTTATAACAGTTGTTTGTTGGTTACTAATCGTGATTACAAAATGAGTATAATAACGATCTGAAAGTAAAGAGCCTAGAGCAGGATTTCTATATGTAAGATGCATGTCCTATACATGGTTTCTATTGCACAAATAGTGTAAAGCTCTATAGACATATTTTCTACCCATTACTTAAACTAAGCATGTGTAATCCTACCCAACTTCACTATAGCCCCAATCAGTTGTTTACAATTTATTACAAACCATGATAGGCGAATCACATAAGTAAAGAAAAGTAAGAAGCTACTCTATAGGGAGCCTTTAACCAGGCCCAACCTTCCAACCTCACTTCTTTTGAGTTTCACAACCTTTGCCATGGTTTGGGTACGGCAAAGCTCCCTAAGGGCCCATTGAGATCCTTGGCCAATACCAGCACCCAAACACTTCCAAAATGTTGAACAAGTGTAGTGTGGGATTACCAGCCTTGTGCATCAAAGTTCAGTGATTACTCAAGGGTACCAAGGCAATGCTTTCACGAAGGGGGTAGAACCTAAACTCTAGGATTAGTGAGAGAACGTGACATAGTTTTTAAAGAAATTGAGTTGAAAAATAGTTTAAAAAAATGATCCATGTAGAACCAGTTTTGAAAGAAAACAATTTGACAATGTTGACAATCTCAGAGCCAAAATATCACATATAGTTCAGGGAAGTAAACACAAATAGGGAAGTGGGGACAAGTAGTTCACATGTAAGAGCATAGACATCAGAGAAAACACTTCAGCCTTCAATAGTCATACTCCCTCTCAAAGAGATTCAGGATTATTTAATAGCTAGGAAAGGTTATGAATACAGACTGATAACGTATTGGGGTTAGGGGGGTAAGGAAGAAATGTATTAACAAGTAAATGAAACATAGACAGGCTGAATTACAGGAAAGATAATCACATCAATGAATTAGCAAAAAAAAACATGCTAATTGCAATGAAGACAGCAGAACCATAAGTAGAAGCATGAAAGAAATAAGATAAAGTGCAGTATGTTTAAAAATATATTGTTTTGGAAGCTGTAAATCAAATAGAGGGCATACAAGTCGAGGATGAGATAATATAGAGCAGTAGCGTGCAGAGAAGTAGTATAGTAGAGCAGTCCCAAAATCACTCAGTCTTGGCTTTCAGCCGACTGAGTAATCAGTAGTCAATAGGGGAAGTGAGAGAGGATGTGTAGAGAAACAAGAGAGAACAATGAGTATGCTTACGTGTGTAAGAGAAAGTTCAAAACACTGAATGCCCTCTTATGCCAAAGAGAGGGTAGACTATTTATAGTTTTTGAAAACAAGTGAAAAAATAAGGTAACACGTATAGACTGCTCATAGTTATGGAAATAATGCCTATTAGAATCAATTAAAGCCTCGGACTCCCTTCAGTTAGGGAGTCATAGCTCAAACAGGTACAAATTGTATCAAATAAGGAAATTATTATTTGCAAGACTGGTATTTCCATAATAGGAGTAGTAAGGGTATGATGCATGTGATAAGGACTGAATACAGAATATTTCAAGTAAGGAAAGTATAAGGACATCATATTATGCATACAAATTAGTTCAGAGAATCACGGATGAAATTGAAAGTCACAGGGAATCAGTACTAAGTAACGAGAGCATTTCACGAATAAGGAAGTGATTTAAAAAATCAGTGTAAAACTTCTAAGGAAAACATATACCAATCAGGGATTCGAAGTGATGCACAAAATCAGCAGAATATTTGGTAAACGATGAACAATAAGACCTATAAAACACAATAGGCATGAAAATCAAAGAACCCTAAGCAAGAAACCACAGAAACAGTAGAAGGTTGGAACCCTAACAACAAAAATTAAAGCATAGAACTCGGAGAACAACCCAGAAGATCACATAAACTAGCAAATAATACAAACACAAACATATAGTACTCAAAATCAGAAAGATAAAGTGGTTTCGAAAAGTGGTTCTGAAACCCTAGTTTGAAAAAGGAAACGAAAACGTTTAAAACTTGAACAATCATAAAGATCGAGTAGGGAGTAGTGTAAAACACAAAAGAGTAAGTTAAAAATCGTTAAAAAGACAGAAATTTAAGAGGTCTAGGTAGAAATTAGGGTTTCGTAAAACCAGTGAGAGGTGAGAAACCTGGCTGTGAAACTCGTCAATAATGGTATTCGTAGCACCATCGGACCAAAACCTATCGGAAAAAGGCCGAAGACAAACCAGCCAAAACTTCCGGTGACCATCTTGTATGGTGGAGGCTTCTGGGGTCTCGAAGATAGAGGGAATCAACAAGACAAGGTTTCACGGCGGTTGGTGGTCGAGAGAGGTGATGCTGGAGGTGGTCGGAGAGGCGGTGAATTCATCGGAGAAGAAGAGAGAACCAGAAGGTTCTAGAGAGAAGGGAGAGTGAGGGACAATAGAGAGAGATAGATAATCTCGTGGAAATGAAGGGTCTGGGGGGTAATTGGATTTAATTAAGGCAAGCAAATCTGGGTCGTTGATCTCATTTGATCAATGGCTCAGATTAAATCAGAGTTGGGCCGGGTTGAAAATATGGGTCGGTCCAATTGGGTTTAGGGCTGGGTAAATTGAGTGCTAAAATTGAAATCTGAATGGGCTATAATTGCAATGAGATGAGGCTAAATGTCAAATAGCCAGTTTCCCCTTTTTATTTATAAAAAATAGTAAAATAATTTTTTAAAACAAACTAAAACCACTGAGCTAATTAGTAATATATAAACATTAATCTAAAAATACTAAAAATGATTTTATGCTTGCAAAACGCTATTACTCGTAATATAGGCTATAATTGCAATTTTATGCAATTTAGTTTAAAAATATCAAATAGATTTGTAAAAGTATGCAAAAATCACATTAATTGTATTTTGGTATAAATATGAGAAATAAATAAATTATTCACCAAAATGATAATTTTGGGAATAATTATTGAATTTTGCACTGCTAAAATAGATAATAAATTGGTTTTGAAAGTCTTTAGAAATTTGGGAAAAATACCAAAATACTTGGGCATGCTTATGTATGCACATATATGTTATTTTGAAAGTATTTTGATCGTAAAAAAAATACTTAGGGAAAAATTGGGTATCAACAGCTGCCCCTCCTTACCCGGAAAGGATGAAAGAGTTGTTGGGTAAAGATACGATGGCCAATTTTGCCTGAAAAGAAACGATTTGAAAAGTATTTTTCGCCCGAGCTCTGGTTCCTGAGCTGCCTACATATCCCTGGTATTACAGGAATCAGGCCACGTGTAGTTCAAGATCTATTGACGGGATATGCCGATGGAGATTTTGAAAAGAACGGACATGATGTTTGGTTGAGAAAAGTGGTTGAAGTCTGATAGGCTGTGGGAACTGGAGTGGGATCGCTCCTGCTGAGGCAGCAGTTGATAGCCGGTGTACCTGCAAATGAATAATACCAACATACATTATGCATAAATTTAAACGTGATGCAAGTTCCCATCGGACCATGAATGTTGTCTTTGGACGGTTAGGATGACGTCCTCAGATCATGACGTCCTGGGCCATGAAGCGTATAATAAAGGATTCGCAGGCTATGAAATGATGTTCTCGGGCTATGAGAATGATGCCTCCGAACCATGATGACTTTGAATAATGATATGCAAAAGGTAAAATAGGAGTCCTCAGGCCATGGCATGGTGTTCTTGGGCTATGCAAATGGTACCTCCGAACAATGACGCCTTTGAACAATTTGGAAATCTTTCAGCCCATGAAATGCAGAAGGTGGCGATCTTTCAGCCCATGAAATGTAGGATTTGGCGATATTTCAGCCGATGTGAGGCGTAAAAGGAGGCAATATTTCAGCCATGCGAGAGAGATAAGGTGGCGATCTTTCAGTCGATGCAAGAAAATAAAGTGGCGATATTTCAGCCATGCAGGATGGGGAGAGAGCTTGTGAGCACGTGATTTTTGCCTCATACGAATTACTCCAAAATAATTCCCAAAATTAGGTCTTGGCTTTAATTATTTGTTGTTTTAGGAATTATTGTGTGATTTTCCTAATTGTTTACATATATTTGTGTGCATGTTTAATTTTATTAATGCATTAAAAATACAAAAGTATAACATTTGCATTTAGGATTTGATCTTTCATTTTTGGATTAATTAATAATTAGGTGTTTTACAAAAAAAAAAGAAGAAGAAGAAAATATATAATAACACATTTTTAATTAAATTTTGTGCTTTTCTTTTAATTTAGTATTTAATTATTCATGATAATTATAATTTAGAGAGGATTAGTATTTTTAATATTAATTTTGGTGTTATAACTTAATTTAGGATTTTAATTTTGAAAAAATAAAACAAGGAAAAGAAGGAATTAATTTGAAAAGTAAAGAAATGAAAATCAAAGTTTGGGCTGTTCTTTAAATCCAAATTTCCAGGCCTAAAAACACGCCTCATACCCGGTCCAAACTTCCAGTCTCTGAGACCATCAAAACGACGTAGTATAGGGACAGAACTACGTTGTTTCGATTTCAACAAATCTCACCCATCCATTCATCTACATCGAACGGTCCAGATTCTTAACCATTACCCGACCCCGACCCACTTCCAGAACCGATCCGGTCTAGCCCAACTTAATTAAAACGACCCCGTTTCGATTAAGGATTCAATCCCAGCCGTTGGATTTCAATCATCCAACGACTCAAATTAATAATCCCATTTGTAATATACCCAAACCCCTCAGACCCCCCCCCCCCCAATCACCCTCGTCTCTCTCAAATTCCCCAAACCCTAGAGACCCGTCACCCTAATTTCCACCGGTTGTCGCCGGCGGCGCCAGCTCCGTTCTCCACCAAACTCACACCCCAGAACCCCTTTGATCTCCTCTTTCATAATCCATAGCTAGTTTTCTTCGAACACCCTTAAAACAGTTCGAATCTTGATTTTAGGCTATGAACCCTAGTAGCCGCCACCATTTACCCTAGCCTTCCGATGGAGGCGCCACCTCCAATCAACCCCAAACTAACACCCCTTGACCAATACAACCCCATCTTCCCTAATCCACGAGCTGTTACCATCAAATCAAACCAAAACTTGTCGAATAATGAATCTAAGCTTCAAACCTAAAACTGCAAAGTCAAGATTCATCGAACATTTAAGCTAATTTTGACTTTATCTATGTATTCTTGATAAGAGCAAACAGTTAAAGTCAAAATTTGGTTTAAAAATTGAAGATTCGAAGGTTTTCTTCAGTTACTACTGGCCGGTGAGTTCTTCTGTCCTATTTTCTATATTTATAGTTTATTTGGTATTATTCTGATGTTCGTCTTTCCTCGTCTCTTTTTCTTTTCTCTGGTCGATTTCAATTGAAAACTCGACCAATCTTCTGGCATAAACGATCTTCTGTTCGTTGTTTTGTTTTTCAGAATGTTGGTGAATTTGTTCTTGGTTTCATAGGTTTGTGTGGTCAGTTTGTTTAGAATCTGGAAATCATATCTCGTCTAATCACTTAGTCGGTTAAATTAAAGATTATCTTTAGTTTGGTTAAATGTGTATAATAATTGACTGATTTATGCAAGTGGTCACTAATTGAGAAACTTCTAATAGTGGTAGGGTAGAAATTGCATTACCGAATTAATTAAAAGCACTGAATCAGTGCACAATTAAGAAATGAAAAAGTTAATTAGTAATGGAGAAGGCACTAAGCTAATTTTCTATTTAAAAGAGCTGATCAGACTGAAAAACAGACAGAAATAGATACAGAAAGAGAACTGAAGAGATAGAGTCCAGAAAAATACAAAAAAAAAAGCTAGATATCCTCTGCTATTCCATTGCTTCAGTAATTCTTGATTCGTTTAAGTTCTGCAAACAATAGTGTTCAGTAAAGGGATTTGAATTGGTTTTATATTAGTTTTTTGGAAGGTTTTTTTTATCAAGTTGTGTTGAAGACCATTGTTCCATTGGATTTTGAATCGATTTTCTGGTTTTGTTTACTAAATCTGGGTTGTGTTGTTGCTGCTTTTGCTACAGATTACTGCTTCCTCATCTCTTTTGTTTCTCCTTACTCCAGGTACACTGTCAAAACTTGTCATGGAATTGAGTATTTACTAGCATGTATGAAGATTCAGAAGTTCAAGTCGAAATTTGAATAAGACATCTTAAATTTCTGATGTAGTTACTGTTAATCTTTACCATTATGTACGATTAGGTGTTTCATTTCGTTTGGTATAATTTCTGGTTTGTGTTGAGTGCTGGTTCATTTAGTTTGCTTAGATTCAATGTATAATTTCAGAATATTGGGTGTTACAATATTGTTTGGACTCTAGTTGCATGAATGGACTGTTTTAAACATGTTGTAAGGATAGATTGTTTGAGTATATTGATTGGTTTTTCTGTAACCTAAAATTAGGAGTTGTTACGGTGAAGCACTGTCTATTATACAGTTAGGATTTGTACTGTGATAATTAATCAGAAGTTACCATCTAGATGATCTGTATGAGCATGAATTCTTTAGGCATGTTTGTGATTTTAGTTTTTATTGGCAAATAAAAATGTAAGTGCGACCCCACCTGATTTTAAGGTTAAGGTTCATGGGAAAATATGCGAAAATTGATTTTGAATTTGATAAGTGAAGGACTGGTTGAATCAGAAATCATGTAGGTGTCTAATTATATAAAAAATCAGAATTTCCTCTTGTTGAATCAGTTTCAATACTTCTAGCTTGGTATACAAAGTTGAGTTTGCTCTGGGTGGAGTGATGGTTATTTCATAAAACAAATGGTATGCATATCAGTAGGGGTGTCAATGGTTCGGTTCGGATGGTTATTTTATAAAATTTATACCATACCATTTTTTTGGTTAATCTATTATGTATAACAAAAATTAGACTTTTTGAAAGCATTCCAATCATGTCGGTTTCTCTTCAGTATTAGTACGGTTCTGTTAATTTTTGGTATTTTTTTTAAATATCGTGTAAAATTCACTAGTAGAAATAGAATGCAATAACATACGTTGTTTTATAGGATTTAGCAAAACTCTCTAGACATTTTTACTGTCGAAAGGGTGATGAATGAAAAAAAATATGGCTAGAGTATAAATCCATCAATTATTCTACAACAACGTAAAAGAAAACAAACAAAGACAAAGAAAATATAAATCACACTAGTTAAAAGATATACCAAGACGAGACTCAAGAATAAAGTCTATAGAAGATAAAATATTCAAAAAGATAAATCTAAATTATATGTAAGGGAACATATTCAATACATTGTAGTTTGCTTTTGTGTCTTGCTAATACATATACTTAAAATAACTTAGTTTAAGTAGAAGTAGCATAATATGTTTTAGGAATTAATATTTTGTGTTTAATTACTTGTTGGCTTGTAATAGTTTTCATAATTTCAAGGCCCAAAGAAAATTTAATGCATTATTATTTTTAACTTACCAAATAAATATATTTTCCACATGTAAAATTTATTCGCTACGGTTTGGTATTTTTTTAGTTTATTTTTATAAAATAAAAAACCTACCCTAATTATCGGTGCGGTTATAGATTTATATAAAAACCTACGGTTTCTTAAAAAGAAACCTAAAAATCGGTTCGGTACGGTTCAGTCGGTTTACTCGGTTTTCGAATATCCATTGACACCCCTATCGTTGGTATCGGGCCCGTATTTTAGTTCCGGAGCCCGGTACAAGTTTGATATGGTATTTAAGTCATATCTGTGAAATTTGGTGAAAAACAGAAGATATTTGATATAAATCGGACCCTTGGTTGAGAAAATAGAAATTTTGAATTACTTTATGAATTTCATGAGTTGTAGTGTTAAATCTGTTGTTTAACATGTTATTTTGGCAATTTAATCGCACGAGCAAGCCCGTATAATATTTTGAGTTGTGTGCATATTTGGTTTGGAGCTCCTAGGGCTCGGGTGAGTTTTGGATAGGCCACGGTGTGAATTTGGACTTAGAAAGAAATTGTTGTTGCATCTGGTATTGTTGCAGGCTCTGATCTCACGATTGCGAGTTCAGGCTTCGCAATTGCAAGCCTAACAGCCTTGGCAATTGCGAGGGCTTTATCGCAATTGTGAAGAAGCCCACACCAGCTTTTGTTCGCATTTGTGAACATCCCTTCGCAATTGCTAAGTCAACAGGTAGGTCAAAGATCGCAATTGCGACAAATTGTGAGAGGAGCAGACCTGCAGCATGTTCGCAATTGCGAAGCCTGTCTCGCATTTGAGAGCTTCGCAATTGCGACATCTGCACTTGAACAAAACATCATTTGGACGGGATTTTCACTTTATTCTTCAAAATTTCAAAACCTAAACCCCAAAGGGCAATTTTCCTAGAGCAAGTTCCTCCCCAAATCATAGGTAAATGAAACATAACTCTTTTTCTTCAATCTATTTCATCTTTTAAATGATTTCATCTCAATATCTAGGGTTTTTCATGGGAAATTGGGTGTTCTTGGGTAGAAATTAGAAATTTCGAAATTTGGGGATTTGGACCTTAATTTGAGGTCGGATTTCAAAATCAATTGCATATTTGAGTTTGTCGACGCCCCCTTTTTCTCTAATCGCGCGGTCAGAAATTGGGTATACGACATTGGGAGGACAACTCTATTCCCTTTCGAGAATTGGGTTTAGAAGTTGAACAGTCGCCACCTAATGACTATAGTGCATTAGGACACTTTTAGAAGAGCTTGAGTTGGAAAACCAGAGATTAGGGTAAGGGCTAGAAATTATCCCGAGGGGAAGGTGTTAGGCACCCCTCAGGTTCCACAAGTGTGGTTCCCGGCCATGCTACAATTGTGACTTTAAGAAGACAAGTAGAAAAAATAAAGCAAAGGGCTTCACATAGTTTTGCAAACAAGTTTAAGAGTTGAAGAAGTAGAGAGTATAGAAAATTAGTTTTAAAAGACTGCTTAAGGATTAAAAAGTAAAGGGGAAAGGGGTCCTAGGTTTGTGATTAATATGGATCACTTCAATGCAATACCTAGCAATCACTCCTCAAAAGAAGGGTCGCACGTGATATTAGCACATCGGTCATCATCTCCATATTCTACCATTCCCACCCCGTAAAGGTTATTTAAACGCGTGATTGGGTCACGAAAGCTTATTGCGTGTTGTACCCGTCCTATCCTATAAGTCTTAGAGGGTATTTAGGACCACTATTCCTACGAGGTAAGGACTAGGCTGAACCCTTAGGTTTAAAGGACAAAATGCTAGGCGACATACATAACAAGTAGGACTACACATAAAGGAATCATACAAAGGCGAATAAGTGGCTCACAAATCCCACCACAAGTAAACATGTAATTAAACGTCTCAAATACATTTAAGGTCTTAAATATAAGAGTTTAAAAAAACAGGAATGCCGGAAAAAGATAAGCTTCAGTGAAAGCAGAAGGTTTAATAAAAATAAACCTGAATGGCCCGATGAATGTTTGACTTGCAGAAATACAACTAAGAGGGCAACAGTTGAGTAAGTAAAAGGTAAGGGAATTGTTAAAACACCATTTGAAGAAAGTAGAGATTTCAAATACAGCAGTTTGAAATAACACGTTCCTGAACAGAGAAATAACCTAGTAGCTCGAAAGCTTAATAGGGTGAGACTCAGAAAATTAGTGAGAGTGTATAAATATGAAACTAGTTTCCAGATAGAGAGGTTTTCAAAGAAAGAGTGAACTTTAGAAAGGCAAACGAGAAACAGAGTTCAGAAAGTTAAAAGAGGCTGAGTAGTCTGAAACTGATAAAACAAAATCAATCAATTTTTATTAGGCCTAAAGCTTGCCTAGGCGTCGTATGTATTGCTTACTTGAAAAGGTGAACGTGCATATTAATTCCAATTTTTTAAAGAGAAGACGCAGTTTAGCCCAAACTTAAATTAAACAACTGGCAAGGTGTTCAGCAATTGCAACTCAGATGAAATAAAATTCTATGCAACATAACGTCTAATGCACATAAAGCTCTTAAAACATGATCTCTAAATGCAATAGTAATTTTTTTATAACAGTTGTTTGTTGGTTACTAATCGTGATTATGAAATGAGTATAATAACGATCTGAAAGTAAAGAGCCTAGAGCAGGATTTCTATATGTAAGATGCATGTCCTATACATGGTTTCTATTGCACAAATAGTGTAAAGCCCTATAGACATGTTTTCTACCCATTACTTAAACTAAGTATGCGTAATCCCACCCAACTTCACTATAGCCCCAATCAGTTGTTTATAAGTTATTACAAACCATGATAGCTGAATCACATAAGTAAAGAAAAATAAGAAGTTACTCTATAGGGAGCCTTTAACAAGGTCCAACCTTCCAACCTCACTTCTTTTGAGTTTCACAACCTTTGCCATGGTTTGGGTGCTGTAAAGCTCCCTAAGGGCCCATTGAGATCCTTAGCCAATACCAGCACCCAAACACTACCAAAATGTTGAACAAGTGTAGTGTGGGATTACCAGCCTTGTGCATCAAAGTTTAATGAGTACTCAAGGGTACCAAGGCAATGCTTACACGAAGGGGGTAGAACCTAAACTCTAGGATTAGTGAGAGTGCGTGACATAGTTTTTAAAGAAACTGAGTTGAAAAATAGTTTCAAAAAAATGATCCATGTAGAACCAGTTTTGAAAGAAAACAATGTGACAATGTTGACAATCTCAGAGCCAAAATACCACATATAGTTCAGGGAAGTAAACACAAATAGGGAAGTGGGGACAAGTAGTTCACATGTAAGAGCATAGACATTAGAGAAAACACTTCAGCCTTCAACAGTCATACTCCCTCCCAAAGAGATTTAGGATTATTTAATAGCTAGGAAGGGTTATGAATACAGACTGATAACGTATTGGGGTTAGGGGGGTAAGTAAGAAATGTATTAACAAGTAACTGAAACATAGACAGGCTGAACTACGAGAAAAATGATCACATCAATGAATTAGAAAAAAAAAGCATGCTAATTGAAATGAAGACAACAGAACCATAAGTAGAAGCATGAAAGAAATAAGATAAAGTGTAGTATGTATAAAAACATATTGTTTTGGAAGCTGTAAATCAAATAGAGGGCATACCAGTCGAGGATAAGATAATATAGAGCAGTAGTGTGCAGAGAAGTAGAGCAGTAGTATAGTAAAGAAGTCCCAAAATCACTCAGTCTTGGCTTTCAGCCGACTGAGAAATCAGTAGTCAACAGGGGAAGTGAGAGAGGATGTGTAGAGAAACAAGAGAGAACAATGAGTATGCTTATGTGTGTAAGAGAGAGTTCAGAACACTGAATGTCCTCTTATGCCAAAGAGAGGGTAGACTATTTATAGTTTTTGAAAACAAGTGGAAAAATAAGGTAACACGTATAGACTGATCATAGTTATGGAAATAATGCCTATTAGAATCAATTAAAGCCTCGGACTCCCTTCAATTAGGGAGTCATATCTCAAACGGGTACAAATTGTATCAAATAAGGAAATTATTATTTGCAAGACTGGTATTTCCATAATAGGAGTAGTAAGAGTATGATGCATGTGATAAGAACTGAATACAAAATATTTCAAGTAAGGAAAGTATAAGGACAACATATTGTGCATACAAATTAGTTCAGAGATTCACGGATGAAATTGAAAGTCACAAGGAATCGGTACTAAGTAAGGAGAGCATTTCACGAATAAGGAAGTGATTCAAAAATCACTGTAAAACTTCTAAGGAAAACATATACCAATCAGGGATTCGAAGAGATGCACAAAATCAACAGAATATTTGGTAAACGATGAACAATTAAACCTATAAAACACAATAGGCATGAAAATCAGAGAACCCTAAGCAAGAAACCACAGAAACAGTAGAAGGTTGGAACCATAACAACAAAAATTAAAGAATAGAACTCGGAGAACAACCCAGAAGATCACACAAACCAGCAAATAATGCAAACACAAAATATAGTACTCAAAATCAGAAAGATAAAGTGATTTCGAAAAGGGTTCAGAAACCCTAGTTTGAAAAAGGGAACGAAAACGTTTAAAACTTGAACAATAGTAAAGATCGAGTAAAGAGTAGTGTAAAACACAAAAGAGTAAGTTAAAAATCGTTAAAAAGACAGAAATTTAAGAGGTCTAGGTAGAAATTAGGGTTTCGTAAAACCAGTGAGAGGTAAGAAACATGGCCGTGAAACTCGTCAATAGTGGTGTTCGTAGTACCATCAGACCAAAACCCATCGGGAAAAGGCCGAAGACAAACCAGCCAAAGCTTCCGTTGACCATCTTGTATGGTGGAGGCTTCTGGGGTCTCGAAGATAGAGGGAATCAACAAGACAAGGTTTCACGGCGGCTGGTGGTCGAGAGAGGTGAGGCTGGAGGTGGTCGGAGAGGCGGTGAATTCATCAGAGAAGAAGAGAGAACCAGAAGGTTCTAGAGAGAAGGGATAGTGAGAGACAATAGAGAGAGATATAGAATCTCGTGGAAATGAAGGGTCTGGGGGGTAATTGGATTTAATTAAGGCAAGCAAATCTGGGTCGTTGATCTCATTTGATCAATGGCTCAGATTAAATCAGAGCTGGGCCGGGTTGAAAATATGGGTCGGTCCAATTGGGGTTAGGGCTGGGTAAATTGAAGGCTAAAATTGAAATCTGAATGGGCTATAATGTCAAATAACCAGTTTCCCCTTTTTATTTATAAACAATAGTAAAATGATTTTCTTAAAACAAACTAAAAGCACTGAGCTAATTAATAATATATAAACATTAATCTAAAAATACTAGAAATGATTTTATTCTTGCAAAACGCTATTACTCGTAATATAGGTTATAATTGCAATTTCATGCAATTTAGTTTAAAAATATCAAATAGATTTGTAAAAGTATGCAAAAATCACCTTAATTATATTTTTGTGTAAGTATGAGAAATAAATAAATTATTCACGAAAATGATAATTTTGGGAATAATTATTGAATTTTGCACTACTAAAATAGACAATAAATTGGTTTTGAAAGTGTTTAGAAATTTGGGAAAAATGCCAAAATACTTGGGAATGCTTATATATGCAGATATATGTTATTTTGAAAGTATTTTAAGTGTAAAAAAAATACTTAGGGGAAAATTGGGTATCAACATGTAGTTCCCATATCTGGTTCCTGAGCTGCCTACATATCCCTGGTCTTACAGGAATCAGGCCACATGTAGTTCAGTATCTATTGACGGGATATGCCGATGGAGATTTTGAAAAGAACGGACATGATGTTTGGTTGACAAAAGTGGTTGAAGTCTGATAGGCTGTGGGAACTAGAGCTGGATCGCTCCTGCTGAGGCAGTTGTTGATAGCCGGTGTACCTGCAAATGAATAATACCAACATACGTTGTGCATAAATTTAAACGTGATGCAAGTTCCCATCGGACCATTAATGTTGTCTTTGGACGGTTAGGATGACGTCCTCAGATCATGACGTCCTGGGCCATGAAGCGTATAATAAAGGATTCGCAGGCTATGAAATGATGTTCTCGGGCTATGATAATGATGCCTCCGAACCATGATGCCTTTGAATAATGATATGCAAAAGGTAAAATAGGGGTCCTCAGGCCATGGCATGGCGTTCTCGGGCTATGCAAATGGTAACTCCGAACAATGACGCCTTTGGACAATTTGGCGATCTTTCAGCCCATGAAATGCAGAAGGTGGCAATCTTTCAGCTCATGAAATGTAGGATTTGGCGATATTTCAGCCGATGCGAGGCGTAAAAGGTGGCGATATTTCAGCCATGCGAGAGAGATAAGGTGGCGATCTTTCAGCCGATGCAAGAAAATAAAGTGGCGATATTTCAGCCATGCATGATGGGGAGAGAGCTTGTGAGCACGTGATTTTTGCCTCATACGAATTACTCCAAAATAATTCCCAAAATTAGGTCTTGGCTTTAATTATGTGTTATTTTAGGAATTATTGTGTGATTTTCCTGATTGTTTGCATATATTTGTGTGCATGTTTAATTTTATTAATGCATTAAAAATACAAACATATAGCATTTGCATTTAGGATTTTATTTTACATTTTTGGATTAATTAATAATTAGGTGTTTTACAAAAATGAAAAAGAAGAAGAAGAAGAAAATATATAATAACACATTTTTAGTCAAATGATGTGCTTTTCTTTTAATTTAGTATTTAATTATTCATGATAATTATAATTTAGAGAGGATTAGTATTTTTAATATTAATTTTGGTGTTATAATTTAATTTAGGATTTTAATTTTGAAAAAAAAACAAGGAAAAGAAGGAATTAATTTGAAAAGTAAAGAAATGAAAATCAAAGTTTGGGCTGTTCTTTAAACCCAAATTTCCAGGCCCAAAAACACGCCCCATACCCGGTCTAAACATCCAGTCTCTGAGGCCATCAAAACGACGTAGTATAGGGACAGAACTACGTCGTTTCGATTTCAACAAATCTCACCCATCCATTCATCTACATCAAACAGTCCAGATTCTTAACCATTACCCGACCCCGACCCACTTCCAGAACCGATCCGGTCCAGCCTCACTTAATTAAATCGACGCCGTTTCGATTAAGGATTCAATCCCAACCGTTGGATTTCAATCATCCAACGGCTCAAATTAATAATCCCATTTGTAATATACCCAAACCCCTCAGACCCCCCCTCAATCACCCTCGTCTCTCTCAAATTCCCCAAACCCTAGAGACCCGCCTCCCTAATTTCCACCGGTTGTCGCCGGCTGCGCCGGCTCCGTTCGCCATCAAACTCACACCCCATAACCCCCTTGATCTCCTCTTTCATAATCCATAGTTAGTTTCCTTCGAACACCCTTATAATGGTTCAAATCTTGATTTTAGGCTATGAACCCTAGTAGCCGCCACCATTTACCCTCGCCTTCCGATGGAGGCGCCACCTCCAATAAACCCCAAACTAACACCCCTTGACCACCACAACCCCATATTCCCTAATCCACAATCCGTTACCTTCAAATCAAACTAGAACTTATCGAATAATGAATCTAAGCTTCAAACCTAAAACTGCAAAGTCAAGATTCATCGAACATTTAAGCTAATTTTGACTTTATCTGTGTATTCTTGATAAGAACACTTAGTTAAAGTGAAAATTTGGTTTAAAAATTGAAGATTCGAAGGTTTTCTTCAGTTACTACTGACCAGTGAGTTCTTCTGCCCTATTTTCTATATTTATAGTTTAATTGGTATATAAACCCCGTCTTTACTCATCTCTTTTTCTTTTCTCTGGTCGATTTCAATTGAAAACTCGACCAATCTTCTGGCATAAACTATCTTCTTTTCGTTGTTCTGTTTTTCAGAATGTTGGTGAATTTGTTCTTGGTTTCATAGGTTTGTGTGGTCAGTTTGTTTAGAATCTGGAAATCATATCTCGTCTAATAACTTAGTCGGTTAAATTAAAGATTATCTTGAGTTTGGTTAAATGTGTATAATAATTGACTGATTTATGCAAGTGGTCGCTAATTGAGAAACTTCTAATAGTGGTAGGGTAGAAATTGCATTACCGAATTAATTAAAAACACAGAATCAGTGGGCAATTAAGAAATGATAAAGTGAATTGGTAATGGAGAAGTCACTAAGCTAATTGCCTATTTAAAAGAGCTGAACAGACTGAAAAACAGATAGAAATAGATACAGAAAGAGAGCTGAAGAGATAGAGTCCAGAAAAATACAAAAAAAAAAGCTAGATATCCTCTGCTATTCCATTGCTTCAGTAATTCTTGATTCGTTTAAGTTCTGCAAACAACAGTGTTCAGTAAAGGGATTTGAATTGGTTTTATATTAGTTTTTTTGGAAGGTTTTTTTATCAAGCTGTGTTGAAGACCATTGTTCCATTGGATTTTGAATCGATTTTCTGGTTTCGTTTACTAAATCTGGGTTGTGTTGTTGCTGCTTTTGCTACGGATTACTGCTTCCTCATCTCTTTTGTTTCTCCTTACTCCAGGTACACTGTCTAAACTTGTCATGGAATTGAGTATTTACTAGCATGTATGAAGATTTAGAAGTTCAAGTCGAAATTTGAATAAGACATCTTAAATTTCTGATGTAGTTACTGTTAATCTTTACCATTATATACGATTAGGTGTTTCAGTTCGTTTGGTATAATTTCTGGTTTGTGTTGAGTGCTGGTTCGTTTAGTTTGCTTAGATTCAATGTATAATTTCAGAATATTGGGTGTTACAATATTGTTTGGACTCTAGTTGCATGAATGGACTGTTTAAAACATGCTGTAAGGATAGATTGTTTAAGTTTTACTGACTGGTTTTTCTGTAACCTAAAATCATGAGTTGCTATGGTGAGGCACTTTCTATTATACAGTTAAGATTTGTACTGTGATAATTAATCAGAAGTTACCATCTAGATGGTCTGTATGAGCATGAATTCTTCAGGCTTGCTTGTGATTTTAGTTTTTGTTGGCAAATAAAAATGTAAGTGCGACCCCACCTGATTTTAAGGTTAACGTTAATGGGAAAATATGTGAAAATTAATTTTGAATTTGATAAGTGAAGGACTGGTTGAATCAGAAATCATGTAGGTGTCTAATTATATAAAAAATCATAATTTCCTCTTGTTGAATCAGTTTCAATACATCTAGCTTGGTTGAGTTTGCTCTGGGTGGAGTGATGGATATTTCATGGTATGCATACAAGCTAAAGTTTCTCCCAACTTTACACGTAAACCATTTTCCAAGTTTTAAACACATACAATTGGTCTCAAGCATAGGAAGAGAACAAACAACTTATGAATATGGTGATCAAGCTTTAGGCACATAATTAAATCAAGGGTACTGTTTTCGCGGTCTGGTTGTGATATTTAATTTCAAATTAGTTTTAATTACGTATCTCATTAATTCTTCTAGTTAAATAGTTTTGAGGCGTGCCATTCACACATTTGAATCATATAACCTATGACCATCATTTGATGAATCTTAATTCTTTGGAAATCGAGGTGCGCCACTTAGCGAATTCCCATGGCCCTTGTTTTAATGTAGATATAAAATAAATATTCGTAGAGAAACCTTTAAGGACGTTTAAAATATTATCGTGATTGTGGGCACGTCCGCGTGACACAATTATGATTTCTTTAAAAATAAATCAGAGTATACGTTCGCGTAACTTCGGCTAAACTTTCATAATAATAGAGCATCGTTAATCGTGGACGAAATAATTATATAGTATCCCTAATAAAAGTTTTTTTTCTCTGAATAAACGTTTATAATTTTTAACTGCCTAGCCATGAAAGTTGGAAATTTCTAAGTGTTAATTTTGTAGGAATATTTTATTTTTTAAAAAAATGGGGAGAAGAAAAATTATGTGCTAGAGAAAGATTATGTGCTTAAGATATATAATTCATAAAGTATTTTAGGTAGATTGTTTGGAGTTTTGTTTTAATATAAAAAGACTATAAAGTTTCATTTTTTTGTTTTGCTCAGTTTTCTATATTAGCAAAATTTGTTGCTTTGTGTGGGTATATTTTATTTTCTGTTAACATAGCTCTTAAGAATGCAAGTACTTAATTTTTTTTGGAAATTTTAATCCTAAAATGCGAGAATGAGGAAAACTCGGTGTTGATCCTTGAAAATCTTGCTTTCACATAATTACATCAAAACCAAATTGATAGTATGCTTTTAGGTATGATCTTAATAAATCAATCATCGTGATTGTATACATGTTCGCGTGACATAATTACGATTTTCAAAAATAAATTAAGGTACGCGTCCTCGCGACTTTGACTAAGTTTTTTTAAAAAATAAACTAAGTGTTGGGAATTGTGTGCACGTGCGCGTGACATGACTCTTGACACGCCAAACCACACGAGTATACATATGCGAAACTTGATAATTCTTTAAGTACGAGTAAATCATGTAATTAAAAGAGGTAAAGGTAAAATGCATGTAGTTTCTAAACACGTAATTAAATAATTTACGCCAAGTATAAATTGTTAAGCGACTGTGCTAGAACCACAAAATTTGGGAGTGCCTAACACCTTCTCCCGGGTTAACAGAATTCCTTACCTGGATTTCTGGCTCGAGGACTGTAATACAGAGTCAATATTTTCCTCGATTCGGGATTCTAACCGATGACTTGGGACACCCTAAATCTCCCAAGTGGCGACTCTGAATTTAATGTAAATAATACCGTTTCGATTTTCCTTTAATTGGAAAAACTCCCTTATATTTATACCCTTCTCTGGGGTGTAAAGGAAAAAGGAGGTGTGACAGCTCTGGCGACTCTGCTGGGGAACGAACCCAAAATCTCTGGTTCAGGATTCAGAATTCAAGCTTGTTAATGTGATTTTTACTTAGCTTTATTTATTGTTAATATTACCGTATTTTATGAATTTTGTGCTAATTGCCTTATTTACCGTTTTGATATTGGTGAACTATATATAAATTGATACAAAACCCTTCCTCTTTCTGAGTCTTCTGAATTTATGGTGCACACGTGCGCGTGGCCCACCCTTCTGTTAGAAATCATACCAAATAGAATGAAATTAGGCCAAGTAACTAGGCCGGGTAGACTTTCGTGCTCCCGGTATGTTGCCCCCACTTCGGCTCAAGCTGTCCGCTTGGGTAAGCCAGTTCTAGAACAGCATACCCCAGGTTTTACACTTAGAATAACTCAGCTTCATGCCGGATCCCTAGTAGGAACGTTTGTTTGCATCATGTGCATTTGACTTCAGAGACTCAACACAGGGGTTGGGTCTGTCTAGGACAGGTGTACCCGAAATGAAAAGACCATCCTGATGCATCTTACTTGCTACTTGTGCATTCATTTGTTTCGGATTTTCATGTTGACCAGCTTATAGGAAAACGTTAGAAAAGGAAAATCAATGTGAGAACCGAGAAAGAAAATTGGTTGTTTTTCGAAAAAAAAATAATTTCCAAAATATTTTGAAATTCTGTCGAAATTTTGAAAGAAGGAAATGTTGTGTTTCTTTTAAAAATAGTTTTATTATTACGACGTAAGTTTGATTCTCGCCGGATGTGAGATACGTAGTCAACCCACATCGAGCCCAACTATTAAAAAAAAATAAAAAATAATAATAAATAGAAAATAATTAATTTAAAATGTGGGTACATAAATGTCATTGTGATGTCATAAGTAAGGCGATGCCATTCTTGTCCAAAATATGCTGAATATCCCCAAAAGGGCGCCGGAAGGCTGTTTTTGCAAGAACAACCGCCTTTGGTCATTATTTTTTTCGAAAAAATAAAAATAAAAATAAAAATTTTACTGGTTAAAACACAACCTTTAATTCTTCTTCATCAAAGTGTTTTTTTAATATTTTTTTCAAATTGAGTCTTGATTTTGTTTTTTTTAAAAAATTAAAATCACTCAAAAGTACAAAATGAGCACCGTCCAAAACCCACCATTCATAGATGCAGATGATTTTCTATTTCGGCTTCAGATGTGGTGGCGTGAGTTAGGAGGATATGGTCAGAAATGAGTCATTAAGTATTTGGGAGCTCTCACAGATATTATGAAAGTTAAACCACGCGATGATTTGATTACGGCACTAGTGACTTTTTGGGATCCTGTTCACAATGTCTTTCGCTTCTCTGATTTCGAGCTTACTCCCACATTAGAATAAATAGCTAGATATTCCGTTTTGACAGAGATTTGAGAAACCAGAATCTTATTTTCCCAAAGGCTCCCTCGGTACACCGATTCTTTGGTCTTCTGAATATCAGTAATCAAATCAGAAAAAGCAACGTTGTTAAAGGGTGTTATTCTTTCAACTTCCTATATTCAAGGTTCGGAAAGCCGGATGGATTTGAAATTCATGAAAAGGGCCTTACTAATAAACAAAACAAGGAAACCAGGCAGATTCACCGATGCTTCGCTTTCATGGTAGCTTTTCTAGGAATCATGGTCTTCCCAAATAAAGAGCGGACGATTGATATTCGCATAGCCAGAGTCATACAAGTCCTCACTACCAAATAACATCACACTCTTGCCCCGATCATTCTCTCAGACATTTATCGGGCGTTGACTTTGTGTAAATCCGGGGCAAAATTCTTCGAAGGTTGCAATACTTTGTTGCAAATGTGGTTGACTGAACATCTCCGACATCACCCCAAGTTCATGCTGTATGGTCCAAGCAAGGACAATTTCATCGAGTGTTATGAAGAAGAATAAAGGATTATAAATCTCCAGAAGGGGTGGAAGCCTGGATATCCCATTTAAGATCTTTAATGGCGAGTCAAATTGAGTGGACTTTGGGATGTATCCCGGTAAGAGAGGTGATACACATGTCAACCTTGAAGAGTTATTTGCTGCTGTTGGTTTAAGAAGCGTCCAGCCGTATGCACCACAGAGAGTTCTAAGACAGATAGGGAGATACCAAGTGGTGCCTGATGATGAAGATTTGAGTGTGCAAGTGATTGAACTACACCCCGAAGCCACTCTCCCTGAGGCTTTAATCCAACAGATTTGGAATGGTTGTCGATACTTGAAAGATGATACCCAAGTTCCAGATCTTGTAAAAGGCGAGATAAATCCGGGTTATGCTAAGTGGTTTGAGAAAACATCCCGTGTGGATAATGCACCAGAACTTGATCCTAGAAGGCCCATAAAAAGACCGCATGTTCAAGACTTTGATGATAAAATCCAAGAACGGTTGGCTTGGGGTGAAAAGGAAAAGGGGTACAAAGCAACTATTCATGCCTTAGAAGAAAGCCTGAGGAACCTCAATTTGGAGAAAGACTTACAGGCACAAGAAGCAGAAGGTGAAGAGAAGAGTCTGATTAGCGAGAATAAAACTCTCCGCGCTCAGTTTCAACAGATGAAGAAAGCCTCTGAAGCGCCAGTGAGAAGTTGGAAAAATCGAAAATCATTGCCAATCTGATGGAAAAAATGCAAGATTATGACTCCATTTTGACAAACACTGAAAAGGCCTTAGACAAAGCTAAGGAAAAAATCTTACAGTTAAATGAGGAGGCCAAATCAAGTAAGGAATGCCAAGTAATGAGATTCGAAGAAGAAATGGCTCAATTCAAGAGAGAGAAGGACCATTGGATACATTCAGAAGCTCAACTTCATGCACAGTTAGAAGAAATGAGAAGGTACAATAGAGAACATCAGCACGCAGATATTGATAAGGAGAGAGCACAGGCAAGACTCGATCAAGCCAGACTTCGAGCTCAATTGGAGTCAGCTTTAGATCGCGAAGACCACATAAGAGATATAGCCACTACTCGCCAACAGCGATTTCAAAACCAAGACAAAAATCTCCAAGATTTCAGAGCACAAATCCATGATTTGGCCGTTTATACTTCTAAAAGTTACGTGAATTGCCAAGGGATGGATTATGAAAGGTTTCTAGAGCATGCACCTACTTTTGCCCGTCATCTTTCAATGGAGTTAGAGAGGATGTACCGTACACTAGGAGGTCAGCCGGGTCAAGCCCCACCGTGATTAGATGTTCTAGTGATTAATAACAAAAGATTGTGGAGCGAAGCGTAGTCATAGTTGTTGGAACTTTTTATATAATAGTCATGTTTTAGTTTAAGTCCATGTTGAGTCTTTTAAACCATTTTCTTAAAGTGTTGTCCAGATGTAATGTCATTTTCGTCTTTGTACTGTTTCGCTTATTAAAAATAATAAATAATTGTGTCCACCAGAACTACGCTCGGTCTGATTCATGTAGGGTCATGATACGTAGGCAATCTTCATAAGATTCGACCACAACCAAAAGAAAGAAATAAAATAAAAATGGGGAGGGAAATAAAGATAGGCGTGAGTGACAATAAAAGGGAAAGGTCAGGAAATGTTGGGATGACACAAGCAACCGAGCAACTACATGGTAGAAATGACTAATTGCCTAGGTGCATTGCATCCCTATGCGTGATTGTTTATTTGTTAAAACTCTGATCACTAACAAGTTTGGTTGTCATTATCTCAGAATTCAAGTAGTTAGTTTATCTAGAGTATACTGGCACATTATCATTACCAAACCAGATCAAAAGGACCAATACCCGAAATCATGTCTATACCGGATGTCGACACAAGTGTTGAGGTAGAGGAGTTGGACGTCAGTAAAATGAAAGAGGAGATGCTCAAACTTAAGCAACAGATGGCCGAGATGTATCAGGCCTGGTCTAGAGGACAATCACCCCCAGCTTACCCTGCTAACCCTGCTTCTACCCCACCACCGGCTCAAACTCAGGATCATCCTGCCACCGATCTATTCCCGAGCTTTCCCATTTACCAGCACTACGGGTCACCACTTCTCATGCACCACAATCTCCACCCCCTAAACCAAATCCATACCCTCCTCCACCAGTAACTCCTGTCTTCGTAGCACTTCCACCAGCTACACTCCACAAATCTCCTAGCGAGCCTATGTTCCAGGCATAGGACAACCAATACTACGCCTCGGAGCCCACTTTCAAATATCTAGAAACCCATTCATATACTCCTCGCTTTGACCTCCCAATAGAAGCTGATAAACCAGTCAAAAATACCAAACAAGAGGAGATGTTCAGGAATGTTAAAAGCTTAGAACAATTATTCAGAGACATACGGGGGTTGGGAGGGAAAGTCAGCGTGGCCTAAAAGGACCTATGTCTGTTCCTAAATGTGCAATTACCGGTAGGTTTCAAGATGCCCAAGTTCGATCTATACAACGGGCACGACGATCCAATAGCCCACTTAAGAGGTTTTTGCAGCAAGATGAGGGGAGCTGGAGGAAAAGATGAATTGTTAATGGCTTACTTCAGTCAGAGTTTGAGTGGATCAGCATTGGAATGGTATACCCGCCAAGACCATGGGAGATGGTACACATGGGATGATCTGGCGCAAGCATTTGCTTGTCACTTCCAATACAATCTTGAGATCATTCCAGATCGACTGTCCTTGACTAAACTTGAGAAGAAGCACAGTGAAAGCTTTAGAGAATATGGTTTCCGATGGAGGGAGCAAGCAACAAGTGTAGATCCCCCAATGAAGGAAAGTGAGATGGTAGATTACTTCCTACAGGCTTTGGAACCTACTTACTATGGCCATTTGGTCTCAGCTGTGGGAAAGTCATTCAACGAAGTAGTAACGATCGGGGGCATGGTAGAAGAAGGCCTCAAGTCGAATAAAATCATGAGCTATTCGGCTATCAAAGCAACTACTCAGGCTATTCAGGGCGGCATAGGAGGGATTGGGAAGAAGAAGAGAGAGGAAACAGCAATGGTTGATTCAGGAACTTGGTCCGGATCTAGAGGTTCACCTTACCACTACAATCAACCTCGACCCTACCAACAAACTTATCACCACAATCCACCCCAACACTACTATACCCCACCAGAACCTCATTTTCCCATCTACCATGCACAAGCATACAACCAACCTTCTGCCCACGCTCAATGGCGTGCTACTGTCCTACCAAATACTTATCCACATCCACGAGCCTACCAAAACACTCCCGGACCAAGTTTCAGGCCTAGTCAAGCACTCAAGGGTGAAAGGTTGTAGAAAAAGAAAACCTTTACTCCGTTGGGAGAATCATACATTAGTTTATTCCATAGGGTAAAACAGTTAGATATGCTAAGGCTGATACAGTCCAAACTGCCAAATCCTCCTCTAAAGAATCTTGACTATACTGTCAGCTATGAGTATTATTCTAGTACTCCGGGTCATGATACAGAAAAATGCTGGCACTTGAAAAGTTCGATACAGGAGCTTATTGATACCAATATAATTGAAGTTCAAGCTCCCGAAGCACCCAATATCATCAGGAATCTGATGCCAGCCCATCAGGAGGCAAATATGATCGAAATAGTGCATGCGGAGGGAAAGCCTAAGAAGCTATCATAGACCGTCATGATGATTCGGCCTAGTGGAGTCAAGACAGATGAACAATCAGCAGATGAGAAGTTGGTTCCCCAGCAGAGCAAAAAGAGTGTTGAGCCATCTGTGGCAGTTGAGAAGGGGTCTTTAAGCAAAGTTGCAATGAAACAGGAAGGGGTAAAGGTGATTGTACCGGGAGAGGCCAGCGAACCCATCATAATCGTGGAAGGAGCCCGCGCAGATCAGGTTATTATCAAGCTAGTAACCCAGTTACCAATAATCAACAACAAGGCTATTCCAAGGAATTACGAACGGGTAACGGTGATGTACAAAGGGAAGGAAGTCAAAGAAGAAATCTGTAAAGTATAGGGTTTGACTCGCTCGAGAAGGTGTTTTACTCCTGAGGAGTTAAGAAGAGCTAAAAATAATCCAGCACTAGTAAAGAAAGTCATAACTGAAGAAGAAGCAAAAGAATTCTTGAGGAAGATGAAGCTACAAGACTACTCTATCGTGAAACAATTAAGAAAGATGACTACTCAGATTTCCCTATTGTCATTACTGATCCATTCGGATGAGCACCGTCAAGCTTTAATGAAGATCTTGAATGAGGCGCACGTTCCTGATAAGATCTCTGTGAATCACTTGGAAAAAATAGACAACAAAATCTTCGAAGAAAACAGAGTCACGTTTTCTGATGATGAATTTCCTGTAGAAGGTACTGAACACAACATAACTCTTTACCTCACATTAAAATGTGAAAACTCTGTGGTGACCCGAGTATTGGTTAACATGGGGTCAAGCGCAAACATTTGTCCTCTCTCAAATCTAAGCAAGTTGAAAATAGAAGATGAGAGGATCCATAAGAACAGTATTTGCGTGCGGGGATTTGACGGCGAAGGTAAAGATTTGGTTGGAGACATAGTGCTGGAGCTGACGATAGGGCCAGTCAAGTTCACAATGGAGATTCAGGTGCTGGATATAGATGTTTCCTATAACTTACTGTTGGGTCGAACATGGATCCACGCCGCTAAAGCAGTCCCATCAACACTACACCAGGTAGTCAAATTTGAATGGGATAGACAAGAAATAGTTGTGCATGGGGAAGACAGTTTATGTGCTCGCAGTAATGCCATTGTACCAGTCATTGAGGTGGAAGATGACCAGGGACCATGGGTCTACCAGGTTTCTGACACGATGATGGTAGAGAAAGTTCTGGAGCGGAAATACATTCCAAATCCAAAGATAACCGCCGCATCAGTCATGGTAGCCTACGGGATGTTGAAGAATGGTTTTGTACTAGGTAAATGTTTGGGCTCATCTTTTCAAGGCATCATACAGTCGGTGTCTCTTCCCGAAAACTTGGGAACATTTGGTTTGGGATTCAAGGCAACTGCCGCAGACATAAGAAAAGGCCAGAAAGCTAAAATAGAAGGCATGGGTCTTTCCAAAGCCAGTCCCGTGTCTTTCCAAATCATTTGTCAAGTCCGGTACCAGAAGTCGCCTAGTAACAACAATTCCCAGTTCTATGATTAATCCTGACGAGGAGTTAATTGAAAGATTTGAAAAGTTGTTTGACGGTTTGAACATGGTGGAAAGTGGTGAAGGTCCTAGCAATGCAGAAATTCAATTCGCTGGGCCAGAAACAAAGCTTAATAATTGGAAAGCCACTCCTCTCCCCATTCGAAGGGAGTCTTGGTAGTTTACTTTGATTTTCCTTTAGTTTGTCTGGATCATTCCAGGGTTGTAATCCAGATTGTTATCTTTCAGTCTGTTTGAAGTGTGCAAACCTTGTTATCTTTCATCATTCAATGGAATGCAGTTTTCCTTTCTTTATCATTCTTGATAGTTTTTCTATTGTTTTTCTTTTCTTTTATGTACAGTTCTTTTTACGTTGGCTTTAATGATATGTCATGCATATGGAATCCTCAGCCCAGTCTTAAAAATCAATCTGATTCCGAAATAATAGTTCAAAAAGTAGGTTGTGATTACGAATCAGAATACGATGAAGATGAGGCCTTCGAAGAGATTAGTAAAGAGTTAATTCACTTCGAGGAAAAACCCAAACCCAACCTGAATGATACAGAAGCCGTCAATTTAGGAGACACAGATAGTATCTGAGAGACTAAAATAAGTGTTCACCTCGAGCCAAAAATACGGGAAGAGTTAATCAAAGCACTCATCGAATTCAAAGATGTTTTTGCATGGTCATATGACGACATGCCGGGCTTGAGCACTAATTTAGTGGTCCACAAATTGCCCACCGATCCAGTGTTTCCTCCCGTCAAGAAAAAGTTGAGGAAATTAAAAACTGATATGAGTGTGAAGATTAAAGAAGAAATCACCAAGCAGTTGGATGCAAAGGTCATTCGGGTCACTCGATATCCTGTTTGGTTGGCTAATGTCGTGCCTGTGCCAAAGAAAGACGGCAAGATCAGAATATGCGTCGATTATCACAATCTCAACAAAGCAAGTCTGAAGGACAATTTCCCACTACCCAATATCCACATTTTGATCGATAATTGTGCCAAGCATGAGATAGGATCTTTTATGGAATGCTATGCCCGGTATCATCAGATTCTAATGGACGAAGAAGATGCAGAAAAGACGACATTCATCACGCCGTGGGTATCTTATTGCTACCGGGTAAAGCCATTTGGTTTGAAGAACGCCGGGGCAACTTACATAAGAGCAATGACTATGGCGTTTCATGATACATAAGGAAATTGAGGTATACGTGGATGATGTAATCATAAAATCAAAGCATCAGGCCGACCACATTGGGGATTTGAGGAAATTCTTCTTGAGACTTCACAGGTACAACCTCAAACTTAAACCCGCCAAGTGCACATTTGGTGTTCCATCTGGAAAGTTGTTGGGATTCATAGTCAGCCGGCGAGGCATCGAGTTGGACCCATCAAAGATCAAAGCCATCCAAGAATTGCCACCTCTGAGGAACAAGACTGAAGTGATGAGTCTGTTAGGGAGGTTGAACTACATCAGCAGGTTTATTGCTCAGCTCACGACAACTTGTGAGCCTATTTTCAAATTGCTGAAGAAGCATGATGCGGTCAAGTGGACTGATGAGTGTCAAGAAGCATTTGATAAGATAAAAGGATATTTGTCAAACCCACCCGTGCTGGTTCCACCAGAACCAGGAAGACCTTTGATTCTTTACTTGACAGTCTTGGAAAATTCATTTGGCTGTGTACTGGCGCAACATGACACCACCGGTAGAAAGGAACATGACATATACTATCGTAGCAAGAAGTTCACGACTTATGAGGTTAAGTACACTCATTTGGAAAGGATGTGTTGCGCCCTAACTTGGGTGACTCAGAAATTGAAACATTATTTGTCATCCTACACTACTTACCTCATTTCGCGTTTGGATCCATTGAAGTATATCTTTCAAAAGCCTATGCCGACAGGGAGACTTGTGAAGTTGCAGATATTGCTCATAGAGTTTGACATCATCTATGTGACTCGGACTGCGATGAAAGCCCAAGCATTGGCCGATTATTTGGCCGAAAACCCGATCGATGAAGATTGCGAGCCATTGAGAACTTATTTTCCCGATGAAGAAGTGATGCATATCGAGGAACTGGAGTAAATTTTAAAAACAGGTTGGAAACTCTTCTTTGATGGGGCTGCCAACATGAAAGGAGTCAGAATATGAGTTGTGCTTATTTTTGAAATAGGGCATCACTATCCTATTACGGCTCAGCTTCGGTTTTATTGCACCAACAATATGGCTGAGTATGAAGCTTGTATTTTGGGTCTAATGCTAGCTACAGACATGGATATCCAGGAAGTCTTGGTCTTGGGAGACTCGGATCTTCTGGTACATCAAATTCAAGGAGAATGGGAAACACGAGATTTGAAGCTCATACCGTACTGACAATGTTTGCATGATCTTTGTCAACGGTTTCGATCAGTGGAGTTCAGGCATATTCCAAGGGTCCATAATGAGGTCGTCGATGCTTTGGCTACCCTGGCATCAATGTTGCACCATCCGGACAAAGCTTATGTCGATCCTCTACATATTCAAGTCTGAGATCAGCATGCTTATTGTAACATGATTGAAGAAGAACTTGATGGCGAACCATGGTTCCATGATATCAAGGAGTACATCAGAATGGGGATATATATCCAGTGCAAGCCACGGGAGATCAAAAGAGAACAATTCGACGGTTGGTAAATGGATTCTTCTTAAGTGGAGGAGTTTTGTATAAGAGAAAACAAGACCTTGGATTATTAAGATGCATAGATGCTAGACAAGCTACGACTGTCATGTTCAAAGTACATTCGGGAGTCTGCGGACCACATATGAGCGAATATGTGTTGGCAAAGAAAATTCTCCGAGCAGGCTATTATTGGCTTACCATGGAGCGAGATTGTATCAACTTTGTGCGCAAATGTCATCAGTGCCAGATACACGGAGATCTGATTCATTCCCCACCATCGGAATTGCACACAATGTCGGCACCATGGCCCTTCGTTGCTTGGGGCATGGATGTCATTGGACCAATTGAGCTAGTAGCATCCAACGGGTACAGGTTCATTCTGGTAGCCATTGATTATTTCACCAAGTGGGTTGAGGCCAAAACTTTCAAATCAGTGACCAAGAAAGTAGTGGTCGGTTTTGTTCACTCAAATATCATCTGACGATTCAAAATCCCAAAGGTGATCATCACCGATAATGGTGCTAATCTTAACAGTAACTTGATGGAAGAGGTATGTCAACAGTTTAAGATTCCACATCGCAATTCTACCCTATATCATCCCAAGGCGAATGGAGCAGTCGAGGCAGCCAACAAAAACATAAAGAAGATACTTCAGAAAATGGTAGAAGGTTTAAGGTAGTGGCACGAAAAATTACCATTTTGCGTTGTTGGGATATCGCACTACTGTCCATATTTCGGTAGGTACAACTTCTTATTTGTTGGTATATGGCACTGAAGCAGTAATACCTGCAGAAGTTGAAATGCCTTCCTTTCGGATTGTCGCTGAGGCTAAGATTGATGATGATGAGTGGGTCAAAACCCGTTTGGAGCAGTTGAACTTGGTTGATGAAAAAAGATTGGCAGCAGTATGTCATGGCCAGTTATATCAAAAGAGAATGGAAAGAGCATACAACAAAAGGGTGCGTCCCCGAAAGTTTGAAGTGGGTCAACAAGTGCTGAAACGTATCCTCCCACATCAGGTTGAAGCAAAAGGCAAGTTCGCCCCGAATTGGCAAGGGCTATTTATTGTAACTAGAGTATTGTCCAATGGTCCTCTATGTTTAACAGATATCGAAGGAAAATGCACAAACATGGCCATCAATTCTGATGCAGTCAAGAGATATTATGTATGATTTCTTTGTTATAATTGTTGATTGTTTGTACCGGGCATTGTTTCAAAGATTGAAATGACAAAGGCAATTCGTTCTGCTATCTAAACACTTTACCCTTTGTTCCCCCTTTGAGCCGCATTTGTTTCTTTCATACCCCTCTATTGGAATCAATAACAAAAAGAAAAGAAAAGAAAGGAAAAGAGAAAAGAGAAAAGAAAAGAAGTGAAAAGAGAAAGTATAACAGCAAGGAAATTCAGGTGTGAACTCGTTTGACCTGATTCCTGTTAAGGATACTTCGGCAGCCTTACGACTCGGTCATAGTAAAATAAAATATCAAAAGATCACCAAGAAAGAAACTGGGGCAGAAGTTGTACTTGTAATAAGAAATGTGATTCCAAGAGTTGTAATTTTAAACCCACGTCAAATTGTTTTGAGCCATTGATACCCTTTCTTTCTAACCCCATCAAAAGCCCACATTACGGTCCAAAGAAAGACCTTCCGATCAGTCTTCGAGAGATGCCAAGTTGAGAAAATAGAGTTGATTCATACCAGGATAACACTCTGGTCCAAGCAGAAAAAGTAATGAAAATGAGAAAATCTTATTGGTAAAAACCCTCATGGGCACCATGAGGCGACAAAAGCTAAGAGAAAGTAAAAATGAGAGAGTCTTATTGGTGAAAACCTTTGCGGGCACCATAAAGCAACAAGGAATTGAGGAACAAACAAATGAGAGAGGTTTGTCGGTGAAAACCCTTCAGGGCACTGCAAGTCGATCAAGGTCCATAAGTTGGTGGAAAGTAAAATTGGGTTGTGGAAATCTTGGAGAACAAAGTAAAACAATTGGTAGGGAGATTGGTTAAATAGACTAGGCTGATTAATCCAAAATGCATACTATGATCATTGGTGTCAGTGACTCTACTCAGATAAGTTCCTTTTTCCTGTCTCCAACAGTCATCCAAATTTGGATTTTCTTCTTATTCTTAATTCTCAAAATCGTCGCATTTCATTGATGTTAATTTTTACTCCTCTAAAGCTCTTCCAAGGTTAGCCTTGTTCCAACAAATAAAAAGGAATGTCAAAGTATACTACCAAGATTCAAAATTGCACAAAGAAAAATACGGCTAGGACATGCTGGAGATAGTATGATGAAAAGTTGGACCTAGGGTGTAAGCAAAGGTTAAATCGGTGGAATGGTTCAGTAATGTCATGAGAGATGTATGGTTACGAATAAAAGGGTCAGAAGTGAAAAACAACAGTTGGGGATCCTGCAGTTAAGGATCAATCATGAGGTCAAAACAGTCATTTCGACCGGTTCAAGGCAGTCTGTTGAATCAAAGCAGGGCAAAGAGAAAACCCTCCCCAGCAAAAATGCCACAACTAACTACCACATTTTAAACTGACAATATTTTCTTTGATTTGAAAACAGGGGCAAAGATGGCATTTGTTTTAGGAAGCAAGTACCATGCAAGTATGATCGTATAAATTTTCAGGACCCTCCTCGAAAATGGGACATAGTTTAAAAATCAATACAATCATAAGTAGCAAAATCTAGCATAAATGTACCCCAAGGAATATAAGTTGTTTTCAAAGTTCGCATAAGAGTTGTCAGGACCCTCCTGGATAATGGGACATAGTTTAAAACTGGTTTAGATAATAAGATTTAGCAGAAGTCATGCCTTTAAAAGATATAGCTTAGATTTAAAATTGTTGTTTAGTTAAGATTTGTCAGGAACCCCCTGGATAATCGGACCTAGGTTTCAAATTCTTATTAATATTTGGTAATATGCTTCAGTTTAACACTCACAGATGCACCCAACTACCAAACTGGGGCAGATAATTTTCTTTTGTTTTGTCTATTTTTGTTGAAGTCAGGCGTCCACCTGGAGAACAAGGAAGAACAGTTGAAGTATCAGCAATCAGGCGTCCACCTGGAGAACAAAGAAAAGCAGTTGAAGATTTAGTAATCAGGCGTCCACCTGGAGAACAAGGAAGAATAGTTGAAGTATCAGTAATCAGACGTCCACCTGGAGAATAAGGAAGAACAGTTGAAATATCAGCAATCAGGCGTCCACCTGGAAAAAAAGGAAAAGCAGTTGAAGATTCAGTAATCAGGTGCCCACCTGGAGAACAAGGGAGTACAATTCAAGTTTCAGCTTTCAAGTTCTTACTGATGTTTGGTAACATGATTTAGTTTACACTCATATATATGTCCAACTACCAAACTGGGGCAGAAATGTTTCTTTGCTTTTGTCTATTCTGTTGAATCATGAGCTCACCTGGAGAATAAGGGAATACAATTCAAGTTTCAGCAATCAGGAGCCCACCTGAAGAACAAGGGAATACAATTCGAGTCTCAGCAATCAGGAGCCCACCTGGAGAACAAGGGAATACATTTCGAGTTTTAGCAATCAGGAGCCCACCTGGAGAACTAGGGAATACAATTCAAATTTCAAGTAGTCAGGAGCCTGCCTGGAGAACAGAAGAAAGAAAACAATAGTCAAAGGAAGACATTTAAAGTGTTCAGCAATCAGGTGCCCGTTCGGAGAAGAAGGGAAAGCATTTCAAAGAATACTATTCAAGTCAGCCATAAAGGAACTTCTGAGGAAAATACAAGTCAACGTTGCAGCATCAGTCGCAAGATCAAGTTTGAAAATAAATCTTTGTAAAGCATAAATTATAGCTTAGTTTAGCTTCTTCATTTTTATCATGGGGTAATAAGGAGGTCAGTAGGTAGTATCAGCAGCAACAACAACAGTAACAGTAAAATCGCAGCTTCATGGTAGTCCCAGCTACCAAAACTTCCCGAACTACATTGACCTGATTCCTTTATAGCCAAGGATATGTAGAAAACCTTTGAACCAGAGGTTCGGTCAAATCTTTCAAAAAATACTTCCCACAGAGTGTTCAAACAGGCAAAAATCGCTCGTATCCGCTCACTTTATCTTTGCACGAAAACTCTTCGTGTTTCCGGACAAAGAGGGGCAGCTGTGAGCACGTGATTTTTGCCTCATACGAATTACTCCAAAATAATTCACAAAATTAGGTCTTGGATTTAATTATGTGTTATTTTAGGAATTATTGTGTGATTTTCCTAATTGTTTGCATATATTTGTGTGCATGTTTAATTTTATTAATGCATTAAAAATACAAAAATATAGCATTTGCATTTAGGATTTGATCTTACATTTTTGGATTAAATAATAATTAGGCGTTTTACAAAAATGAAAAAAAAAGAAGAAGAAGAAAATATATAATAACACATTTTTAGTCAAATTGTGTGCTTTTCTTTTAATTTAGTATTTAATTATTCATGATAATTATGATTTAGAGAGGATTAGTATTTTTAATATTAATTTTGGTGTGATAACTTAATTTAGGATTTTAATTTTGAAAAAATAAAACAAGGAAAAGAAGGAATTAATTTGAAAAGTAAAGAAATGAAAATCAAAGTTTGGGCTGTTCTTTAAATCCAAATTTCCAGGCCTAAAAACACGCCTCATACCCGGTCCAAACTTCCAGTCTCTGAGACCATCAAAACGACGTAGTATAGGGACAGAACTACGTTGTTTTGATTTCAACAAATCTCACCCATCCATTCATCTACATCGAACGGTCCAGATTCTTAACCATTACCCGATCCCGACCCGCTTCCAGAACCGATTCGGTCCAGCCCCACTTAATTAAAACGACCCCGTTTCGATTAAGGATTCAATCCCAGCCATTGGATTTCAATCATCCAACAGCTCAAATTAATAATACCATTTGTAATATATCCAAACCCCTCAGACCCCCCCTCAATCACCCTTGTCTCTCTCAAATTCCCCAAACCCTAGAGACCCGTCGCCCTAATTTCCACCGGTTGTCGCCGGCGGCGCCGGCTCCATTCGCCACCAAACTAATATCCCAGAACCCCCTTGATCTCCTCTTTCATAATCCATAGTTAGTTTCCTTCGAACACCCTTAAAACGATTCGAATCGTGATTTTAGGCTATGAACCCTAGTAGCCGCCACCATTTACCCTCGCCTTCCGATGGCGGCGCTACCTCCAATCAACCCCAAACTAACACCCCTTAACCACCACAACCCCATCTTCCATAATCCACGATCCGTTACCTTCGAATCAAACAAGAACTTGTAGAATAATGAATCTAAGCTTCAAACCTAAAACTGCAAAATCAAGATTCATCGAACATTTAAGCTAATTTTGACTTTATCTGTGTATTCTTGATAAGAACACACAGTTAAAGTCAAAATTTGGTTTAAAAATTGAAGATTCGAAGGTTTTCTTCAGTTACTACTGACCGGTGAGTTCTTCTGCCCTATTTTCTATATTTATAGTTTAATTGGTATATAAACCCCGTCTTTCCTCATCTCTTTTTCTTTTCTCTGGTCGATTTCAATTGAAAACTCGACCAATCTTCTGGCATAAACTATCTTCTGTTCATTGTTTTGTTTTTCAGAATGTTGGTGAATTTGTTCTTGGTTTCATAGGTTTGTGTGGTCAGTTTGTTTAGAATCTGGAAATCATATCTCGTCTAATAACTTAGTCGGTTAATTTAAAGATTATCTTGAGTTTGGTTAAATGTGTATAATAATTGACTGATTTATGCAAGTGGTCACTAATTGAGAAACTTCTAATAGTGGTCGGGTAGAAATTGCATTACCGAATTAATTAAAAGCACTGAATCAGTGGACAATTAAGAAATGAAAAAGTGAGTTGGTAATGGAGAAGGCACTAAGCTAATTGCCTATTTAAAAGAGCTGAACAGACCGAAAAACAGATAGAAATAGATACAGAAAGAGAGCTGAAGAGATAGAGTCCAGAAAAATACAAAAAAAAAAGCTAGATATCCTCTGCTATTCCATTGATTCAGTAATTCTTGATTCGTTTAAGTTTTGCAAACAATAGTGTTCAGTAAAGGGATTTGAATTGGTTTTATATTAATTTTTTTGGAAGTTTTTTTCTGATCAAGATGTGTTGAAGACCATTGTTCCATTGGATTTTGAATCGATTTTCTGTTTCGTTTACTAAATCTGGGTTGTGTTGTTGTTGCTTTTGCTACGGATTACTGATTCCTTATCTCTTTTATTTCTCCTTACTCCAGGTACACTGTCGAAACTTGTCATGGAATTGAGTATTTACTAGCATGTATGAAGATTTAGAAGTTCAAGTCGAAATTTGAATAAGACATCTTAAATTTCTGATGTAGTTACTATTAATCCTTACCATTATGTACGATTAGGTGTTTCATTTCGTTTGGTATAATTTCTGGTTTGTGTTGAGTGCTGGTTCATTTAGTTTGCTTAGATTCAATGTATAATTTCAGAATATTGGGTGCTACAATATTGTTTGGACTCTAGTTGCATGAATGGACTGTTTAAAACATGCTGTAAGGATAGATTGTTTAAGTTTTACTGACTGGTTTTTCTGTAACCTAAAATCATGAGTTGCTATGGTGAGGCACTTTCTATTATACAGTTAAGATTTGTACTGTGATAATTAATAAGAAGTTACCATCTAGATGGTCTGTATGAGCATGAATTCTTCAGGCTTTCTTGTGATTTTAGTTTTTGTTGGCAAATAAAAATGTAAGTGCGACCCCACCTGATTTTAAGGTTAAGGTTCATGGGAAAATATGCGAAAATTGATTTTGAATTTGATAAGTGAAGGACTGGTTGAATCAGAAATCATGTAGGTGTCTAATTATATAAAAAATCAGAATTTCCTCTTGTTGAATCAGTTTTGATACTTCTAGCTTGGTATCCAAAGTTGAGTTTGCTCTGGGTGGAGTGATGGTTAATTCATAAAATAAATGGTATGCATATCAGCTAAAGTTTCTCCCAACTTTACACGTAAACTATTTTGCAAGTTTTAAACACATACAATTGGTCTCAAGCATAGGAAGAGAACAAACAACTTATGAATATGGTGATCAAACTTTAGGCACATAATTAAATCAAGGGTACGGTTTTCGCGGTGTGGTTGTGATATTTAATTTCAAATTATTTTTAATTACGTATCTCCTAAATTCTTCTAGTTGAATAGTTTTGAGGCGTGCCATTCACACATTTGAATCATATAACCTATGGCCATCATTTGATGAATCTTAATTCTTTGGAAATCGAGGCGTGCCACTTAGCGAATTCCCATGGCCCTCGTATTAATGTAGATATAAAATAAATATTCATAGAGAAACCTTTAAGGCCATTTAAAATATTATCGTGATTGTGGGCACGTCCGCGTGACACGATTACGATTTCTTTAAAAATAAATCAGAGTATATGTTCGCGTAACTTCGGCTAAACTTTCATAATAATAGAGCATCGTTAATCGTGGACGAAATAATTATATAGTATCCCTAAGTCATAAATCGGTTAAATTTTTTTCTAATCATTCTTGTGAATAGACCATAAACTATAATAAATTTTCTTTATAAGATTATTGTAAGTTTCTTTTACATAAAGAAAAGTTTTTTTTTTCTCTGAATAAACGTTTATAATTTTTAACTGCCTAGCCATGAACGTTGAAAATTTCTAAGTGTTAATTTGGTAGGAATGTTTTATTTTTTAAAAAAAAGGGGAGAAGAAAGATTATGTGCTAGAGAAAGATTATGTGCTTAAGATATATAATTCATAAAGTATATTAGGTAGCTTGTTTGGAGTTTTGTTTTAATATCAAAAGACTATAAAGTTTCATTTTTTTTTGTTTTGCTCAGTTTTCTATATTTGCAAAATTTGTTGCTTTGTGTGGTAATATTTTATTTACTGTTAACATAGTTCTTAAGAATGCAAGTAGTTAATTTTTTTTGAAATTTTAATCCTAAAATGCGAGAATGAGGAAAGCTCACTGTTGATCCTTGAAAATCTTGCTTTCACATAATTACATCAAAACCAAATTGATAGTATGCTTTTAGGTATGATCTTAATAAATCAATCATCATGATTGTATACATGTTCGCGTGACATAATTATGATTTTCAAAAATAAATTAAGTTACGCGTCCGCACGACTTTGACTAAGTTTTTTTAAAAAATAAACTAAGTGTTGGGAATTGTGTACACGTACGCGTGACATGACTCTTGACATGCCAAACCACATGAGTATACGTATGCGTAACTCGATAATTATTTAAGTACGAGTAAATCACGTAATTAAAAGCAGTAAAGGTAAAATTCAGGTAGTTTCTAAACACGTAATTAAATAATTTAATCCAAGTATAAATTGTTAAGCGACCGTGCTAGAACCACGGAATTCGGGAGTGCCTAACACCTTCTCCCGAGTTAACAGAATTCCTTACATGGATTTCTGGCTCGAGGACTGTAATACAGAGTCAATATTTTCCTCGATTCGGGATTCTAACCAGTGACTTGGGACGCCCTAAATCTCCCAAGTGGTGACTCTGAATTTAATGTAAATAATACCGTTTCGATTGTCCTTTATTTGGAAAAACTCCCTTATATTTATACCCTTCTCCGAGGTGTAAAGGAAAAAGAAGGTGTGACAGAGCTTAGTCTCGGAAGGCAGAAAGGTAGCCTTGTGCAATGCAGGAAATGCAGATGGAGGTAGAGCGTAACCTCGGAAGGCAGAAAGGTAGCCTTATGCAAAATGCAGATGGAGACAGAGCTTAGTCTCGAAAGACAGAAAAGTAGCCTTATGCAGATGATGATGGAGGTAGAGCTTAACCTCGGAAGGCAGAAAAGTAGCCTTATGCAGTGCAGGAAATGCAGATGGAGACAGAGCTTAGTCTCAGAAGGCAGAAAGGTAGCCTTATGCAATGCAGAGAAATGCAGACAAAGACAGAGCTTGGTCTCGAAAGGCAGAAAGGGTAGCCTTATGCAAAATGCAGATGGAGATAGAGCTTAGTCTTGAAAGGCAGAAAGGTAGCCTTATGCAACGCAGGAAATGCAGATGAAGGTAGAGCTTAACCTCAGAAGGCAGAAAGGTAGCCTTATGCAATGCAGAGAAATGCAGACAAAGACAGAGCTTGGTCTCGAAAGGCAGAAAGGGTAGCCTTATGCAAAATGCAGATGGAGATAGAGCTTAGTCTTGAAAGGAAGAAAGGTAGCCTTATGCAACGCAGGAAATGCAGATGAAGGTAGAGCTTAACCTCAGAAGGCAGAAAGGTAGCCTTATGCAAAATGCAGATGGAGACAGAGCTTAGTCTCGAAAGGCAGAAAGGTAGCCTTATGCAAAATGCAGATGGATATAGAGCTTAGTCTCGAAAGGTAGAAAGGTAGCCTTATGCAACGCAAGAAATGTAGATGGAGGTAGAGCTTAACCTCGGAAGGATAAAAGGTAGCCTTATGCAGTGCAAGAATGTAAAAGGATGATTAGTAGTAAAATCTCTTAGCTGATAGCCGATTACGATAATATGACTGCTGGGGAGATAGTGTACGGATAGCAATTGCGGTCAAGTGATGATTCTGAGAGGTTGCATTCTTGGGAAGTATACATTAATATACCTGACGATATTGCAAGTCGAGTGCCTGCATCCAAAGAAAATCGTGAGTTCTATGAGGGGAAAGGTTAGTTCGTCTTCCCCGGGCTCTTGACATTGTGTGTTATTGGGGTAGCGTAGCTAAACAACAACAATTCAGATAATAGTTATGCATGCTTTAGCAAATATATAATCGAAAATAGTTTTTTTTAGATGAACCAATGACTGCGACGTGGTTCAAGTCATTGCAACCTCTTTCACTCCGGAATTTTGAGGGTCCTCCTCAAAATTCTGCCCCAGTTTGCTAAGCGTACATTTTTGACGGTTGTGCTGAATGACTAAAAAAATATCATCTTCGGAATTTTGAGGGTCCTCCTCAAAATTCTACTCTAGTTCACTGGGCTGGCGCTTCTAGCGATGCATGGACTAAAATCAACTTCGGAATTTTGAGGGTCCTCCTAAAAATTCTGCCCCAGATCCAATAGTGGGGAAAAATGGGATTTTATTAAATTATGACCGAACCCATATGGCTGCCTACGTATCACCTCTTAAACGGGAATCAGGTCAGGCGTAGTTCAAATTACATTATTAAGGGAATCATAAGCGGTTACACATAATATCGTTTCACTGCATCTGAATTGATTGGCTTTGGCTAGACTTCTCCATCCATCTCTGCAAGAATAAGGGCTCCTCCAGTTAGAACCCGGTGAACCATGTACGGACCCTGCCAATTGGGAGAGAACTTTCCCTTGGCTTCATCTTGATGTGGGAATATTTTCTTCAACACTAGCTGCCCCGATGTAATCTTTCTTGGCTTAACCCTTTTGTTGAAGGATCTGGACATTCTGTTCTGATACAACTGACAGCTGCAAACCGCATTCTTCCTTTTCCCATCTATAAGGGCTAACTGCTCGTAGCGACCTCTTACCCATTCTGCATCATCCAACTCCATTTCTTGTATGATCCTTAAGGAGGAATTTCTACCTCGGCAGGGATGACCACCTCTGTACCATAAACCAGCATGTAGGGAGTTGCTCCGGTCGATGTGCGGACTGTAGTGCGGTATCCCAATAAGGCGAATGATAACTTCTCATGCCATTGTTTGTGCCTTTCGACCATCTTCCTTAGTATCTTCTTAATATTTTTGTTGGCTGCTTCCACAGCTCCATTCATCTGAGGCCTGTAGGCTATAGAGTTCTTGTGTTTGATCTTGAAAATTTCACACATCGCTTTCATCAAGTCGCTGTTGAGATTGGAACCATTATCGGTGATGATTGATTCCGGAACTCCGAACCGACAAACAATGTGGTCGCGCATGAAACCCGCCACAACCTTCTTAGTGACCGCCTTGTATGATACTGCTTCGACCCATTTGGTAAAATAATCGATTTCCACTAAGATGAACCTGTGCCTATTTGATGCGGCAGGCTCGATAGGTCCTATAACATCCATTCACCAAGCGGAGAATGGCCACGGTGAGCTTGTTGCAGTAAGCTCGCTTGGAGGCGCCTTTATCATATCTGTATGTATTTGATAGCGATGGCATTTGCAAACATACTGGATACAGTCTGTTTCCATATTCATCCAAAAATATCCTACTCGAAGTATCTTTTTCGCTAAGACAAAACCATTCATGTGCGGCCCACAGGTCCCTGCATGCACTTCGTCCAATAGCCTGGATGCTTCTTTTGCTTCAAGACACCTTAGTAAACCCATATCGGGAGTCCTCTTGTACAAGATTCCTCCACTGTGAAAGACGTTGTTGGATAGCCTACGAAGTGTGCGCTTCTGAGTAGCGTTGGCAAGTCCTGGATATTCCGCTGTTTTCAAGTACTCCTTGATGTCGTGGAACAATGGTTTTCCATCCACTTCTTCCTCAACGTGGGCACAATAAGCTGGCTGATCATGAATCTTTACTGGGATGGGATCAATGAAATTTTTATATGGATGCTGGATCATGGACGATAAAGCTAATGCATCAGCAAACTCGTTCTGGACTCTGGGGATGTGTTGAAATTCTGTCATTGTGAACATTTTCCTCAACTCCTGTATATGATGCAAGTAGGGAAGTATCTTAGAGTTCTTGGTTGCCCACTCTCCTCGAACCTGATGTATAAGCAAGTCTGAATCCCCGATCACTAGCAACTCCTGAACGTTCATGTCAATGGCCATTTTGAGCCCCAAGATGCAGGCTTCATATTCGGCCATATTATTGGTGCAAGGGAACCTGAGCTTGGCAGATACCGAGTAGTGCTGGCCGGTTTCTGATACTAGGACTGCTCTTATGCCAACTCCTTTGAAATTTGCAGCTCCGTCAAAACAGCCTCCAACCATCATAGGATTCTGCAATATCTTCTCCTATGAAAGATACCTCTTCATCGGGAAAATACGTTTTAAGGGCTCGTATTCTCCGTCTACGGGATTCTCTGCGAGATGTTCCACCAAGGCTTGCCCTTTGACTATTTTTTGGATCACGTAAACAATGTCGAATTCACTTAGCAGGATTTGCCACTTGGCGAGCTTGCTAGTGGGCATGGGTTTCTGGAATATATACTTTAGAGGGTCCATTCTAGATATGAGATAAGTAGTGTAAGCACAAAAGTAATGCTTTAACTTCTGCGCGACCCAAGTCAGAGCATAACAAGTGCGTTCTAAAAGAGAATACCGGGCCTCGTACGGTGTGAACTTCTTACTGAGATAGTAGATGGCTTGCTCCTTTCTCCCTGTTTTATCATGTTGTCCCAAAACACAACCGAATACTCCATCCAATACCGCAAAGTAAAGCAATAGGAGCCTTCCTTGCTCAGGCAAAACCAAGACTGGCGGCGTTGACATGTATTCCTTAATTCTTTCAAAAGCTTTTTGACAATCATCAGTCCACTTGGTAGCAACATCCTTTTTCAACATTTTGAAGATAGGTTCTCAAATGACAGTGGACTGAGCTATGAACCGGCTGATATAGTTGAGTCTCCCCAGGAAACTCATCACGTCCTTCTTGTTCTTTGGCGGCGGAAATTCTTGGATAGCTTTGACCTTTGATGGATCCAATTCTATTCCTCGACGACTCACGATGAAGCCCAATAATTTTCCAGCAGGAACCCCGAATGCATACTTGGCGGGATTCAGTTTCAGATTGTACCTCCTCAGTATGTTGAAGAGCTTTCTTAGATCTTCCATGTGATCCCTGACTTTCTTGGATTTGATGATGACATCATCCACATATACCTCGATCTCTTTATGTATCATGTCATGAAAGATGGTAGTCATGGCTCTCATGTAGGTGGCACCAGCGTTCTTCAAACCGAATGACAGCATTTTGTAACAGTACATTCCCTACGGCATGATGAAAGTCATTTTCTCTGCATCTTCCTCATCCATCCATATCTGATGATACCCAGCGAAACAATCAACAAAATACTGCAACTCATGCTTGGCGCAGTTGTCGATAAGAATGTGTATGTTGGGCAAGGGGAAGTCATCTTTGGGACTAGCCCGATTAAGATCCCAGTAGTCAACACAAACTCTAACTTTCCCATCCTTTTTTGGTACTGGCATGATGATGGCTAACTATGTCGGATACTCTTCTACCCTGAGAACCTTGGCTTTGACTTGCTTGGTAACCACTTCTTTGATTTTCAAACTCATGTCAGGTTTGAATTTCCTGAGCTTCTGCTTTACCGGTGGGTATATTGGATCTGTTGGCAGTTTGTGAGCTACAATGGATGTGCTGAGACTAGTCATATCATCATATGACCAGGCGAATATGTCTTCATATTCCTTTAGGAACTCTGTGTACTCTTTCTTTTCTGATGGTGACAGGTGAACACTGATGCGCATTTCTTTGACATTCTCTACATCTCCCAGATTAACGACCTCAGTTTCATCCAAGTTAGAATTAAGCCTATTTTCAAAATTCTCAACTCCTCTAACGACCTCTTCTGGCATATCATCCTCTTCTGAGTCCGTATCCGTTTGTTGCGTTGTCTCGTTGCAAGTCACAATCGTTGGTTCATCGTCAAGGCAAGTAATAGTAATGATGTGTAAAATAAAGTGAATGATAGAAAAATAATAAGAGCGAGATATATAATAAACTGAAATGCTTCGATTAAATTCGCAATTGTTTTGAATATCAGAGCTTTTTTCAGAATTAAAGACAGTGCGGAAATAAAATCAGCTAGTAAAAAAGTAAAATGTAATGCATAGTGCTTTTGTTTAGCCTTGCTACCCCAAAGCTTTCCGGGTCCTGGTGGTTCTGATTGACCAATTGCTGAGGCGCTCTCCTTGGTTCACAACTTGTATAGAAGGGCCTTCCTCTCCTTCCTCCTCGAAGATAACACAACAGTCCATATCATCATCCTCCAGGAACATATTCCTCACGGCTGCCAATGCTTCCTCTTCCTCCGACCCATATACAGTATCTGCCGGCTGGAAAGTCTGCTCCTGGTGAGGTATCAGATGCTCCAGTGGGTAGTAGGGACCGCGCCATGGTGGAGACCAGTGATTGAACTCCTCCCAAGTGTACTCATACCCCAAACCAAATGTAGTGCCATGTTTCTTCAGCTTGATGGGTTTGGCGATTCCCTAGAGGTTTTTGCCGAGTCCCTTTCCAGGTTCGTATCCACACCAATTAAGGATACTTTCAATCTTGTTATCCCACCATTTATCTTAGTCTACATAGTTGAATCTTTCAATGTGGTGGTATGTTTCTCCGCCTATTCTCCTTCTGCCTCCAATCATCGGGATGGTCTGGCGACTATATATGGGGTTGCTAGCATCTCCATGAATAATTACCTCTTGGTGATTCCATTCGAACCTCACTACCTGATGCAGGGTCGATGCCACAGCTCCAGCGGCGTGGATCCATCGTCGTACCAACAGCAAATTGTAGGATGCTGGGACATCTATCACTTGAAAGTCAACGTCGAACCAGGTTGGCCCCATTTGCAAGCATAGGCTGATCTCACCGATAGTAGACCTTTGGGACCCATCGAAGGCTTTGACATTGATGGCCCTATCTTTGATCTCGTGCAGGCTCTTTCCTAATGTTCTGAGAGTTATCAACGGATAGATGTTGAGGCTGGAGCCTCCATCGATCAAGACTCTAGTGACGAAGTAATCCTCGCATTGTGCGCTGATGTGTAGGGTCATGTTGTGACTCAGTCCTTTCGGTGGCAGCTCATCTTCGTGGAAGGTGATTTTGTGGCTTTCCAGTATTTGTCCTACAATATTTTCCATTTCGCCCCCAGTTATGTTGCTGGGCACATAAGCTTCGCTCAATATCGTCATCAAGGCATTTTTGTGTGCGTCAGAGCTCTGTAGAAGAGCTAGGATGGAGATCTGTGCTGGTATTTTGTTCAACTTCTCAACGACCGAATACTCCTTAGCTTGTATTTTCCTCCAAAGATCATCGGGACCAGTTTCAGTAGTAAACACTGCTTGTTCTGGTCATACCTTGTGCAACAATTGTTTCTCCCGTCTTGGTCTTTCCTTTCCTTCTTGCCTCAGTTGTGTAATCCCATGGTATGGCGTTTGAGTGGAACGGTGTTATGTCTGACATTGCTATAGGAATGGGTACCCTCGGTGGTAACACATCAACTTCAAAGGGTATAGTGCCTTTGGAACCCCAAACTCAACCTAAATTGGCCCGGCCACCTTTGCAGAAGAAGGTGCTTCAAATTCGAGAGGTATAGACATGTTTACTTCATCGCCCCTGGAGGGCTGGTTCTGCACAACAATCGGGTTAAGTGTGACTGCTGGTTTCTTTGGCTCATCATCCTCAGCAATCAATCCTATCGATCCCTTGGGGTCCCAGTCATCTTCAATCTCGATCATGTGAATGTCCCCATCTCTATGATCAGGCAGAGGGTTGTTGCAGATATAAGGAGCAGGCTCCTTTGCTACAATAACCTTATTGTTGATCAGAGTTTGAATCTTGTCCTTCAACGAGCGGCATTCGTCAATGGTGTGACCTTTCATGCCGGAGTGGTATGCACAGGTCTTATTAGGGTTGACCCACTGGGAAGGATTTTCTGGAGTTATGGCAGGGATAGGGGAGACGTAACCAATAGCTTTAAGTTTCTCATACAGCCGGTCAATTGGCTCAGCCATGGTTGTATATTGTCTGGGAGGTCTGTGGTAAAAATTTGGTCTGGGTCTAGGGAAATTTTGGCGAGTGGGAGGTGATTGGTAGTGGAGGGTTGGGCATTATAAACTTGGTAAACTGGTGCAGGTTGAGAGCATCTGGGTGAAGTGGGTTGATATGCGGGAGGTGGAGATGATTGGTAAACGGGTGGTGGATTTTGGTAAGAGGGTGAGGGTGCTTGGTAATTTGGGATAGGCTGATATGTAAGTGGAGGTGACGGGTAAGTGCGGTATTTTAATGGTGATTTGGCTCCCTGTGCGACCATCACGGCATTGACATCCTTCTTCTTGGCCATGCCACCAGACTGTAAAGCCTTGTTGGTGGCTTGCAATGCTTCAAGATTAGTAACCATACCATTATTAATGCCTTCCTCAATTCTTTCTCCCAGCTTGATGATATCGGAGAATTTCTGGCCCTCGATCAGCATCAACCTCTCATAATATTGTGGGTCCTGAGCCCGGATGAAGAATCTGTTCATTTGTTCCTCTTCTAAGGCTGGCCTAACCTTAGCAGCCTCTGATCTCCAACGAGTAGCATACTCGCGGACTGTCTCGGTAGGCTCCTTCTTCAGATTCTGGATGTAGAATACATCCGGTGCTTTCTCTGTATTGAATCGGAACCTATCCATGAAATCTGATGTCATACCTACCCAACTTGTCCATTTCTTCGGGTCCTGACTGATGTACCAGGATAAAGCATCCCCCTTTAGGCTTCTCATGAAGAGTTTCATACGGATTTTCTCATTCCTTCCGACTCCGACCATCTTATCACAATATGTCCTTAAATGGACTATGAGATCTCCCGTGCCATCGAACATTTCGAACTTGGGAGGTTTGTATCCCTCCAGAAGTTCAACATCTGGCTGAATGCAGAGGTCCTCATAATTCAGCCCCTCTATGCCTCTGTTTCCTTCCATGCCCTAGACTCGGCTGGTCAACTTCTTGAGTTCTGCTGCCAAGTTTCTAATAAGAGTGTCCTTGTCATCAGACTCAGGTTCACTTGAGATTGGTTGAGTGTAGTGGGGTATGGTATCTACGTAGATGGGAGTGTTATGGGGGTGGTCGTTTATGGTGTTCAGTGGTTCAGGAATGAGTAGTGGAGTGTGGCATGCGTTGCAGTGTTGAGCATGAGTGGGTTGCATCTATAGTTGTGGGGTGTTCTATGGAGGTGCGAGGTTTTGAGCATTTGGAAAGTTGACATTAGGAGCGGTGAGAGTGAATGATAAATTTGCCAAGTTCCGCACTTGATCCAGTTCTTCTTGGAACTTCAACAGTTTCTGCTCAAGTTAGGCAGCAGTTTCCTTAGCAACCGGCGTACCGTGAGGAATCTCAATTCTTTCAATTTCCTTTCTGACGCTTGAATCTCCCATTCTACCTTTGTTCTTGTTCTGGATAGGACTCAGAGGAGGAGGAGGTGGAGGGCCCTTGGATCTCGTACTGTATGATGATGGTGCCAGAATGCACGAACTAACCTTTGGGAGGGGAATAAAAATAAAGAAAAACAAAAAGGTAACAAGTTAGTGCGGGTTATGAGAAGAAAACCTTGCAATATTTAAACACATTGTGCAAGAATATAAATCACGTCCTAATTTGGGTGCCTCGTTGTGCCCAAGGTAGGCCTAGTGACAAATTAATTTGGAGAACATATAATGCTAAATGCCTCATTTTATTGATAAAAATAAGACGAATCCAAAACGATTCTAAATAACAAAAAATAAAATGTCACTAGTGACCATTGGCTTTATTACATCATTAAAAGCAAAATAAAGTACTCCTAACTACTTGGTCCCAGAAGGACCTTCCCCAGATTCGGTATCTTTATCCCCCTCGAACAGCTTCACCAGCTCGCGCAGTCCTAGCAGCAGATAAGCTTGGGCCAAATGTCTGCCTGCATTCCCTTCAGCGTTTCGACAATCTTCAATCCTCTTGAGGAACTTTCCTTCTAGCTCCACTAGACCCCGCTCCAAATACTCTAGTTGCTTGTTGGCGCTGACAGCCATATCCTTCCATTCTTCGATTAACTTTTGATGGGCTTCTTGTATTTCCCGATGCTCACTTTCACACTCTCGAATTCTCTTGCGCAGTTGATTATACTTAACCCGTGCTTCAGCTTTCTCGTCGATGATTTTGTGTTCGTGAATGAACCCGGGATGACCCATACCATTGTGATTATCTTCCAACCAACCCGAATAGTGCGACATGCAACCAGCGTGATACCTGTCTGGCTCAATAGATTCTTTCCACAAAACGAGCTTGCAATATCACATGTGTTGAGCTTGGCATTTGTGAGGGCTATCATCGTCCTGGAAATCAGCCCTAAAGTGACTCATTTTGTCGACCCTTGGTATGATTTGCTTTCTTCCTCCCTGCCTCATGGCTCGGAGGGGAACGTAGGGATAAGTTCCTCTTAGACCAATGAGTATAAGAAATGGTGCGTCTCGGGATCGAACAATAAATTCTTCCGTAGGGAACCATTCGACCATCCACTGTACCTGGTCTTCTTTTAGATTCTCGAATAGCTCCACCCATCTTCCATTGTCCTCTAGCTGAGCGAACATATTAGACATGTAATTCATACGCCTTGGCTGGTGGAAGGAAATGTGATCATCCCAGTCTCTGCGTAAGATCTCCTGTCGGTATTCTCCTTTCTGGAGGTGTTCCATGAGCTAGAGCTGAAGTCATAAATTGCATCCCTCAAAATGACTGGACTTTCGCTGACAGTTGTCCAGGGCCCGGTATATCTCAGCAATAATTATGGGCACTATACTGAAAGGCTTTCCGCCAATTCCTTCCATCAGAGTCTTGGTTACCATAGCCAGTCTGGTGTGGATCCTAGCCTTCTTCATAGGGAACACTATCATCCCCAAGAAACAAAACATGAATACGGAGACCCTTATGTGAATATGCCCCAGTGAGGTGAGGGAAAATTCATCTGAGTAGGTGCGGTATGACTTGCTATGGCCGTACCTCTCGTACAGATAGTCGAATGGGTTGTAGGAGTCTTTTAAATAGGTCAAGTCTGGGATCTTCTTCAGTCCCATCATCTTAAGGAAACCCCTACCCTTGCGATTCTCTAGCATAAGCAAACCCGGAGTCTCCCAAGGAATACCAGCTAAGCCTCCTATTTCTTCGAGCAAAGGAGTCATTTCAAGGTCCCCGAAGCAGAACACGGACCTGTCACTATCCCAAAACAGAGTTGCAGCCTCTATGATTTTGTTGTCAGGCTGGATTTCTAGAAGAGAAGGTAGATTCCCTAAGTATTTTCGGACGAGTCTCTGATCACTGGAGTGGAGATCTTCCCACCAATTCAGCAGCCTTGGATGAATGTTGGTTACCATGCCAAATCTGGGGACTTCGTGCCTCATTTTCTGCAAAACAGAGTGTTAGACCCTTACCCCGCCAGACTCGACTATTTAAACCAATAATTAGCATAAAAAGCATTTAGTTCTCCAAATAAATGCACAGAACATGTAGGTGTCCGTTTGGGTTTCATGGAAACCCGATGGACTTTGGACAAGGCTATCTTAATGAGTCATTATGTGGACAACATAACTGACTCGGCTAGGGTTGATCATGATGCTTGCATAATTAGAAAGAGTAAAGTTTCTATTGGGGTATTAAACAAGTACCCTTGAGCGGACAACTCCATAGGGAAAGGCACGGAACCGTCGACTGCACCGCTGATCGACTGGTTTTACCGCAAATACGCCTTTGCCGAATTTAAAGGGTGATAATATTGGAAGAGCACAACCACTCATTATAAGCGTTGCTATGGTATTTGTTTGGCACGAGTGGAATATGATGTTGAAGATGCAGTTTACAAGAATGAAACAAATTGACATGTATTTCCACGTTCATAAGATAAATGATTACAATAATTGCAGTAATTACAACAGTATTAAAGGAAAGCAGCTAAAGGAAAGAAAAGACATGAAGAGCCAAGTCAGTTTTGTAGTGAAAGAATAAAAGACAGTAAATAAAGCAATTAATGAGATAGTAAAGTCACAAGCAACATGCAATGGTAAAAGCCTAAAGAAGATCCCCAGCAGAGTCGCCATGCTGTCGACGCCCCCTTTTTCTCTAACCGTGGGGTCAGAAATCGGGTATACGACATTGGGAGGACAACTCTATTCCCTTTCGAGAATTGGGTTTAGAAGTTGAAGAGTTGTCACCTAATGATTATAGTGCATTAGGACACTTTTAGAAGAGCTTGAGTTGGAAAACCAGAGATTAGGGTAAGGGCTAGAAATTATCTCGAGGGGAAGGTGTTAGGCACCCCTCAGGATCCACAAGTGTGGTTTCCGACCATGCTACAATTGTGACTTTAAGTAGACAAGTAGAAAAAATAAGGCAAAGGGCTTCACATAGTTTTGCAAACAAGTTTAAGAGTTGAAGAAGTAGAGAGTATAGAAAATTAGTTTTAAAAGAAAGCTTAAAGATTAACAAGTAAAGGGGAAAGGGGTCTTAGGTTTGTGATTAATATGGATCACTTCAATGCAATACCCAGCAATCACTCCTCAAAAGAGGGGTCGCACGTGATATTAGCGCATCGGTCATCATCTCCATATTCTACCCTTCCCACCCCGTAAATGTTATTTAAACGCGTGATTGGGTCACGAAAGCTTATTTTGTGTTGTACCCGTCCCCTCCTATAAGTCCTAGAGGGTATTTAGGACCACTATTCCTACGAGGTAAGGACTAGGCTGAACCCTTAATTTAAAGGACAAAATGCTAGGAGAAAAACATAACAAGTAGGACTACACATAAAGGAATCATACAAAGGAGAATAAGTGGCTCACAAATCCCTCCACAAGTAAACATGTAATTAGCACGTCTCAAACATATTTAAGGTCTTAAAGATAAGAGTTTTAAAAAAAAATATGAATGCTGGAAAAAGATAAGCTTCAGTGAAAGCAGAAGGTTTAATAAAAAAAACCTGAAATGGCCCGATGAATGTTTGAATTGCAGAAATGCAACTAAGAGGGCAACAATTGAGTAAGTAAAAGGTAAGGGAATTGTTAAAACACCGTTTGAAGAAAGTAGAGATTTGAAATACAGCAGTTTGAAATAACACATTCCTGGACAGAAAGATAACCTAGTAGCTCGAAAGCTTAATAAGGCGAGACTCAGAAAATTAGCGAGAGTGTATAAATGTGAAACCGGTTTCCAGATAGAGAGGTTTTCCAAGAAAGAGTGAACTTTAGAAAGGCAAACGAGAAACAGATTTCAGAAAGTTAAAAGAGGCTGAGTAGTCTGAAACTGATAAAACAAAATCAATCAATTTTTATTAGGCCTAAAGCTTGCCTATGCGTCGTATGTATTGCCTACTTGAAAAGGTGAACGTGCATATTAATTCCAATTTTTTAAAAAGAAGACGCAGTTTAGCCCAAACTTAAATTAAACAACTGGCGAGGTGTTCAGCAATTGCAACTCAAATGAAATAAAATCCTAAGCAACGTGATGTCTAATGCACATAAATCTCTTAAAACATGATCTCTAAATGCAATAGTAATTTTTTTATAACAGTTGTTTGTTGTTTACTAATCGTGATTACGAAATGAGTATAATAACGATCTGAAAGTAAAGAGCCTAGAGCAGGATTTCTATATGTAAGATGCATGTCCTATACATGTTTCTATTGCACAAATAGGTAAGTAAATCCCAATAGACATGTTTTCTACCCATTACTTAAACTAAGCATGCGTATTCCCACCCAACTTCACTATAGCCCCAATCAATTGTTTACAAGTTATTACAAACCATGATAGCTGAATCACATAAGTAAAGAAAAATAAGAAGTTACTCTATAGGGAGCCTTTAACTAGGCCCAACCTTCCAACCTCACTTATTTTGAGTTTACAACCTTTGCCATGGTTTGTGTGCGGCAAAACTCCCTAAGGGCCCATTGAGATCCTTGGCCAATACCAGTACCCAAACACTACAAAAATGTTGAACAAGTGTAGTGTGGGATTACTAGCCTTGTGTATCAAAGTTCAATGAGTACTCAAGGGTACCAAGGCAATGCTTACACGAAGGGGGTAGAACCTAAACTCTAGGATTAGTGAGAGTGCTTGACATAGTTTTTAAAGAAATTAAGTTGAAAAACAGTTTAAAAAAATGATCCATGTAGAACCAGTTTTGAAAGAAAACAATGTGACAATGTTGACAATCTCAGAGCCAAAATACAACATATAGTTCAGAGAAGTAAAGACAAATAGGGAAGTGGGGACAAGTAGTTCACATGTAAGAGCATAGACATCAGAGAAAACACTTCAGCCTTCAACAGTCATACTCCATCCCAAAGAGATTCGGGATTATTTAATAGCTAGGAAGGGTTATGAATACAGACTGATAACGTATTGGGGTTAGGGGGTAAGGAAGAAATGCATTAACAAGTAAATGAAACATAGACAGGCTGAACTACAGGGAAGATGATCACATCAATGAATTAGCAAAAAAAAAGCATGCTAATTGCAATGAAGACACCTTAACAATAAGTAGAAGCATGAAAAAAATAAGACAAAGTGCAGTATGTATAAAAACATATTGTTTTGGAAGCTGTAAATCAAATAGAGGGCATACCAGTCGAGGATGAGATAATATAGATCAGTAGTGTGCAGAGAAGTAGAGCAGTAATATAGTAGAGCGGTCCCAAAATCACTCAGTCTTGGCTTTCAGCCAACTGAGTAATCAGTAGTCAACATGGGAAGTGAGAGAGGATGTGTAGAGAAACAAAAGAGAACAATGAGTATGCTTATGTGTGTAAGAGAGAGTTCAGAACACTGAATGTCCTCTTATGCCAAAGAGAGGGTAGACTATTTATAGTTTTTGAAAACAAGTGGAAAAATAAGGTAACACGTATAGACTAATCATAGTTATGTAAATAATGCCTATTAGAATCAATTAAAGCCTCGGACTCCCTTCAATTAGGGAGTCATAGCTCAAACGGGTACAAATTGTATCAAATAAGGAAATTATTATTTGCAAGACTGGTATTTCCATAATAGGAGTAGTAAGAGTATGATGCATGTGATAAGAACTGAATACAGAATATTTCAAGTAAGGAAAGTATAAGGACAGCATATTGTGCATACAAATTAGTTCAGAGAATCACGTATGAAATTGAAAGTCACAGGGAATAAGTACTAAGTAAGGAGACCATTTCATGAATAAAGAAGTGATTCAAAAAATTAGGGTAAAACTTCTAAATAAAACATATACCAATCAGGGATTCAAAGAGATGCACAAAATCAGCAGAATATTTGGTAAACAATGAACAATTAGACCTACAAAACACAATAGGCATGAAAATCAAAGAACCCTAAGCAAGAAACCACAGAAACAGTAGAAGGTTGGAACCCTAACAACAAAAATTAAACCATAGAACTCGGAGAACAACCTAGAAGATCACACAAACTAGTAAATAATACAAACACAAACATATAGTACTCAAAATCAGAAAGATAAAGTGATTTTGAAAAGGGGTTCAAAAACCCTAGTTTGAAAAAGGGAACGAAAACGTTTAAAACTTTAACAATCGTAAAGATCGAGTAGAGAGTAGTGTAAAACACAAAAGAGTAAGTTAAAAATCGTTAAAAAGACAGAGATTTAAGAGGTCTAGGTAGAAATTAGGGTTTCGTAAAACCAGTGAGAGGTAAGAAACCTGGCTGTGAAACTCGTCAATAATGGTGTTCGTAGCACCATCAGACCAAAACCCATTGGGAAAAGGTCGGAGACAAACCAGGCAAAGCTTCCGGTGACCATCGTGTATGGTGGAGGCTTCTGGGGTCACGAAGATAGAGGGAATCAACAAGACAAGGTTTCACGGCGGCTGGTGGTCGAGAGAGGTGAGGCTGGAGGTGGTCGGAGAGGCGGTGAATTCATCGGAGAAGAAGAGAGAACCAGAAGGTTCTAGAGAGAAGGGAGAGTGAGAGACAATAGAGAGAGATAGAGAATCTCATGGAAATGAAGGGTCTGGGGGGGTAATTGGATTTAATTAAGGCAAGCAAATCTGGGTCGTTGATCTCATTTGATCAATGGCTCAGATTAAATTGGAGCTGGGCCGGGTTGAAAATATGGGTCGGTCCAATTGGGGTTAGGGCTGGGTAAATTGAGGGCTAAAATTGAAATCTGAATGGGCTATAATTGCAATGAGATGAGGCTAAATGTCAAATAGCCAGTTTTCCCTTTTTATTTATAAAAAATAGTAAAATGTTTTTTTTTAAAACAAACTAAAAGCACTGAGCTAATTAATAATATATAAACATTAATCTAAAAATACTAGAAATGATTTTATGCTTGCAAAACGCTATTACTCGTAATATATGCTATAATTGCAATTTAGTTTAAAAATATCAAATAGACTTGTAAAAGTATGCAAAAATCACCTTAATTATATTTTGGTGTAAATATGAGAAATAAATAAATTATTCACCAAAATTATAATTTTGGGAATAATTATTGAATTTCCCACTGCTAAAATAGACAATAAATTGGTTTTGAAAGTTTTTAGAAATTTGGGAAAAATACCAAAATACTTGGGCATGCTTATGTATACACATATATGTTATTTTGAAAGTATTTTAAGTGTAAAAAAATACTTAGGGAAAAACCTTCTTTTATCCCATCTCGATTTGTGTGCGCAGTCCGAGCATATATCTAGAACGTTTTTATGTGAAAATTTGATAAAAATTCTAATTTGCCTTTAAAAATTGAATTTAAGTTTACTTTGGTTAATATTTTGGGTAAACGGACCCGGACCCGTGATTTGATGGTCTCGGAGGGTTTGTAGAAAATATTGTACTCAGGCGTATGCCCGGAATTGAATTTCGAGGTCCCAAGCCTGACAAATGAATTTTTGAAGAAAATTGTTTAACTGAAATTATAAGAGTTTTTGGGAACATAAATGTGTTTGAATTTGATTGTATCGGGCCCGTATTTTCGTTTCGGAGCACGGTACAGGTCTCATATAGTATTTAAGTTGTGCCTGTAAAATTTGGTAAGAAACGGACTTCATATGACGTGTATCGGACTGTCGGTTATGAAATTTGAAACTTAAGAGTTCTTGATATTTTTCTTTGATTTTGAGGCTAAACTTGAAGTTCTAGGTATTATTTGGCGATTTGATCGAACGAGTAAGTCTGCATGATGTTTTTAGGGTTGTGTGCATGTTTGGTTTGGAGCCCCGAGGGCTCGGGTGAATCCCGCGAATGCAAAGAGCAAAGTGGGACTGAAGGAAAATTCCTTCTACGCGAACGCGAGAGACAGGTCACGAATGCGAAGCCTTGGGGGTGTTACCCTTCGCGAACGCGGACCTGCTATCGCGAACGCAAAGGCCATTTGGCAGGGAATTGGGGGAAGGTAAAATGCTCTACGCGAATGCGACAATTGGCTCGCGAACGCGAAGGTCAGGGGGGTGAACCTTCGCGAACGCGAAGGCTCTTCTAGCCAAAGCTTCGCGAACGCGAAGAAGGTCTGTCCAACAATTTAAAACAGAACCAGAATGTAAATTTAGCCATATTTTCATATCTTCTTCCCCAAAATCAGACCCTAGGCGATTTTTGAAGAGCAAATTCAATACCAAATCATAGGTATGTGTTCCTAAACCCATCTCCTTCATTTTCCATCAACACCATTAGATTTCTAGGCTTAAATATTGTTTTTCCATGGTAGAAATTGGGAGTTTGGGTAGAGTTAGGGCTTTTTGAATAATTATAATTTAGACCTCATTTTGGGGTCAGATTTCGAAACTAATTGCATATTTGGGCTCGTGGGTGAATAGGTAATCGTGTTTTGGTCCGAACCTTGAGTTTTGACCAAGCGGGCCCGGAGTCGATTTTTGACTTTTTGGGAAAAATGATAGAAAACTTATAATAAAGCATTGGGTATGAATTCTTTAGCATTTATTGATGTAGTTAAATTAATTTGGGTTAGATACAAGTAAATTGGAGGCGAATTCTAAAGGAAAAGCGGTGTTTGGGGTTTGAGTTAGACGTGAAAGTTCGAGGTAAGTGTTTGGTCTAACCTTAGCTTGAGGAAAAAGGTGTTGTGCTTTATTTGCTATGTACTACTGTAGTGTACGACTGTGCTGACGAGTATCTATACGTCGGTGTCAAGCATGCCCGTGAGTCATAAATATTAATCATTGTATTTCTTAATAAGTACTACAAATGTCTAAGTTATTGATTCTCCGCGTTGGGAAAGACTTATGATTATCTTTGTGGTATTTGTTTATTGTTGAGAATTGGCTCCAATTGAGGTTTTATTTGTGAAGTTAATTGTTGGTACAAGTTTGGTTATAGTTGATTCCCTTGCCGGGACGTAGTTATTTCTTACTATTGATTCCCCTGCCGGGATATGTTTATTCTTGTTGTAGATTCCCTTGCCGAGATGTTATTGTTGCTATTGTTTGGGTAAGGAAAGAGAGATAAAGCACGAAAGGTGATATCGTGCACACTCATATTTATGCATTTGGTGAGGAATGAGTGATAAAGCACGAAGGTTGATGTCGTGTACATTTTCATTGATATTGATGCATATGGTGAGGAAGAGAGATAAAGCATGAAGGGTGATGCCGGGCACATTTCTAATATTTACGTGGTGAGGAAGACAGATAAAGCATGAAGGGTGATGCCGTGCACATTTTAATTACTTGATTGCATTGGTAAGGACTGAGAGTAAAAGCACGAAGTTTCCTGTTTGATATGATTTCTTGTTGTTACTGGTTCAAATACCTTAATTTTCTTATTCCACTATTACTGTGATTCTTTATGTTGGTATTTCCCCCATAGCATGTTACCCCTCCCCCGTTACTTTTGAATTACTCCTATTACTGTTATTCTGCTAGATAGGGTTTCACTACAGGTTATGATTGTTTGTTGTATCCTAGCCTTGTCACTACTTTGCTGACGTTAGGCTCGACACTTACTTAGTAGATGGGGTCGGTTGTACGGTTACTACACTCTGCAATCCTTTGTGCAGATCCTGGTACTAGAGCATATGGACCTTAGCTAGGGGTTGCTGCTTTCAGTCCATCAGGAGACCCGAGGTAGTCCTGTAGGCGTGCGCAGGCCTTGGCATTCCCTTCTTATCTAGTTTCATTTTGTTCTTTTGTATTTCAGAGACAAACATGTGCTTTCTTGTTCAGACCCTATTTGTAGTTTTCTTAGATAGTCCATGATATTGTGACACCAGTTCTGGGTGGTTTATGTTTATGGATTCGTATTGGTATTAGCTTAATTGATAAATTTTTGTTCTTCCGCATTGATATTTCCGATGTTTATAATATATTAACTTGCAATTGTTAAGAGGTTAAAAATAAAAACGTTAAATTAATCAGAATAGTTGGATTGCCTAGCTTTCACTAGTAGGCGCCATCATGACTCCCGAGAGTGGGAAATTAGGATCGTGACAAGTCGGTATCAGTTTCACTTCTATTCTTCTTTGTCGTGCGATTTGGTTTCTCAATGCTAATTGAACTTCTACTCTATTATTTCGTAGATGGCGAGAACACGCGCTTCTTCATCCACTAATTAGCAGCCCGGGCCCCTAGCGACAATATCTACGAGAGGGAAAGAGGATGAGGCCAAGGCCGTGTTAGGGGCTGAGGCGGGGGCAAAGCTCAGTCCAGAGCAACAGCACCAGCGGTGGAGCCTCTGGTAGAGTTTGATGATGAGGTTCCGGCCCAGACAATTTTGGTGGGCCCAGCTCAGGTCTTAAAGGGGTTCATTGCTACCCCAATACTCTAGGATGCTCTGGTCCATCTAGTGGGCCTTATGGAGAGTGTCACTCAGGCAGGCTTACTTCCTGTACCACCAACCGACTCTCAGGCTGCACTCCGGAGCAGATGGCTCCCCTGTTTTAGACTCCAGTAGCTCAGCCAGTTGGAGCGGTTCAGTCGGGTGTAGTAGCTTAGACCGGTGATGGAGCAATTATGTCTGCCGATACTTTGTGGAGGCTGGATAGGTTCACCAAGCTGTTCACTACAACTTATGGTAGTACATCTTCAGAGGATCCCTAGGATTGCTTAGATAGCTGTCATGAGGTTCTACGGAATATGGAGATAGTGGAGACCAATGGGGTAGACTTTGCCTCTTTCTGTCTGTCAGGTTCCGCCAAGAAATGGTGGAGAGATTATTGTTTGGCTAGACCAACTCGATCACCAGCTCTCACTTGGGACCAGTTCTCGTAGCTATTTCTTGAGAAGTTTCTTCCCATCACTTAGAGAGAGGAGTACCGCAGGCGATTTGAGTATCTCCAGTAGGGTTCTATGACTGTCACTCGGTACGAGACAAGGTTTATTGATTTGGCTCGCTATGATCTTCTGATACTCCCCACCAAAAGAGAGAGGTTGAGGAGGTTTATTGAGGGACTCGCTTTGCGTATTAGACTGCAGATGGCTAAGGAGATAGGTAACGCGACTTCTTTCCAGGATGCGGCCAATGTGGCCAGGCGGGTTGAGATGGTTTAAGCTCAGGGGAGTGGTCAGGGTTCTGATAAGAGGCCTTGTTATTCTGGAAAATTTAAAGGTGTGTCGTCTGGAGGCAGGGATTCTTTCGGTAGAGGTCATCATCCCAGACCATTTCAGTTAGCACTTCAGGTTTCTCATGGTGCTCCAGAAGACCGTGGTTCTCATATGCAGTATTCTGATCAGTTACCCTATAGTGCACCACCAGCTCCTATCAGTGCACCTCCACTCCAATGTTTTCAAGGTGGTTATCCAAGCCGTCAGGGTCAGTTTTAGGGTCAGCAGTCTCAGCAGTCCAAGTCTTGCTATACTTGTGGTGATACGAGGCACATTGCTAGGTTTTTCCCTCGAGCCTCGAGAAGTTCTCAGCACCAGGGTTCTCGTGCTATGGTTCTAGCACCGGGTGTTCCACCGCTCGCTCAGCCAGCTAGAGGTAGGGGTAGAGGTATTAGAGATGGAGGTCAGGCCGCTAGAGGTGGAGGTCAGGCAACTAAAGGTGGAGGCAAGCCAGTATGAGGCCGTCTTAGGGATGCAGTTCAGAATGGTGGGGCCCAGCCCCAATGTTATGCTATGCTAGGAAAACCTGAGGCTGAGGCCTCCGATGCAATTATCACTGGTACGGTTTTAGTGTGCAGTAGAGATGCCTTAGTTCTATTTGATACAAGGTCCACATTTTTTTATGTATCATCTTATTTTGCCCCTTATCTAGTTATGCCTTGTGATTCTTTGAATGCTATTGTATATTTGTCTACACCGATGGGAGATTCTATTATGGTAGATCGTGTTTATCGTGCTTGCGTGGTCTTTATTGGGGGTCTTGAGACCTATGTAGATCTTCTACTTCTCGATATGATGGATTTCGATGTCATTTTGGGGATGAATTGGTTATCCCCTTATCATGCTATATTGGATTGTCATTTCAAGATCATGACCTTAGCACTACCGGGGTTGACTCGTTTGGAGTGGAGAGGGACTCCTGGTCATTCTACCAGTAGGGTTATCTCATATATGAAGGCTCGACGTATGGATGATAAGGGATGTTTGGCCTATTTGGCATATGTTCATAATTCTAGTGCTGAGGTTCCTTCTATGGATTTTGTGCCCATTGTTCGTAAGTTTCCAAAGGTATTTCCTTCAGACCTGCTGGGGATGCCACCCGACAGGGATATTGGCTTTTGCATTGATTTGGCTCCGGGCACTCAGCCCATTTCTTTTCCGCCATATGGTATGGCCCCGCCAGATTTGAAAGAATTAAAAGAACAGTTGCAGGATTTGCTGGATAAAGGCTTTATTAGATTGAGTGTCTCGCCTTGGGGTATGCCAGTGTTATTTGTCAAGAAGAAGGATGGGTCGATGAGGATGTATATAGATTACCGGCATTTGAACAAAGTCACCATCAAGAACAAGTTTCCATTGCCGAGGATTAGTGATTTGTTTGATCAGCTTCAGGGTGCCAAGGTATTTTCGATGATTGATTTGAGATTTGGCTACCATCAGTTGAGGATTAGGGCATCTGATGTCCCTAAGAAAACTTTTCGCACTCGGTACAAGCATTATGAGTTCTTAGTAATGTCATTCGGGTTGACAAATGCCCCAACAGCTTTCATAGACTTGATGAACCTAGTGTTCAAGCCTTATTTGGATTCCTTCATGATTGTCTTCATTGATGATATTTTGATTTAATTTATTCCCACAGCTGGGAGGAGCACGAGCAGCATCTCTGAGTCATTTTTCATACTTTGATTTATAGACAGTTGTATGCCAAGTTTTCAAAGTGTGAGTTTTGGTTGAGTTCAGTTGCATTCTTGGGTCATGTTGTATCAGCATAGGGTATTCAAGTGGATCTTAAGAAGATTGTAGTAGTCAAGGACTGGCCTAGACCCACATCAGCTATAAAGATCCGGAGTTTCTTGGGTTTGGCGAGTTATTACGGTAAGTTTGTAGAAGGGGTTTTCATCTATTGCAGCCCCGATGTCCAGGTTGCTCCAGAAGGGTGCCCAATTTAGGTGGTCAGACGAGTGTGAGGTGAGCTTCCAGAAGCTCAAGATAGCTTTGACTACGGCGCCAATGTTGGTTTTGCCTACAGGTTCAGGGCCATATACAGTGTATTGTGATGCATCGCGTGTTGGACTTGGTGCGGTGTTGATGCAGAATGGCAAGGTTATTGCATATGCTTTGCGACAGTTGAAGATCCACGAGAAAAATTATCCAGTTCATGATTTGGAGCTAGCATCCATTGTTCACGCGCTGAAGATTTGAAGGCATTATTTATATGGCATATCATCTGGGGTAGGCTAATGTAGTGGTCGATGCTTTGAGTAGGAAGTCAGCCAATATGCAGCCTCGCGTGTATTCCTGTCGGTGAGAGGCCACTTTCTTTAGATGTTCAGGCTTTACACAATCAGTTCGTGAGGTTGGATGTTTCTAAGCCCAGCCGTGTTATAGCTTGCATAGTCGCTCGTTCTTCGTTATTTGAGCATATTCGAGATCGGCAGTATGATGACCCTCATTTTTTTGTCCTTAGAGACACAATGCGACACGGAGGTTCCAAGCAGGTTACAGTTGGAGATGATGGAGTTTTAAGGATAAAGGGTCGTATTTGTGTGCCTAATGTGGATGGAATTCGTGAGCTGATTTTAGAGGAGGCCCATAATTCCCGGTATTCTATTCATCTGGGCGCCACTAAGATGTTTCAGGATTTGCGGGAATATTATTGGTGGAGAAGGATGAAGAATGACATTGTTGCCTATGTAGCTCGGTGTTTGAATTGTCAGCAGGTAAAGTATGAGCATCAGAAACCTGGTGGTTTGTTTCAGAAGATTGAGATTCCTGAGTGGAAGTGGGAGCGGATCACTATGGAATTCGTTGTTGGACTCCCACGGACTCAGAGGAAGTTCAATGTAGTATGGGTTATTATTGATAGGTTGACCAAGTCAGCGCATTTCATTCCTGTGGTAGTTTCCTATTCCTCGGAGCAGTTGGCTGAGATCTATATCCAGGAGATCGTTCGTCTTCATGGTGTACTTGTGTGTATCATTTCTGATCGGGGTATGCAGTTTACCTTGCATTTCTGGAGGGCAGTACAGCGTAAGTTGGGTATGCAGGTCGATTTGAGCACAACATTTCATCCTCAGACGGACGGGCAGTCCAAGCGTACTATTCATATTTTGGAGGATATGCTTCGAGCATGTGTTATTTATTTTAGAGGTTCTTGGGATCAGTTCTTGCCATTAGCAGAGTTTGCCTACAATAACTATTACCAGTCGAGCATTCCGATGGCTCCCTATGAGGCATTATATGGTACGCGGTGTCGGTCGCCAGTTGGGTGGTTCGAGCCGGGAGAGGCTCGGTTGTTGGGTATAGATTTAGTTTAGGATGCCTTAGACAAGGTTAAGATCATTCAGGATAGGCTCCGTACATCTCAGTCCAGGCAAAAGAGTTATGCCGACCGCAAGGTTTATGATGTGGCATTTATGGTTGGAGAGCGAGTGTTGCTCTGGGTGTCGCCCATGGAGAGCGAGTGTTGCTCTAAGCCCTAGGTTCATTGGTCCTTTTTAGATTATTTATCGAGTGGGAGAGGTGTCTTACAGACTTGCATTGCCGCCGAATTTATCAGCTGTACACCCAGTGTTTCATGTGTTCATGCTTCGAAAGTATCACGACAATCCATCCCATATGTTAGATTTCAGCACTGTCCAACTGGACAAGGACTTGACCTATGAGGAGGAGCCAGTAGCTATTCTAGATCAGCAGGTTCGTCAGTTGAGATCGAAGAAGTTCCCTTCGGTTAGTGTGCAGTGGAGAGGTCAGCCTATCGAGGCAGCTACCTGGGAGTCTGAGTCCGATATGCGGAGCCGATATCCCCATCTTTTCCCCGACTCAGGTACTTCTTTTCTATGTCAGTTCGAGGACGAACGGTTGTTTTAGAGGTGGAGGCTGTGATGACCCAAAAGGTCATCACTTGTTTTATAAGTCAATTTTGTGTTTCGAGGTATTAAAAACCTCCTTTTATCTTACCTCGATTTGCGTGCACGGTCCAGGCATATATCCTGAATGCTTTATTGTGAAAATTTGATAAAAATGTTAATTTGCCTTTTAAAATTAAATTTAAGTTAACTTCGGTTAACATTTTGGGTAAACATACCCGGACACGTGATTTGACGGTCCCGGAGGGTCCATAGAAAAATATGGGTCCCGGGCGTATGCCCAGAATTGAATTCGAAAGTCCTAAGCCCGAGAAATGAATTTTTGAAAATTAATGTGTTTGAATTTGATGGTATCAGGCTCGCATTTTGGTTTCGGAGACCGGTGCAGGTCTTATATGGTATTTAAGTTGTGCCTGTAAAATTTGGTAAGAAACGGATATCATATGACGTGAATCGGAGCCTTGGTTGTGAAATTATAACTTAAGAGTTCTTGAGTTTTTTCTTTGATTTTGAGGATGAACTTGAAGTTTTAGGTGTTATTTTGGTGATTTGATCACACAAGTAAGTCCGTATGATATTTTTAGGGCTGTGTGCATGTTTGGTTTGGAGCCTTGAGGGCTCGGGTGAGTTTCGGACAGGCCACAAGATGTTTTTACACTTAGGAATTCTGTTGTCATAGCCGTTGCAGGTGCTCAGGTAATTCCTTCTTTGCATTCGCGAATGAACTCCCGCGAATGCCAAGAGCAAAGTGGGACTGAAGGAAAATTCCTTCTACGCGAATGCGAGACACATGTTGTAAACGAGAAGCCTTAGGAATGTTACCCTTCGGGAATGCGGACCTGCAATCGCAAACGCGAAGGCCATTTGGAAGGGACCTGGGGAAGGAAAAATGCTCTATGCGAACGCGGCAATTGGCTCACGAACGCGAAGGTCAGGGGGGTGAACCTTAGTGAATGCGTACAGTAACTCGCGAATGCGAAGGCTCGTCTAGCCAATTTGGAATTTGGGTAGAGTTAAGGCTTTTTGAATAATTGGAATTTAGACCTTATTTTGGGGTCGGATTTTGAAACTAATTGCATATTTGGGCTCGTGGGTGAATGGATAATCGGGTTTTGGTCCGAACCTCGAGTTTTGACCAAGCGGGCTTGGGGTCGATTTTTGACTTTTTGGGGAAAATTATAGAAATCCTATAATTAAGCATTGGGTATGAATTCTTTAGCATTTATTGGTGTTGTTAAGTTAATTTGGGCTAGATACAAGTAAATTGTAGGCGAATTCTAAAGGAAAAGCGGTGTTTTAGGCTTGAGTTGGCGGTGAAAGTTCAAGGTAAGTGTTTGGTCTAACCTTAGCTTGAGGGAATAGGTATTGTACTTTATTTGCTATGTGCTAGTGCAGTGTACGATGTATAGATGCGGTGACGAGTATCTATATGTCGGTGTCAATCATGCCCGTGAGTCTTAAATTATAATCGTTGTGTTTCTTAATAAGTACTACAAATGCCTAAGTTGTTGATTCATTGATATTGATGCATATGGTGAGCAAGAGAGATAAAGCACAAAGGGTGATGCAGTGCACATTTCTAATATTAACATGGTGAGGAAGAGAGATAAGGCACGAAGGGTGATGCCATGCACTTATTGCCTGTTTGTTATGATTTCTTATTGTTTTGGTTCAAGTACCTTAATTTGTCTTATTCCATTATTACTGTGATTCTTTACGTTGGTATTTCCCCCATAGCATGTTACCCCTCCCCCGTTACTTTTGAATTACTTCTATTACTGTTATTCTGCTAAATAGGGTTTCACTATAGGTTATAATTGTTTGTTGTATCCTAGCCTCGTCACTACTTAGCCGAGGTTAGACTCAACACTTACTCAGTACATGGGGCCGGTTGTACTGATATTACACTTTGCACTCCTTTGTGCAAATCCCGGTACTAGAGCATACGGACCATAGCTAGGGGTTGCTGCCTTCGGTCCATCAGGAGACCTGAGGTAGTCCTGCAGGCGTGTGATGCCTTGGCGTCCCCTTTTTATCTAGTTTCTTTCTGTTATTTCTATTTCAGAGACAGACATGTACTTTCTTGTCCAGGCCTATTTGTAGTTTTCTTAGATAGTTTGTGAGATTATGACACCAGTTTTGGGTGGTTTATGTTTATGGATTCGTATTGGTATTAGCTTAATTGTTAAATTTTCGTTCTTCCGCATTGATATTTCCGTTGTTTATAATATATTAACTTGCAATTGTTAAGAGGTTAAAAATAAAAAGGGTAAATTAATCGGAATAGTTGGCTTGCCTAGCTTTCAACAGTATGCGCCATCACGACTCCCGAGGGTGGGAAATTTGGGTTGTGACAAGTTGGTATCAGAGCTCTAGGTTGCTTAGGTCTCACAATTCATGGACATGCTTGGTAGAGTCTGGGGGATTGGTATGGAGACGACTGTGCTTTTCCCCTAGAGGCTATATAGTTAGGAATAATTTCACTTTTATTCTTCTATTTTGAACAAGACTTATCCAATTTTCTTGGTAATTGAGCATTGTTGAGTATTTACTCAAATTGAGACTTATTTCGTGGAGTTAACTATTGAAACGAGATTGGTTATAGCTTAGTTTCTATTATTGATTCCCTTGCCGGGATGTATTGTTTCTATTGTTTGGGTGAGGAAGAGTGTAAAGCATGAAGGATGATGTCGTGCATGATATTGTGAGTGAGTGTTAATGCACGAGGACAAACCATAAAAATGGATGTGCCTAAGAAGGAAAGGAGTCTGGCACTCAGAATTACTGAAGTTTATGATATGGAAGATGATGAAATGGCAATGACCAAAGACTTTAGGAACTATCTAAGGAGAGGAAAGGGTCCTTTATGAAATGGAAACTACAACAAGGAAAGAGCTCTAGAGAAGCAGGATAATGATGAATGTTGCAAGTGTGGAAAAACTTATCACATGATCAAGAACTGTCCTTTGTGGGAGATTGAATGGAAAAGGAAATAGCTAAACGAAGGAACAGGAAGAAGGAATTGGTTCATCCCAAGAAGGGAAACAACAAAAGATCAACTAAGGTAATGGTTGCTTCTTGGGGAGATAGTTCAGATGAGAGCTCAGATGATGATGAACGAGCCCTAATGACTATTGGAGACTTTGATGAAGAACCTGAGGTTAGTATCTTTCAATTAAAAGATAAGATTAAGATTTTGTCTAAAGAATGATTATTTTAATTACTGTTGGATTTAATTGATGAGTTTGAGGATGTGAATAACGAAAAGGAACAGTTGTCAAAGAAGTGTGTCATTTTGAAAGCAAAGTGAAAAAACCTAGAACTTAGGGCTTGGGAAACTGAAAATGCAAATGCTGTGTTGAAGAACTAGGTTCATGCACTTGACACATCTGTTTTAGAACATAGATCTGAAAATCTAAAATTGAAGTTAGGAATAGGTAAAAAGATAGCTAGTGACACACAACTCTTACTATAAAGGGATCAAAGAAGGGTAAAAGATGAGTTGTATAAAATAGATGAACTGATGAGAACACTGAAGGAAGACTTGACTAAGGTTAAACATGAGCTAGATAGAACATGTAAATGGAACAGGTCCTCTGATGCACTTTGATGGCTACAAGAACATCATAGTAGAAACAGAAGAGGACTTGGCTTAGGGCGCTCTGCACCTAAGTGGGATCCTAAAAGCAAGTACCTCACACACCTTGAGAACAATATTTGCACACACTGTAGAAACATTGGTCAATATAAGACTAAATGCACTGCAAAAGAGAAGGCAAGTCAAAAGAACAAATATTTTGTTCTAAGGAAGAATAGCTGCCAAGTTGGGACAAAAAGAATATGATTTATCCTTTTACCTATAGAAAGGGACTCAAACTAGTTTGGGTTCTATAGCACCCCAGAAAATTTTGAAGTACTAAAGCGCTATTAAGAAAGTCGATGTGTGCTAATGTCATGCCTCAAAGATGAAGAGGCATAGCTGGCACCCGGTGCCATACTCCGCCTAAGCATACCACTCTGTAACTGTGAACTCTGGAGGGGTAATCCACAACTTAGGTCGATGAGGTCATATTCGGAATCATCTGAAAAATATCGTCTCTCGCATCTGAGGGTAAACATACCAAAAAGCTCATATATATATATACAACTATACAGGATGACGAGGCTACCATGAACATTTACTGATATACAAACTATACAGGACTTATCTGCAAGCCTTTAGAGATAACTAAACTGTACCATGGTCGGGGCAGAGCCTCAACCTACCCATCAAACATGTATATATAAAATGGACTCCAATGTCCAGACCTGGTAACTCCGAGGAAGTGGATCTTACCAATCAAGCTGATGTTTGACTTTGTCTACTGGGAGTTTGTCCAACTGTTAATCAAGAGCTGGAAGCATGAAATGCAGTGTCCACGGCAAAAGGGACATCAATATGAAATAATGTACCGAGTATGTCGGGCAACAGAATAACTAAAAGCTGAAACTGAATTGATAATATAATAAATGAAAGTAATTGGGAGTTAAATATAATCTGAATATATGCTTACCTGATGATACTGACTCAACTCTCTCAATATAGAAAGTAAAATAGTTGTTCGGCCTTATAAGGCTCGGCATATATAACTGCTCTGTCATAGTAGGCTTGCTCATAGGCGCTCGGCCATACTAGGCTTTGTATCTCGGATAACTAGGCTCGCTCATAGGCGCTCGACCATAGTAGGCTTGGTATATAACTTACCATCTGATCAGAGGTTGCCCAATAGGGGCCTGCCCATCGATAATTGCTCGATAGTGGTGAAAATACTATAATATTTTATATATAGACTCTCTGCTCTCTTTGATGAAAGAAGATAATATTAAACTGAATATGAAGTGACGATAAGGGATAATATTGTAACCTATGATACTAGGACAACATACATAAATTCAAGAATATGAACTTCTCTTTATGTCTCGTTATCAAACACATGTAGTTACAGGATCATGACAGAATGAAGGAAAGGTTTAGCCTTAATATACCTTATCATAATCTATCCAATAACCCCATTAAACTCGTCTCATTGCACCTTAATCTACATTAACGATAGCAATACTAACATCAACTTATGGAAGGTACAACTATCATATAATGAATGACAAGCTAATTTTATAATATAACAGGTAACATCTCCCCTATAATATTTACTTCCTCCCAATTTGACATAGCACCAGCAACAATAAAAACACAACAACAACATGTATACATCATTTTCCAACATTATACCTAGCACAAAATACCAGAAAATAGCCCACACACCCCAATCAGTTCATACACAAAACGACAACCGTAGTAGTGTCAATTAACCCGAAATTCTAATGACGAACAACCAGCCAACCACCCCACCATTATTTAGTGTTTCTCCACACACTTTCTCCTACCAAACTACATAAAAATAGTAGCAATAGAGACAACTCAACAGCAACACATAACAGCCTACAAAACAGTCCAACAAGTTCAACAACTCAAAACTGATATTTCAGTTTACTAAAACACATTTCGACCTGTCTTTTCTTTCAAATTGAGCAACAAAAACAATAGTATATAATTAAGCCAAACTTTTCATATAAATAATCTATGAATTCAACTTAAAAATAAGATCACAACCAGCCAACAATAACGCAACAACAAATAGCATACCACTCTTTCGAAACTCGCTAGGTCTAATTCTTACGATCGAGTTACAACTTGTAAACACATAGATAATGGAAGGAGAACAATAACCTTACCTTGAACTGAGTAGAACCCATGGAACCTAGTACCTCTTCATCCAAATTAGTTCCCCAACGCAACTACAAGATAGAGAAAGAGAAACCAATAAGCTATATGGGGTTTTCGGCACTAGAATCACATCGTAACATCCTAGGGTTTATGTGGGATTTTTGGGGAGGAGTTGCAGGGCTTAAATAAGGTTTTAATATTCTAAAAGATGAGTGAATTAAATTAGTTTATACGCCCTTAAAGATCCCCTCTTGGCCGACTTTAGGAGCTTTGAATTGAGGACTCTCCTTTTGGTAAGTAGGTGATGCACCTACTTGTCACCTACATGTTTTTGCAGTCTCGCAAAAATATGAATATCTCTCTCTACTCCAATTTTGTATTAATGAATGATTTAATCCGTTGGAAACTAGAATCGTAGATATTTAATTTGATAGGTATCTCATCTCATACTTCCAAGCGCATTGGGAGAAATGCTCAGCTACATTTGACCACATTTACAGCATATTTATGAATGTAACTTGTGATGATCTTTGCCAACTTTTGTTCCACAACTCGCTTGACTTCTAAATATAATGACACAACTATCATAAGACTAAAATAACTCATAAGATAACCTCCATATGATTTTGAGCACACTAGTCTCACCCCAAAAGTACATGTTATAACATTCCTAACTTGTGGACTTTCGACGAAACTTATTTTCTTCAATTCGTTTAGCCTTTAAGCCTTCTAACCCTCTTGGCAGTTGTAGTTCATGATCTTAAGTATTTAAAACCTCCAAGTTAACATGATTAACTTATTTATATACTTTTAAAGATGATCTCATTTCTAAGCTTACATCAAATTGACTTACAACGTACTCTCACGTACGAAAACATGGGGTGTAACATCATTCCCCCCTTTGGAACATTCGTCCTTAAATGTTGACTGATGCACTTATCAGTCTCATAACTTATAGCTTTTATGAATACCTTAATATTGTCCTTGCCCTCTAGGCCACTATTCTACAAATAAATCCAAAGGCCAGGGCATTCCCCCGTTTAAGTCTCTTTCTCACACCATGACATGTGGTCGGAATTCTTCCAATCTCGTAATTGTTGCTACCTTCTCTTATGCAGCATGTACGACTCTGTCTTTGTACGAGCACCTATGCAACTCTTCTCTCCTACTTCCTTGGATTTTAGCCAATCTCTAGGCCTTACTTTATGAATATATACAGAACTATGACAAGATGTCCCTCTAGGAATCTATAGGTGTACTGAAGTCATTTGCTTGGTACTTTGTCGAACTTACATCTATTTCTATATCTTGTTTCGTAGACTTGTATATTTATCCTTATGGCTTTACTACATCTAGGTAGGTCATACTATACCATTACACTTACTTCAGTTTGTTATTACTGAGGTTTGTTACCCAACTCTAGGTTACTCCCTTGTTGCTTATCCTATATGTATAAATCTAAGTCCTTTAATGATTCCTCATTACTGTTCATCTTAAGAATGACAATCTAATCTCATCTCATACTTTGGAACTTTTATCCATTCACCTTAATGTTGAACTATAATCTACCACTAACAACTTGAAACCTCTTAAGTAACACATTGTCACTAGGGCTCACATCTCATCGGGGAACATCTGAAGTGATTTGCCTGATCCACCAAGGGGTGATACTATACTTCAATAACCATACTTCATAATACCACCATGGTTCATCCTATGGGGGGTGTTCTAATCCCGTGAAATTCATGAAATCCCTTTCTTTAAATCATTAACCAATCAAAGGCCTAAACATCATTCTGTTATCATTTATCACAATTACACTCTCATTCTACCACCAGGGCAGTATTCCATCTTTTCTAAATTCTTCTAGTCTTAAGCTGCTTTGAGGTCTTTCATGTTATACTGAGTTTTTTTATAACTTACATAAACCATTTGATCTCTTGTTTTGATGGGTTTAATCCCGAGGACTTACTTATTCTCATCACATTCTCACTCACCTTTTCTTATCCTTACTCATGTCTACCTAAAACCTTGTTGTTCTACCATACTTTAGCTTGTAACCTACACATATCTATTTATACTACTCGTAACCTTCCTTTAACTTCCTAGAACCACAGATTTCCTTATGTTATTCTGGAACTTCAAGCGAGACATCACATCGTCTCTAACTCATCTTTACTCTCTTAACTAGACCTCTCAGTACTTGGAAACCATATGCTAGAAGATATGTCACTGATGACACCACTATCATTTGTGGATACTGAATCACATCACTTCTAGACCTCTATCTGAAGTATGAACTATTCACAACCTTATACACTTTAGTATCTCTGCATTCTTTACCTTTACCTTTTTATCTTTAAATCTTTCATTGTATCTTCTGTCACTTTCATAACCTTCCTTCCACATAGATGGAATTCAAGTCCACAACTTGAAGCTCTACTATAATACTTTCACCTCTAGTGCATACACAATCCGATGAGAGTTTTATACTTACTCCGTATGAGGTTGGTACTTTTCCAACTGGCTTTATTGTCGAGCCATTATAGAATATGGTCGTTGTACTATCTCTATCGTACCTCTTATATTAAGAGTGATTCTACAATGTTCTAAATCTTAATTTCTATAATTATCTAGATCTAATAATCAGACACTTGATTTACTTAGCTGATGTAACTCTTTAGTTTTCTTTTCTCTCTCAGCCTTTATGTATGCTTAAGCTATCTTCCGATCTATGGAATAGGGTATTAGTTATTGCTTTTCCCTTTCGTGGGCGCTATGGGACATCTATAGTATAATCTTCTAACAACTCAAGCCTTTGTCTGTGAGGTGGACTCAATTCTTTCTTTTAACTTATACCAGAGTCTCATGTAGCTATATGAATGTCAACATATATGCTTCATGAATAATAGTCCGAAATATTAAGTGCATTCATAATGTAACTAACTCTAGGTCATTGATTGATGAATTCCTTTCATGCCTTCTCAAGTATCTTTAAACGTAATCAATTGCTTTTCCTGGTCATTCTACCACTTGTTGCATTAGTACTTGGCTTATCTTAGTGCCCATATATATTGGAATTTTGTGCAACTCATATGAGCTCGAATATTACTTTGGAATTTACTTCCCATTCTTTAGTCACGACATGTGCCACTTTCTTATGGAGTGCATATAATATTATAGTGAGACCATTATTACAAGATCATTTCTTAGGTCATTATGCTTATGTTGAAGCCTTCTTCCTTATTTTCTCAACTAGTCTTTCGTTGCACTACCTAGGGAAGACCCTCTGACTCTTGTAAAACTGTGAGCTTATTACATTGTATAGCCCAAGGAATTTTTGATGTTCTTACTCGCCTATCATTATCCTTAATGACTTATCTCCACTCCCTTGTGCTCATAGGCTTGCTTCTTAATTGAAATTTTGATAGTCTCCCCTGTGGCACTCTTTTTTTAGCGTAACACTTATACGGTACTTTTAACTACCCCAACTCCTATCTGAATATTTTTCAATGATTACGATGTCATATCTGTGAGGCTGAATTTCCTGTGTTGGGTTTCACTATGCTTATCTTGCATGATATGCTAATTTATCTAAGACCTCTTGTCTAGCTTTAACTAGGCTCTTCCTGGATCAACTACTAACTACTCATCAGTCCATGCTCATATCTATATTTTGTGTAACCTCTCTTAGGTTATGTCTTCTGTCTTAACATGCCTTTCGCACTAGCTCCTAATGTATCAAGTGTCCATTCACACTTATTTATCGATAACATCCTTGTCGGGAACGCTTACTACCTCTCCCCGGCATCGTGCTTGAATAATGTTCTGGAATCTTAACATATCACTAGGATCTGAATAAATGCAGTCTCATTCATTTCACCTTTTTACCGCATTCTTTCATTACTATTCCATATCTACTTGAACTATTAACTCCAAATTAATACCATATCACACCATATTCCCCCCTTTAGAGGAGTACTAGCTTTTAATGCTATGATGATTTACCTATATATGTTTTACATCTTCATCTTTGGTGTCTTTTCATGTCTTCACTGACTCTTACTCACCTTGCAGTAACCCTTCTTGTACCAGGGATAACTGAATTTCTTTTGCGTGCGGGTGACGCCTAGTGTAACTAGCACACATAGTCCTTTAAGCTTAACTACTCTTAGTGATTGCTTTAGGGAAGCGTCTTCCTCAATGACTTTTAAAGATTATTTTTTTGTTGTCCATTCTATTATTTTTGGAATACGATCTTTGAAATTCTCTTGATGTTGACTATTATCACATCATTCGATCCCTAATTGATATTCAGCTTATCTTGTTCACTAGCCCATGCTAATTTCCATTACTCTGGGGGTTTAAATTTTTGTTCTAGTAATCACGTTGGACTCACCAACTCATTTGTCGAAATGAGGATATGACTTTTGGCATATACTCTTTTATTGTCTCGAGGCCTGTCACCTCTTTTCTTTTCTTTCACTTGACTATAGACTCTGTCATCTTTTCATATTTTGATTTACCGTTATCACTCGTTTATCATACCTTACTCGTAATGCTTCCTTTACTCTGTTCTTATTCTCCTACTAATATTTCCGTCTATCACAGTATTCTGAAACTTCAACAAAACCTTGTTTCACTTTTATCTCCCTGGAACATTCAACCATTATGGGTTACTCTAAACCTAGCTAGATCCTAATATCCCATCATTCTCTTAAACTATATTTGTTAGCTTCTACTGGGCATAACTGAGATAGGTATGGCCAATTGTATATACCTCTATTATTGTTGAAAGTAAACTCAGAATACTTATATTTCTCTGTCTGTATTCTAAATATTGACAATCTTCACTAACATGGTACCTCGTACCCTCCTACACCTTGCTTCAATTACATGTTGAAACCTAAACGTTTATCTTATGATACTCCCATGGCCTGCTATTCACGGGGTGTATTTGATATTCCCATCTTAAGGTCTTGAGCTGGAAATTTGCATATCTTGTATGCACGATCTGATAGGACTCAAACAGGGCCATGTCATCAAGAACTCTCTCTCTCTCTCTCTCTCTTTCTCTCTCTCTCTCTCTCTTTGTATTAGTGCCCTTACTTGTTGCTATATAAGCCCTTTGGCTAGCTGTAATTTTTTCTAATTGAAAGCATATCTATATCATTAGCAAACATAAGTCTTAGCTTGAACTCTTATGACTCAGTTCTATAGCATGATTTGGATCTGAAAGAAGGGTAACAGACTCCCAAATTCCTTGTAGCTTCCTTTTCATATAATGTTGTGCACAACACATCTATAAACAAGTCTCTACTAGACATGGCTTGTAGACTCTCTATGATAGAACTGCTCCGATACCAAGTTTGTCAAGCCCCAAAGCTGAAGAGGTGAGGTCGACACCTAGTGCCATACTCGGGCCGAGCGTACCACTCTGTAACTGTGACCTCTGGAGGGGTAACCCTCAACTTAGGCTAATGATCCCATATTAGGAATCATCTAAAAATATTGTCTCTCTCATTTGAGGGGTAAACATACCCAAAAGCTCATATATATACAACTATGCAGGCTGACGAGGCTGTCGTGAACATCTACTGATATACAAACTATACAGAACTTGTCTACAAGGCTCTAGAGATAACTGAAAGGTACCATGGTCAGGACAGGGCCTTGACCTACCCATCAAACCTGTATATATAATATGGACTCTAAGGTCTAGACCTGGTAACTCTGAGGAAGTGGAGCTTACCAACTAAGCTGATGTTTGACTCTGTCTACTGGGAGGGTCTGTCCAACTGTCAATCATGACCTGCAGGCATGAAATGCAGTGGTCCCCGGCAAAAGGGACGTCAGTACGAAATAATGTACCGAGTATGTAAGGCAACAGAATAACTGAAAGCAAAAACTGAACTGATAATAAATAACTGAAAGTAACTGGGAGTTAATGGTCATCTGAAGATATGCTTACCTGCTAATACTGACTCATTCTCTCAATATAGTAAGTAAAATAGCTGCTCGGCCTTATTAGGCTTGGTATGTGTAATTGCTCTATCGTAGTAGGCTCGCTTATAGGTGCTCGGCCATACTAGGCTTTGTATCTCGACCATTCTGGGCTCGCTCATAGGCGCTCGATCATAGTATGCTCGGTATATAACTTACCATCTGATCTGAGATTGCCCAATAGGGGCCTGCCCTTCGATTATAGCTTGATGGTGGTGAAAATACTATAATAATTTATATATATAGACTCTCTACTCTCTTGGATGAAAGAAGATAAGAACTACAAGATTATTTTATCACAATCTGTCCAATAACCCCGTTAAACTCGTCTCGTTGCACCTTAATCTACAACAACGATAGCAATACCATCATCAATGTATGGAAGGTATAACTATCACACAATGAACTACAAGCTTGTTTTATAATAAAATGGGTAGCATCTCCCCTATAATCTTTACTTCCTCTCAATTCGACATAGGACCAAGAACAACAAGAACACAACAACTACATGCATATATTATTTTCTAACCTTATAGCCAGCACAAAATACCACAAAACAGCCCATACACCCCAATTAGTTCATACACAAAACGACAAACGTGGTAGTGTCAAACAACCCGAAAATGTAACGACTAACGACCAGCCAACCACCCTGCCATTATATAGTGTTTATCCACACCCTTTATCCTCCAAAAATCCATAAAATAAGTAGCAACAGAGACCCAATAGCAACACAAAATAGCCCAAAAAACATTCCCACAAGTCCAGCAACTCAAAATTGATTTTTTAGTTTACTAAAACACATTTCGACTTGTCTTTTCTTTCAAATTGAGCAACACAAACAACAATAAATAATTGATCCAAACTTATCATATAAAACAGCCATAAATTCAACTTAAAATAATATCACAACCAGCCAATAGTGACACAACAACAAATACCATACTACTCTTTCGAAACTCGCTAGGTCTAGTCTTTACGATCGAGTTACAACTTGTAAACGCGTATATAATGAAAGGAGAAGCATAACCTTACCTTGGACTGAGTAGAACCCACGAAACCTAGTCCTTCTTCATCAAAATCAGTTCCCCAATGCAGCTACAAGAAGGAAAAAAAGATACTAGCAAGTTGTTCGGGGTTTTCGGCACTAGAATCACATCGTAACATCATAGGGTTTATGTGGGGTTTTTGGGGAGGAGTTGTAGGGGTTAAATATGGTTTTAATGTTATGAAATATGCCTGAATTGAATGAGTTTATAAGCCTTTATAGATACCCTCTTGTCTGACTTTAGGAGATTTTAGTTAAGGCCTCTGCTTTTGGCAAGTAGACGATGCACCTACTTGTTACCTACCAGTCCGTGCAGTCTTACGAAAATGCAAATATATCTCTACTCTAATGTTGTATCAATGAACGGTTTAATCCATTGGAACTATACTCAAATCAATTTGGTAGGTAAATCATCCCGTAATTCCAAGCACTTTGGGAGAAATGCTCAGCTACATTTGACCTAATTTTCAGCATATTTATGAATGTAACTTGTGATAATCTTTGCCAACCTTTGTTCCACAACTCGCTTGGCTTCAAAACATAACCAGAGGACTATCATAACACTAAAATAAATCATAACATAACCTCCTTATAATTTTGAGCACCCTTGTCTCAACCCAAAAGTACATGTTATAACATTCCTAACTTGTCTACTTTCGACAAAACTTATTTTCTTCAATTCGTTTAGCTTCTAAGCCTTCCAACCCTCTTGGTACTTGTAGTTCATGATCTTAAATATTTATAACCTCCAAGTTAACATTACTAACTTACTTTATGTTTTTCAAAGATGATCTCATTTCTATGCTTACATCACTTGACTTACGACGTACTCTCACGTACGAAAATATGGGGTGTTATAGCTAATTACATTATTTTGTGTGCAGACAAGGATTATTAATATGATGGATATTAATTGGACATGATAATAAGTGTACGAGGCATATTATGAGTGTGTGGGGTCTAAGGAGATCCCCAAGTCTAAGTCAAGTTAGATATTACATGACAGACTAAAGTTCCAAATGTGTATGCACTAGACATAACTTTGGACGAGCATACATACACACACACACACACACACACACACACACACACATATATATATATATATATATATATATATATATATATATAGTTATGCAATGGACAACCTATCAAATAAACTATATTCGATTCTAGTTTCTAACGTTTCAAATTGTTCGTCATTTAGACACTACTACAAGAAGTTATGATCAAATTACGAAGGGCTGGCAGTGAAGTACTACCATAGCATCCAGGTCCGCATCCAGGCTTCGAAGAGGAGTGACGTGGGGATGTAAAGCATCCAGGGCCGCATCCGAAACCCAGAAATTTGAGCCTACAAGTACAAGGTCGTGTGAGAGGGTATTTTGGAGCTAGGATTTGGTGCTTTCATGGTGGATTCGACCTTTGGGACAACTTAAGAATACAAGTTAATTTTTGTATGGATATTTTAAATTAATAAAATCCTATTAACACTAGTAATAACATCATTCAATCTTTGAAATCCCTGGAAATTTTCCAAGTTGTTCAAGAACACCAAATTTTTTAAACGATGGATTTTTGAGAAAAAACTTCAAGAAGGTAATCTTAATGCTCCAAACTCATTTCTTTTGAGTCGGTGAGAGTAGTTATAATATTTGTATCAAGTTGTTATGGTTGGATAATTAAATTCACAAACCCTAGTTCATGGGATGAATAATGTTTTTGAGAAAACGGGGAAGATGAAGAGTGTTCTTAGAAATGAAATTAAAGGATACGATGAACCTATGGAATCATTTTCTAGCTAAATTGAAAGTGTTCAACTAAGTAATCACCAAATTGAATATTTTGGAAATGTTGGTTAATGAAGACGATGAGTAGTAATTTGGTGGTATTGCAAAATCAATGTAGTACCATTGATGACTTCAAATGGGTATTAGTTGACAAGAGTTGAGTTGAATATGCTAGTAAGTGAACCTATTCTGCGATTTGATTTGTTGGAGGCTTGTAGTCAACTAATGAGTCATAAATGGATATTGGTCAATATTTTAGGTCATATTTTGATGTAATTAGGATATCTAATTGTACATATTTTGATGCTTGGAACGATGCAAGAGGATTAAAAGCTTGTGAATGTTAATAAAGCAAAAGCGAGGTAAGTTGATTAAGACTTACTCTTCTTGAGAGACTTTCTCTAAAATCATATTTCGAGTTGATACTTAAGTTGTTTGCAATGTGCTTTCGTGCTTGTGGGGACAAACAAGTACGGATGTCTTCATGTATTAAAATATTATGTTGCATTTGTTAGTGTCATGATGTTTTATAAAATTTTATTATAAATCTTGTTTGAAAAATGACACTCAAGATAAATGTTATAAGTTTTTATCAAAACTTACGCATTGACTAGAGTATACATATTTGAATGCTGAAGATAAGTATTCATGGAAAGTATTTCTTTTTAAAATTGAAGAGCAGAATAACACTTGTAGTATCTTTTAAAGATTAATGTTAAATTGCTAAAGAATTTAGCATGTAAAAGGTTGTTTATTTAAAATTTGTTCAAATGATTTAGATTTTCTATAAATACTATGATTTGATAAAAATAGATCCTTTGAGGCTACTATGCTATGAATCTATTTTTGAAGTATCAAATATTTTGGGAGTTACTTGTGTTCACCGAGATTGACTTCAGACATATCGTGTTTGTTGTCATGAAACTACATGTGCCGGTGTAAGTGTAGATGGCCACTTTGTGGTATAGACTACGACAGAGTGCTCTCCCTCAAGAGGGTACTAGTTTGTGCCATTATTAGCATGGCTGAGTTGATTCGTACGACACTACAATGAGACGACCTGAGCAAGTAGGGTATATGATACTTGCCGCTAGGTACATAACCTAGTTGACCTTCTTATGTCGGTGATGGTGTAGTATTTCCAATGAAAGCTAAGGATGATTTTCTTATGTTTAGGACTAAGGAGCCGAAAGTGATTTCAATGACTTAAAGCAAATGGAATGATTTAATGTGATTTTATCCAAAATCTTGTATTGATGTAAATATTTTAAAAGTTTATATTGTGGGTTATATGTAACTTGGTTGTTATTTAAAATGACAAGGGTCATGAATTGATCAAATTTCTTATTGTTTTATATCAAATATTAATGCATTATTTTTATAAAGTTTATCCCAAAACCTTATGTTAGAGAGAGTCTATGACGCTTATTGAGTTCCGCTATGGTATACTTAGCTCTTAGGCCCCCCTATAGGGTCCCGCTTACATTACATATTTCAGGATGAGGTATGATACGTGGCATGCGGTCAGGGCTAAGATTACTCTCTTCCTGAGGTATATGGTGAGGCACCACTCCTATTTCGTAGTAGCTATCTTTTTTATTTATTTATGCTAGTTGGGTATTAGGCCAAGTGTTTAATTTTATTTTTTGGTATATAGGCTCCATAGATAGTTGTGAAAGGTTGTAGTAACAGGGTTATACATGACATACATTAAAATATATTTATTTTACTTAGTCACATTGTTATTATCATAAAAGGCGTCATGTGATTTCGAATTTGAAAAATATTTTATCATTTAACTTGAAAATGTATATGATTTTCAAGGAGCTTCCGAAGTTAAATTGGTTTTCATGCATATGATTTGGGTGCATCATATGGTTTGTTTCACTTGGGTCGGGTTGTGTGTTGGGTGTCGGTCATGTGGTTTTGGGTCGTGACAAACTTGGTATCAGAGTACTAGGTTTTATGTCGAGTCCTAGAAAATCTATGGAGCCGTGTCAAGTAAAGTACCTCTTATCATTGTGTTGCCGACCAAACTTATATCGGGGAGGCTACAATGACACCTAGGGAGTTTCACTTTCTCCATACTCTATATCGTGCGTTTGTGCCTGAAGTGAGAGTACAGATTCTCGATCGTATTGATTACCTGTTGAGGAAGATATAGAAGTGACGAGAATAAAACTCAAGGTTCAAGTTATAATACAAGATGTTCAGGCTAATAGTCAGAAAGTGTCAGATTTATTCAAAATGGAAGGATAAGTTGAGAATAGATTGGGACTGATAAAATCAACACGTATGACTTTGGTGAATAAAAATTATCAGTCTAATACTGAGAAATCATGGAAGAAAATAAGGTGATGATGTCAGCTAGTATTGTCAGGATGGTGTCCTGACTTATCAATTTTTTTACTAAAGGCTGCGAATTAGGACAACTATGTAGGTCTATATTTTAATTCAAGATTGTTGGTCGAGATGTCGGAGCGACTATTTACTATGGTAATCGCCATTAACGAGTTAACCAAAGTACAAAAAAAACATAATTGCATTTATATTTCTGAGCTATTTACATAATTTTGCAGCAATAACCTATATTCTACACGTAATTGTATTCAGTATATTATTTATGCTAAAACGTAATTTATTATATTTTTATAATATTAAGCTATTCTTTTTAAGTATTTTACTACATAGATAATATATTTTTATGGTTAATAATTATTTTTTATAATTTAAATTTTTTTGTATATTTACGTTATAGCCCATTTTTAAGTCTTTTTCAGATCAAATTTGGCTCAAAACCCCGGTCGGTACCCATCTTCTTGACCCGCGCTGTTCAATATTTTATTCCTGGCCATTGATCTCTCAAGATCAATGGCCCTCGTTCATTCTCCCCTTTTAATTAGCCCAACCTAGATACCCTAACCCCATTTCTCTGAGACCGCCCTAAAATCCTCTCTACTTTCTCCTCTCAAGCCCTAGCCTCCTCACCTAAATCTCTTCAAAATCCGATCACATCATGGATTCTTACTACGATTCTATTGCCTTTTATGGATCATCTTACCGTTTCCTACAAGACTATGGTGTTGCATAGTACTTGCCTCAATTTTGGCTGGTACCAGTTGTTGATACCCAATTTTGCCCTCATATTTTCTCAAATAGTATATATACTTTAAAAAACATCAATTTGCATCATTATATAATTTACAAAATTTATGCAAGTATTTATCATAATTTTTAGAGGTTTAAATTAATTTTCTCGCATTTAAATTATATAAAATTTAGTAACTATCCCTTTAAATTATTTTTTGATTACTTATTTAACTAAAATATTATTTTTTTCACTTATATTATACATTTCAAATATTTTATTTCATTCCATATAATTACATTAGCATTTTTATGCTATTTATCTAACTTTTGCAATAATGGCCTATATTCATACATAAAGGCTCTTTATTATATATTATTAGAAAATTCATAATTTTAAAATACGAAGTTATTATTTTAATTATTTCAGTGCATATATAATATTCTTATTTATTTATTAAGCATTTTTATAAATTAGTTTGATAAATTTTTGGGGTATTTAAGTAATAGCCTAATTTCTTACCTATTTTCGGACCTAAAACTACTGAGACCTCAGCCCAATTACCCCAAACCTTAGCCCAATTAACCCAAGCCCAACACTAGCAACCCACTAACCATACCGATTTAATTAACCTGCCCTAGATTATTTAAAATCTTGGTCGTTGATCTCTAAGATCAATGGCCCACAATAACCCCACCCCTTTTAACTACCTAACCCCTAACCTTAATCCCATTTTCCCTTTGCCCGCCGCTTTTATCACCCTCCCACCTCTCTTTTTCTATGTCAAATCCTAGCCGCCGTAACCCCTAACTTTCTATAACAACCCGACTGGTCGTTTCACGAGTTACCGCCTCATTTCCTCTATTTTAGGTTCTTTACATCTTGTTCAGCTGTATTATGTGGTATTGGGGTGGTAGGTTCGGGTTCAGAGTGGTTTTGTAGAGAAATGAGACACTTAGACTCTTTTGAGTAAGCTTGAGTTGGAAAAGTCAACCGAATGTTGACTTATGTGAAAAAGGTCTCGGATGTGAATTTTGATGGTTTAGATAGCTTTGTTAGGTGATTTGGGACTTAGGAGCGTGATCTGAATGTATTTTGGAGGTTCGTGGAAGATTTAGGCTTGAATTGGCAAAATTGGAATTTTGGCGTTTTCCGGTTGGTAGTGAAAATTTTGTTATAGGGGTCGGAATGAAATTCCGATGTCACGACCCAAATAGATGGGCCACAACGGGCACCCGGTATCTTACTCAACCGAGTACCAACGTAACGTATCTTTGGTATCATAGGTAAATGAAACAGAGTAAAGCATGAGGGAATACAAACTTATACATATGAAGTGCGAGCCTATAAGACCAAAATAACTACTCGTGTACTGAACATGTGCCGACAAGGCCATAAAATCTTTTACGTACATGACATCTTTCTACAAGCCTCTAAGAATACATAATTTTCATAAAAGTTGGGATAGAGTCCCGCCATACCAAACAATACACGTCCAAATCATACTAACCAAACAAGCAACTCCGAAGCAAACGGAGCGCACCAACATCTTCAGCTGAGCTGATAGCTTACTTGGAGGGCTCTCGACCTGTCTATCGGGACCTGCGGGCATGAAATACAACGTCCCCATGCAAAACGAACGTCAGTACGAATAATGTACCGAGTATGTAAGGCACATAAATAAGTACATAAAAGACATAGAAGAAATATAGAGTAAATGACTCAACCTGTAAGTCTGGATAACACTTTAAATCATGAAATACTTATAGTGTCATGCATATGCGTATGAATGTCATATCGTTCATAGGTACATGTGTTCATAACATCATTAAGCCTCTAAGGGCATCCCATCATATCATCCCGATCATTGTGGGCAAATCATCAATGTATACCAGCTGATCAGGTGGCGGTGTGTATATAATGCTGTAACCTTTTCCCATATCCCATATAAATATAATATACATATATACGTGTATATAACGTCATCTGGTCATGGGTCAATGTACATGTATAAATGAATGCAATGCATGAGAAGTACGTCAATAAAATCGTTCAGAATGTCATAAGACCATTATACCTCTGATTAATATCATGAAACAAACTTTATAAACTTATGTATTTTATGGAACCCATGAACAAACGATATAATAATAAGACATATGGGGATTCAAGAATATGGACATCTCTAATACTTTTATGAATAGAGTCATTTATGGAATTTGTGCATTTGCTCGTTTCGTTTGCGTCATATAGATCATGCCAAAAAGAAAGAAGGGATAGCCTTAACTTACCTGGGATAGGGTAAAATCCGTATAGTATTTTTGAAAAAGGTTGCACCGTACTCTTTTAGAACCGCAAAATTTTACGTTGCTAGTTTCTAATAATTCTCGTTGGAATTGTTTGGTTGCAAGAAGTTTGGTTTAAATCTTGTAAGAATTTCTTGAAAGAATCACTTTGTTAAGGTAATATTTTAGAATCTCATTGTAGAGTTTTGGTAAGGAATTTTGTAGGAATCTGATGTAGTTTTTTGAGAATGAAAATGTTGTTTTTGTTATTCAAAATCCAAGAACTTTGTTGAAGCTTTCCTTGTGATTGTAGAGGTTTAAAATGTTTTATATAGTCTTTTTAAGTCCTTGGGTGTGGGTCCCACTTCTGTGGTGACTAAGCCACCATTATTTCTTCATTTGCCACCTTATAACACAAATTTAAGAGTCATCAAATGGACTTTGACGTGCTGCCACATTGGGAGATTTAACTCCTTATCCAAAATGTCAATTTACTTAATTAGCTTAGTTACATAATTAATCTCCCACTAAAAATCCATAATTACCCAATTATCCACATAATTAAGAATTATCTCAAATTACATAAAATACTATTCACTTTAAATACACCTTATACACCTTACTATCATGGTCATGTGGTACCTTGTATGACAGTAGTCCATAAATATCAGGTATTTTATTTTGAGCCGTATTTTATCCCAGCATGTCAAACTTGGACAAAAATTCATTTTCTTTAACTTTCTTCCCCTTTCACCTTTGCTAATTTACTTATCACTTGCTTAAAATAGCATAATGTTTATAATTTCCTAATAATATTGTCCTAACTAAGGTCAATTATCTTACGACAATCCCACAACATGACTTGTGATCGAATTCCTTCCAATCTCGTAACTGTTGCTACCTTCTATCATGCAGCCTCTACGATATTAACCTTGTAAGTGTGCTTGTGCAACTCTTCTCTCCTTTTTCCTCCATCTTTTAACCAATCACTAGGCCCTATTTTGTAAACATATACAAGGCTCAATAGGATGCCTCTCTGGGCATCTATAAGTGTACTGAAGTTCTTCGCTCGGTACTTTGTTGAACTTACGAATATTTTTATACCTTATTCATAGATTCGTTTATCCATTCGTATGACTTTACTACATCTAGATTGGTCATACTATACCGTAACTCATACTTCAATTTATCATTACTGAGGTCTATAACTAATTCCAGGTTACTCTTGTTGCTTAGCCTATATGTATAAATCTATGTCCTTTAATGCTTTTCTATTACTATTTATCTTAATAATGACGGCCTAATCTCACCTCATATTTTGTGACTTTTGTCTATCCATTGTCGATTCACCTTAATGTTGATGTATCATCTATCACTGATAACTCGATCTCTTATATAACAATGCTGCTAGGGCTCACATATCATCGGGGAACATTTAAAGTGATTGTCTTGATCCACCTAGGGGCGATACGATACTATACTTCCATAATCGTATTCCATAGCATCTTAATGTGATTTACCTTACGTGGGTATTTAAATCTTGTACAATTTGTGAAATCGTTACTCAATCGAAGGCCCAAACATTATCCTTCATCTATCACAATTATACCCCCATTCTGCTACTAGGGCAGCATCCCATCTCTTCTAAATGCTACTACTCTTAGACTCCTTTGAGTTCATTCAAGCTAAATTGAGATTTCTCTAACTTAGAGGAACCATCATCTTAGTCCCGAGGACTTATCCATTTTTGTCACCTTCTTATCCTTACTCTTGTCTTTCTAAAACCTTGTATTTCTATCATACTTTAGCTTGCAATCAATTCACTTGTGCTTTTTTGGAACATCAAGCGAGACATCGCATCGTCTCTAACTCTTCTTTTACTCTCTAATTAGACATGTCGGTACTTAGAAACCATAGGCTGGAAGGTATGCCACTGACGATGCTGCTATCATTCCTGGATACTAAATCTCATTGATTCTAGCCTTTTACCTAAAGTATGGACCACTCTCATCCTTCTATACTTGAGTATTTCATACGTTGTTCACCTTTACCTTTACTTACTTTAAAATATCACCTCACTTTCTTCTATCTCTCGTTCATAACCTCCCTCCCACACATGTATAAATCAAATCCACCATTTGATGCTCTATTACAAAACTTGCACCTCTAGTGCCTATACAATTCGGCGGGAGCTCCATACTGAATTCATATGAGGCTGGTATTTTTCTAACTGGTTGTATCGTAGAGCCATTGTAGAATATGGTTGTTGTGCTATCGTTCTTGCACCTCTAATATTAAGAGTGATTCTACTATGTTCTTGTAACGATCCGGCCCGTCGTCACGTGTGTTATTGCCCCGTTTCCCCCATTTTATGCTTCTTCATGTTTCGTTATCGGTATTCGGTGTGTTAGAGTTAAATCGGATTGGTTTTGATAGGAAATAAGACAATTAGTCTCTTTAAGGAAGGCTTGTTTTTGAAAAGTCAACGGATGTTGACTATTGAGTTAGAGGGCTCGGATGTGATTTCCGGTGATTCGGTTAGTTTCAGGGGTTGATATATGGCTTAGGAGTGTGATCGGAATTGATTTTCGAAGTTCGGTGTAGAATTAGGCTTGAATTGGCGAAGTTAGTATTTTGGCGAATTCCGGTTGGTAGGTGAGATTTTGATACGGGGGTCGAAATAGAATTCCGAGAGTTGTAGTATCTTTGTTAAGTGAGTTGGGATGTGTGTGCAAAATTTTAGATCATTCGTAGGCTGCAGAACCTGTTAGGAAAATTCCACATTCTTGAAATTCTTGTCGTGTGAACTTGTTGATCCGAATACTAAATTTCTCTTTATTCCATTCTCTCACAGATGGTGAGGACGCGAGCTACCGGACGTGCTGAGCGACCACCAGTACCACCTACTAAGGCTACTAGAGGTCGTGGACGTGTTCGTAGAGGAAGAGCAGCAGGGGCAACACATGTGGATCCTTTAGTTGCCCCAACCCAGGACCAGGCTCCAGCAGCACCAATGCAGGCACCAGCTGTGCCCATTGTGATACCGGGTCTCCAGGAGACATTGGCCCAGATATTGACAGTTTTTACGGGCCTGGCTTAGGTGGTTTCAGCCACCATAGTGGCAGCAGCTACTTCGCAGGCCGGGGGAGGTAATCAGACCCCTGCTGCTTGCACACCTGAGCAGGTAGTGCAAGGATTACAGACTCCAAAGGCACCTCCAGCTCAACCAGTGGTACCCGTTCAGGAGTACAGGGTTCCAGTTATGCCAGACGATGAGCAGCATCATCTCGAGAGGTTCAGTAGACATTAGGCTCCTTCTTTTAGTGGTGCTTAGGGCGAGGATGCCCAAGGTTTTCTCGACAAGTGTCAGCGTATGCTTCGGACAACAGGGATTCTTGAGTCCAGTGGTGTGGCTTTTACTACATTTCAGTTTATTGGAGCAACCTTCACTTGGTGGGAGGCATATGAGTAGCGTAGGTCGGCAGGTGCAACACCTGTGACTTGGTAGGAGTTCTCCACCCTCTTCTGGGAGAAGTGGATACCGCAGTCTCAGAGGGAGGAGCTGCGTAGACAGTTTGAGTGGCTTCGCCAGGGAGATATGACTGTGTCTCAGTATGAAGCGAGATTTTCTGAGTTGGCTCGTTATTCCTAATGGATAGTTCCGACTAATCGGGAAAAGATTAAGAGGTTCGTGGATGGTCTTAATTATCACCTTCGTATTCTGATGACTCGAGAGAGAGTTCTGGGTATTTCCTTCGAGGATGCAGTTGATATTGCTCGTGATATTGAGACGGCTCGCCGTTAGGAGAGAGAGGATAGGGAGGCCAAAAGGCCTCGAGGTTCTGGCAGTTTCAGTGGTGCTTCTTCGAGGGGCCAGTTCCAATAGGGTCGGGGTCGTTCTTTTAGGCCCGCTCAGTCAGCTCGACCTGAGTACGAGGTGGATCTTCTGGTCGTGGTTATCAGGGTTCTCAGCAGAGTCAGCCATCTCTTTGTGCTCTTCCAGCATAGAGTTCGCCTCGTGCTCCATCTGCTCAGGGTTCTTCTAGGCCGAGTGCAACAGCTAGCCAATCTGGCACGAGGGCCTCCCTTCAGTCCCAGTTCCCAGCACCCGGGAGTTGCTATGAGTGTGGAGAGTTCGAGCATATGCGGAGGCAGTGTCCTTACCGTGCTGCTAGCTCATCTCAGCAGAGGGGTCAGCCCTCAACTTCTACTCCAGTTATTTCACCACCCACCAAGCCATCTAGGGGTGGAGGTCAGGCAGCCAGGGGTCGCCCTATAAGGGGAGGTTGATCAGGGGGCAGTCAAGCCTGTTTCTATGAACTCCCAGGTAGACCCGACGCCATTGCTTCAGATGCTGTCATTACAAGTAGTGTTTCAGTCTGCCACAGAGATGCTTTTGCATTATTTGATCTGATTCCACCTATTCCTATGTATCTTCATATTTTGCTCATCATTTGGGTACGACCCGAGGATGTCTTGCCTTACCTGTTCATGTATCTACCCCGGTAGGTGATACCATTGTTGTAGACCATGTATATCGGTCGTGTTTGGTGACTATTGGAGGTCTGGAGACCCGAGTTGACTTACTGCTGTTGAGCATGGTGGACTTTGATGTTATTCTGGACATGGATTGGCTATCTCCGTGTCATGCTATTTTTGACTGTCATGCTAAGATAGTCACTTTGGCTATACCGGTTGTTCTAAGTATCGAGTGGCATGGCGTGACTGACTATGTGCCTAGCAGGGTGATTTCTTTTCTAAAGGCCCAACGTATGGTTGGGAAAGGTTGTCTATCATATTTGGCTCTTGTGATGGGTGTTGGAGCTAAGACTCCTAGCATTGATTATGTTCCAGTGGTGAGGGAGTTTCCTGATGTGTTTCCTGCAGACCTGTCGGGCATGCCACCGGACAGGGACATTGATTTTGGTATTGACCTGGTGTCGGGCACTCAGCCCATTTCCATTCCTCCATATCGTATGGCACCATCAGAGTTGAAAGAACTAAAGGATTAGCTTCAGGAACTCCTGGATAAGGGGTTCATTCGGCCTAGTGTGTCACCGTAGGGTGCACCAGTTCTATTTGTGAAAAAGAAGGATGGCACAATGAGAATATACATTGACTACAGGCAATTGAACAAAGTAACAGTGAAGAACAAGTATCCCCTGCCCTGTATCGATGATATATTTGACCAGCTTCAGGGGGCAAGGGTATTCTCCAAGATTGATCTTCGTTCAGGCTATCACCAGTTGAAGATCAAGGATTCAGATATTATGAAGACTGCTTTTAGGACTAGATATGGGCACTACGAGTTTCTTGTTATGTCCTTCGGGCTGACTAATGCCCCAGCCGCGTTCATGCATTTGATGAACAGTGTATTTCGGCCATATTTGGATTCGTTTGTGATTGTTTTTATTGATGATATATTGGTGTACTCGCGTAACCAGGAGGAGCACTCACAATATTTTCCAGTGGTATTACAGAGATTAAGGGAGGAGAAGCTTTATGCAAAGTTCTCCAAGTGTGAGTTTTGAGTCGAGCCAGTGGCTTTCTTAGGTCACGTGGTGTCTAGCAAAGGTATTAAGGTCGACCCGAAGAAGATAGAGGCGGTACAGAGTTGGCCTAGACCGACCTCAACCACAAAGATTCGTAGTTTCCTCGGTTTGGTGGGTAATTATCGCCGGTTCGTTCAGGGTTTTTCATCTATTGCCTCGCCCTTGACCAAGTTGACGCAGAAGGGTGCTCCATTTGTATGGTCGGACGAGTGCGAGAAGAAATTTCAGAAGCTTAAGATAGCTTTGACCACAGCTCCGGTATTGGTGTTACCATCAGCTTCAGGTTCTTATACCGTCTATTGTGACGCTTCAAGAGTTGGGATTGGCTGTGTGTTGATACAGAAGGGTAGAGGGATTGCCTATGCTTCTCGTCAGTTGAAGCCCCACTATAAGAACTACCATGTTCATGACTTAGAGTTGGCTGCCATAGTTCATGCTTTGAAGATTTGGAGGCACTATTTATATGGCGTACCTTGTGAGGTATTCACCGATCATTGTAGTCTTCAACATTTGTTCAACAAAAAGATCTTAATTTGAGGCCGCGGAGGTGGCTTGAGTTGCTCAAGGATTATGATATTACCATTTTGTATCACCCCGGGAAGGCCAATGTGGTGGCCGATGCGTTGAGCCGGAAGGCGGTTAACATGGGGATTTTGGCATACATTCCAGTTGGGGAGAGGCCCTTTGCAGCTGATGTTCAGGCTTTGGCCAATCGGATGGTGAGATTAGACATTTCAAAGCCTAGTCAAGTTGGCTTGTGTGGTTTCTCGATCTTCCTTGTATGACGGCATCAAAGAGCACCAGTATGATGATCCGTATTTGCTTGTCCTTAAGGATAGAGTTTAGCATGATGATGCTAGAGATATGACCATTGATTGTGATGGAGTGTTGAGGATGCATAGCCGGATTTGCGTGCCCAATGTGGATGGGCTTCGGGAGCTGATATTGGAGAAGGCCCACAGCTCGCGGTATTCCATCCATCTAGGTGCCCCGAAGATGTATAAGGATTTGAGGCAGCACTACTGGTAGAGAAGGATGAAAAAGGATATATTAGGGTATGTGGCTCGGTGTCTCAACTGTCAGCAGGTAAAGTACGAGCATCAGAGACCGGGTGGCATACTTCAGCAGATGATTATTTCTAAGTGTAAGTGGGAGAGAGTTACTATGGATTTTGTGAGTGGTCTTCCTCGGACTTCGAAGAAGTTTGATTCGATTTGGGTGATTGTGGATAGGATGACCAAGTCCGCGCACTTCATTCCAGTGTGTACTACCTATTCTTCAGAGCGGTTGGCAGGGATTTATATCCGGGAGATCTTCGGTTGCATGGTGTTCTGGTTTCCATCATCCCAGATAGAGGTACTCAGTTTACTTCACAGTTTTGGAGAGTCGTGCAGAGAGAGTTGGGTACTCAGGTAGAGTTCAGCACATCATTTCATCCTCAGACGGACGGACAATCCAAGCGCGCTATTCAGATATTGGAGGACATGTTGCGCGCCTGTGTTATTGATTTCGGAGGTTCTTGGGATGAGTTTCTACCGCTTTCAGAGTTTGCCTACAACAACAGCTATCAGTCCAGCATTCAGATGGCACTGTATGAGGCCTTGTATGGGAGATGGTGTAGATCTCCAGTTGGTTGGTTCGAGCCTGGCGAGGCTAGGATGTTGGGAACAGACTTGGTTCAGGATGCCTTAGAGAAAGTGAAGGTGATTCAGGAAAGACTTCGTACAACTCAGTCACGTTAGAAGAGTTATGCGGACCGGAAGGTTCGAGATGTATCCTATATGGTTGGTGAGAAGGACATGCTGAAGGTTTCGCCCATGAAGGGTGTTATGAGGTTTGGGAAGAAAGGAAAGTTGAGTCCACGGTTCATTGGGCCTTTTGAGGTGCTTCGAAGGATCGGGGAGGTGGCTTATGAGCTTGTTTTGCCACCCAGCCTGTCGAGTGTGCATTCGGTATTACATGTTTCTATGCTCTGGAAGTATGTTGGGGACTCGTCTCATATTTTAGACTTCAGCATGGTCCAGTTGGATGATGATTTAACTTACGATGTAGAGCCAGTGGCTATTTTGGGTCGTCAGATTTGGAGATTGAGATAAAAGGATATCGCTTCGGTGAAGGTGCAGTGGAGAGGTCGGCCCGTGGAGGAGGCTACTTGGGAGACCGAGTGGGAGATGCGGAGCAGATATCCTCACCTGTTTGAGGCTCCAGTATGTTTCTTGACCTGCTCGAGGACGAGCGTTTGTTTTAGTTGGGGAGTATGTGACAACCGGGCCCGTCGTCATGTGAGTTACTGCCCCGTTTCCCCCATTTTATGCTCCTTCATGTTTCGCTATCGGTATTCGGTGTGTTAGAGTTAAATCGGATTGGTTTTGATAAGAAATGAGACACTTAGTCTCTTTAAGGAAGGCTTGTATTGGAAAAGACAACCGGATGTTGACTATTGAGTTAGAGGGCTCGGATGTGATTTTCGGTGATTCGGTTAGTTTCGGGGGTTGATATATGGCTTAGGAGAGTGATCAGAATTGATTTTGGAAGCCCGGAGTAGAATTAGGCTTGAATTGGCGAAGTTAGTATTTTGGCGAATTCCGGTTGGTAGGTGAGATTTTGATACGGGGGTCGGAATAAAATTCCGAGAGTTGCAGTAGCTTCTTTAAGTAAGTTGGGATGTGTGTGAGAAATTTCAGATCATTCAGAGGTGTTTTTGTCGGGTTTTCGATCAAATGCGTATTTCAGAAGTTTTTAAGAGATTTAGGCTTGAATCCGATGTAATTTGATGGTTTTGGTGTTGTTTGTGGTGTTTTGATGATTGGAACAAGTTTGAATGATGTTTTAGGATGGGTTGACACTTTTGGTTGAGGTCCCGGGGGCCTCGGGGTGATTTCGGATGGTTAACAGGAATTTTTGAAGTTGGAAAATGCTGCAAAAATGCAACAGTCAGTGTAGAGCAATTTTGCTCTATGCGATCGCATAGCACAAAGGGTTGCGATCACATAGAAGGATTTTAGGGGCTGTTTGGTTGTTCAATGCGATCGCATGAAGGGGTTGCAATCTCACAGTGTTGTTTGGTAAGGCACTGCGATCGCATAGGGCCTATTGCGATCGCATAGGGTAATTTGAGACCATGGGATTTTTGGTCTATGCGATCGCAGGGGCTTGAATGCGATCGCATAGAGTTAGCTACAGTGATCCGGGCAGAATGTTAAAAACATTTCATCAGCAAACCCAAACCCATTTTCCTCCATTTTTTGAACATCCTTGAGAGCTTTTGGACGAGGATTAAAGAGGGTTTCGACTGGTATTGATTGGAGGTGAGTCTTATGACCTAAAAACATCATTTAATTGTTTATTCAACATCTAAATTCATTGAAATTTGATTAAAAGGGGAAGAATTAGGGCTTGACCTTTTGAATGTAAATTTGGGGTTTGAGGGAGCATTTGAGCTCGGATTTTGGTAAATTTGATATGTATAGACTCGTGGCGAGATAAGGAATCCGGTGATGGGAATTTTCTGATTTTTCAAGAAGTGGGCCCGGGACTTGGGTTTTGCCAACTTCGTGATTTTCGATATTTTTTGAGTCTTTTCGATTGAGTTGTATTCCCTTAGCCTATAACGTATTACTTGTGGTTTTGATTAGATTCGACGCTCGAGGAGGTTGATTTGCAAGGCAAGGGAGTGGCGAGCTAGGATTTCATCCTGCTTGAGGTGAGTAATGGTTATAAATTATGTTCTGAAGGTTTTAAAACCTGGATTTGCACAACGTGGTGCTACGTTGAGATGAGACACACGCTGTATGATGAGCGTGGGGTCTGTTACTACTAGGGATTTGGACTCGGTCCATCCCGTTTGATGACTCTACTGTACTTTTGACTGAGACTTAATTAATATCATTATATTATGGGCTAGTTGCCATGTTTGGGAACTTGTGCCGATCTGTAGAACCCTTAGGGGGCATTTGTATTGGTTGAACTCACTTTTCTTGTCGAAATCATACCCTTAGTCATGTTCTTAATTGATAAATATAATATGAACTAGCTTTAGAAATTGTTGAATCCTAATTAGAGTAACGTGTGGGTTGAGAACCCCGTCTTGTCTTAGTGTGCCCGAGAGGCCAAGTCTATATTGACTGAGAGGGGTCAAGAACCCCATGGTGAGGGTATTTGATATGCTATGGATCGGGCTGCATGCCGCAACAATACTTATATTTATGAGGATCGGACTGCACGCCGTAGTAGCATATTATATGGATCGGACTGCATGTCGCAGTAGTATATTACATGGATTGGACTGCACGCCGCAGTAGTATATTATATGGATCGGACTGCACGCCGCAGTAGTATATTATATGGAACGGACTGCACACCGCAATAGCATATTATATGGGTCGGACTGCACATCGCAGTAGTATAGCGCTTGGGCTGAAGGAGCCCCTTCGGAGTCTGCACACCCCTAGTGAGAGCAGTTGACTATTCTTGGATTGGGCTGCACGCCGCAGTAGTATATATATATATATATATTGATCGGGCTGCGCGCCGCAGCAGTATACTATATGGATCGGGTTGCACGCCGCAGCAGTACAAATATGAATTCGGTATCGTGAAGAGTAAACGAAATGAATACTGGCTTAAAGGACTTTTAACTAACTTCTTCATTCAGTTGTTGTTTTTGATATTCTCACTGTTTTAATATAGAACTGCGTAGTGTTTTACGAGTTTTCTTTCCGTCAGTCATTATTTATTGCTATTACTCACTGAGTTGGAGTACTCACTTTACTCCCTGCACCATGTGTGCAGATACAGGTATCCCGGAGGCATAGTTTGAGCCTTCTGCTGCTGTTCAGCTTATTCCGGAGTCATCGAGGTAGCTGCATGGCGTCCGCAGGACCCGATTTCTACCCTTATCCTATTTATTTTTTTGGCATTCTAGACAACTCTATGTATAGTTTGCTACACAAACTTGTATTAGAGGCTCTTGGCTCATGACACCAGATCGGTGGGATTTATATTGATATTCTATGGATTTTCCGCTCTATTTATCTATTACTACAGAGTTAAAATCATGTTAATTTGGCATTAAATCCTATTAAATGGTAATGAATTCTACATAAGGGATTGTGAGTGACGAATTGTTCGGGCTTGCCTAGCATCGTGTTGGGCACCATCGCGATCGGGGATTGTGGTCGTGACAGTTCTCAATCATGATTCCTATAACTTCTGGGTCCAATAATCGGATTATTGATTTACTTCGTTGATGTAAATCTTTAGTTTCTTCCTCCTTCTGATCAACCTTTATGTCGGTTTAAGTTATCTCCCGATTTGTGGTTCATGGTATTAGTTATTCTGTTTAGCCTTTCATGCGCGCTGAGGAATATGCATGATACAATCCTTTAACAGGTTAACCTTCCTTTATGACACGAGTTCAATTCTTTCTTTTAACATATACCAGAATCTTATACGACTGTATATGCTGCATGTATAAAATTCTGAACCCTTCAGTGCGTTCATAACGTAACCAACTCTGGATCATTGATCGAATAATTTCTGTCGTTCTATCTTAGCTTTCTTTCAGCATAAGCTATTACTTTTCTTGGTCTTTCTGCCCCCTTGTTGCGTTCATACTTAGCTTATCTTAGTGCCCACACATGCCAGAGTTTTTGTGCAACTCATTGATCTCAAATATTACTTTTAATTTTATTTCCCTTTCATTAGCCATGGTAGGTACCACTTTCCTTTGGAGTGCTTACAACGTTGTTGTGAGACTGTTGTTACACGACCATTTCCTCTTTAGGTCGTTGTGCTTAGGTTGAAGCCTTCTTCCTTATTTTCTTAGTCAGTCTTTCGTTATAGTACTTAGGGAGAACCCTTGACTCTCGTAAAGCTTTGAGCTTATTACGGACCTTTTGATGTCCTTCCTTTCCTATAATTATTCGCAGTTGCTTACCTCTATGCCCTTGTGCTTGTAGGGTTGCTTCTGAACTGATATTTTGACTGCCTCCCCAATGGCACTTTCTTTTATCCCTGTAACACTCATACAGTACCTTTAACTACCCCGACTCCTATTTGAATATATCTCAAGTATTGTAATGGCATTACTGTGAGGCTGAATTCTCCATGTTGGGGTTTACTACATTTATCTTGCATGATCTGCTGATTTGTCTGTAACTTCTTGTCTAGTCATGACTAGGCTCTTCCTGAATCAACTACTAACTACTCGTTGGCCCATTCTCATATCCATATTTCGCGTAAATTTTCTTGGGTTATTTCCTTTGTCTTAACTTATCTAATTTACTGGCTCCTTATAGACATGTGATTTTTGACCCTCCCCAAGATTTTCATATTTTAGCACATAAATATTTAATTTAGGCCTAATATAACTATTTTAATTAATATTGACTCCTTTATTTTATTTTATTACAAGAAAATGAAAATTACAAAAAATAGTTTCATTAATGTGTTGTAGTCATTTTTAATCTTGAAAAATACCAAAATAGCTTTGTTTTAACAGTCAGTGTTATTTTAACAGTTATTTTACTTAAGTAGGACTAATTAATAAATGAGATCGTATTTTAATCTCGTTCGCGGGGAAAGAATAAAACTTGGGCTCGAGCAACCCATTTTTAAGCCTAATTTTGGACCTAGCACATAATTCTCAAGCCCATAATTCCTAGCCTCGTACCCCTAACCTAATCCCTACTCCTATATAATATTACGTAATCCTTAAATTGACCTAGGCCTAAAAACACAATCAGTCGTTTGGGACTCTAACACCTAACGACTGAAATGAAAGAAAATACACTAAAATATAGAGCCTAAGACCTATCAGCTGAAAGAGGACCTAAAGAATCAGACGCTATAACCTTAAAGAAAAAAAAATGCGCCACAATTGAGAAAAACCAAGAAAAGGATCCCCTCCACGTCGTTATTCTCTAGGCAACCTACACCACATCGTTCTTCTTATTCTTTCAAATGAGCGTTTCCCATCGTTCATCTTCTTCCTCTCGATTTTGAAAAACCAGCGAACAAAAAACTCACTGACCCTTACCCTACTCAAAATAGCCAGCTAATTCCATTGCCGGAGAGCTTAAGTCGAAATTCGAGCTCGCCGGTGTAAGGTTCAGTCCGAGATCGTGGTCAAAACTCGCTGTCGAAGGTTCATAGTACGGGTTCTTGGTCACGGTTGTTTTTGTACGTTAATTTATATCTCCTCATCGTTGTCAACGGTTGAAAATATCAACAATAGAAGATCTTCATCTCTAAAAGGTTCACTCTTTTCTTAACCACTATTTTCATTGCATTTCTTTCAACATGTTTCTATGTGATTTGTATATCATATTTTGGTTGTCTACCTTCAAGGATTCATTGTTCTAAGTTTTGTTTTATTCGATTTGAATGAGTACCAGTTGTTGATTGATTATTCTGTCCATTTTTGGCTCATGGAATTTGGAAAGTTGGTCGAATGAATATGTTGGTGTAGATAATGTCAATACGTTTGTCAAGTTATTATCTTATCTGTTAAGTTTGTTTTGGGCTTTTATTAAAATGCAAGTTTAATCAGTTATGGGTTGTCATTGTTTGTTTGAGAATTGGACAAGAATGGTCTACTTAATGAAATGATGAATTTTGTGCCTTGCATTAAAGGTAGTAAGGAGAAAAATGGACGTTTGGTTGAGGGAAGCATAATTATGTAAAAAACTAAATTTCACGTGTTAGATTCTTTGGCCGTATAACAGGACTAATTCTTTACTTTAACATTTCTTTTCCATAAATCATGCCTTACACTAATTCTTAAATTTAGGAAATGAGTAATTCATAAACATCGTAGCTTGCTTTATGCGCGATTAATAAACCATCGTGATTATGAGTACGGTTCTCGTGACATAATCATGATGCCTAATTCCCAAATTCAGGGGTGCATTTCATGTAACCTGATTATAACAACTTCAAATAATAAAATCCGTTAAAATAATTTGAGGTGTGTCATGTCAAATAAACCCCCCTAAGCCCATGTCCCTCACAAAACTAGTTAGATTTTTATACAAAATTTGAGGTGTGCCATTTTCATTAAACAACCCATGACCCTCATGTAATTAATCCTAGCTCTTTAAAGAATTGAGGTGTGCCATCAATTGAATTTTCCAAGGCCCTTGCAAATATTGTTAATTTGAACCCTCGTAATTGCTTTAGGCGCATTTTTTTTAATTTTTTTTTAATTACTAAATTTCGGGTGTGCATTTCATGTGACCCAATTCCAATTCTTAACAACGTTAAACGGAACGTATCGCGAACCGCATGTGCATTTAATGTGACGTGGTTAAAGGCATGTTTTAAATGATGTTGAATCTTCCTGAAAAGTGAGTTAACTCAATTAAAAACGGTTCTAAAGCTAAAAATGCACAATAGGTTAAGACATGTAATAAATCGGATAATAAGCTAATTTTAATAGTTTAAGCGACCGTGCTCGAACCATGCAATCCTGGAATGCCTAACACCTTCTCCCGGGTTAATAAAATTCCTTAGAATTTCTGGTTCGCATACTTCAAAAGGAAAATCAAATTTCCTCAATTTGGGATTTAAAATAAATCGGTGACTTGGGACCAAATAAACTATTCCAAGTGGCGACTCTGAAATAAATTAAATAATCTCATTTCGAATAATGTCACTTTAATTGAAAAAACTCCTCATATACCCTCGCAGGTGGTAAAAAGGAGGTGTGACAGCTCCGGCGACTCTGCTGGAGATCCAAACTCAGAACTTCGGTTCAGGGTTTAAGAATTCGAGCTTAGAATAACTATTATAGTTGGCTTGTTTTATCTAATTTTTACATGTTGAGCCTAATGTGCTAAATGCCGCTTTTACTGCTTTGATATTGTTTGGATTGTATAAAAATTGCTACGAAACCCTCTTCTCTCTGAGTCTTCTAAATCATCTAGGAAGTGTGCACTTCGTGTGACTTCTTTTCTATGAGAGTCTTATCCCAATTTTAGAACGTGGTTCGGATAAGTTGCAATGCCGGTGAAGCTTCTGTATTCCCGGTACGCTGTCCCCCTCGGTTCGAGCTGTCCGCTCGGGTAAGCCAGGTTTAGAACAATACACCCAGGTTTTTAAACCTAAAATAACATAACCTCATGTCGGATCCCTAGTAGGAACGTTTGTTTGCATTACGTGCATTTGACTTTGGGGACTCAACATAGGGGTTGGGTCTGTCTAGGATAGGTGTACCCAAATTAAAAAGACCATCCTAATGCATCTTATGTGCTACTTGTGCATCTGTTTGTTCTGGCTTGCATGTTGACCGGCTTCTAGAATAGGGAAAGAAAATCAAAAAAGAAAAAAAAGAAAATCAAAAAAAAAAGTGAGAGGTAGGTGTTTAGAAAATTCTGAAACCCTGCCGAAATCCTGGAAAAAGAAAAGTCATTTCAAAATGAGCCAAAATTTTCAAGTGCCATGTTTCCCTTGTTCTATTAAAGCTGACCGAACTATGCGGGTCTGATTCTCACCGGATGTGAGATACGCAGGCAAACCTCATCGGTTCCGACCCCAATTTTCAAAAAATTCACAAAAAAGTATATTTTCATTATTTCATTCTTTAGAAATCTTTCCTTAGAAAATTCAAAAAAAGAAGAAGAAGTTTTTAAATTCAAAAATAGCTTCCTTCTTTCAGAAATCTTTCATATGGAAAAAAGAAATAAAAGGAAAAATGAAAAGAAATAAAAATCAAAAATACGAGTTTCCTTTATATTGAAGTATTTTTTCAAAAAAATTTTAAAAAACCAAAAAAAAAGAATCAAAACAAAAGAAGAAAATATTATTTTCCTTCTTTAAAAGTATTCCTTTCGTAAGTGACAACAAAAAAAAATTCGCAAAAAAAAATTGAAGTCCAAAAATATTTTTACTTTTCTTAGAAGTACTTTTCTAAATAAATAAAAAGCTCAGAAATTCAAAACATTTTCTTAAAAGCCTCTCTTTCGAAAATTAATAGGCAACATCCAAAATCCAAAATTATTTTCTTTCCTCTTTAGATAAAGAGAAAACAAATAAAAATTTTTAAAAAATATTTCCTTTTTACTTTTAAAATTCCCAAAGTTCTAATCAAAAGAAAATGAATTTTTAGAAGTCTTTCTTTCAAAAAAAAAAATAAAACAAAAATCAAAAAAATATTTCCTTTCTTCTTTTAATGCATTTCTTTCAAAAAATTCCAACAAAAAAAAAAGAGTTAGTTTATTTACTCTATTCTCGATCTTCCCGAACTACGCAAGATCTGATTAATGCGGGGTCATAATACGTAGGCAATCCCCATCGAATTCGATCATAGCCATAAAATTAGTTGAGTAAAAAAATAAATTGAAAAAAAGGAGTGAAAAAATAGAGATAAAGAGAGTGACAAAAAAACAAAAGAGTGACAAAAAAAAAAATAAAAAATAAAAAAGAGTGCAAAAAAAAATAGTGACAAAAACAAAAAAAGGAGGCATAAATGAAGAAAAAAGGTACAAAGTGAAAATGGCTAGTTAAGGCGGGATGAAACATGCAACCGTTCAGACACACGGTAGAAGCATTTAACTGGTAGGTGCATTGCATCCCAACGTGCGATTTCCTATATGTTAAATGTTTCAAAACTAACAAGGTTGTTGGATGTGCAAACTAGCCAGGTTTTGGTGGTTGGTTTTGTTGGCAGTCTAACCTCCCCTCCTTTACTAAATCCAAAGGCACAGATGGCCTTCGCAAGCAATCTACCAATCATCGATCCTGAGGATAGCCTGGCATCGGCTATTCTGCTGCTAGAATTAGTAGCTGCTGAAGAGAATAAGATGTTGCGTCAACGCATATTGGAAATGTGGTATGCCTGGTCTAATGGTAAGGAACTGCCAAGTGCAATCCCTGGGTTCCCCGAGTTGATCCCCAGGTCAGATTAGGTTACCAACGCCCCTCTGCCTAACCCGCTCATGCCATGCGGCCACCCTCCAATGCCCTCCAATGATCCTGGCATGCCTTCTGTGGTTCGCCCCCAGGCACCAGCTTCAAGGGCACCGCCTCCAACATTCATCTTTTAGGGTCCACAACTTCAACCATAAATAACATATGTGACCCCGTAATCTTTCATTCAACCTCCGTAATATGATCTCTCGGGAGAGCAAGAAAAGATTGTTAAGAATCCCGTGCAAGAGGAAATGGCTCGAAAAATGAAGATACCGGAACAAAGCCTGAAAAATATGCAAAGTCTGAGTGGTCAAAAGAGTGTCTCATACTCCGACCTCTGTATGTTTCCCCATATCCACTTGCCAGCTGGCTTCAAGATGCCAAAATTTGAAAAGTACAATGGGTACGGAGACCCGGTTTCTCATCTGAAACGATATTGTAACCAATTGAGGGGTGCTGGTGGAAAAGATGAGCTCCTAATGGCCTATTTTGGGGAAAGCCTCACCAGAATTGCTTCTAAGTGGTATACAGATCAAGAAATTATCCATTGGCTCGTGCGGGACGATATGGCCCAAGATTTTGTTCGCAGTTCCAGTATAATGTGGACATCGCACCCGACAAAATGTCTTTGTCCAAATTGAAAAAGAAAATCACGGAAAGCTTCCGCGAATATTCTGTCAAATGGCGTGAGCAACCTGCCAGGGTAAAGCCTCCAATGGATGAAATTGAAATAGTCACAGTCATTCTACAGGCACAAGAGGCAGGCTACTTCTAGAACATGATGTCCGCTATGGGAAATCCATTTGCTGAGGCTATCAAAATTAGGGAGATGGTAGAAAATGGGCTAAAAACGGGTTGAATCTTAAGTCATGTTGCTTTTAAAGACACATCAAGCTCAAGGAGTGTCCGCAGGTCATTCAGCCAGTCATATGTGCCTCATATGGTCCCACCACACTATTATCCCCTTAAAGATGATGCTTATGTCGTGGCACCGCCTCCCTATGCGGTGATGAGCGCGCAATCTTACACGCAGCCACAACATTATACACAAAACCAAGCTCCACCTCCCAGAAATGCTCATCCTTACCAAGATCCATATAATTTTCAACCAAATGATCCCCAATACAATCCTCGCCCAAGAGAGCCTTTCAAAAAGAATCAGTTCACCCCTATTGGTGAATCGTATTCAAGCTTGTTCCAAAAGCTAACCACGCTAGATCTATTGAAGCTAGTGGCCTCGAACTGGCTGAACCCCAATCCCCACTCGCACCAAGATGATGCTATATGTGAATACCACTCTGGAGCAGTGGGGCATAGTACAAAGGACTGTTGGACCCTCAAAAGGGCAGTTGAATATTTGATTGAAGCCGAAAGAATTGTTTTTCCGGATGAAGAAGCTCTTGATGCGACGAACAATTTGTTGCCTGACAACAACAACGGGCCAATAGTCGGAATGACTTGTTGAAGATGAGGAATTTGATCCGGCACTAAAGGCCATTGCATCCATTGCCGAGATAGAAGAAAAGCCAAAAAACGGTCACCAATCATGAAAGTTCCCCGTCAGACGAGAGTTTTAGTAGCCAGTCTTGCTATCCTTTCTGCGTTCGGATTATCTCAGTGTGTGATCCGAATGTTTTACCTTATTGTCTTACTTTCTGATGTAGACCCTTCTATCTTCAAAAAAATTTTAAAAATATCAAAATATCAAAAAATCAAAAATCAAATGAAATTAATATTTCATTGTCCAAGAATGTCTCTTTTCTTAATCTTGTCATTTTTCTTTCTTATTCTCTTTTTAGTTCTGTTAAATGCAGATTTCAATAACATGACTTGCTTGCGGACTTCATGCCCACATCCTGAAAGCTCTCAGATCTCGAAATAATGAATCAAGGATTAGATCGCAATGAAGATAAAGTTTAAGGAAATAAAACAAAGAGTTGGAACAGCTGGAGGAAAATTGGTTTCCGGATCGGAAAGGTCCATATATTGCAATAAGAGTACTACCAAAAGAGTGCGTTGTACTTGGGACATATCGAAGGAAATTATCCTGAAATAACTATTAATGCAAATGCAGTCAAAAGGTACTATGTTGGATCCTCCATTTAGTAAAAATATTCTCCGGTTGGGATGACGAAGGCTTTTATTCTCGCTACCTAAACACTATCAACCCTTCGCAAACCCTTTGAGCCGACTCCCTTTACTTTGATTACCCTCTTTGGAACCTGAAAGTATTATTGAAAAAAAGAAATGACAAAAAAAAGGAAGAAAAATACAAAAAAAATATACAAAAAAAGAGAGGAAAAATGAAAGGAAAAAGAAAGAGAAAAAAAAACAAAACAAAACAGAAAAATAAAAGAAAATCAAAAACAAAAGTTTCCTGAACTTTGTTCGACTTGATTCTGAAAGGATACATAGGCATCCTCTCTCTGGGGTTCAGTCACACCAAAATAAAAATTTAAATTCCCCCAAAAGTGAAACTGGGACAGATGTTATAATGGTTCGGTGATGATCGCGCCTGAATGGTTCCAAAGTTGTAATTCAATCCAAATTCTTTTTACCCCAAATCATGTTCAAGTCCTTCCGATCAATCGGCGAGAATGTTCAAGGATCGGAGAATGTAGCTACTGGGATCTGATGCAATCAAAATAAGAGAAATAAAATGAGAGAGACTTATTGGTGAAAACCCATATTGGCACCGTAAGGCGATGGTAAGCCGAGAAATAAAATGAGAGTCTTATTGGTGAAAACTCACACTGGCACCATGATGCAACAGTAAGCAGAGAAATTGAAATGCGAGAGTCTTGTTAGTAAAAAATTGCAAAGAGCACTATAAGGCGATGGTGAGAAGAGAAATGAGAGAGGTCAGCTTGTGAAAACCTGCAAAGGGCATCCCTGATCAAAAATAGGATCCTTACAGACATCAGCATCGACAGAGTCCTGGCAAGGTTTCTCAATTTTGAGGCAAAAGTTGTGATGAATTCTTGAGAGTCGGACGGTTTACTCGGATTAGGCATCCAGTCCAAAAGGCATGTCATGTACATTGAAGTCCACATGCACTCCAAATAAGTCCTTCTTTGCTTTCTCCGAAAGGAACACCCCATGTCTAAAATCCCAACTAGGGTGCAACCAAAGAGAAACTGCGCAAGGGCTAGAAACAACTTTGCAGCAACAATCCATAAAGGGAAGTCCCCTCCGAAATTCTTTCCCGCATTTACTCATTCTATGAAATAAAAAAAAAGAGGGAGAAAAATGAAAAAAGAGAGAAAAAAAAGGTAAATATTTTTTTTTATTGTTTTTAAAAAAAATGGTAGTTTAGGAACCCCAATCTCTACTTTTACGCTTTTCCAACATAGGGTCTCCACTCCCTTGTTGGGATTTTAGACATAGGGTTTCCACTCCCTAGCCGCCTTTTTCCAACATAGATTCTCCACTCCCTAGTTGAGATTATTTTAGACATAGGGTCTCCACTCCCTAGTCGCCTTTTGCCAGTATAGGGTATTCACTCCCTAGTTGAGATTTTAGACATAGGATTTACACTCCCTAATCGCCTTTTGCCAGCATAGGATCTCCACTCCATAGTTGAGATTATTTTAGATATAGAGTCTCCACTCCCTAGTCATCTTTTGCCAACATAGGGTCTCCACTCCCTAGTTGAGATTATTTTTAACATAGTGTCTCCATTCCTTAGTCACCTTTTGCCAACACAGGGTCTCCACTCCCTTGTTGAGATTATTTTAGATATAGGGTCACCACTCCCTAGTCCCCTTTTTGCCAACATAGGGTCTCCACTCCGTAATTGAGATTATTTTACACATAGGGTCTCCACTTCCTAGTCGCCTTTTGACAACATATGGTATCCAGTCCCTAGTCGCTTTTTGCCAACTTAGGGTCTCCTCTCCCAAGTCGCCTTTTGCCAACATATGGTCTCCACTCCCTAGTTGATATAATTTTAGACATAGGGTCTCCACTCCCTAGTCGTCTTTTGCCAACATAGGGTCTCCACTCCCTAGTTGAGATTATATTAGACATAGGGTCTCCACTCTGTAGTCGACTTTTGCCAACATAGGGTCTCCACTCCCTAGTTGAGATTATTTTAGACATAGGGTCTCCACTCCCTAGTCGCATTTTGCCTACATAGGTTCTCCACTCCCTAGTTGATATTTTAGACATAGGGTCTCCACTCCCTAGTCGCCTTTTGCCAACATAGGGTCTCCACTCCCTAGTTGAGATTATTTTAGACATAGGGTCTCCACTCCCTAGTCGCCTTTTGCCAACATAGGGTCTCCACTCCCTAGTCGCCTTTTGCCAACATAAGGTCTCGACTCCCTAGTTGAGATTATTTTAAACATAGGGTCTCCACACCCTAGTCGCCTTTTGCCAACATAGGGTCTCCACTCCGTAGTTGAGATTTTAGACATAGGGTTTTCATTCCCTAGTCACCTTTTGCCAACATAGGGTCTCCACTCCCTAGTTGAGATTATTTTTGACATAGTGTCTCCACTCCCTAGTCGCCTTTTGCCAACATAGGGTCTCCACTCCCTTGTTGAGATTATTTTAGATATAGGGTCTCCACTCCATAGTCCCTTTTTTCCAACGTAGGGTCTCCACTCCCTAGTTTAGATTATTTTACACATAGGGTCTCCACTCCCTAGTAGCCTTTTGGCAACATAGGGTGTCCACTCCCTAGTCGGTTTTTGCCAACATAGGGTCTTTACTCCCTAGTCGTCTTTTGACAACATAAGGTCTCCACTCCCTAGTTGAGATTATTTTAGAGAGAGGGTCTCCGCTCCCTAGTCGCCTTTTGGCAATATAGGGTCTCCAATCCCTAGTAGCCTTTTGGGCAACTTAGGGTCTCCAGTCCCTAGTCGCCTTTTGCCAACATAGGGTCTCCACTCCATAGTTGAGAATTTAGACATAGGGTCTTCAATCCCTAGTCGCCTTTTGCCAACATAGAGTCTCCACTCCCTAGTTGAGATTATTTTACACAGAGGGTCTCCACTCCCTAGTCGCCTTTTGCCAATATAAGGTCTCTAATCCCTAGTTGCCTTTTGGAAACTTAGGGTCTCCAGTACCTAGTCGCCTTTTGCCAACATAGGGTCTCCACTCCATAGTTGAGAATTTAGACATAGGGTTTTCACTCCCTAGTCGCCTTTTGCCAACATAGAGTCTCCATTCCCTAGTTGAGATTATTTTAGACATAGGGTCTCCACTCCCTAGTAGTCTTTTGCCAACATAGGGTCTCCACTCCCTAGTCGAAATTATTTTTAGACATAGGATCTCCAATCCCTAGTCGCCTTTTGTCAACATAGGGTCTCCACTCCCTATTTGAAATTATTTTTAGACATAGGATCTCCACTCCCTAGTCGCCTTTTGCCAACATAGGGTCTCCACTCCCTATTTGAGATTATTTTAGACCTAGAGTCTCCACTCCCTAGTTGAGATAATTTTAGACATAGGGTTTGTACTTCCTAGTTGAGATTATTTTAGACCTAGGGTCTCCACTCCCTAGTCACCTTTTGGCAACATAGGTTCACCACACCCTAGTCACCTTTTGCCAACATAGGGCATCCACTTCTTAGTCGCATTTTGCCAACATAAGGTCTCCACTCCCTAGTTGAGATTATTTTTAGACATAGGGTTTCCACTAACTAGTCGCTTTCGCGGACATAGTATCTCCCCTCCCTAGTTGAGATTATTTTAGACATAGGGTCTCCACTCCCTAGTTGAGATTACTTTAGGCACATGATCTCCACTCCCTAGTCGCCTTTTGCCAACATAGGGTCTCCACTACCTAGTCGCCTTTTGCCAACATAGGGTCTCCACTCCCTAGTTGAGATTATTTTAAACATAGGGTCTTCACACCCTAGTCGCCTTTTGCCAACATAGGGTGTCCACTCCGTAGTTGAGATTTTAGACATAGGGTTTTCATTCCCTAGTAACATTTTGCCAACATAGGGTATCCACACCCTAGTTGAGATTATTTTTGACATAGTGTCTCTACTCCCTAGTCGCCTTTTTCCTACATAGGGTCTCCACTCCCTTGTTGAGATTATTTTAGATACAAGGTCTCCACTCCCTAGTCCCTTTTTTCCAACGCAGGGTCTCCACTCCGTAGTTTAGATTATTTTACACATAGGATCTCCACTCCCTAGTAGCCTTTTGGAAAAATAGGGTCTCCACTCCCTAGTCAGTTTTTGCCAACATAGGGTCTTCACTCCCTAGTCGCCTTTTGACAACATAAGGTCTCCACTCCCTAGTTGAGATTATTTTAGACAGAGGGTCTCCACTGCCTAGTCGCCTTTTGGCAACATAGGGTCTCCAATCCCTAGTCGCCTTTTGGCAACTTAGGGTTTCCCGTCCCTAGTCGCCTTTTGTCAATATAGGGTCTCCACTCCATGGTTGAAATTTTAGACATAGGGTTTTCACTCCCTAGTCGCCTTTGCCAACATAGAGTCTCCACTCCCTAGTTGAGATTATTTTAGACATAGGGTCTCCACTCCCTAGTTGAAATTATTTTTAGACATAGAATCTTCACTCCCTAGTCGCCTTTTGCCAACATAGGGTCTCCACTCCCTATTTGAGATTATTTTAGACCTAGGGTCTCCACTCTCTAGTCGCCTTTTCCCAACATAGGGTCTCTACTCCCTATTTGAGATTATTTTAGACATAGAGTCTCCACTCCCTAGTTGAGATAATTTTAGGCATAGGGTCTCCACTTCCTAGTTGATATTATTTTAGACATAGGGTCTCCACTCCCTAGTCACCTTTTGGTAATATAGGTTCTCCACACCATAGTCACTTTTTGCCAACATAAGGTGTCCACTCCCTAGTTGAAATTATTTTTAGACATAGGATCTCCACTCCCTAGTCGCCTTTTGCCAACGTAGGGTCTCCACTCCCTATTTGAGATTATTTTAGACATAGGGTCTCCACTCCCTAGTCGCCTTTTGCCAACATAGGGTCTCCACTCCGTATTTGAGATTATTTTAGACATAGGGTCTCCACTCCCTAGTCACCTTTTGGCAACATATGTTCTCCACTCCCTAGTCGCCTTTTTCCAACATAAGGTCTCCACTCCCTAGTTGAGATTATTTTACACAGAGGGTCTCCACTCCATAGTCGCCTTTTGCCAACATAGGGTCTCCACTCCCTAGTCACCTTTTGGCAACATAGGTTCTCCACACCCTAGTCACTTTTTGCCAACATAGGGCCTCCATTCCTTAGTTGACATTATTTTAAACATAGGGTCTTCACACCCTAGTCGCCTTTTGCCAACATAGGGTCTCCACTCAGTAGTTGAGATTTTAGACATAGGGTTTTCATTCCCTAGTAACCTTTTGCCAACATAGGGTATCCACTCCCTAGTTGAGATAATTTTTGACATAGTGTCTCCACTCCCTAGTCGCCTTTTGCCAACATAGGATCTCCACTCCCTAGTTGAGATTATTTTAAACATAGGGTCTCCACACCCTAGTCGCCTTTTGCCAACATAGGGTCTCCACTCAGTAGTTGAGATTTTAGACATAGGGTTTTCATTCCCTAGTAACCTTTTGCCAACATAGGGTATCCACTCCCTAGTTGAGATTATTTTTGACATAGTGTCTCCATTCCCTAGTCGCCTTTTTCCAACATAGGGTATCCACTCCCTTGTTGAGATTATTTTAGATACAGGGTCTCCACTCCCTATTCCTTTTTTTCCAACGTAGGGTCTCCATTCCGTAGTTTAGATTATTTTACACATAGGGTCTCCACTCCCTAGTAGCCTTTTGGAAAAATAGGGTCTCCACTCCCTAGTCGGTTTTTGCCAACATAGGGTCTTCACTCCCTAGTCGCCTTTTGACAACATAAGGTCTCCACTCCCGAGTTGAGATTATTTTAGACAGAGGGTCTCCACTCCCTAGTCGACTTTTGGCAACATAGGGTCTCCAATCCCTAGTCGCCTTTTGGCAACTTAGGGTCTCCCGTCCCTAGTCGCCTTTTGCCAACATAAGGTCTCCATTCCCTAGTCGCCTTTTTCCAACATAGGGTATCCACTCCCTTGTTGAGATTATTTTAGATACAGGGTCTCCACTCCCTAGTCCCTTTTTTCCAACGTAGGGTCTCCACTCCGTAGTTTAGATTATTTTACACATAGGGTCTCCACTCCCTAGTAGCCTTTTGGAAAAATAGGGTCTCCACTCCCTAGTCGGTTTTTGCCAACATAGGGTCTTCACTACCTAGTCGCCTTTTGACAACATAAGGTCTCCACTCCCGAGTTGAGATTATTTTAGACAGAGGGTCTCCACTCCCTAGTCGCCTTTTGGCAACATAGGGTCTCCAATCCCTAGTCGCCTTTTGGCAACTTAGGGTCTCCCGTCCCTAGTCGCCTTTTGCCAACATCGGGTCTCCACTCCATAGTTGAAATTTTAGACATAGGGTTTTCACTCCCTAGTCGCCTTTTGCCAACATAGAGTCTACACTCCCTAGTTGAGATTATTTTAGACATAGGGTCTCCACTCCCTAGTTGAAATTATTTTTAGACATAGAATCTTCACTCCCTAGTCGCCTTTTGCCAACATAAGGTCTCCACTCCCTATTTGAGATTATTTTAGACCTAGGGTCTCCACTCCCTAGTCGCCTTTTGCCAACATAGGGTCTCTACTCCCTATTTGAGATTATTTTAGACATAGGGTATCTACTTCCTAGTTGAGATAATTTTAGGCATAGGGTCTCCACTTCCTAGTTGATATTATTTTAGACATAGGGTCTCCACTCCCTTGTCACCTTTTGGTAACATAGGTTCTCCACACCCTAGTTACTTTTTGCCAACATAAGGTGTCCACTCCCTAGTTGAAATTATTATTAGACATAGGATCTCCACTCCCTAGTCGCCTTTTGCCAACATAGGGTCTCCACTCCCTATTTGAGATTATTTTAGACATAGGGTCTCCACTCCCTAGTCGCCTTTTGCCAACATAGGGTCTCCACTCCCTATTTGAGATTATTTTAGACATAGGGTCTCCACTCCCTAGTTGAGATAATTTTAGACATAGGGTCTCCACTTCCTAGTTGATATTATTTTAGACAGAGGGTCTCCACTCCCTAGTCACCTTTTGGCAACATATGTTCTCCACTCCCTAGTCGCGTTTTTCCAACATAAGGTCTCCACTCCCTAGTTGAGATAATTTTACACAGAGGGTCTCCACTCCATAGTCGTCTTTTGCCAACATAGGGTCTCCACTCCCTAGTCACCTTTTGGCAACATAGGTTCTCCACACCCTAGTCACTTTTTGCCAACATAGGGCCTCCATTCCTTAGTTGACATTATTTTAAACATAGGGTCTTCACACCCTAGTCGCCTTTTGCCAACATAGGGTCTCCACTCAGTAGTTGAGATTTTAGACATAGGGTTTTCATTCCCTAGTAACCTTTTGCCAACATAGGGTATCCACTCCCTAGTTGAGATAATTTTTGACATAGTGTCTCCACTCCCTAGTCGCCTTTTGCCAACATAGGATCTCCACTCCCTAGTTGAGATTATTTTAAACATAGGGTCTCCACACCCTAGTCGCCTTTTGCCAACATAGGGTCTCCACTCCGTAGTTGAGATTTTAGACATAAGGTTTTCATTCCCTAGTAACCTTTTGCCAACATAGGGTATCCACTCCCTAGTTGAGATTATTTTTGACATAGTGTCTCCATTCCCTAGTCGCCTTTTTCCAACATAGGGTATCCACTCCCTTGTTGAGATTATTTTAGATACAGGGTCTCCACTCCCTATTCCTTTTTTTCCAACGTAGGGTCTCCACTCCGTAGTTTAGATTATTTTACACATAGGGTCTCCACTCCCTAGTAGCCTTTTGGAAAAATAGGGTCTCCACTCCCTAGTCGGTTTTTGCCAACATAGGGTCTTCACTCCCTAGTCGCCTTTTGACAACATAAGGTCTCCACTCCCGAGTTGAGATTATTTTAGACAGAGGGTCTCCACTCCCTAGTCGCCTTTTGGCAACATAGGGTCTCCAATCCCTAGTCGCCTTTTGGCAACTTAGGGTCTCCCGTCCCTAGTCGCCTTTTGCCAACATAGGGTCTCCATTCCATAGTTGAAATTTTAGACATAGGGTTTTCTCTCCCTAGTTGCCTTTTGCCAACATAGAGTCTCCACTCCCTAGTTGAGATTATTTTAGACATAGGGTCTCCACTCCCTAGTTAAAATTATTTTTAGACATAGAATCTTCACTCACTAGTCGCCTTTTGCCAACATAGGGTCTCCACTCCCTATTTGAGATTATTTTGGACCTAGGGTCTCCACTCCCTAGTCGCCTTTTGCCAACATAGGGTCTCTACTCCCTATTTGAGATTATTTTAGACATAGTGTCTCCACTCCCTAGTTGAGATAATTTTAGGCATAGGGTCTCCACTTCCTAGTTGATATTATTTTAGACATAGGGTCTCCACTCCCTAGTCACCTTTAACATAGGTTCTCCACACCCTAGTTACTTTTTGCCAACATAAGGTGTCCACTCCCTAGTTGAAATTATTATTAGACATAGGATCTCCACTCCCTAGTCGCCTTTTGCCAACATAGGGTCTCAACTCCCTATTTGAGATTATTTTAGACATAGCGTCTCCACTCCCTAGTCTCCTTTTGCCAACATAGGGTCTCCACTCCCTATTTGAGATTATTTTAGACATAGGGTCTCCACTCCCTAGTTGAGATAATTTTAGACATAGGGTCTCCACTTCCTAGTTGATATTATTTTAGACAGAGGGTCTCCACTCCCTAGTCACCTTTTGGCAACATATGTTCTCCACTCCCTAGTCGCCTTTTTCCAACATAAGGTCTCCACTCCCTAGTTGAGATTATTTTACACAGAGGGTCTCCACTCCATAGTCTCCTTTTGCCAACATAGGGTCTACACTCCCTAGTCACCTTTTGGCAACATAGGTTCTCCACACCCTAGTCACTTTTTGCCAACATAGGGCCTGCACTCCTTAGTCGTATTTTGCCAACATAAGGTCTCCACTCCCTAGTTGAGATTATTTTTAGACATAGGGTCTCCACTCCTACTCGCTTTTTGTGGACATAGTATCTCCACTCCCTAGTTGAGATTATTTTAAACATAGGATCTCCACTCCCTAGTCGCCTTTTGCCAACATAGGGTCTCCACTCCGTAGTAGAGATTATTTTAGACATAGGGTCTCCACTTTCTAGTCGCCTCTTGCCATCATAGGGTCTCTATTCCCTGGTTGAGATTATTTTATACATAGGGTCTCCACTCCATAGTCGCCTTTTGCCAACATAGGGTCTCCGCTCCCTAGATGACATTATTTTTAGACATAGGGTCTCCACTCCCTAGTCGCCTTTTGCCAACATAGGGTCTCCACTTCCTAGTTGAGATTATTTTAGACATAGGGTCTCCACTTCCTAGTCGCCTTTTGCCAACATAGGGTCTCCACTCCCTTGTTGAGATTATTTTAGATACAGGGTCTCCACTCCATAGTCCCTTTTTTCCAACGTAGGGTCTCCACTCCCTAGTTTAGATTATTTTACACATAGGGTCTCCACTCCCTAGTAGCCTTTTGGCAACATAGGGTGTCCACTCCCTAGTCGGTTTTTGCCAACATAGGGTCTTTACTCCCTAGTCGTCTTTTGACAACATAAGGTCTCCACTCCCTAGTTGAGATTATTTTAGAGAGAGGGTCTCCGCTCCCTAGTCGCCTTTTGGCAATATAGGGTCTCCAATCCCTAGTAGCCTTTTGGCAACTTAGGGTCTCCAGTCCCTAGTCGCCTTTTGCCAACATAGGGTCTCCACTCCATAGTTGAGAATTTAGACATAGGGTCTTCAATCCCTAGTCGCCTTTTGCCAACATAGAGTCTCCACTCCCTAGTTGAGATTATTTTACACAGAGGGTCTCCACTCCCTAGTCGCCTTTTGCCAATATAGGGTCTCTAATCCCTAGTTGCCTTTTGGAAACTTAGGGTCTCCAGTACCTAGTCGCCTTTTGCCAACATAGGGTCTCCACTCCATAGTTGAGAATTTAGACATAGGGTTTTCACTCCCTAGTCGCCTTTTGCCAACATAGAGTCTCCACTTCCTAGTTGAGATTATTTTAGACATAGGGTCTCCACTTCCTAGTCGCCTTTTGCCAACATATGGTCTCCACTCCCTAGTTGAGATTATTTTACACAGAGGGTCTCCACTCCATAGTCTCCTTTTGCCAACATAGGGTCTACACTCCCTAGTCACCTTTTGGCAACATAGGTTCTCCACACCCTAGTCACTTTTTGCCAACATAGGGCCTCCACTCCTTAGTCGTATTTTGCCAACATAAGGTCTCCACTCCCTAGTTGAGATTATTTTTAGACATAGGGTCTCCACTCCTAGTCGCTTTTTGTGGACATAGTATCTCCACTCCCTAGTTGAGATTATTTTAAACATAGGATCTCCACTCCCTAGTCGCCTTTTGCCAACATAGGGTCTCCACTCCGTAGTAGAGATTATTTTAGACATAGGGTCTCCACTTTCTAGTCGCCTTTTGCCAACATAGGGTCTCCACTCACTGGTTGAGATTATTTTATACATACGGTCTCCACTCCATAGTCGCCTTTTGCCAACATAGGGTCTCCGCTCCCTAGATGACATTATTTTTAGACATAGGGTCTCCACTCCCTAGTCGCCTTTTGCCAACATAGGGTCTCCACTTCCTAGTTGAGATTATTTTAGACATAGGGTCTCCACTTCCTAGTCGTCTTTTGCCAACATATGGTCTCCACTCCCTAGTTGAGATTTTAGACATAGGGTTTTCATTCCCTAGTCACCTTTTGCCAACATAGGGTCTCCACTCCCTAGTTGAGATTATTTTTGACATAGTGTCTCCACTCCCTAGTCGTCTTTTGCCAACATAGGGTCTCCACTTCCTAGTTTAGATTATTTTATACATAGGGTCTCCACTCCCCAGTCGCCTTTTGCCAACATAGGGTCTCCACTCCCTTGTTGAGATTATTTTACACATAGGATCTCCACTCCCTAGTCACCTTTTACCAACACAGGGTTTCCACTCCCTAGTTGAAATTATTTTTAGACATAGGTTCTCCACTCCCTAGTTGAGATTATGTTAGACATAGGGTCTCCACTTCCTAGTTGATATTATTTTAGACATAGGGTCTCCACTTCCTAGTTGAGATTATTTTAGACATAGGGTCTCCACTGCCTAGTCGCCTTTTGCCAACATACGGTCTCTACTCCCTATTTGAGATTATTTTAGACATAAGGTCTCCACTCCCTTGTTGAGATAATTTTAGACATAGGGTCTCCACTTCCTAGTTGATATTATTTTAGACATAGGGTCTCCACTCCCTAGTCACCTTTTGGCAATATAGGTTCTCCACACCCTAGTCGCTTTTTGCCAACATAAGGTCTCCACTCCCTAGTTAAAATTATTTTTAGACATAGGATCTCCACTCCCTAGTCGCTTTTGATAACATAGGGTCTCCACTCCCTATTTGAGATTAGTTTAGACATAGGGTCTCCACTCCCTAGTCGCCTTTTGCCAACATAGGGTCTCCACTCCCTATTTGAGATTATTTTAGACATAGGGTCTCCACTCCCTAGTTGAGATAATTTTAGACATAGGGTCTCCACTTCCTAGTTGATATTATTTTAGACATAGGGTCTGCACTCCCTAGTCACCTTTTGGCAACATAGGTTCTCCACACCCTAGTCGCTTTTTGCCAATATAAGGTCTCCACTCCCTAGTTGAAATTATTTTTAGACATAGGATCTCCACTCCCTAGTCGCCTTTTGCCAACATAGGGTCTCCACTCCCTATTTGAGATTATTTTAGACATAGGGTCTCCACTCCTTAGTCCCCTTTTGCCAACATAGGGTCTCCACTCCCTATTTGAGATTACTTTAGACATAGTGTCTCCACTCCCTAGTTAAGATAATTTTAGACATAGGGTCTCCACTTCCTAGTTGAGATTATTTTAGACAGAGGGTCTCCACACCCTAGTCACCTTTTGGCAACATAGGTTCTCCACTCCCTAGTCTCCTTTTGCCAACATAAGGTCTCCCCTCCCTAGTTGAGATTATTTTAGATAGAGGGTCTCCATTCCGTAGTCGCCTTTTGCCAACATAGGGTCTCCACTCCGTAATCGCCTTTTGGATATAGGGTCTCCATTCCCTAGCCATCTTTTGCCAACATAGGATCACCACTAATTGAAATTATATTTAGACATAGGGTCTCCACTCCCTAGTCGCCTTTTGCCAACATAGTGTCTCTACTTCCTAGTTGAGATTATTTTATAAATAGGGTCTCCACACCCAGTCGCCTTTTGCCAACATAGGGTCTCCACTCCCTAGTTGAGATTATTTTAGACATAGGGTCTCCACTCGCTAGTCGCTTTTTTCCAACATAGGGTCTCCACTCCCTAGTTGAGATTATTTTAGACATAGGGTCTCCACTCCCTAGTCGCCTTTTGCCAACATAGGGTCTCCACTCCCTAGTTGAAATTATTTTTAGACATAGGATCTCCACGCCCTAGTCGAGTTTTGTCAACATAGGGTCTCCACTTCCTATTTGAAATTATTTTTAGACATAGGATCTTCACTCCATAGTCGCCTTTTGCTAACATAGGGTCTCCACTCCCTATTTGAGATTATTTTAGACATAGGGTCTCCACTCCCTAGTTGAGATAATTTTAGACATAGGGTCTGCACTTCCTAGTTGAGATTATTTTAGACATAGGGTCTCCACTCCCTAGTCACCTTTTGGCAACATAGGTTCTCCACACCCTAGTCACTTCTTGCCAATATAGGGCCTCCACTCCTTAGTCGCATTATGCCAACATAAGGTCTCCACTCCCTAGTTGAGATTATTTTTAGACATAGGGTCTCCACTCCTAGTCGCTTTTTGCGGACATAGTATCTCCACTCCCTAGTTGAGATTATTTTAGGCACACGGTCTCCACTCCCTAGTCGCCTTTTGCCAACATAGGGTCTCCACTCCATAGTTGAAATTTAAGACATAGGGTTTTCACTCACTAGTCGCCTTTTGCCAACATAGAGTCTCCACTCCCTAGTAGAGATTATTTTAGACATAGGGTCTCCACTCCCTATTTGAAATTATTTTTAGACATAGGATCTTCACTCCCTAGTCGCCTTTTGCCAACATAGGGTCTCCACTCCCTATTTGAGATTATTTTATACATAAGGTCTACACTCCCTAGTTGAGATTATTTTAGACAGAGGGTATCCACACCCTAGTCACCTTTTGGCAACATAGGTTCTCCACTCCCTAGTTGAAATTATTTTTAGACATAGGATCTCCACGCCCTAGTCGAGTTTTGTCAACATAGGGTCTCCACTTCCTATTTGAAATTATTTTTAGACATAGGATCTTCACTCCATAGTCGCCTTTTGCTAATATAGGGTCTCCACTCCCTATTTGAGATTATTTTAGACATAGAGTCTCCACTCCCTAGTTGAGATAATTTTAGACATAGGGTCTGCACTTCCTAGTTGAGATTATTTTAGACATAGGGTCTCCACTCCCTAGTCACCTTTTGGCAACATAGGTTCTCCACTCCCTAGTCTCATTTTGCCAACATAAGGTCTCCACTCCCTAGTCGCCTTTTGCCAACATAAGGTCTCCACTCCCTAGTTGAGATTATATTTTTAGACATAGGGTCTCCACTCCTAGTCGCTTTTTGCGGACATAGTATCTCCACTCCCTAGTTGAGATTATTTTAGGCACACGGTCTCCACTCCCTAGTCGCCTTTTGCCAACATAGGGTCTCCACTCCCTAGTCGCCTTTTGCCAACATAAGGTCTCGACTCCCTAGTTGAGATTATTTTAAACATAGGGTCTCCACACCCTAGTCGCCTTTTGCCAACATAGGGTCTCCACTCCGTAGTTGAGATTTTAGACATAGGGTTTTCATTCCCTAGTAACCTTTTGCCAACATTGGGTATCCACTCCCTAGTTGAGATTATTTTTGACATAGTGTCTCCACTCCCTAGTCGCCTTTTTCCAACATAGGGTCTCCACTCCCTTGTTGAGATTATTTTAGATACAGGGTCTCCACTCCCTAGTCCCTTTTTTCCAACGTAGGGTCTCCACTCCCTAGTTTAGATTATTTTACACATAGGGTCTCCACTCCCTAGTAGCCTTTTGGCAAAATAGGGTCTCCACTCCCTAGTCGGTTTTTGCCAACGTAGGGTCTTCACTCCCTAGTCGCCTTTTGACAACATAAGGTCTCCACTCCCTAGTTGAGATTATTTTAGACAGAGGGTCTCGACTCCCTAGTCGCCTTTTGGCAACATAGGGTCTCCAATCCCTAGTCGCCTTTTGGCAACTTAGGGTCTCCAGTCCCTAGTCGCCTTTTGCGAACATAGGGTCTCCACTCCATAGTTGAAATTTAAGACATAGGGTTTTCACTCACTAGTCGCCTTTTGCCAACATAGGGTCTCCACTCTCTAGTAGAGATTATTTTAGACATAGGGTCTCCACTCCCTAGTTGAAATTATTTTTAGACATAGGATCTTCACTCCCTAGTCTCCTTTTGCCAACATAGGGTCTCCACTCCGTAGTTGAGATTTTAGACATAGGGTTTTCATTCCCTAGTAACCTTTTGCCAACATTGGGTATCCACTCCCTAGTTGAGATTATTTTTGACATAGTGTCTCCACTCCCTAGTCGCCTTTTTCCAACATAGGGTCTCCACTCCCTTGTTGAGATTATTTTAGATACAGGGTCTCCACTCCCTAGTCCCTTTTTTCCAACGTAGGGTCTCCACTCCCTAGTTTAGATTATTTTACACATAGGGTCTCCACTCCCTAGTAGCCTTTTGGCAAAATAGGGTCTCCACTCCCTAGTCGGTTTTTGCCAACATAGGGTCTTCACTCCCTAGTCGCCTTTTGACAACATAAGGTCTCCACTCCCTAGTTGAGATTATTTTAGACAGAGGGTCTCCACTCCCTAGTCGCCTTTTGGCAACATAGGGTCTCCAATCCCTAGTCGCCTTTTGGCAACTTAGGGTCTCCAGTCCCTAGTCGCCTTTTGCGAACATAGGGTCTCCACTCCATAGTTGAAATTTAAGACATAGGGTTTTCACTCACTAGTCGCCTTTTGCCAACATAGAGTCTCCACTCCCTAGTAGAGATTATTTTAGACATAGGGTCTCCACTCCCTAGTTGAAAATATTTTTAGACATAGGATCTTCACTCCCTAGTCGCCTTTTGCCAACATAGGGTCTCCACTCCCTATTTGAGATTATTTTATACATAAGGTCTCCACTCCCTAGTTGAGATTATTTTTAGACATAGGGTCTCCACTCCTAGTCGCTTTTAGCGGACATAGTATCTCCACTCCCTAGTTGAGATTATTTTAAACATAGGGTCTCCACTCCCTAGTCTCCTTTTGCCAACATAGGGTTTCCACTCCGTAGTAGAGATTATTTTAGACATAGGGTCTCCACTCCCCAGTCGCCTTTTACCAACATAGGGTCTCCACTCCCTAATTGAGTTTATTTTATACATAGGGTCTCCACTCCATAGTCGCCTTTTGCCAACATAGGGTCTCCGCTCCCTAGTTGACATTATTTTTAGACATAGGGTCTCCACTCCCTAGTTGCCTTTTACCAACATAGGGTCTCCACTTCCTAGTTGAGATTATTTTAGACATAGGGTCTCCACTCCCTAGTCGCCTTTTGCCAACATATGGTCTCCACTCCCTAGTTGAGATTTTAGACATAGGGTTTTCATTCCCTAGTCATGTTTTGCCAACATATGGTCTCCACTCCCTAGTTGAGATTTTAGACATAGGGTTTTCATTCCCTAGTCACCTTTTGCCAACATAGGTTCTCCACTCCCTAGTTGAGATTATTTTTGACATAGTGTCTCCACTCCCTAGTCATCTTTTGCCAACATAGGGTCTCCACTTCCTAGTTTAGATTGTTTTATACATAGGGTCTCCACTCCCCAGTCGCCTTTTTGCCAACATAGGGTCTCCACTCCCTTGTTGAGATTATTTTAGACATAGGATCTCTACTCCCTAGTCGCCTTTTACCAACACAGGGTTTCCACTCCCTAGTTTAAATTATTTTTAGACATAGGGTCTCCACTCCCTAGTTGAGATTATGTTAGACATAGGGTCTCCACTCCCCAGTTGATATTCTTTTAGACATAGGGTCTCCACTTCCTAGTTGAGATTATTTTAGTAATAGGGTCTCCACTTCCTAGTTGAGATTATTTTAGACATAGGGTCTCCACTCCCTAGTCACCTTTTGCCAACACAGGGTCTCTACTCCCTATTTGAGATTATTTTAGACATAGGGTCTCCACTCCCTTGTTGAGATAATTTTAGACATAGGGTCTCCACTTCCTAGTTGATATTATTTTAGACATAGGGTCTCCACTCCCTAATCACCTATTGGCAATATAGGTTCTCAACACCCTAGTCGTTTTTTGCCAACATAAGGTCAACACTCCCTAGTTGAAATTATTTTTAGACATAGGATCTCCACTCCCTAGTCGCTTTTGCCAACATAGGGTCTCTACTCCCTTTTTGAGATTATTTTAGACATAGGGTCTCCACTCCCTAGTTGATATTATTTTAGACATAGGGTATCCACTTCCTAGTTGAGATTATTTTAGACATAGGGTCTCCACAACCTAGTCACCTTTTGCCAACATAGGGTCTCCACTCCATAGTTTAGATTATTTTACACATAGGGTCTCCACTCCCTATTCGCCTTTTGACAATATAGGGTCTCCACTCCCTAGTCACCTTTTAGCAACATAAGGTCTCCACTCCCTAGTTGAGATTATTTTAGACAGAGGGTCTCCACTCCCTAGTCACCTTTTGGCAACACAGGGTCTCCAATCCCTAGTCGTTTTTTGCCAACTTAGGGTCTCCAGTCCCTAGTCGCCTTTTGCCAACATAGGGTCTCCACTCTATAGTTGAGATTTTAGACATAGGGTTTTCACTCCCTAGTCGCCTTTTGCCAACATAGAGTCTCCACTCCCTAGTTGAGATTATTTTAGACCTAGGGTCTACACTCTCTAGTCGCCTTTTGCCAACATAGAATCTCCACTACCTTGTTTAGATTATTTTACACATAGGGTCTCCACTCCCTAGTCGCCTTTTTCCAACATAGGGTCACACTCCCTAGTTGAGATTATTTTAAAAATAGGGTCTCCACTCCCTTGTCGCCTTTTGGCAAAATAGGGTCTTCACTCCCTAGTCGCTTTTTGCCAAATTAGGGTCTCCACTCCCTAGTCGCCTTTTGCTAACATAAGGTCTCCACTCCCTAGTTGATATTATTTTAGACATAGGGTCTCCACTCCCTAGTTGAGATAATTTTAGACATAGGGTCTTCACTTCCTAGTTGAGATTATTTTAGACATAGGGTCTCCACTCCCTAGTCACCTTTTGGCAACATAGGTTCTCCACACCCTAGTCACTTTTTGCCAACATAAGGTCTCCACTCCCTAGTTGAGATTATTATTAGACATAGGGTCTCCACTGCTAGTCGCTTTTTGCGGACATAGTATCTCCACTCCCTAGTTGAGATTATTCTAAACATAGGGTCTCCACTCCCTAGTCGCCTTTTGCCAACATAGGGTCTCCACTCCCTAGTAGAGATTATTTTAGACATAGGGTCTCCACTCCCTAGTCGCCTTTTGCCAACATAGGGTCTCCACTCCCTAGTTGAGATTTTAGACATAGATTCTCCACTCCATAGTCGCCTTTTGCCAACATAGGGTCTCCGCTCCCTAGTTGACATTATTTTTAGACATAGGGTCTCCACTCCCTAGTCGCCTTTTGCCAACATAGAGTCTCCACTTCCTAGTTGAGATTATTTTAGACATAGGGTCTCCACTCCCTAGTCGCCTTTTACCAACATATGGTATCCACTCCCTAGTTGAGATTTTAGACATAGGGTTTTCATTCCCTAGTCACCTTTTGCCAACATAGGGTCTCCACTCCCTAGTTGAGATTATTTTTGACATAGTGTCTCCACTCCCTAGTCGTCGTTTGCCAACATAGGGTCTCCACTTTCTAGTTTTGATTATTTTATACATAGGGTATCCAATCCCCAGTCGCCTTTTGCCGACATAGGGTCTCCACTCCCTTGTTGAGATTATTTTAGACATAGGATCTCCACTCCCTAGTCGCCTTTTACCAACACAGGGTTTCCACTCCCTAGTTGAAATTATTTTTAGACATAGGGTCTCCACTCCCTAGTCGCCTTTTGCCAACATAGGGTCTCCAATCCCTATTTGAGATTATTTTAGACATAGCGTCTCCACTCCCTAGTCTCCTTTTGCCAACATAGGGTCTCCACTCCCTATTTGAGATTATTTTAGACATAGGGTCTCCACTCCCTAGTTGAGATAATTTTAGACATAGGGTCTCCACTTCCTAGTTGATATTATTTTAGACATAGGGTCTCCACTCCCTAGTCACCTTTTGGCAATATAGGTTCTCCACACCCTAATCGCTTTTTGCCAACATAAGGTCTCCACTCCCTAGTTGAAATTATTTTTAGACATAGGATCTCCACTCCCTAGTCGCCTTTTGCCAACATAGGGTCTCCACTCCTTATTTGAGATTATTTTAGACATAGGGTCTCCACTCCCTAGTCGCCTTTTGCCAACATAGGGTCTCCACTCCCTATTTGATATTATTTTAGACATAGGGTATCCACTCCCTAGTTGAGATAATTTTAGACATAGGGTCTCCACTTCCTAGTTGAGATTATTTTAGACAGAGGGTCTCCACACCCTAGTCACCTTTTGGCAACATAGGTTCTCCACTCCCTAGTCTCCTTTTGCCAACATAAGGTCTCCACTCCGTAGTCGCCTTTTGCCAACATAGGGTCTCCACTCCGTAGTCGCCTTTTGGATATAGGGTCTCCATTCCCTAGCCATCTTTTGCCAACATAGGATCACCTCTCCCTAGTTGAAATTATATTTAGACATAGGGTCTCCACTCCCTAGTCGCCTTTTGCCAACATAGTGTCTCCACTTCCTTGTTGAGATTATTTTATAAATAGGGTCTCCACTCCTAGTTGCCTTTTGCCAACATAGGGTCTCCACTCCCTAGTTGAGATTATTTTAGACATAGGGTCTCCACTCGCTAGTCGCCTTTTGCCAACATAGGGTCTCCACTCCCTAGTTGAAATTATTTTTATACATAGGATCTCCACTCCCTACTTGAGATAATTTTAAACATAGGGTCTCCATTTCCTATTTGAAATTATTTTTAGACATAGGATCTTCATTCCCTAGTCGCCTTTTGCCAACATAGGGTCTCCACTCCCTATTTGAGATTATTTTAGTCATAGGGTCTCCACTCCCTAGTTGAGATAATTTTAGACATAGGGTCTCCACTTCCTAGTTGAGATTATTTTGGACAGAGGGTCTCCACACCCTAGTCACCTTTTGGCAACATAGGTTCTCCACTCCCTAGTCGCCTTTTGCCAACATAAGGTCTCCACTCCGTAGTCGCCTTTTGCCAACATAGGGTCTCCACTCCGTAGTCGCCTTTTGGATATAGGGTCTCCATTCCCTAGCCATCTTTTGCCAACATAGGATCACCCCTCCCTAGTTGAAATTATATTTAGCCATAGGGTCTCCACTCCCTAGTCGCCTTTTGCCAACATAGTGTCCCCACTTCCTAGTTGAGATTATTTTATAAATAGGGTCTCCACTCCCAGTCGCCTTTTGCCAACATAGGGTCTCCACTCCCTAGTTTAGATTATTTTAGACATAGGGTCTCCACTCGCTAGTCGCATTTTGCGAACATAGGGTCTCCACTCCCTAGTTGAAATTATTTTTAGACATAGGATCTCCACTCCCTAGTTGACTTTTTTCAACATAGGGTCTCCACTCCCTATTTGAAATTATTTTTAGACATAGGATCTTCACTCCCTAGTCTCCTTTTGCTAACATAGGGTCTCCACTCCCTATTTGAGATTATTTTAGACATAGGGTCTCCACTCCCTAGTTGAGATAATTTTAGATATAGGGTCTGCATTTCCTAGTTGAGATTATTTTAGACATAGGGTCTCCACTCCCTAGTCACCTTTTGGCAACATAGGTTTTCCACACCCTAGTCACTTTTTGCCAAAATAGGGCCTCCACTCCTTAGTCGCATTTTGCCAACATAAGGTCTCCACTCCCTAGTTGAGATTATTATTAGACATTGGGTCTCCACTCCTAGTCGCTTTTTGCAGACATAGTATCTCCACTCCCTAGTTGAGATTATTTTCAACATAGGGTCTCCACTCCCTAGTCGCCTTTTGCCAACATAGGGTCTCCACTCCCTAGTAGAGATTATTTTAGACATAGGGTCTCAACTCCCTAGTCGCCTTTTGCCAAAATAGGGTCTCCACTCCGTAGTCGCCTTTTGGATATAGGGCCTCCATTCCCTAGCCATCTTTTGCCAACATAGGATCACCACTCCCTAGTTGAAATTATATTTAGACATAGGGTCTCCACTCCCTAGTCTCCTTTTGCCAACATAGTATCTCCACTTCCTAGTTGAGATTATTTTATAAATAGAGTCTCCACTCCCAGTCGCCTTTTGCCAACATAGGGTCTCCACTTCTTAGTTTATATTATTTTAGACATAGGGTCTCCACTCGCTAGTCACCTTTTGCCAACATAGGGTCTCCACTCCCTAGTTGAAATTATTTTTAGACATAGGATCTCCACTCCCTAGTCGACTTTTGGCAACATAGGGTCTCCACTCCCTATTTGAAATTATTTTTAGACATAGGATCTTCACTCCCTAGTCTCCTTTTGCCAACATAGGGTCTCCATTCCCTATTTAAGATTATTTTAGACATAGGGTCTCCACTCCCTAGTTGAGATAATTTTAGACATAGGGTCTGCACTTCCTAGTTGAGATTATTTTAGACATAGGGTCTCCACTCCCTAGTCGCCTTTTGCCAACATAGTGTCTCCACTTCCTAGTTGAGATTATTTTATAAATAGGGTCTCCACTCCCAGTCGCCTTTTGCCAACATAGGGTCTCCACTCCCTAGTTTAGATTATTTTAGACATAGGGTCTCCACTCGCTAGTCGCCTTTTGAGAACATAGGGTCTCCACTCCCTAGTTGAAATTATTTTTAGACATAGGATCTCCACTCCCTAGTTGACTTTTTTCAACATAGGGTCTCCACTCCCTATTTGAAATTATTTTTAGACATAGGATCTTCACTCCCTAGTCTCCTTTTGCTAACATAGGGTCTCCACTCCCTATTTGAGATTATTTTAGACATAGGGTCTCCACTCCCTAGTTGAGATAATTTTAGACATAGGGTCTGTACTTCCTAGTTGAGATTATTTTAGACATAGGGTCTCCACTCCCTAGTCACCTTTTGGCAACATAGGTTTTCCACACCCTAGTCACTTTTTGCCAAAATAGGGCCTCCACTCCTTAGTCGCATTTTGCCAACATAAGGTCTCCACTCCCTAGTTGAGATTATTATTAGACATTGGGTCTCCACTCCTAGTCGCTTTTTGCAGACATAGTATCTCCACTCCCTAGTTGAGATTATTTTCAACATAGGGTCTCCACTCCCTAGTTGCCTTTTGCCAACATAGGGTCTCTACTCCCTAGTAGAGATTATTTTAGACATAGGGTCTCAAATCCCTAGTCGCCTTTTGCCAACATAGGGTCTCCACTCCGTAGTCGCCTTTTGTATATAGGGCCTCCATTCCCTAGCCATCTTTTGCCAACATAGGATCACCACTCCTTAGTTGAAATTATATTTAGACATAGGGTCTCCACTCCCTAGTCTCCTTTTGCCAACATAGTGTCTCCACTTCCTAGTTGAGATTATTTTATAAATAGAGTCTCCACTCCCAGTCGCCTTTTGCCAACATAGGGTCTCCACTTCCTAGTTTATATTATTTTAGACATAGGGTCTCCACTCGCTAGTCACCTTTTGCCAACATAGGTCTCCACTCCCTAGTTGAAATTATTTTTAGACATAGGATCTCCACTCCCTAGTCGACTTTTGGCAACATAGGGTCTCCACTCCCTATTTGAAATTATTTTTAGACATAGGATCTTCACTCCCGAGTCTCCTTTTGCTAACATAGGGTCTCCACTCCCTATTTGAGATTATTTTAGACATAGGGTCTCCACTCCCTAGTTGAGATAATTTTAGACATAGGGTCTGCACTTCCTAGTTGAGATTATTTTAGACATAGGGTCTCCACTCCCTAGTCACCTTTTGGCAACATAGGTTCTCCACACCCTAGTCACTTTTTGCCAATATAGGGCCTACACACCTTAGTCGCATTTTGCCAACATAAGGTCTCCACTCCCTAGTTGAGATTATTATTAGACATTGGATCTCCACTCCTAGTCGCTTTTTGCAGACTTAGTATCTCCACTCCCTAGTTGAGATTATTTTAAACATAGGGTCTCCACTCCCTAGTCGCCTTTTGCCAACATAGGGTCTCCACTCCCTAGTTGAGTTTATTTTAGACATAGGGTCTCCACTCCCAAGTCGCCTTTTGCCAACATAGGGTCTCCACTCCCTAGTTGAGATCATTTTAGATATAGTCTCCACTCCATAGTCGCCTTTTTCCAACATAGGGTCTCCGCTCCCTAGTTGACATTATTTTTAGACATAGGGTCTCCACTCCCAAGTCGCCTTTTACCAACATAGAGTCTCTACTTCCTAGTTGAGATTATTTTAGACATAGGGTCTCCACTCCCTAGTCGCCTTTTGCCAACATATGGTATCCACTCCCTAGTTGATATTATTTTAGACATAGGGTATCCACTCCCTAGTTGAGATAATTTTAGACATAGGGTCTCCACTTCCTAGTTGAGATTATTTTAGACAGAGGGTCTCCACACCCTAGTCACCTTTTGGCAACATAGGTTCTCCACTCCCTAGTCTCCTTTTGCCAACATAAGGTCTCCACTCCGTAGTCGCCTTTTGCCAACATAGGGTCTCCACTCCGTAGTCGCCTTTTGGATATAGGGTCTCCATTCCCTAGCCATCTTTTTCCAACATAGGATCACCACTCCCTAGTTGAAATTATATTTAGACATAGGGTCTCCACTCCCTAGTCGCCTTTTGCCAACATAGTGTCTCCACTTCCTTGTTGAGATTATTTTATAAATAGGGTCTCCACTCCTAGTCACCTTTTGCCAACATAGGGTCTCCACTCCCTAGTTGAGATTATTTTTGACATAGTGTCTCCACTCCCTAGTCGTCTTTTGCCAACATAGGGTCTCCACTTTCTAGTTTAGATTATTTTATACATAGGTTCTCCACTCCCCAGTCGCCTTTTGCCGACATAGGGTCTCCACTCCCTTGTTGAGATTATTTTAGACATAGGATCTCCACTCCCTAGTCGCCTTTTACCAACACAGGGTTTCCACTCCCTAGTTGAAATTATTTTTAGACATAGGGTCTCCACTCCCTAGTCGCCTTTTGCCAACATAGGGTCTCTACTCCCTATTTGAGATTATATTAGACATAGGGTCTCCACTCCCTTGTTGAGATAATTTTAGACATAGGGTCTCCACTTCCTAGTTTATATTATTATAGACATAGGGTCTCCACTCCCTAGTCACCTTTTGGCAATATAGGTTCTCCACACCCTAGTCGCTTTTTGCCAACATAAGGTCTACACTCCCTAGTTGAAATTATTTTTAGACATAGGATCTCCACTCCCTAGTCGCCTTTTGCCAACATAGGGTCTCCACTCCCTATTTGAGATTATTTTAGACATAGGGTCTCCACTCCCTAGTCGCCTTTTGCCAACATAGGGTCTCCACTCCCTATTTGATATTATTTTAGACATAGGGTATCCACTCCCTAGTTGAGATAATTTTAGACATAGGGTCTCCACTTCCTAGTTGAGATTATTTTAGACAGAGGGTCTCCACACCCTAGTCACCTTTTGGCAACATAGGTTCTCCACTCCCTAGTCTCCTTTTGCCAACATAAGGTCTCCACTCCCTAGTCGCCTTTTGCCAACATAGGGTCTCCACTCCGTAGTCGCCTTTTGGATATAGGGTCTCCATTCCCTAGCCATCTTTTGCCAACATAGGATCACCACTCCCTAGTTGAAATTATATTTAGGCACAGGGTCTCCACTCCCTAGTCACCTTTTGCCAACATAGTGTCTCCACTTCCTAGTTGAGATTGTTTTATAAATAGGGTCTCCACTCCCAGTCGCCTTTTGCCAACATAGGGTCTCCACTCCCTAGTTTAGATTATTTTAGACATAGGGTCTCCACTCGCTAGTCGCCTTTTGCCAACATAGGGTCTCCACTCCCTAGTTGAAATTATTTTTAGACATAGGATCTCCACTCCCTAGTCGACTTTTGTCAACATAGGGTCTCCGCTCCCTATTTGAAATTATTTTTAGACATAGGATCTTCACTCCCTAGTCTCCTTTTGCTAACATAGGGTCTCCACTCCCTATTTGAGATTATTTTAGACATAGAGTCTCCACTCCCTAGTTGAGATAATTTTAGACATAGGGTCTGCACTTCCTAGTTGAGATTATTTTAGACATAGGGTCTCCACTCCCTAGTCACCTTTTGGCAACATAGGTTCTCCACTCCCTAGTCTCATTTTGCCAACATAAGGTCTCCACTCCCTAGTCGCCTTTTGCCAATATAGGGTCTCCACTCCCTAGTTGAGATTATTATTAGACATAGGGTCTCCACTCTTAGTCGCTTTTTGCGGACATAGTATCTCCACTCCCTAGTTGAGATTATTTTAAACATAGGGTCTCCACTCCCTAGTCGCCTTTTGCCAACATAGGGTCTCCACTCCCTAGTCGCCTTTTGCCAACATAGGGTCTCCACTCCCTAGTTGAGATTTTAGACATAGATTCTCCACTCCATAGTCGCCTTTTGCCAACATAGGGTATCCGCTCCCTAGTTGACATTATTTTTAGACATAGGGTCTCCACTCCCTAGTCGCCTTTTGCCAACATAGAGTCTCCACTTCCTAGTTGAGATTATTTTAGACATAGGGTCTCCACTCCCTAGTCGCCTTTTACCAACATATGGTATCCACTCCCTAGTTGAGATTTTAGACATAGGGTTTTCATTCCCTAGTCACCTTTTGCCAACATAGGGTTTCCACTCCCTAGATGAGATTATTTTTGACATAGTGTCTCCACTCCCTAGTCGTCTTTTGCCAACATAGGGTCTCCACTTTCTAGTTTAATTTATTTTATACATAGGGTCTCCACTCCCCAGTCGCCTTTTGCCGACATAGGGTCTCCACTCCCTTGTTGAGATTATTTTAGACATAGGATCTCCACTCCCTAGTCGCCTTTTACCAGCACAGGGTTTCCACTCCCTAGTTGAAATTATTTTTAGACATAGGGTCTCCACTCCCTAGTCGCCTTTTGCCAACATAGGGTCTCCAATCCCTATTTGAGATTATTTTAGACATAGGGTCTCCACTCCCTAGTTGAGATTATGTTAGACATAGGGTCTCCACTCCCTAGTTGATATTATTTTAGACATAGGGTCTCCACTTCTTAGTTGAGATTATTTTAGACATAGGGTCTCCACTCCCTAATCACCTTTTGCCAACATAGGGTCTCTACTTCCTATTTGAGATTATTTTAGACATAGAGTCTCCACTCCCTAGTTGAGATAATTTTAGACATAGGGTCTCCACTTCCTAGTTGATATTATTTTAGACATAGGGTCTCCACTCCCTAGTCACCTTTTGGCAACATAGGTTTTCCACACCCTAGTCGCTTTTTGCCAACATAAGGTCTCCACTCCCTAGTTGAAATTATTTTTAGACATAGGATCTCCACTCCCTAGTCGCCTTTTGCCAACATAGGGTCTCCACTCCCTATTTGAGATTATTTTAGACATAGGGTCTCCACTCCCTAGTCTCCTTTTGCTAACATAGGGTCTCCACTCCCTATTTGATATTATTTTAGACATAGGGTATCCACTCCCTAGTTGAGATAATTTTAGACATAGGGTCTCCACTTCCTAGTTGAGATTATTTTAGACAGAGGGTCTCCACACCCTAGTCACCTTTTGGCAACATAGGTTCTCCACTCCCTAGTCTCCTTTTGCCAACATAAGGTCTCCACTCCCTAGTCGCCTTTTGCCAACATAGGGTCTCCACTCCGTAGTCGCCTTTTGGATATAGGGTCTCCATTCCCTAGCCATCTTTTGCCAACATAGGATCACCACTCCCTAGTTGAAATTATATTTAGGCACAGGGTCTCCACTCCCTAGTCCTCTTTTGCCAACATAGTGTCTCCACTTCCTAGTTGAGATTGTTTTATAAATAGGGTCTCCACTCCCAGTCGCCTTTTGCCAACATAGGGTCTCCACTCCCTAGTTTAGATTATTTTAGACATAGGGTCTCCACTCGCTAGTCGCCTTTTGCCAACATAGGGTCTCCACTCCCTAGTTGAAATTATTTTTAGACATAGGATCTCCACTCCCTAGTCGACTTTTGTCAACATAGGGTCTCCGCTCCCTATTTGAAATTATTTTTAGACATAGGATCTTCACTCCCTAGTCTCCTTTTGCTAACATAGGGTCTCCACTCCCTATTTGAGATTATTTTAGACATAGAGTCTCCACTCCCTAGTTGAGATAATTTTAGACATAGGGTCTGCACTTCCTAGTTGAGATTATTTTAGACATAGGGTCTCCACTCCCTAGTCACCTTTTGGCAACATAGGTTCTCCACTCCCTAGTCTCATTTTGCCAACATAAGGTCTCCACTCCCTAGTCGCCTTTTGCCAATATAGGGTCTCCACTCCCTAGTTGAGATTATTATTAGACATAGGGTCTCCACTCTTAGTCGCTTTTTGCGGACATAGTATCTCCACTCCCTAGTTGAGATTATTTTAAACATAGGGTCTCCACTCCCTAGTCGCCTTTTGCCAACATAGGATCACCACTCCCTAGTTGAAATTATATTTAGGCACAGGGTCTCCACTCCCTAGTCACCTTTTGCCAACATAGTGTCTCCACTTCCTAGTTGAGATTGTTTTATAAATAGGGTCTCCACTCCCAGTCGCCTTTTGCCAACATAGGGTCTCCACTCCCTAGTTTAGATTATTTTAGACATAGGGTCTCCACTCGCTAGTCGCCTTTTGCCAACATAGGGTCTCCACTCCCTAGTTGAAATTATTTTTAGACATAGGATCTCCACTCCCTAGTCGACTTTTGTCAACATAGGGTCTCCGCTCCCTATTTGAAATTATTTTTAGACATAGGATCTTCACTCCCTAGTCTCCTTTTGCTAACATAGGGTCTCCACTCCCTATTTGAGATTATTTTAGACATAGAGTCTCCACTCCCTAGTTGAGATAATTTTAGACATAGGGTCTGCACTTCCTAGTTGAGATTATTTTAGACATAGGGTCTCCACTCCCTAGTCACCTTTTGGCAACATAGGTTCTCCACTCCCTAGTCTCATTTTGCCAACATAAGGTCTCCACTCCCTAGTCGCCTTTTGCCAATATAGGGTCTCCACTCCCTAGTTGAGATTATTATTAGACATAGGGTCTCCACTCTTAGTCGCTTTTTGCGGACATAGTATCTCCACTCCCTAGTTGAGATTATTTTAAACATAGGGTCTCCACTCCCTAGTCGCCTTTTGCCAACATAGGGTCTCCACTCCCTAGTCGCCTTTTGCCAACATAGGGTCTCCACTCCCTAGTTGAGATTTTAGACATAGATTCTCCACTCCATAGTCGCCTTTTGCCAACATAGGGTATCCGCTCCCTAGTTGACATTATTTTTAGACATAGGGTCTCCACTCCCTAGTCGCCTTTTGCCAACATAGAGTCTCCACTTCCTAGTTGAGATTATTTTAGACATAGGGTCTCCACTCCCTAGTCGCCTTTTACCAACATATGGTATCCACTCCCTAGTTGAGATTTTAGACATAGGGTTTTCATTCCCTAGTCACCTTTTGCCAACATAGGGTTTCCACTCCCTAGATGAGATTATTTTTGACATAGTGTCTCCACTCCCTAGTCGTCTTTTGCCAACATAGGGTCTCCACTTTCTAGTTTAATTTATTTTATACATAGGGTCTCCACTCCCCAGTCGCCTTTTGCCGACATAGGGTCTCCACTCCCTTGTTGAGATTATTTTAGACATAGGATCTCCACTCCCTAGTCGCCTTTTACCAGCACAGGGTTTCCACTCCCTAGTTGAAATTATTTTTAGACATAGGGTCTCCACTCCCTAGTCGCCTTTTGCCAACATAGGGTCTCCAATCCCTATTTGAGATTATTTTAGACATAGGGTCTCCACTCCCTAGTTGAGATTATGTTAGACATAGGGTCTCCACTCCCTAGTTGATATTATTTTAGACATAGGGTCTCCACTTCTTAGTTGAGATTATTTTAGACATAGGGTCTCCACTCCCTAATCACCTTTTGCCAACATAGGGTCTCTACTTCCTATTTGAGATTATTTTAGACATAGAGTCTCCACTCCCTAGTTGAGATAATTTTAGACATAGGGTCTCCACTTCCTAGTTGATATTATTTTAGACATAGGGTCTCCACTCCCTAGTCACCTTTTGGCAACATAGGTTTTCCACACCCTAGTCGCTTTTTGCCAACATAAGGTCTCCACTCCCTAGTTGAAATTATTTTTAGACATAGGATCTCCACTCCCTAGTCGCCTTTTGCCAACATAGGGTCTCCACTCCCTATTTGAGATTATTTTAGACATAGGGTCTCCACTCCCTAGTCTCCTTTTGCTAACATAGGGTCTCCACTCCCTATTTGATATTATTTTAGACATAGGGTATCCACTCCCTAGTTGAGATAATTTTAGACATAGGGTCTCCACTTCCTAGTTGAGATTATTTTAGACAGAGGGTCTCCACACCCTAGTCACCTTTTGGCAACATAGGTTCTCCACTCCCTAGTCTCCTTTTGCCAACATAAGGTCTCCACTCCCTAGTCGCCTTTTGCCAACATAGGGTCTCCACTCCGTAGTCGCCTTTTGGATATAGGGTCTCCATTCCCTAGCCATCTTTTGCCAACATAGGATCACCACTCCCTAGTTGAAATTATATTTAGGCACAGGGTCTCCACTCCCTAGTCCTCTTTTGCCAACATAGTGTCTCCACTTCCTAGTTGAGATTGTTTTATAAATAGGGTCTCCACTCCCAGTCGCCTTTTGCCAACATAGGGTCTCCACTCCCTAGTTTAGATTATTTTAGACATAGGGTCTCCACTCGCTAGTCGCCTTTTGCCAACATAGGGTCTCCACTCCCTAGTTGAAATTATTTTTAGACATAGGATCTCCACTCCCTAGTCGACTTTTGTCAACATAGGGTCTCCGCTCCCTATTTGAAATTATTTTTAGACATAGGATCTTCACTCCCTAGTCTCCTTTTGCTAACATAGGGTCTCCACTCCCTATTTGAGATTATTTTAGACATAGAGTCTCCACTCCCTAGTTGAGATAATTTTAGACATAGGGTCTGCACTTCCTAGTTGAGATTATTTTAGACATAGGGTCTCCACTCCCTAGTCACCTTTTGGCAACATAGGTTCTCCACTCCCTAGTCTCATTTTGCCAACATAAGGTCTCCACTCCCTAGTCGCCTTTTGCCAATATAGGGTCTCCACTCCCTAGTTGAGATTATTATTAGACATAGGGTCTCCACTCTTAGTCGCTTTTTGCGGACATAGTATCTCCACTCCCTAGTTGAGATTATTTTAAACATAGGGTCTCCACTCCCTAGTCGCCTTTTGCCAACATAGGGTCTCCACTCCCTAGTTGAGATTTTAGACATAGATTCTCCACTCCATAGTCGCCTTTTGCCAACATAGGGTCTCCGCTCCCTAGTTGACATTATTTTTAGACATAGGGTCTCCACTCCCTAGTCGCCTTTTGCCAACATAGAGTCTCCACTTCCTAGTTGAGATTATTTTAGACATAGGGTCTCCACTCCCTAGTGGCCTTTTACCAACATATGGTATCCACTCCCTAGTTGAGATTTTAGACATAGGGTTTTCATTCCCTAGTCACCTTTTGCCAACATAGGGTTTCCACTCCCTAGATGAGATTATTTTTGACATAGTGTCTCCACTCCCTAGTCGTCTTTTGCCAACATAGGGTCTCCACTTTCTAGTTTAATTTATTTTATACATAGGGTCTCCACTCCCCAGTCGCCTTTTGCCGACATAGGGTCTCCACTCCCTTGTTGAGATTATTTTAGACATAGGATCTCCACTCCCTAGTCGCCTTTTACCAACACAGGGTTTCCACTCCCTAGTTGAAATTATTTTTAGACATAGGGTCTCCACTCCCTAGTCGCCTTTTGCCAACATAGGGTCTCCAATCCCTATTTGAGATTATTTTAGACATAGGGTCTCCACTCCCTAGTTGAGATTATGTTAGACATAGGGTCTCCACTCCCTAGTTGATATTATTTTAGACATAGGGTCTCCACTTCTTAGTTGAGATTATTTTAGACATAGGGTCTCCACTCCCTAATCACCTTTTGCCAACATAGGGTCTCTACTTCCTATTTGAGATTATTTTAGACATAGAGTCTCCACTCCCTAGTTGAGATAATTTTAGACATAGGGTCTCCACTTCCTAGTTGATATTATTTTAGACATAGGGTCTCCACTCCCTAGTCACCTTTTGGCAACATAGGTTCTCCACACCCTAGTCGCTTTTTGCCAACATAAGGTCTCCACTTCCTAGTTGAAATTATTTTTAGACATAGGATATCCACTCACTAGTCGCCTTTTGCCAACATAGCGTCTCCACTCCCTATTTGAGATTTTTTTAAACATAGGGTCTCCACTCCCTAGTTGCCTTTTGCCAACATAGGGTCTCCACTCCCTATTTGAGATTATTTTAGACATAGGGTCTCCACTTCCTAGTTGAGATAATTTTAGACATAGAGTCTCCACTTCCTAGTTGATATTATTTTAGACATAGGGTCTCCACTCCCTAGTCACCTTTTGGCAATATAGGTTCTCCACTCCCTAGTTGCCTTTTGCCAACATAAGGTCTTCACTCCCTAGTTGGGATTATTTTAGACAGAGGTTCTCCACTCCGTAGTCGCCTTTTGCCAACATAGGGTCACCACTCCTTATTTGAGATTATTTTAGACATAGCGTCTCCACTCCCTAGTCTCCTTTTGCCAACATAGGGTCTCCACTCCCTATTTGAGATTATTTTAGACATAGGGTCTCCACTCCCTAGTTGAGATAATTTTAGACATAGGGTCTCCACTTCCTAGTTGAGATAATTTTAGACATAGGGTCTCCACTTCCTAGTTGAGATTATTTTAGACAGAGGGTCTCCACTTCCTAGTTGAGATTATTTTAAACATAGGGTCTCCACTCCCTAGTCGCCTTTTGCCAACATAGGGTCTCCACTCCCTAGTCGCCTTTTGCCAACATAGGGTCTCCACTCCCTAGTTGAGATTTTAGACATAGATTCTCCACTCCATAGTCGCCTTTTGCCAACATAGGGTCTCCGCTCCCTAGTTGACATTATTTTTAGACATAGGGTCTCCACTCCCTAGTCGCCTTTTGCCAACATAGAGTCTCCACTTCCTAGTTGAGATTATTTTAGACATAGGGTCTCCACTCCCTAGTCGCCTTTTACCAACATATGGTATCCACTCCCTAGTTGAGATTTTAGACATAGGGTTTTCATTCCCTAGTCACCTTTTGCCAACATAGGGTTTCCACTCCTTAGATGAGATTATTTTTGACATAGTGTCTCCACTCCCTAGTCGTCTTTTGCCAACATAGGGTCTCCACTTTCTAGTTTAATATATTTTATACATAGGGTCTCCACTCCCCAGTTGCCTTTTGCCGACATAGGGTCTCCACTCCCTTGTTGAGATTATTTTAGACATAGGATCTCCACTCCCTAGTCGCCTTTTACCAACACAGGGTTTCCACTCCCTAGTTGAAATTATTTTTAGACATAGGGTCTCCACTCCCTAGTCGCCTTTTGCCAACATAGGGTCTCCAATCCCTATTTGAGATTATTTTAGACATAGGGTCTCCACTCCCTAGTTGAGATTATGTTAGACATAGGGTCTCCACTCCCTAGTTGATATTATTTTAGACATAGGGTCTCCACTTCTTAGTTGAGATTATTTTAGACATAGGGTCTCCACTCCCTAATCACCTTTTGCCAACATAGGGTCTCTACTTCCTATTTGAGATTATTTTAGACATAGAGTCTCCACTCCCTAGTTGAGATAATTTTAGACATAGGGTCTCCACTTCCTAGTTGATATTATTTTAGACATAGGGTCTCCACTCCCTAGTCACCTTTTGGCAACATAGGTTTTCCACACCCTAGTCGCTTTTTGCCAACATAAGGTCTCCACTCCCTAGTTGAAATTATTTTTAGACATAGGATATCCACTCACTAGTCGCCTTTTGCCAACATAGCGTCTCCACTCCCTATTTGAGATTATTTTAAACATAGGGTCTCCACTCCCTAGTCGCCTTTTGCCAACATAGGGTCTCCACTCCCTATTTGAGATTATTTTAGACATAGGGTCTCCACTCCCTAGTTGAGATAATTTTAGACATAGAGTCTCCACTTCCTAGTTGATATTATTTTAGACATAGGGTCTCCACTCCCTAGTCACCTTTTGGCAATATAGGTTCTCCACTCCCTAGTTGCCTTTTGCCAACATAAGGTCTTCACTCCCTAGTTGGGATTATTTTAGACAGAGGTTCTCCACTCCGTAGTCGCCTTTTGCCAACATAGGGTCACCACTCCTTATTTGAGATTATTTTAGACATAGCGTCTCCACTCCCTAGTCTCCTTTTGCCAACATAGGATCTCCACTCCCTATTTGAGATTATTTTAGACATAGGGTCTCCACTCCCTAGTTGAGATAATTTTAGACATAGGGTCTCCACTTCCTAGTTGAGATAATTTTAGACATAGGGTCTCCACTTCCTAGTTGAGATTATTTTAGACAGAGGGTCTCCACTCCCTAGTCACCTTTTGGCAATATAGGTTCTCCACTCCCTAGTTGCCTTTTGCCAACATAAGGTCTTCACTCCCTAGTTGGGATTATTTTAGACAGAGGTTCTCCACTCCGTAGTCGCCTTTTGCCAACATAGGGTCTCCACTCCGTAGTCGCCTTTTGGATATTGGGTCTCCATTCCCTAGCCATCTTTTGCCAACATAGGATCACCACTCCCTAGTTGAAATTATATTTAGACATAGGGTCTCCACTCCCTAGTCGCCTTTTGCCAACATAGGGTCTCCACTTCCTAGTTGAGATTACTTTATAAATAGGTTCTCCACTCCCAGTCGCCTTTTGCCAACATAGGTTCTCCACTCCCTAGTCGCCTTTTGCCAACATAGGGACTCCACTCCCAAGTTGAAATTATTTTTAGACATAGGATCTCCACTCCCTAGTCGACTTTTGTCAACATTGGGTCTCCACTCCCTATTTGAAATTATTTTTAGACATAGGATCTGCACTCCCTAGTCGCCTTTTGCTAACATAGGGTCTCCACTCCCTATTTGAGATTATTTTAGACATAGGGTCTGCACTTCCTAGTTGAGATTATTTTAGACATAGGGTCTCCACTCCCTAGTCACCTTTTGGCAACATAGGTTCTCCACAACCTAGTCACTTTTTGCCAACATAGGGCCTCCACTCCTTAGTCGCATTTTGCGGACATAGTATCTCCACTCCCTAGTTGTGATTATTTTAAACATAGGGTCTCCACTCCCTAGTCTCCTTTTGCCAACATAGGGTGTCCACTCTCTAGTAGAGATTATTTTAGACATAGGGTCTCCACTCCCTAGTCGCCTTTTGCCAACATTGGGTCTCCACACCCTAGTTGAGATTTTACATAGATTCTCCACTCCATAGTCGCCTTTTGCCAACATAGGGTCTCCGCTCCCTAGTTGACATTATTTTTAGACATAGGGTCTCCACTCCCTAGTCGCCTTTTGCCAACATAGGGTCTCCACTTCCTAGTTGAGATTATTTTAGACATAGGGTCTTCACTCCCTAGTCGCCTTTTGCCAACATATGGTCTCCACTCCCTAGTTGAGATTTTAGACATAGGGTTTTCATTCCCTAGTCACATTTTGCCAACATAGGGTCTCCACTCCCTAGTTGAGATTATTTTTGACATAGTGTCTCCACTCCCTAGTCATTTTTTGCCAATATAGGGTCTCCACTTCCTAGTTTAGATTATTTTATACATAGGGTCTTCACTCCCTAGTCGCCTTTTGCCAACATAGGGTCTTGACTCCCTTGTTGAGATTATTTTAGACCTAGGGTCTCCACTCCCTAGTCGCCTTTTGCCAACATAGAGTCTCCACTCCCTAGTTGAGATTATTTTAAACATAGGGTCTCCACTCCCTAGTCGCATTTTGCCAACATAGGGTCTCCACTCTCTAGTAGAGATTATTTTAGACATAGGGTCTCCACTCCCTAGTCGCCTTTTGCCAACATAGGTTCTCCACTCCCTAGTTGAGATTTTAGACATAGATTCTCCACTCCATAGTCGCCTTTTGCCAACATAGCGTCTCCGCTCCCTAGTTGACATTATTTTTAGACATAGGGTCTCCACTCCCTAGTCGCCTTTTGCCATCATAGGGTCTCCACTTCCTAGTTGAGATTATTTTAGACATAGGGTCTCCACTCCCCATTCGCCTTTGAGATTTTAGACATAGGGTTTTCATTCCCTAGTCACCTTTTGCCAACATAGGGTCTCCACTCCGTAGTTGAGATTATTTTTGACATAGTGTCTCCACTCCCTAGTCGTCTTTTGCCAACATACGGTCTCCACTTCATAGTTTAGATTATTTTATACATAGGGTCTTCACTCCCCAGTCTCCTTTTGCCAACATAGGGTCTCCACTCCCTTGTTGAGATTATTTTAGACATAGGGTCTCCACTCCCTAGTCGCCTTTTTCCAACACAGGGTTTCCACTCCCTAGTTGAAATTATTTTTAGACATAGGGTCTCCACTCCCTAGTCGCCTTTTGCCAACATAGGGTCTCCAATCCCTATTTGAGATTATTTTAGACATAGGGTCTCCTCTCCCTAGTTGAGATTATGTTAGATATAGGGTGTCCACTCCCTAGTTGATAATATTTTAGACATAGGGTCTCCACTTCCTAGTTGAGATTATTTTAGACATAGGGTCTCCACTCCCTACTCACCTTTTGCCAACATAGGGTTTCCACTGCAAAGTTTAGATTATTTTACACATAGGGTCTCCACTCCCTAGTCGCCTTTTGGCAACATAGGGTCTCCACTCCCTAGTCGGTTTTTGCCAACATAGGGTCTCCACTCCCTAATCGCCTTTTGGCAACATAAGATCTCCACTCCCTAGTTGAGATTATATTAGACATAGGGTCTCCACTCCCTAGTTGATATTATTTTAGACATAGGGTCTCCACTTCCTAGTTGAGATTATTTTAGACATAGGGTCTCCACTCCCTAGTCACCTTTTGCCAACATATGGTCTCCACTCCATAGTTTAGATTATTTTACACATAGGGTCTCCACTCCCTAGTCGCCTTTTGGCAACATAGGGTCTCCACTCCCTAGTTGGTTTTTGCCAACATAGGGTCTCCACTCCCTAGTCGACTTTTGGCAACATATGGTCTCCACTTCCTAGTTGAGATTATTTTAGATAGAGGGTCTCCACTCCCTATTTGCCTTTTGGAAACACAGGGTCTCCAATCCCTAGTCATTTTTTGCCAACTTAGGGTCTCTAGTCCCTAGTCGCCTTTTGCCAACATAGGATCTCCACTCCATAGTTGAGATTTTGGACATAGGGTTTTCACTCCCTATTCTCCTTTTGCCAACATAGAGTCTCCACTCCCTAGTTGAGATTATTTTAGACCTAGGGTCTCCACTCTCTAGTCGCCTTTTGCCAACATAGGGTCTCGACTCCCTTGTTGAGATTATTTTACACATAGGGTCTCCACTCCCTAGTCGCCTTTGCCAACATAGGGTCACACTCCCTAGTTGAGATTATTTTAGACATAGGGTCTCCACTTCCTTGTCACCTTTGGGCAACATAGGGTCTCCATTCCCTAGTCGCTTTTTGCCAACTTAGGGTCTCCACTCCCTAGTCATCTTTTGCCAACATAAGGTCTCCATTCCCTAGTTGAGATTATTTTAGACAGAGGGTCTCCACTCTGTAGTCGCCTTTTACCAACATAGGGTCTCCACACCCTAGTTGAGATTTTAGATATAGGGTCTCCATTCCCTAGCCATCTTTTGCCAACATAGGATCACCACTCCCTAGTTGAAATTATATTTAGACATAGGGTCTCCACTCTCAAGTCGCCTTTTGCCAACATAGGGTCTCCACTTCCTAGTTGAGATTATTTTATACATAGGGTCTCCACTCCCCAGTCGCCTTTTGCCAACATAGGGTCTCCACTCCCTAGTTGAGATTATTTTAGACATAGGATCTCCACTCCCTAGTCGCCTTTTACCAACACAGGGTTTCCACTCCCTAGTTGAAATTATTTTTAGACATAGGGTCTCCACTCCCTAGTCGCCTTTTGCTAACATAGTGTCTCAAATCCCTATTTGAGATTATTTTAGACATAGGGTCTCCACTCCCTAGTTGAGATTATGTTAGATATAGGGTCTCCACTTCGTAGTTGATATTATTTTAGACATAGTGTCTCCACTTCCTAGATGAGATTATTTTAGACATAGGGTCTCCACTCCCTACTCACCTTTTGCCAACTTAGGGTCTCCACTCCATAGTTTAGATTATTTTACACATAGGGTCTCCACTCCCTAGTCGCCTTTTGGCAACATAGGGTCTCTACTCCCTAGTCGGTTTTTGCCAACATAGGGTCTCCACTCCCTAGTCGCCTTTTGGCAACATAAGGTCTCCACTCCCTAGTTGAGAATATTTTAGACAGAGGGTCTCCACTCCCTAGTCGTCTTTTGGCAACACAGGGTCTCCAATCCCTAGTCGTTTTTGCCAACTTAGGGTGTCCAGTCCCTAGTCGCCTTTTGCCAATATAGGGTCTCCACTCCATAGTTGAGATTTTAGACATAGGGTTTTCACTCCCTAGTCGCCTTTTGCCAACATAGAGTCTCCACTCCTTAGGTGAGATTATTTTAGACCTAGGGTCTCCACTCTCTAGTCGCCTTTTGCCAACATAGGGTCTCCACTCCCTTGTTGAGATTATTTTACACATAGGGTCTCCACTCCCTAGTCGCCTTTTGACAACATAGGGTCACACTCCCTAGTTGATATTATTTTAGACATCGGGTCTCCACTCCCTTGTCGCCTTTTGACAACATAGGGTCTCCATTCCCTAGTCGCTTTTTGCCAACTTAGGGTCTCCACTCCCTAGTCGCCTTTTGCCAACATAAGGTCTCCCCTCCCTAGTTGAGATTTTTTTAGACAGAGGGTCTCCACTCTGTAGTCGCCTTTTTACCAAGATAGGGTCTCCACTCCCTAGTTGAGATTTTAGATATATGGTCTCCATTCCCTACCCATCTTTTGCCAACATAGGATAACCACTCCCTAGTTGAAATTATATTTAGACATAGGGTCTCCACTCCCTAGTCGCCTTTTGCCAACATAGGGTCTCCACTTCCTAGTTGAGATTATTTTATACATAGGGTCTCCACTCCCCAGTCGTCTTTTGCCAACATAGGGTCTCCACTCCCTAGTTGAGATTATTTTAGACATAGGATCTCCACTCCCTAGTCGCCTTTTACCAACACAGGGTTTCCACTCCCTAGTTGAAATTATTTTTAGACATAGGGTCTCCACTCCCTAGTTTCCTTTTGCTAACATAGTGTCTCCAATCCCTATTTGAGATTATTTTAGACATAGGGTCTCCACTCCTTGAGATTATGTTAGATATAGGGTCTCCACTTCCTAGTTGATATTATTTTAGACATAGGGTCTCCACTTCCTAGTTGAGATTATTTTAGACATACGGTATCCACTCCCTACTCACCTTTTGCAAACTTAGGGTCTCCACTCCATAGTTTAGATTATTTTACACATAGGGTCTCCACTCCCTAGTCGCCTTTTGGAAACATAGGGTCTCCACTCCCTAGTCGGGTTTTGCCAACATAGGGTCTCCACTCCCTAGTCGCCTTTTGGCAACATATGGTCTCCACTCCCTAGTTGAGATTATTTTAGACAGAGGGTCTCCACTCCCTAGTCGCCTTTTGGAAACACAGGGTCTCCAATCCCTAGTCGTTTTTTGCCAACGTAGGGTCTCCAGTCCCTAGTCGCCTTTTGCCAATATAGGGTCTCCACTCCATAGTTGAGATTTTAGACATAGGGTTTTCACTCCCTAGTCGCCTTTTGCCAACATAGAGTCTCAACTCCCTAGTTGAGATTATTTTAGACCTAGGGTCTCCACTCTCTAGTCGCCTTTTGCCAACATAGGGTCTCGACTCCCTTGTTGAGATTATTTTACACATAGGGTCTCCACTCCCTAGTCGCCTTTTGACAACATAGGGTCACACTCCCTAGTTGAGATTATTTTAGACATAGGGTCTCCACTTCCTTGTCACCTTTGGGCAACATAGGGTCTCCATTCCCTAGTCGCTTTTTGCCAACTTAGGGTCTCCACTCCCTAGTCATCTTTTGCCAACATAAGGTCTCCACTCCCTAGTTGAGATTATTTTAGACAGAGGGTCTCCACTCTGTAGTCGCCTTTTACCAACATAGGGTCTCCACACCCTAGTTGAGAATTTAGATATAGGGTCTCCATTCCCTAGCCATCTTTTGCCAACATAGGATCACCACTCCCTAGTTGAAATTATATTTAGACATAGGGTTTTCACTCTCTAGTCGCCTTTTGCCAACATAGGGTCTCCACTTCCTAGTTGAGATTATTTTATACATAGGGTCTCCACTCCCCAGTCGCCTTTTGCCAACATAGGGTCTCCACTCCCTAGTTGAGATTATTTTTGACATAGGATCTCCACTCCCTAGTCTCCTTTTACCAACACAGGGTTTCCACTCCCTAGTTGAAATTATTTTTAGACATTGGGTCTCCACTCCCTAGTCGCCTTTTGCTAACATAGTGTATCCAATCCCTATTTGAGATTATTTTAGACACAGGGTCTCCACTCCCTAGTTGAGATTATGTTAGATATAGGGTCTCCACTTCGTAGTTGATATTATTTTAGACATAGGGTCTCCACTTCCTAGTTGAGATTATTTTAGACATAGGGTCTCCACTCCCTACTCGCCTTTTGCCAACTTAGGGTCTCCACTCCATAGTTTAGATTATTTTACACATAGGGTCTCCACTCCCTAGTCGCCTTTTGGCAACATAGGGTCTCCACTCCCTAGTCGGTTTTTGCCAACATAGGGTCTCCACTCCCTAGTCGCCTTTTGGCAACATAAGGTCTCCACTCCCTAGTTGAGAATATTTTAGACAGAGGGTCTCCACTCCCTAGTCGCCTTTTGGCAACACAGGGTCTCCAATCCCTAGTCGTTTTTTGCCAACTTAGGGTCTCCAGTCCCTAGTCGCCTTTTGCCAATATAGGGTCTCCACTCCATAGTTGAGATTTTAGACATAGGGTTTTCACTCCCTTGTCGCCTTTTGCCAACATAGAGTCTCCACTCCCTAGGTGAGATTATTTTAGACCTAGGGTCTCCACTCTCTAGTCGCCTTTTGCCAACATAGGGTCTCCACTACCTTGTTGAGATTATTTTACACATAGGGTCTCCACTCCCTAGTCGCCTTTTGACAACATAGGGTCACACTCCCTAGTTGAGATTATTTTAGACATCGGGTCTCCACTCCCTTGTCGCCTTTTGACAACATAGGGTCTCCATTCCCTAGTCGCTTTTTGCCAACTTAGGGTCTTCACTCCCTAGTCGCCTTTTGCCAACATAAGGTCTCCCCTCCCTAGTTGAGATTTTTTTAGACAGAGGGTCTCCACTCTGTAGTCGCCTTTTTACCAAGATAGGGTCTCCACTCCCTAGTTGAGATTTTAGATATAGGGTCTCCATTCCCTACCCATTTTTTGCCAACATAGGATCACCACTCCCTAGTTGAAATTATATTTAGACATAGGGTCTCCACTCCCTAGTCGCCTTTTGCCAACATAGGGTCTCCACTTCCTAGTTGAGATTATTTTATACATAGGGTCTCCACTCCCCAGTCGTCTTTTGCCAACATAGGGTCTCCACTCCCTAGTTGAGATTATTTTAGATATAGGATCTCCACTCGCTAGTCGCCTTTTACCAATACAGGGTTACCACTCCCTAGTTGAAATTATTTTTACACATAGGGTCTCCACTCCCTAGTCGCCTTTTGCTAACATAGTGTCTCCAATCCCTATTTGAGATTATTTTAGACATAGGGTCTCCACTCCCTAGTTGAGATTATGTTAGATATAGGGTCTCCACTTCCTAGTTGATATTATTTTAGACATAGGGTCTCCACTTCCTAGTTGAGATTATTTTAGACATAGGGTATCCACTCCCTACTCGCCTTCTGCCAACTTAGGGTCTCCAATCCATAGTTTAGATTATTTTACACATAGGGTCTCCACTCCCTAGTCGCCTTTTGGAAACATAGGGTCTCCACTCCCTAGTCGGTTTTTGCCAACATAGGGTCTCCACTCCCTAGTCGCCTTTTGGCAACATAAGGTCTCCACTCCCGAGTTGAGATTATTTTAGACAGAGGGTCTCCACTCCCTAGTCGCCTTTTGGCAACACAGGGTCTCCAATCCCTAGTCGTTTTTTGCCAACTTAGGGTCTCCAGTCCCTAGTCGCCTTTTGCCAATATAGGGTCTCCACTCCATAGTTGAGATTTTAGACATAGGGTTTTCACTCCCTAGTCGCCTTTTGCCAACATAGAGTCTCCACTCCCAAGGTGAGATTATTTTTGACCTAGGGTCTCCACTCTCTAGTCGCCTTTTGCCAACATAGGGTCTCCACTCCCTTGTTGAGATTATTTTACACATAGGGTCTCCACTCCCTAGTCGCCTTTTAACAACATAGGGTCACACTCCCTAGTTGAGATTATTTTAGACATCGGGTCTCCACTCCCTTGTCGCCTTTTGACAACATAGGGTCTCCATTCCCTAGTCGCTTTTTGCCAACATAGGGTCTCCACTCCCTAGTCGCCTTTTGACAACATAAGGTTTCCACTCCCTAGTTGAGATTATTTTAGACAGAGGGTCTCCACTCTGTAGTCGCCTTTTACCAACATAGGGTCTCCACTCCCTAGTTGAGATTTTAGATATAGGGTCTCCATTCCCTAGCCATCTTTTGCCAACATAGGATCACCACTCCCTAGTTGAAATTATATTTAGACATAAGGTCTCCACTCCCTAGTCGCCTTTTGCCAACATAGGGTCTCCACTTCCTAGTTGAGATTATTTTATACATAGGGTCTCCACTCCCCAGTCGCCTTTTGCAAACATAGGGTCTCCACTCCCTAGTTGAGATTATTTTAGACATAGGATCTCCACTCCCTAGTCGCCTTTTACCAACACAGGGTTTCCACTCCCTAGTTGAAATTATTTTTAGACATAGGGTCTCCACTCCCTAGTCTCCTTTTGCTAACATAGGGTCTCCAATCCCTATTTGAGATTATTTATGACATAGGGTCTCCACTCCCTAGTTGAGATTATGTTAGACACAGGGTCTCCACTCCCTAGTCGCCTTTTGCCAACATAGGGTCTCCACTTCCTAGTTGAGATTATTTTATACATAGGGTCTCCACTCCCCAGTCGCCTTTTGCCAACATAGGGTCTCCACTCCCTAGTTGAGATTATTTTAGACATAGGATCTCCACTCCCTAGTCGCCTTTTACCAACACAGGGTTTCCACTCCCTAGTTGAAATTATTTTTAGACATAGGGTCTCCACTCCCTAGTCGTCTTTTGCTAACATAGGTTCTCCGATCCCTATTTGAGATTATTTTAGACATAGGGTCTCCACTCCCTAGTTGAGATTATGCTAGACATAGGGTCTCCACTCCCTAGTTGATATTATTTTAGACATAGGGTATCCACTTCCTAGTTGAGATTATTTTATACATAGGGTCTCCACTCCCTAGTCGCCTTTTTCCAACATAGGGTCTCCACTCCATAGTTTAGATTATTTTACACATAGGGTCTCCACTCCCTAGTCGCCTTTTGGCAACATAGGGTCTCCACTCCCTAGTCGGTTTTTGCCAACATAGGGTCTCCACTCCCTAGTTGACTTTTGGCAACATAAGGTCTCCACTCCCTAGTTGAGATTATTTTAGACAGAGGGACTCCACTCCCTAGTCGCCTTTTAGCAACACAGGGTCTCCAATCCCTAGTCGTTTTTTGCAAACTTAGGGTCTCCAGTCCCTAGTCGCCTTTTGCCAACATAGGGTCTACACTCCATAGTTGAGATTTTGGACATAGGGTTTTCACTCCCTATTTGCCTTTTGCCAACATAGAGTCTCCACACCCTAGTTGAGATTATTTTAGACCTATGGTCGCCACTATCTAGTCGCCTTTTGCCAACATAGGGTCTCCACTTCCTAGTTGAGGTTATTTTAGACATAGGGTCTCCACTCCCTAGTCGCCTTTTGCCAACATAGGGTCACACTCCTTAGTTGAGATTATTTTAGACATAGAGTCTCCACTTCCTTGTCGCCTTTGGGCAACATATGGTCTCCATTCCCTAGTCGCTTTTTGCCAACTTAGGGTCTCCACTCCCTTGTCGCCTTTTGCCAACATAAGGTCTCCTCTCCCTAGTAGAGATTATTTTAGACAGAGGGTCTCCACTCTGTAGTCGCCTTTTACCAACATAGGGTCTCCACACCCTAGTTGAGATTTTAGATATAGGGTCTCCATTCCCTAGCCATCTTTTGCCAACATAGAATCACCACTCCCTAGTTGAAATTATATTTAGACATAGGGTCTCCACTCCCTAGTCGCCTTTTGCCAACATAGGGTCTCCACTGCCTAGTTGAGATTATTTTATACATAGGGTCTACACTCCTCAGTCGCCTTTTGCCAACATTGGGTCTCCACTCCCTAGTTGAGATTATTTTAGACATAGGATCTCCACTCCTTAGTCGCCTTTTACCAACACAGGGTTTCCACTCCCTTGTAGAAATTATTTTTAGACATAGGGTCTCCACTCCCTAGTCGCCTTTTGCTAACATAGTGTCTCCAATCCCTATTTGAGATTATTTTAGACATAGGGTCTCCACTCCCTAGTTGAGATTATGTTAGATATAGGGTCTCCACTCCCTAGTTCATATTATTTTAGACATAGGGTCTCCACTTCCTAGTTGAGATTATTTTAGACATAGGGTCTCCACTCCCTACTCACCTTTTGCCAACTTAGGGTCTCCAGTCCATAGTTTAGATTATTTTACACATAGGGTCTCCACTCCCTAGTCGCCTTTTGGCAACATAGGGTCTCCACTCCCTAGTCGGTTTTTGCCAACATAGAGTCTCCACTCCCTAGTTGCCTTTTGGCAACATAAGGTCTCCACTCCCTAGTTGAGATTATTTTAGACATATGGTCTCCACTCCCTAACCGCCTTTTGGCAATACAGGGTCTCCAATCCCTAGTCGTTTTTTGCCAACTTAGGGTCTCCAGTCCCTAGTCGCCTTTTGCCAATATAGGGTCTCCACTCCATAGTTGAGATTTTAGACATAGGGTTTTCACTCCCTAGTCGCCTTTTGCCAACATAGAGTCTCCACTCCCTAGGTGAGATTATTTTAGACCTAGGGTCTCCACTCTCTAGTCGCCTTTTGCCAACATAGGGTCTCCACTCCCTTGTTGAGATAATTTTACACATAGGGTCTCCACTCCCTAGTCGCCTTTTGACAACATAGGGTCACACTCCCTAGTTGAGATTATTTTAGACATCGGGTCTCCACTCCCTTGTCGCCTTTTGACAACATAGGGTCTCCATACCCTAGTCGCTTTTTGCAAACATAGGGTCTCCACTCCCTAGTCGCCTTTTGACAACATAAGGTCTCCACTCCCTAGTTGAGATTATTTTAGACATAGATTCTCTGCTCCATAGTCGTCTTTTGCCAAAATATGGTCTCCACTCCCTAGTTGAGATTTTAGACATAGGGTGTTCATTCCCTAGTCACCTTTTGCCAACATAGGGTCTCCACTCCCTAGTTGAGATTATTTTTGACATAGCGTCTCCACTCCCTAGTCGTCTTTTGCCAACATAGGGTCTCCACTTCCTAGTTGAGATTATTTTATACATAGGGTCTCCAATCCCCAGTCGCCTTTTGCCAACATAGGGGCTCCAATCCCTAGTTGAGATTATTATAGACATAGGATCTCCACTCCCTAGTCGCCTTTTACCAACACAGGGTTTCCACTCCCTAGTTGAAATTATTTTTAGACATAGGTTCTCCACTCCCTAGTCGCCTTTTGCCAACATCGGGTCTCCAATCCCTATTTGAGATTATTTTAGACATAGGGTCTCCAATCCCTAGTTGAGATTATGTTAGGCATAGGGTCTCCACTCCCTAGTTGATATTATTTTAGACATAGGGTCTCCACTTCCTACTTGAGATTATTTTAGACATAGGGTCTCCAATCCCTAGTCAACTTTTGCCAACATAGGGTCTCCACTCCATAGTTTAGATTATTTTACACATAGGGTCTCCACTCCCTAGTCGCCTTTTGACAACATAGGGTCTCCACTCCCTAGTCGGTTTTTGCCAACATAGGGTCTCCACTCCCTAGTCGCCTTTTGGAAACATAAGGTATCCACTCCCTAGTTGAGATTATTTTAGACAGAGGGTCTCCACTCCCTAGTCGCCTTTTGGCAACACAGGGTCTCCAATCCGTAGTCTTTTTTTGCCAACTTACGGTCTCCGGTACCTAGTCGCCCTTTGCCAATATAGGGTCTCCACTCCATAGTTGATATTTTAGACATAGGGTTTTTACTCCCAAGTCGCCTTTTGTGAACATAGACTCTCCACTCCCTAGTTGAGATTATTTTAGACCTAAGGTCTCCACTCTGTAGTCGCCTTTTGCCAATATAGGGTCTCCACTCCCTTGTTGAGATTATTTTACACATAGTGTCTCCACTCCCTAGTCGCCTTTTGCAAACATAAGGTCACACTCCCTAGTTGAGATTATTTTAGACATAGGGCCTCCACTCCCTTGTCGCCTTTTGGCAACATAGGGTCTCCACTCCATAGTTGAGATTTTAGACATAGGGTTTTCATTCCCTAGTCACCTTTTGCCAACATAGGGTTTCCACTCCCTAGTTGAGATTATTTTTGACATAGCGTCTCCACTCCCTAGTCGTCTTTTGCCAACATAGGGTCTCCACTTCCTAGTTGAGATTATTTTATACATAGGGTCTCCAATCCCCAGTCGCCTTTTGCCAACATAGGGGCTCCAATCCCTAGTTGAGATTATTATAGACATAGGATCTCCACTCCCTAGTCGCCTTTTACCAACACAGGGTTTCCACTCCCTAGTTGAAATTATTTTTAGACATAGGTTCTCCACTTCCTAGTCGCCTTTTGCCAACATCGGGTCTCCAATCCCTATTTGACATTTTTTTAGACATAGGGTCTCCAATCCCTAGTTGAGATTATGTTAGGCATAGGGTCTCCACTCACTAGTTGATATTATTTTAGACATAGGGTCTCCACTTCCTACTTGAGATTATTTTAGACATAGGGTCTCCAATCCCTAGTCAACTCTTACCAACATAGGGTCTCCACTCCATAGTTTAGATTATTTTACACATAGGGTCTCCACTCCCTAGTCGCCTTTTGACAACATAGGGTCTCCACTCCCTAGTCGGTTTTTGCCAACATAGGGTCTACACTCCCTAGTCGCCTTTTGGCAACATAAGTTATCCACTCCCTAGTTGAGATTATTTTAGACAGGGGGTCTCCACTCCCTAGTCGCCTTTTGGCAACACAAGGTCTCCAATCCGTAGTCTTTTTTTGCCAACTTACGGTCTCCGGTACCTAGTCGCCTTTTGCCAATATAGGGTCTCCACTCCATAGTTGATATTTTAGACATAGGGTTTTTACTCCCTAGTCGCCTTTTGTGAACATTGACTCTCCACTCCCTAGTTGAGATTATTTTAGACCTAAGGTCTCCACTCTGTAGTCGCCTTTTTCCAATATAGGATCTCCACTCCCTTGTTGAGATTATTTTACACATAGGGTCTCCACTCCCTAGTCGCCTTTTGCCAACATAAGGTCACACTCCCTAGTTGAGATTATTTTAGACATAGGGTCTCCACTCCCTAGTTGAGATTATTTTAGAAATAGCGTCTCCAATCCCTAATCGCTTTTTGCCAACTTAGGGTCTCCACTTCCTAGTCTCTTTTTGCCAACATAAGGTCTTCACTCCCTAGTTGAGATTATTTTAGATAGAGGATCTCCACTCTATAGTCGCCTTTTGCCAACATAGGGTGTCCACTCCCTAGTTGTGATTTTAGATATAGGGTCTCCATTCCCTAGCCATCTTTTGCCAACATAGGATCACCACTCCCTAGTTGAAATTATATTTAGACATAAGGTCTTCACTCCCTAGTTGAGATTATTTTATACATAGGGTCTCCACTCCCCAGTCGCCTTTTGCCACATAGGGTCTCCACTCCCTGGTTGAGATTATTTTAGACATAGGGTCTCTACTCCCTAGTCGTTTTTTACCAACATAGGGTCTGCACTCCCTATTTGAAATTATTTTTAGACATAGGGTCTCCACTGCCTAGTCGCCTTTTGCCAACATAGGGTCTCCAATCCCTATTTGAGATTATTTTAGACATAGGGTCTCCACTCCCTAGTTGAGATTATATTAGACATAGAGTCTCCACTCCCTAGTTGATATTATATTAGACATAGGGTCTCCACTTCCTAGTTGAGATTATTTTAGACATAGGGTCTCCACTCCATAGTTTAGATTATGTTAGACATAGGGTCTTCACTCCATAGTTTAGATTATGTTAGACATAGGGTCTCCACTCCCTAGTTGATATTATTTTAGACATAGGGTCTCTACTTCCTAGTTGAGATTATATTACACATAGGGCCTCCACTCCCTAGTCATCTTCTGCCAACATAGGGTCTCCACTCTATAGTTTATATTATTTTACACATAGAGTCTCCACTCCCTAGTCTCCTTTTGGCAACATAGGGTCTCCACTCCCTAGTCAATTTTTGCCAACATAGGGTCTCCACTCCCTAGTCGCCTTTTGGCAACATAAGGTCTCCACTCCCTGGTTGAGATTATTTTAGACAGAGGGTCTCCACTCCCTAGTTGTCTTTTGGCAACATAGGGTCTCCAATCCGTAGTCGTTTTTTGCCAACTTAGGGTCTCCAGTCCCTAGTCGCCTTTTGCCAATATAGGGTCTCCACTCCATAGTTGAGATTTTAGACATAGGGTTTTCACTCCCTAGTCGCCTTTTGTCAACATAGAGTCTCCACTCCCTAGTTGAGATTATTTTAGACCTAGGGTCTCCACTCTCTAGTCGCCTTTTGCCAACATAGGGTCTCCACTCCCTTGTTGAGATTATTTTACACATAGGGTCTCCACTCCCTAGTCGCCTTTTGCCAACATAAGGTCACACTCCCTAGTTGAAATTATTTTAGACATAGGGTCTCCACTCCCATGTCACCTTTTGGCAACATAGGGTCTCCACTCCCTAGTCACTTATTGCCAACTTAGGGTCTCCACTTCCTAGTCTCCTTTTGCCAACATAAGGTCTTCACTCCCTAGTTGAGATTATTTTAGACAGAGGGTCTCCACTCTGTAGTCGCCTTTTGCCAACATAGGGTCTCCACTCCCTAGTTGAGATTTTAGATATAGGGTCTCCATTCCCTAGCCATCTTTTGCCAACATAGGATCACCACTCCCTAGTTGAAATTATATTTAGACATAGGGTTTTCACTCCCTAGTCGCCTTTTTCCAACATAGGGTCTCCACTTCCTAGTTGAGATTATTTTATACATAGGGTCTCCACTCCATAGTTTAGATTATGTTAGACATAGGGTCTCCACTCTATAGTTTAGATTATTTTAGACATAGGGTCTCCACTTCCTAGTTGAGATTATTTTAGACATAGGGTCTCCACTCCCTAGTCGCCTTTTACTAACATAGGGTCTGCACTCCCTAGTTGAAATTATTTTTAGACATAGGGTCTCCACTCCCTAGTCATCTTTTGCCAACATAGGGTCTCCAATCCCTATTTGAGATTATTTTAGACATAGGGTCTCAACTTCCTAGTTGAGATTATTTTAGACATAGGGTCTCCACTCCATAGTTTAGATTATGTTAGACATAGGGTCTCCACTCCATAGTTTAGATTATGTTAGACATAGGGTCTCCACTCCCTAGTTGATATTATTTTAGACATAGGGTCTCCACTTCCTAGTTGAGATTATTTTAGACATAGGGCCTCCACTCCCTAGTCATCTTCTGCCAACATAGGGTCTCCACTCCATAGTTTAGATTATTTTACACATAGAGTCTCCACTCCCTAGTCGCCTTTTGGCAACATAGGGTCTCCACTCCCTAGTCGGTTTTTGCCAACATATGGTATCCACTCCCTAGTCGCCTTTTGGCAACATAAGGTCTCCACTCCCTAGTTGAGATTATTTTAGACAGAGGGTCTCCACTCCCTAGTCTCCTTTTGGCAACACAGGGTCTCCAATCCGTTGAGATTATTTTAGACATAGGGTGGTCTCCACTCCCTAGTCGCCTTTTGCCAACATAGGGTCTCCACTCCCTAGTTGAGATTATTTTAGACATAGGGTCTCTACTCCCTAGTCGCCTTTTCCCAACATAGGGTCTCTACTCCCTAGTTGTGATAATTTTAGACATAGGGTCTCCACTCCCTAGTCGCCTTTTGCCAACATAGTGTCTCCACTCCCTAGTTGAGATTATTTTAGACATAGGGTCTTCTCTCCCTAGTCGCCTTTTGCCAACATAGAGTCTCCACTCCCTAGTTGAGATTATTTTAGACCTAGGGTCTGCACTCTCTAGTCGCCTTTTGCCAACATAGTGTCTCCACTCCCTAGTTGAGATTATTTTACACATAGGGTCTCCACTCCCTAGTCGGCTTTTGCCAACATAGGGTCACACTACTTAGTTGAGATTATTTTAGACATAGGGTCTCCACTCCCTTGTCGCCTTTTGGCAACATAGGGTTTCCACTCCCTAGTCGCTTTTTGCCAAATTAGGGTCTCTACTCCCTAGTTGCCTTTTGCCAACATAAGGTCTCCACTCCCTAGTTGATTTATTTTAGACAGAGGGTCTCCACTCTGTAGTCGGCTTTTGCCAACATAGGGTCTCCACACGCTAGTTGAGATTTTAGATATAGGGTCTCCATTCCCTAGCAATCTTTTTCCAACATAGGATCACCACTCCCTAGTTGAAATTATATTTAGACATAGGGTCTCCACTCCCTCGTCGCCTTTTGCCAACATAGAATCTCCAATCCCTATTTGAGATTATTTTATACATAGGGTCTCCACTCCCTAGTTGAGATTATATAAGACATAGGGTCTCCACTCCCTAGTTGAGATTATATTAGACATAGGGTCTCCACTCCCTAGTTGATATTATTTTAGACATAGGGTCTCCACTTCCTAGTTGAGATTATTTTAGACATAGGGTCTCCACTTCCTAGTTGAGATTATTTTAGACATAGGGTCTCCACTCCCTAGTCACCTTTTGCCAACATAGGGTCTCTACTCTATAGTTTAGATTATTTTACACATAGGGTCTCCACTCCCTAGTCGCCTTTTGGCAATATATGGTCTCCACTCCCTAGTCGCCTTTTGCCAACATAGGGTCACACTCCCTAGTTGAGATTATTTTAGACATAGGGTCTCCACTCCCTTGTCGCCTTTTGGCAACATAGGGTCTCCACTCCCTAGTCGCTTTTTGCTAACATAAGGTCTCCACTCAAAGTTGATATTATTTTAGACATAGGGTCTGCACTCTCTAGTCGCCTTTTGCCAACATAGGGTCTCCACACCCTTGTCGAGATTTTAGATATAGGGTCTCTATTCCCTAGCCATATTTTGTCAACATAGGATCACCACTCCCTAGTTGAAATTATATTTAGACATAGGGTCTTCACTCCCTAGTTGAGATTATTTTATACATAGGGTCTCCACTCCCCAGTCGCCTTTTGCCACATAGGGTCTCCACTTCCTGGTTGAGATTATTTTAGACATAGGGTCTCTACTCCCTAGTCGCTTTTTACCAACATAGGGTCTGCACTCCCTAGTTTGAAATTATTTTTAGACATAGGGTCTCCACTGCCTAGTCGCCTTTTGCCAACATAGGGTCTCCAATCCCTATTTGAGATTATTTTAGACATAGGGTCTCCACTCCCTAGTTGAGATTATATTAGACATAGAGTCTCCACTCCCTAGTTGATATTATTTTAGACATAGGGTCTCCACTTCCTAGTTGAGATTATTTTAGACATAGGGTCTCCACTCCATAGTTTAGATTATGTTAGACATAGGGTCTCCACTCTATAGTTTAGATTATTTTAGACATAGGGTCTCCACTTCCTAGTTGAGATTATTTTAGACATAGGGTCTCCACTCCCTAGTCACCTTTTGCCAACATAGGGTCTCCACTCTATAGTTTAGATTATTTTACACATAGGGTCTCCACTCCCAAGTCGCCTTTTGGCAATATAGGGTCTCCACTCCCTAGTCGCCTTTTGCCAACATAGGGTCACACTTCCTAATTGAGATTATTTAAGACATAAGGTCTCAACTCCCTTGTCGCCTTTTGGCAACATAGGGTCTCCACTCCCTAGTCGCCTTTTGCTAACATAAGGTCTCCACTCAAAGTTGATATTATTTTAGACATAGGGTCTGCACTCTCTAGTCGCCTTTTGCCAACATAGGGTCTCCACTCCCTTGTCGAGATTTTAGATATAGGGTCTCCATTCCCTAGCCATCTTTTGCCAACATAGGATCACCACTCCCTAGTAGAAATTATATTTAGACATAGGGTCTTCACTCCCTAGTTGAGATTATTTTATACATAGGGTCTCCACTCCCCAGTCGCCTTTTGCCACATAGGGTCTCCACTTCCTGGTTGAGATTATTTTAGACATAGGGTCTCTACTCCCTAGTCGCTTTTTACCAACATAGGGTCTGCACTCCCTAGTTTAAATTATTTTTAGACATAGGGTCTCCATTGCCTAGTCGCCTTTTGCCAACATAGGGTCTCCAATCCCTATTTGAGATTATTTTAGACATAGGGTCTCCACTCCCTAGTTGAGATTATATTAGACATAGAGTCTCCACTCCCTAGTTGATATTATTTTAGACATAGGGTCTCCACTTCCTAGTTGAGATTATTTTAGACATAGGGTCTCCACTCCATAGTTTAGATTATGTTAGACATAGGGTCTCCACTCTATAGTTTAGATTATTTTAGACATAGGGTCTCCACTTCCTAGTTGAGATTATTTTAGACATAGGGTCTCCACTCCCTAGTCACCTTTTGCCAACATAGGGTCTCCACTCTATAGTTTAGATTATTTTACACATAGGGTCTCCACTCCCTAGTCGCCTTTTGGCAATATATGGTCTCCACTCCCTAGTCGCCTTTTGCCAACATAGGGTCACACTCCCTAGTTGAGATTATTTTAGACATAGGGTCTCCACTCCCTTGTCGCCTTTTGGCAACATAGGGTCTCCACTCCCTAGTCGCCTTTTGCTAACATAAGGTCTCCACTCAAAGTTGATATTATTTTAGACATAGGGTTTGCACTCTCTAGTCGCCTTTTGCCAACATAGGGTCTCCACTCCCTTGTCGAGATTTTAGATATAGGGTCTCCATTCCCTAGCCATCTTTTGCCAACATAGGATCACCACTCCCTAGTTGAAATTATATTTAGACATAGGGTCTTCACTCCCTAGTTGAGATTATTTTATACATAGGGTCTCCACTCCCCAGTCGCCTTTTGCCACATAGGGTCTCCACTTCCTGGTTGAGATTATTTTAGACATAGGGTCTCTACTCCCTAGTTGCCTTTTACCAACATAGGGTCTGCACTCCCTAGTTAAAATTATTTTTAGACATACGGTCTCCACTGCCTAGTCGCCTTTTGCCAACATAGGGTCTCCAAACCCTATTTGAGATTATTTTAGACATAGGGTCTTCACTCCCTAGTTGAGATTATATTAGACATAGAGTCTCCACTCCCTAGTTGATATTATTTTAGACATAGGGTCTCCACTTCCTAGTTGAGATTATTTTAGACATAGGGTCTCCACTCCATAGTTTAGATTATGTTAGACATAGGGTCTCCACTCCATAGTTTAGATTATGTTAGACATAGGGTCTCCACTCCATAGTTGATATTATTTGAGACATAGGGTCTCCACTTCCTAGTTGAGATTATTTTAGACATAGGGCCTCCACTCCCTAGTCATCTTCTGCCAACATAGGGTCTCCACTCCATAGTTTAGATTATTTTACACATAGAGTCTCCACTCCCTAGTCGCCTTTTGGCAACATAGGGTCTCCACTTCCTAGTCGGTTTTTGCCAACATAGGGTCTCCCCTCCCTAGTCGCCTTTTGGCAACATAAGGTCTCCACTCCCTAGTTGAGATTATTTTAGACAGAGGGTCTCCACTCCCCAGTCGCCTTTTGGCAACATATGGTCTCCAATCCGTAGTCGTTTTTTTCCAACTTAGGGTCTCCAGTCCCTAGTCGCCTTTTGCCAATATAGGGTCTCCACTCCATAGTTGAGATTTTAGACATAGGGTTTTCACTCCCTAGTCGCCTTTTGTCAACATAGAGTCTCCACTCCCTAGTTGAGATTATTTTAGACCTAAGGTCTAGACTATGTAGTCACCTTTTGCCAACATAGGGTCTCCACTCCCTTGTTGAGATTATTTTACACATAGGGTCTCCACTCCCTAGTCGCCTTTTTCCAACATAAGGTCACACTCCCTAGTTGAAATTATTTTAGACATAGGGTTTCCACTCCCTTGTCACCTTTTGGCAACATAGGGTCTCCACTCCCTAGTCGCTTTTTGCCAACTTAGGGTCTCCACTTCCTAGTCTCCTTTTGCCAACATAAGGTCTTCACTCCCTAGTTGAGATTATTTTAGACAGAGGGTCTCCACTCTGTAGTCGCCTTTTGCCAACATAGGGTCTCCACTCCCTAGTTGAGATTTTAGATATAGGGTCTCCATTCCCTAGCCATCTTTTGCCAACATAGGATCACCACTCCCTAGTTGAAATTATATTTAGACATAGGGTCTTCACTCCCTAGTTGAGATTATTTTATACATAGGGTCTCCACTCCCCAGTCGCCTTTTGCCACATAGGGTCTCCACTTCCTGGTTGAGATTATTTTAGACATAGGGTCTCTACTCCCTAGTTGCCTTTTACCAACATAGGGTCTGCACTCCCTAGTTAAAATTATTTTTAGACATACGGTCTCCACTGCCTAGTCGCCTTTTGCCAACATAGGGTCTCCAATCCCTATTTGAGATTATTTTAGACATAGGGTCTTCACTCCCTAGTTTAGATTATATTAGACATAGAGTCTCCACTCCCTAGTTGATATTATTTTAGACATAGGGTCTCCACTTCCTAGTTGAGATTATTTTAGACATAGGGTCTCCACTCCATAGTTTAGATTATGTTAGACATAGGGTCTCCACTCCATAGTTTAGATTATGTTAGACATAGGGTCTCCACTCCATAGTTGATATTATTTGAGACATAGGGTCTCCACTTCCTAGTTGAGATTATTTTAGACATAGGGCCTCCACTCCCTAGTCATCTTCTGCCAACATAGGGTCTCCACTCCATAGTTTAGATTATTTTACACATAGAGTCTCCACTCCCTAGTCGCCTTTTGGCAACATAGGGTCTCCACTTCCTAGTCGGTTTTTGCCAACATAGGGTCTCCCCTCCCTAGTCGCCTTTTGGCAACATAAGGTCTCCACTCCCTAGTTGAGATTATTTTAGACAGAGGGTCTCCACTCCCCAGTCGCCTTTTGGCAACATATGGTCTCCAATCCGTAGTCGTTTTTTTCCAACTTAGGGTCTCCAGTCCCTAGTCGCCTTTTGCCAATATAGGGTCTCCACTCCATAGTTGAGATTTTAGACATAGGGTTTTCACTCCCTAGTCGCCTTTTGTCAACATAGAGTCTCCACTCCCTAGTTGAGATTATTTTAGACCTAAGGTCTAGACTATGTAGTCACCTTTTGCCAACATAGGGTCTCCACTCCCTTGTTGAGATTATTTTACACATAGGGTCTCCACTCCCTAGTCGCCTTTTTCCAACATAAGGTCACACTCCCTAGTTGAAATTATTTTAGACATAGGGTTTCCACTCCCTTGTCACCTTTTGGCAACATAGGGTCTCCACTCCCTAGTCGCTTTTTGCCAACTTAGGGTCTCCACTTCCTAGTCTCCTTTTGCCAACATAAGGTCTTCACTCCCTAGTTGAGATTATTTTAGACAGAGGGTCTCCACTCTGTAGTCGCCTTTTGCCAACATAGGGTCTCCACTCCCTAGTTGAGATTTTAGATATAGGGTCTCCATTCCCTAGCCATCTTTTGCCAACATAGGATCACCACTCCCTAGTTGAAATTATATTTAGACATAGGGTTTTCACTCCCTAGTTGCCTTTTGCCAACATAGGGTCTCCACATCCTAGTTGAGATTATTTTATACATAGGGTCTCCACTCCCCAGTCGCCCTTTGCCAACATAGGGTCTCCACTCCCTAGTTGAGATTATTTTAGACATAGGGTCTCCACTCCCTAGTCGCCTTTTACCAACATAGGGTCTGCACTCCCTAGTTGAAATTATTTTTAGACATAGGGTCTCCACTCCCTATTCGCCTTTTGCCAACATAGGGTCTACAATCCCTATTTGAGATTATTTTAGATATAGGGTCTCCACTCCCTAGTTGAGATTATATTAGACATAGGGTCTCCACTCCCTAGTTGATATTATTTTAGACATAGGGTCGCCACATCCTAGTTGAGATTATTGTAGACATAGGGTCTCCACTGCCTAATCACCTTTTGCCAACATAGGGTCTCCACTCCATAGTTTAGATTATATTACACATAGGGTCTCCACTCCCTAGTCGCCTTTTGGCAATATAGGGTCTCCACTCCCTAGTCGCTTTTTTGCAACATAAGGTCTCCACTCCCTAGTTGAAATTATTTTAGACAGAGGGTCTCCACTCCCTAGTCGCCTTTTGGCAACACAGGTTCTCCAATCCCTAGTCGTTTTTGCAAACTTAGGGTCTCCAGTCCCTAGTCGCCTTTTGCCAACATAGGGTCTCCACTCCATAGTTGAGATTTTAGACATAGGGTTTTCACTCCCTAGTTTCCTTTTGCCAACATAGAGTCTCCACTCCCTAGTTGAGATTATTTTAGACCTAGGGTCTGCACTCTCTAGTCGCCTTTTTGCCAACATAGGGTCTCCACTCCCTTGTTGAGATTATTTTACACATAGGGTCTCCACTCCCTAGTCGCCTTTTGCCAAGATAGGGTCACACTCCCTAGTTGATATTATTTTAGACATAGGGTCTCCACTCCCTTGTCGCCTTTTGGCAACATAGGGTCTGCACTCCCTAGTCGCTTTTTGCCAAATTAGGGTCTCCACTCCCTAGTCGCCTTTTGCTAACATAAGGTCTCCACTCCCTAGTTGATATTATTTTAGACATAGGATCTCCACTTCCTAGTTGAGATTATTTTAGACATAGGGTCTCCACTCCCAAGTCACCATTCGCCAACATAGGGTCTCCAATCCATATTTTAGATTATTTTAAACATGGGGTCTCCACTCCCTAGTCCCCTTTTGGCAATATAGGGTCTCCACTCCCTAGTCGCCTTTTTGCAACATAAGGTCTCCACTCCCTAGTTGAGATTATTTTAGACAGAGGGTCTCCACTCCCTAGTCTCCTTTTGGCAATACAGGGTCTCCAATCCCTAGTCGTTTTTTGCCAACATAGGGTCTCCAGTCCCTAGTCACCTTTTGCCAACATAGGGTCTCCACTCCATAGTTGTGATTTTAGATATATGGTTTTCTCTCCCTAGTCGCCTTTTGCCAACATAGAGTCTCCACTCCCTAGTTGAGATTATTTTAGACCTAGGGTCTGCACTCTCTAGTCGCCTTTTGCCAACATAGTGTCTCCACTACCTAGTTGAGATTATTCTAGACCTAGGGTCTGCAGTCTCTACTCGCCTTTTGCCAACATAGTGTCTCCACTCCCTTGTTGAGATTATTTTACACATAGGGTCTCCACTCCCTAGTCGCATTTTGCCAACATAGGGTCACACTACCTAGTTGAGATTATTTTTGACATAGGGTCTCCACTCCCTTGTCGCCTTTTGGCAACATAGGGTTTCCACTCCCTAGTCGCTTTTTGCCAACTTAGGGTCTCCACTCCCTAGTTGTATTTTGCCAACATAAGGTCTCCACTCCCTATTTGAGATTATTTTTGAGAGAGAGGGTCTCCACTCTGTAGTCGCCTTTTGCCAACATAGGGTCTCCACTCCCTAGTTGAGATTTTAGATATAGGGTCTTCATTCCCTAGCAATCTTTTGCCAACAAAGGATCACCACTCCCTAGTTGAAATTATATTTAGACATAGGGTCTCCACTCCCCAGTCGCCTTTTGCCAACATAGGGTCTTCACTCCCTAGTTGAGATTATTTTAGACATAGGATCTCCACTCCCTAGTCGCCTTTGACCAACACAGGGTTTCCACTCCCTAGTTGAAATTATTTTTAGAGATAGGGTCTCCACTTCCTAGTCTCCTTTTGCTAACATAGGGTCTCCAATCCCTATTTGAGATTATTTTGGACAGAGGGTCTCCACTCCCTAGTCGCCTTTTGGCAACATAGGGTCTCCAATCCGTAGTCTTTTTTTACCAACTTAGGGTCTCCAGTCCCTAGTCGCCTTTTGCCAATATAGGGTCTCCACTCCATAGTTGAGATTTTAGACATAGGGTTTTCACTCCCTAGTCGCCTTTTGTCAACATAGAGTCTCCACTCCCTAGTTGAGATTATTTTAGACCTAAGGTCTCCAATATGTAGTCGCCTTTTGCAAACATAGGGTCTCCACTCCCTTGTTGAGATTATTTTACACATAGGGTCTCCACTTCCTAGTCTCCTATTGCCAACATAAGGTCTTCACTCCCTAGTTGAGATTATTTTAGACAGAGGGTCTCCACTATGTAGTCGCCTTTTGCCAACATAGGGTCTCCACTACCTAGTTGAGATTTTAGATATAGGATCTCCATTCCCTAGCCATCTTTTGCCGACATAGGATCACCACTCCCTAGTTGAAATTATATTTAGACATAAGGTTTTCACTCCCTAGTCGCCTTTTGCCAACATTGGGTCTCCACTTCCTAGTTGAGATTATTTTATACATAGGGTCTCCACTCCCCAGTCGCCCTTTGCCAACATAGGGTCTCCACTCCCTAGTTGAGATTATTTTAGACATAGGGTCTCCACTCCCTAGTCGCCTTTTACCAACATAGGGTCTGCACTCCCTAGTTGAAATTATTTTTAGACATAGGGTCTCTACTCCCTAGTCGCCTTTTGTCAACATAGGGTCTCCAATCCCTATTTGAGATTATTTTATACATAGGGTCTCCACTCCCTAGTTGAGATTATATTAGACATAGGGTCTCCACTCCCTAGTTGATATTATTTTAGACATAGGGTCTCCACTTCCTAGTTGAGATTATTTTAGACATAGGGTCTCCACTCCCTAATCACCTTTTGCCAACATAGGGTCTCCACTCCATAGTTTAGATTATTTTAAACATGGGGTCTCCACTCCCTAGTCCCCTTTTGGCAATATAGGGTCTCCACTCCCTAGTCGCCTTTTTGCAACATAAGGTCTCCACTCCCTAGTTGAGATTATTTTAGACAGAGGGTCTCCACTCCCTAGTCGCCTTTTGGCAACACAGGGTCTCCAATCCCAAGTCGTTTTTTGCCAACTTAGGGTCTCCAGTCCCTAGTCGCCTTTTGCCAACATAGGGTCTCCACTCCATAGTTGTTTTTTTACCAACTTAGGGTCTCCAGTCCCTAGTCGCCTTTTGCCAATATAGGGTCTCCACTCCATAGTTGAGATTTTAGACATAGGGTTTTCACTCCCTAGTCGCCTTTTGTCAACATAGAGTCTCCACTCACTAGTTGAGACTATTTTAGACCTACGGTCTCCACTGTGTAGTCGCCTTTTGCCAACATAGGGTCTCCACTCCCTTGTTGAGATTATTTTACACATAGGGTCTCCACTCCCTAGTCGCTTTTTGCCAACATAAGGTCATACTCCCTAGTTGAGATTATTTTAGACATAGGGTCTCCACTCCCTTGTCACCTTTTGGCAACATAGGGTCTCCACTCCCTAGTCGCTTTTTGCCAACTTAGGGTCTCCACTTCCTAGTCTCCTTTTGCCAACATAAGGTCTTCACTCCCTAGTTGAGATTATTTTAGACAGAGGGTCTCCACTATGTAGTCGCCTTTTGCCAACATAGGGTCTCCACTCCCTAGTTGAGATTTTAGATATAGGGTCTCCATTCCCTAGCCATCTTTTGCCAACATAGTATTACCACTCCCTAGTTGAAATTATATTTAGACATAGTGTTTTCACTCCCTAGTCGCCTTTTGCCAACATAGGGTCTCCACTTCCTAGTTAAGATTATTTTATACATAGGGTCTCCACTCCCCAGTCACCCTTTTGCCGACATAGGGTCTCCACTCCCTTGTTGAGATTATTTTAGACATAGGATCTCCACTCCCTAGTCGCCTTTTACCAGCACAGGGTTTCCACTCCCTAGTTGAAATTATTTTTAGACATAGGGTCTCCACTCCCTAGTCGCCTTTTGCCAACATAGGGTCTCCAATCCCTATTTGAGATTATTTTAGACATAGGGTCTCCACTCCCTAGTTGAGATTATATTAGACATAGGGTCTCCACTCCCTAGTTGATATTATTTTAGACATAGGGTCTCCACTTCCTAGTTGAGATTATTTTAGACATAGGGTCTCCACTCCCTAATCACCTTTTGCCAACATAGGGTCTCCACTCCAAAGTTTAGATTATTTTACACATAGGGTCTCCACTCCCTAGTCGCCTTTTGGCAATATAGGGTCTCCACTCCCTAGTCGTTTTTTTGCAACATAAGGTCTCCACTCCTTAGTTGAGATTATTTTAGACAGAGGGTCTCCACTCCCTAGTCGCCTTTTGGAAACACAGGGTCTCCAATCCCTAGTCGTTTTTTGCCAACTTAGGGTCTCCAGTTTCTAGTCACCTTTTGCCAACATAGGGTCTCCACCTCATAGTTAAGATATTAGACATAGGGTTTTCACTCCCTAGTCGCCTTTTGCCAACATAGAGTCTCCACTCCCTAGTTGAGATTATTTTAGACCTAGGGTCTACACTCTCTAGTCGCCTTTTGCCAACATAGGGTCTCCACTCCCTTGTTGAGATTATTTTACACATAGGGTCTCCACTCCCTAGTCGCCTTTTGCCAACATAGGGTCACACTCCCTAGTTGAGATTATTTTAGACATAGGGTGTCCACTCCCTTGACGCCTTTTGGCAACATAGGGTCTCCACTCCCTAGTCGCTTTTTGCCAAATTAGGGTGTCCACTCCCTAGTCGCCTTTTGCTAACTTAAGGTCTCCACTCCCTAGTTGATATTATTTTAGACATAGGGTCTCCACTTCCTAGTAGAGATTATTTTAGACATAGGGTCTCCACTCCCTAGTCACCATTCGCCAACATAGGGTCTCCAATCCATAGTTTAGATTATTTTAAACATGGGGTCTCCGCTCCCTAGTCCCCTTTTGGCAATATAGGGTCTCCACTCCCTAGTCTCCTTTTTGCAACATAAGGTCTCCACTCCCTAGTTGAGATTATTTTAGACAGAGGGTCTCCACTCTCTAGTCTCCTTTTGGCAACTCAGGGTCTCCAATCCCTAGTCGTTTTTTGCCAACTTAGGGTCTCCAGTCCCTAGTCGCCTTTTGCCAACATAGGGTCTCCACTCTATAGTTGTGATTTTAGATATAAGGTTTTCTCTCCCTAGTCGCCTTTTGCCAACATAGAGTCTCCACTCCCTAGTTGAGATTATTTTAGACCTAGGGTCTGCACTCTCTAGTCGCCTTTTGCCAACATAGTGTCTCCACTACCTAGTTGAGATTATTTTAGACCTAGGGTCTGCACTCTCTAGTCGCCTTTTGCCAACATAGAGTCTCCACTCCCTAGTTGAGATTATTTTAGACCTAGGGTCTGCACTCTCTAGTCACCTTTTGCCAACATATTGTCTCCACTCCCTTGTTGAGATTATTTTACACATAGGGTCTCCACTCCCTAGTCACCTTTTGGCAATATATGGTCTCCACTCCCTAGTCGTTTTTTTGCAACATAAGGTCTCCACTCCCTAGTTGAGATTATTTTAGACAGAGGGTCTCCACTCCCTAGTCGCCTTTTGGCAACACTGGGTCTCCAATCCCTAGTCGTTTTTTGCCAACTTAGGGTCTCCAGTTTCTAGTCGCCTTTTGCCAACATAGGGTCTCCACTCCATAGTTAAGATTTTAGACATAGGGTTTTCACTCCTTAGTCGCCTTTTGCCAACATAGAGTCTCCACTCCCTAGTTGAGATTATTTTAGACCTAGGGTCTGCACTCTCTAGTCGCCTTTTGCCAACATAGGGTCTCCACTCCCTTGTAGAGATTATTTTACACATAGGGTCTTCACTCCCTAGTCGCCTTTTGCCAACATAGGGTCACACTCCCTAGTTGAGATTATTTTAGACATAGGGTGTCCACTCCCTTGTCGCCTTTTGGCAACATAGGGTCTCCACTCCCTAGTCGCTTTTTGCCAAATTAGGGTCTCCACTCCCTAGTCGCCTTTTGCTAACTTAAGGTCTCCACTCCCTAGTTGATATTATTTTAGACATAGGGTCTCCACTTCCTAGTTGAGATTATTTTAGGCATAGGGTCTCCACTCCCTAGTCACCATTCGCCAACATAGGGTCTCCAATCCATAGTTTAGATTATTTTAAACATGGGGTCTCCACTCCCTAGTCCCCTTTTGGCAATATAGGGTCTCCACTCCCTAGTCTCCTTTTTGCAACATAAGGTCTCCACTCCCTAGTTGAGATTATTTTAGACAGAGGGTCTCCACTCCCTAGTCTCCTTTTGTAAACACAGGGTCTCCAATCCCTAGTCGTTTTTTGCCAACTTAGGGTCTCCAGTCCCTAGTCGCCTTTTGCCAACATAGGGTCTCCACTCTATAGTTGTGATTTTAGATATAAGGTTTTCTCTCCCTAGTCGCCTTTTGCCAACATAGAGTCTCCACTCCCTAGTTGAGATTATTTTAGACCTAGGGTCTGCACTCTCTAGTCGCCTTTTGCCAACATAGTGTCTCCACTACCTAGTTGAGATTATTTTAGACCTAGGGTCTGCACTCTCTAGTCGCCTTTTGCCAACATAGAGTCTCCACTCCCTAGTTGAGATTATTTTAGACCTAGGGTCTGCACTCTCTAGTCACCTTTTGCCAACATATTGTCTCCACTCCCTTGTTGAGATTATTTTACACATAGGGTCTCCACTCCCTAGTCGCCTTTTGGCAATATATGGTCTCCACTCCCTAGTCGTTTTTTTGCAACATAAGGTCTCCACTCCCTAGTTGAGATTATTTTAGACAGAGGGTCTCCACTCCCTAGTCTCCTTTTGGCAACACAGGGTCTCCAATCCCTAGTCATTTTTTGCCAACTTAGGGTCTCCAGTTTCTAGTCGCCTTTTGCCAACATAGGGACTCCACTCCATAGTTAAGATTTTAGACATAGGGTTTTCACTCCTTAGTCGCCTTTTGCCAACATAGAGTCTCCACTCCCTAGTTGGGATTATTTTAGACCTAGGGTCTGCACTCTCTAGTCGCCTTTTGCCAACATAGGGTCTCCACTCCCTTGTTGAGATTATTTTACACATAGGGTCTTCACTCCCTAGTCGCCTTTTGCCAACATAGGGTCACACTCCCTAGTTGAGATTATTTTAGACATAGGGTGTCCACTCCCTTGTCGCCTTTTGGCAACATAGGGTCTCCACTCCCTAGTCGCTTTTTGCCAAATTAGGGTCTCCACTCCCTAGTCGCCTTTTGCTAACTTAAGGTCTCCACTCCCTAGTTGATATTATTTTAGACATAGGGTCTCCACTTCCTAGTTGAGATTATTTTAGGCATAGGGTCTCCACTCCCTAGTCACCATTCGCCAACATAGGGTCTCCAATCCATAGTTTAGATTATTTTAAACATGGGGTCTCCACTCCCTAGTCCCCTTTTGGCAATATAGGGTCTCCACTCCCTAGTCGCCTTTTTGCAACATAAGGTCTCCACTCCCTAGTTGAGATTATTTTAGACAGAGGGTCTCCACTCCCTAGTCTCCTTTTGTCGACACAGGGTCTCCAATCCCTAGTCGTTTTTTGCCAACTTAGGGTCTCCAGTCCCTAGTCGCCTTTTGCCAACATAGGTTCTCCACTCTATAGTTGTGATTTTAGATATAAGGTTTTCTCTCCCTAGTCGCCTTTTTCCAACATAGATTCTCCACTCTCTAGTTGAGATTATTTTAGACCTAGGGTCTGCACTCTCTAGTCGCCTTTTGCCAACATAGTGTCTCCACTACCTAGTTGAGATTATTTTAGACCTAGGGTCTGCACTCTCTAGTCGCCTTTTGCCAACATAGAGTCTCCACTCCCTAGTTGAGATTATTTTAGACATAGGGTCTGCACTCTCTAGTCGCCTTTTGCCAACATAGTGTCTCCACTCCCTCGTTGAGATTATTTTACACATAGGGTCTCCACTCCCTAGTCTGCTTTTGCCAACATAGGGTCACACTACTTAGTTGAGATTATTTTAGACATAGGGTCTCCACTCCCTTGTCGCCTTTTGGCAACATAGGGTTTCCACTCCCTAGTCGCTTTTTGCCAACTTAGGGTCTCCACTCCCTAGTTGCCTTTTGCCAACATAAGGTCTCCACTCCCTAGTTGATTTATTTTAGATAGAGGGTGTCCACTCTGTAGTCGCCTTTTGCCAACATAGGGTCTCCACACCCTAGTTGAGATTTTAGATATAGGGTCTCCATTCCCTAGCAATCTTTTGCCAACATAGGATCACCACTCCCTAGTTGAAATTATATTTAGACATAGGGTCTCCACTCCCTCGTCGCCTTTTGCCAACATAGAATCTCCAATCCCTATTTGAGATTATTTTCTACATAGGGTCTCCACTCCCTAGTTGAGATTATATTAGACATAGGGTCTCCACTCCCTAGTTGATATTATTTTAGACATAGGGTCTCCACTTCCTAGTTGAGATTATTTTAGACCTAGGGTCTCCACTTCCTAGTCGAGATTATTTTAGTCATAGGGTCTCCACTCCCTAGTCACCTTTTGCCAACATAGGGTCTCCACTCTATAGTTAAGATTATTTTACACATAGGGTCTCCACTCCCAAGTCGCCTTTTGGCAATATAGTTTCTCCACTCCCTAGTCGCCTTTTTGCAACATAAGGTCTCCACTCCCTAGTTGAGATTATTTTAGACAGAGGGTCTCCACTCCCTAGTCGCCTTTTGGCAACACAGGGTCTCCAATCCCTAGTCGTTTTTTGCCAACTTAGGGTCTCCAGTCCCTAGTCGCCTTTTGCCAACATAGGGTCTCCACACCATAGTTGAGATTTTAGACATAGGGTTTCCACTCCCAAGTCGCCTTTTGCCAACATAGAGTCTCCACTCCCTAGTTGAGATTATTTTAGACCTAGGGTCTTCACTCTCTCGTCGCCTTTTGCCAACATAGGGTCTTCACTCCCTTGTCGAGATTATTTTACACATAGGGTCTCCACTCCCTAATCGCCTTTTTCCAACAAAGGGTCACACACCCTAGTTGAGATTATTTTAGACATAGGGTCTCCACTCCCTTGTCGCCTTTTGGCAACATAGGGTCTGCACTCCCTAGTCGCTTTTTGCCAAATTAGGGTCTCCACTCCCTAGTCGCCTTTTGCTAACTTAAGGTCTCCACTCCCTAGTTGATATTATTTTAGACATAGGGTCTCCACTTCCTAGTTGAGATTATTTTAGACATAGGGTCTCCACTTCCTAGTTGAGATTATTTTAGACATAGGGTCTCCACTCCCTAGTCACCTTTTGCCAACATAGCGTCTCTACTCTATAGTTTAGATTATTTTACACATAGGGTCTCCACTCCCTAGTCGCTTTTTGGCAATTTAGGGTCTCCACTCCCTAGTCGCCTTTTTGCAACATAAGGTCTCCACTCCATAGTTGAGATATTTTAGACAGAGGGTCTCCCTTCCCTAGTCGCCTTTTAACAACATAGGGTCTCCAATCCCTAGTCTTTTTTGCCAACTTAGGGTCTCCATTCCCTAGTCGCCTTTTGACAACATAGGGTCTCCACTCCATAGTTGTGATTTTAGATATAGGGTTTTCTCTCCCTAGTCGCCTTTTGCCAACATAGAGTCTCCACTCCCTAGTTGAGATTATTTTAGACCTAGGGTCTGCACTCTCTAGTCGCCTTTTGCCAACATAGTGTCTCCACTCCCTAGTTGAGATTATTTTAGACCTAGAGTCTGCACTCTCTAGTCGCCTTTTGCAAACATAGTGTCTCCACTCCCTTGTTGAGATTATTTTACACATTGGGTCTCCACTCCCTAGCCACCTTTTGCCAACATAGGGTCACACTACCTAGTTGAGAATATTTTAGACATAGGGTCTCCACTCCCTTGTCGCCTTTTGGCAACATAGGGTTTCCACTCCCTAGTCGCATTTTTCCAATATAAGGTCTCCACTCCCTAGTAGAGATTATTTTAGACATAGGGTCTCCATTCCCTAGTCGTCTTTTGCCAACATAGGGTCTCCACTCCCTAGTTGAGATTTTAGACATAGATTCTCCACTCCCTAGTCGCCTTTTGCCAACATAGGGTCTCCACTTCCTAGTTGACATTATTTTTAGACATAGGGTCTCCACTCCCTAGTCGCTTTTTGCCAACGTAGTGTCTCCACTCCCTAGTCACTTTTTGCCAACATAGGGTCTCCTCTCCCTAGTTGAGATTATTTTAGACATATGGTCTCCACTCCCTAGTTGAGATTATGTTAGACATAGGGTGTCTACTCCCTATTTGAGATTATTCTAGACATAGGGTCTCCACTCCCTATTCACCTTTTGGCAACATAAGGTCTCCACACCCTAGTCACTTTTTACCAACATAGGGTCTCCACTCCCTAGACGCCTTTTGCCAACATAGGGCCACACTCCCTAGTTGAGATTATTTTAGACATAGGGTCTCCACTCCCTTGTCGCCTTTTGTCAAATAGGGTTTCCACTCCCTAGTCGCTTTTTGCCAAATTAGGGTCACCACTCCCCAGTCGCCTTTTGCTAACATAAGGCCTCCACTCCCTAGTTGAAATTATTTTAGACAGAGGGTCACCACTCCGTAGTCGCCTTTTGCCAACATAGGGTCTCCACTCCCTAGTTGAGATTTTAGATATAGGGTATCCATTCCCTAGCCATCTTTTGCCAACATAGGATCACCACTCCCTAGTTGAAATTATATTTAGAAATAGGGTCTTCACTCCCTAGTCGCCTTTTGCCAACATAGGGTCTCCACTTCCTAGTTGAGATTATTTTATACATAGGGTCTGCACTCCCCAGTCGCCTTTTGCCAACATAGGGTCTCCACTCCCTAGTTGAGATTATTTTAGACATAGGGTCTCCACTCTAGTCGCCTTTTACCAACATAGGGTCTGTACTCCCTAGTTGAAATTATTTTTAGACATAGGGTCTCCACTCCCTAGTCGCCTTTTGCCAACATAGGGTCTCCAATCCCTATTTGAGATTATTTTAGACATAGGGTCTCCACTCCCTAGTTGAGATTATGTTAGACATAGGGTCTTCACTCCCTAGTTGAGATTATTTTAGACATAGGGTCTCCACTCCCCAGTCGCCTTTTGCCAACATAGGGTCACCACTCCCTAGTTGAGATTATTTTAGAAATAGCGTCTCCACTCCCTAGTTGAGATTATTTTAGACATAGGGTCTCCACTCCCTAGTCGCCTTTTACCAACATAGGGTCTGTACTCCCTAGTTGAAATTATTTTTAGACATAGGGTCTCCACTCCCTAGTCGCCTTTTGCCAACATAGGGTCTCCAATCCCTATTTGAGATTATTTTAGAAATAGGGTCTCCACTCCCTAGTTGAGATTATGTTAGACATAGGGTATCTACTCCCTAGTTGAGATTATTCTAGACATAGGGTCTCCACTCCCTATTCACCTTTTGGCAACATAAGGTCTCCACACCCTAGTCACTTTTTGCCAACATAGGGTCTCCACTCCCTAGTCGCATTTTGCCAATATAAGGTCTCCACTCCCTAGTAGAGATTATTTTAGACATAGGGTCTCCACTCCCTAGTCGTCTTTTGCCAACATAGGGTCTCCACTCCCTAGTTGAGATTTTAGACATAGATTCTCCACTCCCTAGTCGCCTTTTGCCAACATAGGGTCTCCACTCCCTAGTTGACATTATTTTTAGACATAGGGTCTCCACTCCCTAGTCGCTTTTTGCCAACGTAGTGTCTCCACTCCCTAGTCGCTTTTTGACAACATAGGGTCTCCTCTCCCTAGTTGAGATTATTTTAGACATATGGTCTCCACTCCCTAGTCGCCTTTTGCCAACATAGGGTCTCCACCCCATAGTTGAGATTATTTTAGAATTAGGGTCTCCACTCCCTATTCGACTTTTGCCAATATAGTGTCTCCACTCCCTAGTTGAGATTATTTTACACATAGAGTCTCCACTCCCTAGTCACCTTTTGCCAACATAGGGTCTCCACTCCTTAGTTGAGATTATTTTAGACAGAGGGTCTCTTCTCCCTAGTCACCTTTTGCCAACATAGGGACTCCACTCCCTTGTTGATATTATTTTAGACATAGGGTCTCCACTCCCTAGTCGCTTTTTGCAAGCATAGGGTCTCCACTCCCTAGTTGATATTATTTTAGACATAGGGTCTCCACTCCCTAGTCGCCTTTTGCCATCATAGGGTCTCTATTCCCTAGTTGAGATTATTTTATACATAGGGTCTCCACTCCCTAGTTGAGATTATTTTAGAAATAGCGTCTCCAATCCCTAGTTGAGATTATTTTAGACATAGGGTCTCTACTCCCCAGTCGCCTTTTGCCAACATAGGGTCTCCACTCCCTAGTAAAGATTATTTTAGACATAGGGTCTCAACTTCCTAGTCGCTGTTTGCCATCATAAGTTCTCCACTCCCTAATTGAGATTATTTTATTCATAGGGTTTCCACTCCCTAGTCCCCTTTTGCCATCATAAGGTCTGCACTCCCTATTTGAGATTATTTTTGGCATAGTGTCTCCACTCCCTAGTCGCCTTTTGGCAACATAGAGTCTCCACTCCCTAGTTGAGATTATTTTAGACCTAGGGTCTCCACTCTCTAGTCGCCTTTTGCCAACATAGGGTCTCCACTCCCTTGTTGAGATTATTTTACACATAGGGTCTCCACTCCCTAGACGCCTTTTGCCAACATAGGGCCACACTCCCTAGTTGAGATTATTTTAGACATAGGGTCTCCACTCCCTTGTCGCCTTTTGGCAAATAGGGTCTCCACTCCCTAGTCGCTTTTTGCCAAATTAGGGTCACCACTCCCCAGTCGCCTTTTGCTTACATAAGGTCTCCACTCCCTAGTTGAGATTATTTTAGACAGAGGGTCACCACTCCGTAGTCACCTTTTGCCAACATAGGGTCTCCACTCCCTAGTTGAGATTTTAGATATAGGGTATCCATTCCCTAGCCATCTTTTGCCAACATAGGATCACCACTCCCTAGTTGAAATTATATTTAGAAATAGGGTCTTCACTCCCTAGTCGCCTTTTGCCAACATAGGGTCTCCACTTCCTAGTTGAGATTATTTTATACATAGGGTCTCCACTCCCCAGTCGCCTTTTGCCAACATAGGGTCTCCACTCCCTAGTTGAGATTATTTTAGACATAGGGTCTCCACTCCCTAGTCGCCTTTTACCAACATAGGGTCTGTACTCCCTAGTTGAAATTATTTTTAGACATAGGGTCTCCACTCCCTAGTCGCCTTTTGCCAACATAGGGTCTCCAATCCCTATTTGAGATTATTTTAGACATAGGGTCTCCACTCCCTAGTTGAGATTATGTTAGACATAGGGTCTCCACTCCCTAGTTGAGATTATTTTAGACATAGGGTCTCCACTCCCCAGTCGCCTTTTGCCAACATAGGGTCACCACTCCCTAGTTGAGATTATTTTAGAAATAGCGTCTCCACTCCCTAGTTGAGAATATTTTAGACATAGGGTCTCCACTCCCTAGTCGCCTTTTACCAACATAGGGTCTGTACTCCCTAGTTGAAATTATTTTTAGACATAGGGTCTCCACTCCCTAGTCGCCTTTTGCCAACATAGGGTCTCCAATCCCTATTTGAGATTATTTTAGACATAGGGTCTCCACTCCCTAGTTGAGATTATGTTAGACATAGGGTCTCTACTCCCTAGTTGAGATTATTCTAGACATAGGGTCTCCACTCCCTATTCACCTTTTGGCAACATAAGGTCTCCACACCCTAGTCACTTTTTGCCAACATAGGGTCTCCACTCCCTAGTCGCATTTTGCCAATATAAGGTCTCCACTCCCTAGTAGAGATTATTTTAGACATAGGGTCTCCACTCCCTAGTCGTCTTTTGCCAACATAGGGTCTCCACTCCCTAGTTGAGATTTTAGACATAGATTCTCCACTCCCTAGTCGCCTTTTGCCAACATAGGGTCTCCACTCCCTAGTTGACATTATTTTTAGACATAGGGTCTCCACTCCCTAGTCGCTTTTTGCCAACGTAGTGTCTCCACTCCCTAGTCGCTTTTTGACAACATAGGGTCTCCTCTCCCTAGTTGAGATTATTTTAGACATATGGTCTCCACTCCCTAGTCGCCTTTTGCCAACATAGGGTCTCCACCCCATAGTTGAGATTATTTTAGAATTAGGGTCTCCACTCCCTATTCGACTTTTGCCAATATAGTGTCTCCACTCCCTAGTTGAGATTATTTTACACATAGAGTCTTCACTCCCTAGTCACCTTTTGCCAACATAGGGTCTCCACTCCTTAGTTGAGATTATTTTAGACAGAGGGTCTCTTCTCCCTAGTCACCTTTTGGCAACATAGGGACTCCACTCCCTTGTTGATATTATTTTAGACATAGGGTCTCCACTCCAAGTCGCTTTTTGCAAGCATAGGGTCTCCACTCCCTAGTTGATATTATTTTAGACATAGGGTCTCCACTCCCTAGTCGCCTTTTGTCATCATAGGGTCTCTATTCCCTAGTTGAAATTATTTTATACGTAGGGTCTCCACTCCCTAGTTGAGATTATTTTAGAAATAGCGTCTCCAATCCCTAATTGAGATTATTTTAGACATAGGGTCTCTACTCCCCAGTCGCCTTTTGCCAACATAAGGTCTCCACTCCCTAGTTAAGATTATTTTATACATAGGGTCTCAACTTCCTAGTCGTTGTTTGCCATCATAAGGTCTCCAATCCCTAATTGATATTATTTTATGCATAGGGTCTCCACTCCCTAGTCCCCTTTTGCCATCATAGGGTCTGCACTCCCTATTTGAAATTATTTTTGGCATAGTGTCTCCACTCCCTAGTCGCCTTTTGCCAACATAGGGTCTCCACTCCCTAGTTGAGATTATTTTAGACCTAGGGTTTCCACTCTCTAGTCGCCTTTTGCCAACAAGGGTCTCCACTCCCTTGTTGAGATTATTTTACACATAGGGTCTCCACTCCCTAGACGCCTTTTGCCAACATAGGGCCACACTCCCTAGTTGAGATTATTTTAAACATAGGGTCTCCACTCCCTTGTCGCCTTTTGGCAAATAGGGTCTCCACTCCCTAGTCGCTTTTTGCCAAATTAGGTTCACCACTCCCCAGTCGCCTTTTGCTAACATAAGGTCTCCACTCCCTAGTTGAGATTATTTTAGACAGAGGGTCACCACTCCCCAGTCGCCTTTTGCCAACATAGGGTCTCCACTCCCTAGTTGAGATTATTTTAGACATACGGTCTCCACTCCCTAGTCGCCGTTTACCAACATAGGGTCTGTACTCCCTAGTTGAAATTATTTTTAGACATAGGGTCTCCACTCCCTAGTCGCCTTTTGCCAACATACGGTCTCCAATCCCTATTTGAGATTATTTTAGACATAGGGTCTCCACTCCCTAGTTGAGATTATGTTAGACATAGGGTCTCTACTCCCTAGTTGAGATTATTCTAGACATAGGGTCTCCACTCCCTATTCACCTTTTGGCAACATAAGGTCTCCACACCCTAGTCACTTTTTGCCAACATAGGGTCTCCACTCCCTAGTCGCATTTTGCCAATATAAGGTCTCCACTCCCTAGTAGAGATTATTTTAGACATAGGGTCTACACTCCCTAGTCGCCTTTTGCCAACATAGGGTCTCCACTCCCTAGTTGAGATTTTAGACATAGATTCTCCACTCCCTAGTCGCCCTTTGCCAACATAGGGTCTCCACTCCCTAGTTGACATTATTTTTAGACATAGGGTCTCCACTCCCTACTCGCTTTTTGCCAACGTAGTGTCTCCACTCCCTAGTCGCTTTTTGCCAACATAGGGTCTCCTATCCCTAATTGAGATTATTTTAGACATATGGTCTCCACTCCTTAGTCGCCTTTTGCCAACATAGGGTCTCCACCCCATAGTTGAGATTATTTTAGAATTAGGGTCTCCACTCCCTATTCGACTTTTGCCAATATAGTGTCTCCACTCCCTAGTTGAGATTATTTTACACATATAGTCTCCACGCTCTAGTCTCCTTTTGCCAACATAGGGTCTCCACTCCTTAGTTGAGATTATTTTAGACAGAGGGTCTCTTCTCCCTAGTCACCTTTTGGCAACATAGGGACTCCACTCCCTTGTTGATATTATTTTAGACATAGTGTCTCCACTCCCTAGTCGCCTTTTGCCAACATAGAGTCTCCACTCCCTAGTTGAGATTATTTTAGACCTAGGGTCTCCACTCTCTAGTCGCCTTTTGCCAACATAGGGTCTCCACTCCCATGTTGAGATTATTTTACACATAGGGTCTCCACTCCCTAGACGCCTTTTGCCAACATAGGGCCACACTCCCTAGTTGAGATTATTTTAGACATAGGGTCTCCACTCCCTTGTCGCCTTTTGGCAAATAGGGTCTCCACTCCCTAGTCGCTTTTTGCCAAATTAGGGTCACCACTCCCCAGTCGCCTTTTGCTTACATAAGGTCTCCACTCCCTAGTTGAGATTATTTTAGACAGAGGGTCTCCACTCCCTAGTCGCCTTTTGCCAACATAGGGTCTCCACTCCCTAGTTGAGATTTTAGATATAGGGTATCCATTCCCTAGCCATCTTTTGCCAACATAGGATCACCACTCCCTAGTTGAAATTATATTTAGAAATAGGGTCTTCACTCCCTAGTCTCCTTTTGCCAACATAGGGTCTCCACTTCCTAGTTGAGATTATTTTATACATAGGGTCTCCACTCCCCAGTCGCCTTTTACCAGCACAGGGTTTCCACTCCCTAGTTGAAATTATTTTTAGACATAGGGTCTCCACTCCCTAGTCGCCTTTTGCCAACATAGGGTCTCCAATCCCTATTTGAGATTATTTTAGACATAGGGTCTCCACTCCCTAGTTGAGATTATGTTAGACATAGGGTCTCCACTCCCTAGTTGAGATTATTTTAGACATAGGGTCTCCACTCCCCAGTCGCCTTTTGCCAACATAGGGTCACCACTCCCTAGTTGAGATTATTTTAGAAATAGCGTCTCCACTCCCTAGTTGAGAATATTTTAGACATAGGGTCTCCACTCCCTAGCCGCCTTTTACCAACATAGGGTCTGTACTCGCTAGTTGAAATTATTTTTAGACATAGGGTCTCCACTCCCTAGTCACCTTTTGCCAACATAGGGTCTCCAATCCCTATTTGAGATTATTTTAGACATAGGGTCTCCACTCCCTAGTTGAGATTATGTTAGACATAGGGTCTCTACTCCCTAGTTGAGATTATTCTAGACATAGGGTCTCCACTCCCTATTCACCTTTTGGCAACATAAGGTCTCCACACCCTAGTCACTTTTTGCCAACATAGGGTCTCCACTCCCTAGTCGCATTTTGCCAATATAAGGTCTCCACTCCCTAGTAGAGATTATTTTAGACATAGGGTCTCCACTCCCTTATCGCCTTTTGCCAACATAGGGTCTCCATTCCCTAGTTGAGATTTTAGACATAGATTCTCCACTCCCTAGTCGCCTTTTGCCAACATAGGGTCTCCACTCCCTAGTTGACATTATTTTTAGACATAGGGTCTCCACTCCCTAGTCGCTTTTTGCCAACGTAGTGTCTCCACTCCCTAGTCGCTTTTTGCCAACATAGGGTCTTCTCTCCCTAGTTGAGATTATTTTAGACATATGGTCTCCACTCCCTAGTCGCCTTTTGCCAACATAGAGTCTCCACCCCATAGTTGAGATTATTTTAGAATTAGGGTCTCCACTCCCTATTCGACTTTTGCCAATATAGTGTCTCCACTCCCTAGTTGAGATTATTTTACACATAGAGTCTCCACTCGCTAGTCACCTTTTGCCAACATAGGGTCTCCACTCCTTAGTTGAGATTATTTGAGACAGAGGGTCTCTTCTCCCTAGTCACCTTTTGGCAACATAGGGTCTCCACTCCCTAGTTGATATTATTTTAGACATAGGGTCTCCACTCCCTAGTCGCCTTTTGCCATCATAGGGTCTCTATTCCCTAGTTGAAATTATTTTATACATAGGGTCTCCACTCCCTAGTTGAGATTATTTTAAGAATAGCGTCTCCAATCCCTAATTGAGATTATTTTAGACATAGGGTCTCTACTGCTCAGTCGCCTTTTGCCAACATAGGGTCTCCACTCCCTAGTTAAGATTATTTTAGACATAGGGTCTCAACTTCCTAGTCGCTGTTTGCCATCATAAGGTCTCCAATCCCTAATTGAGATTATTTTATGCATAGGGTCTCCACTCCCTAGTCCCCTTTTGCCATCATAGGGTCTGCACTCCCTATTTGAGATTATTTTTGGCATAGTGTCTCCACTCCCTAGTCTTCTTTTGCCAACATAGGGTCCCCACTCCCTAGTTGAGATTATTTTAGACATAGGGTCTCCACTCCCTAGTTGCCATTTGCCAACATAGGGTCTCCACTCCGTAGTTGAGATTTTAGACATAGGGTTTTCATTCCCTAGTCACCTTTTGCCAACATAGGGTCTCCACTCCCTAGTTTAGATTATTTTACACATAGGGTATCCACTTCTTAGTCGCCTTTTGGCAACATAGGATCTCCACTCCCTAGTCGATTTTTGCCAACATAGGGTCTCTACACCCTAGTCGCCTTTTGGCAACATAAGGTCTCCACTCCCTGGTTGAGATTATTTTAGACAGAAGGTCTCCACTCCCTAGTCGCCTTTTGGCAACATAGGGTCTCCAATCCCTAGTCGTTTTTTGACAACTTAGGGTCTCCAGTCCCTAGTCGCTTTTTTCCAACATATGGTCTCCACTCCATAGTTTAGATTTTAGACATAGGGTTTTCACTCCCTAGTCGCCTTTTGCCAACATAGAGTCTCCACTCCCTAGTTGAGATTATTTTAGACCTAGGGTTTCCACTCTCTAGTCGCCTTTTGCCAACAAGGGTCTCCACTCCCTTGTTGAGATTATTTTACACATAGGGTCTCCACTCCCTAGACGCCTTTTGCCAACATAGGGCCACACTCCCTAGTTGAGATTATTTTAAACATAGGGTCTCCACTCCCTTGTCGCCTTTTGGCAAATAGGGTCTCCACTCCCTAGTCGCTTTTTGCCAAATTAGGTTCACCACTCCCCAGTCGCCTTTTGCTAACATAAGGTCTCCACTCCATAGTTGAGATTATTTTAGACAGAGGGTCACCACTCCCCAGTCGCCTTTTGCCAACATAGGGTCTCCACTCCCTAGTTGAGATTATTTTAGACATAGGGTCTCCACTCCCTAGTCGCCGTTTACCAACATAGTGTCTGTACTCCCTAGTTGAAATTATTTTTAGACATAGGGTCTCCACTCCCTAGTCGCCTTTTGCCAACATAGGGTCTCCAATCCCTATTTAATATTATTTTAGACATAGGGTCTCCACTCCCTAGTTGAGATTATGTTAGACATAGGGTCTCTACTCCCTAGTTGAGATTATTCTAGACATAGGGTCTCCACTCCCTATTCACCTTTTGGCAACATAAGGTCTCCACACCCTAGTCACTTTTTGCCAACATAGGGTCTCCACTCCCTAGTCGCATTTTGCCAATATAAGGTCTCCACTCCCTAGTAGAGATTATTTTAGACATAGGGTCTCCACTCCCTAGTCGCCTTTTGCCAACATAGGGTCTCCACTCCCTAGTTGAGATTTTAGACATAGATTCTCCACTCCCTAGTCGCCTTTTGCCAACATAGGGTCTCCACTCCCTAGTTGACATTATTTTTAGACATAGGGTCTCCACTCCCTACTCGCTTTTTGCCAACGTAGTGTCTCCACTCCCTAGTCGCTTTTTGCCAACATAGGGTCTCCTCTCCCTAGTTGAGATTATTTTAGACATATGGTCTCCACTCCCTAGTCGCCTTTTGCCAACATAGGGTCTCCACCCCATAGTTGAGATTATTTTAGAATTAGGGTCTCCACTCCCTATTCGACTTTTGCCAATATAGTGTCTCCACTTCCTAGTTGAGATTATTTTACACATAGAGTCTCCACGATCTAGTCTCCTTTTGCCAACATAGGGTCTCCACTCCTTAGTTGAGATTATTTTAGATAGAGGGTCTCTTCTCCCTAGTCACCTTTTGGCAACATAGGGACTACACTCCCTTGCTGATATTATTTTAGACATAGGGTCTCCACTCCCTAGTCGCTTTTTGCAAGCATAGGGTCTCCACTCCCTAGTTGATATTATTTTAGACATAGGGTCTCCACTCCCTAGTCGCCTTTGCCATCATAGGGTCTCTATTCCCTAGTTGAGATTATTTTATACATAGGGTCTCCACTCCCTAGTTGAGATTATTTTAGAAATAGCGTCTCCACTCCCTAGTTGAGATTATTTTAGACATAGGGTCTCCACTCCCCAGTCGCCTTTTGCCAACATAGGGTCTCCACTCCCTAGTTAAGATTATTTTAGACATAGGGTCTCAACTTCCTAGTCGCTGTTTGCCATCATAAGGTCTCCACTCTCTAATTGAGATTGTTTTATGCATAGGGTCTCCACTCCCTAGTCCCCTTTTTCCATCATTGGGTCACCACACCCTAGTTGAGATTATTTTAGAAATAGCGTCTCCACTCCCTAGTTGAGATTATTTTAGACATAGGGTCTCCACTCCCTAGTCTCCTTTTACCAACATAGGGTCTGTACTCCCTAGTTGAAATTATTTTTAGACATAGGGTCTCCACTCCCTAGTCGCCTTTTGCCAACATAGGGTCTCCAATCCCTATTTGAGATTATTTTAGACATAGGGTCTCCACTCCCTAGTTGAGATTATGTTAGACATAGGGTCTCTACTCCCTAGTTGAGATTATTCTAGACATAGGGTCTCCACTCCCTATTCACCTTTTGGCAACATAAGGTCTCCACACCCTAGTCACTTTTTGCCAACATAGGGTCTCCACTCCCTAGTCGCATTTTGCCAATATAAGGTCTCCACTCCCTAGTAGAGATTATTTTAGACATAGGGTCTCCACTCCCTAGTCGCCTTTTGCCAGCATAGGGTCTCCACTCCCTAGTTGAAATTTTAGACATATATTCTCCACTCCCTAGTCGCCTTTTGTCTACATAGGTTTTCCACTCCCTAGTTGACATTATTTTTAGACATAGGGTCTCCACTCCCTAGTCTCTTTTTGCCAACATAGTGTCTCCACTCCTTAGTCGCTTTTTGCCAACATAGGGTCTCCTCTCCCTAGTTGAGATTATTTTAGACATATGGTCTCCACTCCCTAGTCGCCTTTTGCCAACATAGGGTCTCCACCCCTAGTTGAGATTATTTTAGAATTAGGGTCTCCACTCCCTATTCGACTTTTGCCAATATAGTGTCTCCACTCCCTAGTTGAGATTATTTTACACATAGAGTCTCCATTCCCTAGTCACCTTTTGCCAACATAGGGTCTCCACTCCTTAGTTGAGATTATTTTAGACAGAAGGTATCTTCTCCCTAGTCACCTTTTGGCAACATAGGGACTCCACTCCCTTGTTGATATTATTTTAGACATAGGGTCTCCACTCCCTAGTCGCTTTTTGCAAGCATAGGGTCTCCACTCCCTAGTTGATATTATTTTAGATATAGGGTCTCCACTCCCTAGTCGCCTTTTTCCATCATAGGGTCTCTATTCCCTAGTTGAGATTATTTTATACATAGGGTCTCCACTCCCTAGTTGAGATTATTTTAGAAATAGCGTCTCCACTCCCTAGTTGAGATTATTTTAGACATAGGGTCTCCACTCCCCAGTCGCCTTTTGCCAATATAGGGTCTCCACTCCCTAGTTAAGATTATTTTTGACATAGGGTCTCAACTTCCTAGTCGCCGTTAGCCATCATAAGGTCTCCACTCCCTAATTGAGATTATTTTATGCATAGTGTCTCCACTCCCTAGTCCCTTTTTGCCATCATAGGGTCACCACTTCCTAGTTGAGATTATTTTAGAAATAGCGTCTCCACTCCCTAGTTGAGATTATTTTAGACATAGGGTCTCCACTCCCTAGTCGCCTTTTACCAACATAGGGTCTGTACTCCCTAGTTGAAATTATTTTTAGACATAGGGTGTCCACTCCCTAGTCGCCTTTTGCCAACATAGGGTCTCCAATCCCTATTTGAGATTATTTTAGACATAGGGTCTCCACTCCCTAGTTGAGATTATGTTAGACATAGGGTCTCTACTCCCTAGTTGAGATTATTCTAGACATAGGGTCTCCACTCCCTATTCACCTTTTGGCAACATAAGGTCTCCACACCCTAGTCACTTTTTGCCAACATAGGGTCTCCACTCCCTAGTCGCATTTTGCCAATATAAGGTCTCCACTCCCTAGTAGAGATTATTTTAGACATAGGGTCTCCACTCCCTAGTCGTCTTTTGCCAACATAGGGTCTCCACTCCCTAGTTGAGATTTTAGACATAGATTCTCCACTCCCTAGTCGCCTTTTGCCAACATAGGGTCTCCACTCCCTAGTTGACATTATTTTTAGACATAGGGTCTCCACTCCCTAGTCGCTTTATGCCAACATAAGGTCTCCACTCCCTAGTTGAGATTATTTTAGACAGAAGGTCTCCACTCCCTAGTCGCCTTTTGGCAACATAGGGTCTCCAATCCCTAGTCGTTTTTTGACAACTTAGGGTCACCAGTCCCTAGTCGCTTTTTACCAACATATGGTCTCCACTCCATAGATTAGATTTTAGACATAAGGTTTTCACTCCCTATTCGCCTTTTGCCAACATAGAGTCTCCACTCCCTAGTTAAAATTATTTTAGACCTAGGGTTTCCACTCTTTAGTCGCCTTTTGCCAACATAGGGTCTCCACTCCCTTGTTGAGATTATTTTACACATAGGGTCTCCATTCCCTAGACGCCTTTTGCCAACATAGGGCCACACTCCCCAGTTGAGATTATTTTAGACATAGGGTCTCCACTCCCTTGTCGCCTTTTGGCAAATAGGGTCTCCACTCCCTATTCGCTTTTTGCCAAATTAGGTTCACCAGTCCCCAGTCGCCTTTTGCTAACATAAGGTCTCCACTCCCTAGTTGAGATTATTTTACACAGAGGGTCACCACTCCCCAGTCGCCTTTTGCCAACATAGGGTCTCCACTCCCTAGTTGAGATTATTTTAGACATAGGGTCTCCACTCCCTAGTCGCTTTTTGCCAATATAGTGTCTCCGCTCCCTAGTTGAGATTATTTTACACATAGAGTCTCCACTCCCTAGTCACCTTTTGCCAACATAGGGTCTCCACTCCTTAGTTGAGATTATTTTAGATAGAGGGTCTCTTCTCCCTAGTCACCTTTTGGCAACATAGGGACTCCACTCCCTTGTTGATATTATTTTAGACGTAGGGTCTCCACTCCCTAGTCGCTTTTTGCAAGCATAGGGTCTCCACTCCCTAGTTGATATTATTTTAGACATAGGGTCTCCACTCCCTAGTCGCCTTTTGCCATCATAGGGTCTCTATTCCCTAGTTGAGATTATTTTATACATAGGGTCTCCACTCCCTAGTTGAGATTATTTTAGAAATAGCGTCTCCACTCCCTAGTTGAGATTATTTTAGACATAGGGTCTCCACTCCCCAGTCGCCTTTTGCCAACATAGGGTCTCCACTCCCCAGTTAAGATTATTTTAGACATAGGGTCTCAACTTCCTAGTCGCCGTTTGCCATCATAAGGTCTCCACTCCCTAATTGAGATTATTTTATGCATAGGGTCTCCACTCCCTAGTCCCCTTTTGCAATCATAGGGTCACTACTCCCTAGTTGAGATTATTTTAGAAATAGCGTCTCCACGCCCTAGTTGAGATTATTTTAGACATAGTGTCTCCACTCCCCAGTCGCCTTTTGCCAACATAAGGTCTCCACACCCTATTTAAGATTATTTTAGACATAGGGTCTCAACTCCCTAGTCGCCTTTTGCCATCATAAGGTCACCACTCCCTAGTTGAGATTATTTTAGATATAGCGTCTCCACTCCCTAGTTGAGATTATTTTAGACATAGGGTTTCCACTCCCTAGTTGCCTTTTGCCAACATAGGTTCTCCACTCCCTAGTTGAGATTGTTTTAGACATAGGGTCTCCACTACCTAGTCACCTTTTAGAAACATACGGTCTGCACTCCCTAGTCGGTTTTTGCCAACTTAGGGTCTCCTATCCCTAGTCGCCTTTTGCTAACATAAGATCTTCACTCCCTAGTTGAGATTATTTTAGACATAGGGTATCCACTCCTTAGTCGTCTTTTGACAACATAGGGTCTCCACTCCCTAGTTTAGATTATTTTACACATAGGTTCTCCACTCCCTAGTTTAGATTATTTTACACATAGGGTATCCACTCCTTAGTCGCCTTTTGGCAACATAGGATCTCCACTCCCTAGTCGATTTTTGCCAACATAGGGTCTCCACACCCTAGTCGCCTTTTGGCAACATAAGGTCTCCACTCCCTAGTTGAGATTATTTTAGACAGAGGGTCTCACTCCCCAGTCGCCTCTGTGCAACATAGGGTCTCCAATCCCTAGTCGTTTTTTGACAACTTAGGGTCGCCAGTCCCTAGTCGCCTTTTGCCAACATATGGTATCCACTCCATAGTTTAGATTATAGACAAAGGGTTTTCACACCCTAGTTGCCTTTTGTCAACATAGAGTCTCCACTCCCTAGTTGAGATTATTTTAGACCTAGGGTCTCCACTCTCTAGTCGCCTTTTGCCAACATAGGGTCTCCACTCCCTTGTTGAGATTATTTTACACATAGGGTCTCCACTCCCTAGTCGCCTTTTGCCAACATAGGGTCACACTCCCTAGTTGAGATTATTTTAGACATAGGGTCTCCACTCCCTTGTCGCCTTTTGCCAACATAGGGTCTCCACTCCCTAGTCGCTTTTTGCCAAATTAGGGTCTCCACTCCCTAGTCGCCTTTTGCTAACATAAGGTCTCCACTCCCTAGTTGAGATTATTTTAGACAGAGGGTCACCACTCCGTGGTCGCCTTTTGCCAACGTAGGGTCTCCACTCCCTAGTTGAGATTTTAGATATAGGGTATCCATTCCCTAGCCATCTTTTGCCAACATAGGATCACCACTCCCTAGTTGAAATTATATTTAGACATAGGGTCTTCACTCCCTAGTCGCCTTTTGCCAACATATGGTCTCCACTTCCTAGTTGAGATTATTTTATACATAGGGTCTCCACTCCCCAGTCACCTTTTGCCAACATAGGGTCTCCACTCCCTAGTTGAGATTATTTTAGACATAGGGTCTCCACTCCCTAGTCGCCTTTTACCAACATAGGGTCTGCACTCCCTAGTCGCCTTTTACCAACATAGGGTCTGCACTCCATAGTTGAAATTATTTTTAGACATAGGGTCTCCACTCCCTAGTCGCCTTTTGCCAACATAGGGTCTCCACTCCCTAGTCGCTTTTTGCCAAATTAGGGTCTCCACTCCCTAGTCGCCTTTTGCCAACATAGGGTCTCCACTCCCTAGTCGCTTTTTGCCAAATTAGGGTCTCCACTCCCTAGTCGCCTTTTGCTAACATAAGGTCTCCACTCCCTAGTTGAGATTATTTTAGACAGAGGGTCACCACTCCGTGGTCGCCTTTTGCCAACATAGGGTCTCCACTCCCTAGTTGAGATTTTAGATATAGGGTATCCATTCCCTAGCCATCTTTTGCCAACATAGGATCACCACTCCCTAGTTGAAATTATATTTAGACATAGGGTCTTCACTCCCTAGTCGCCTTTTGCCAACATAGAATCTCCACTCCCTAGTTGAGATTATTTTAGACCTAGGGTCTCCACTCTCTAGTCGCCTTATGCCAACATAGGGTCCCCACTCCCTTGTTGAGATTATTTTACACATAGGGTCTCCACTCCCTAGTCGCCTTTTACCAACATAGGGTCTGCACTCCATAGTTGAAATTATTTTTAGACATAGGGTCTCCACTCCCTAGTCGCCTTTTGCCAACATAGGGTCTCCAATCCCTATTTGAGATTATTTTAGACATAGGGTATCCACTCCCTAGTTGAGATTATGTTAGACACAGGGTCTCCACTCCCTAGTTGAGATTATTTTAGACATAGGGTCTCCACTCCATAGTCGCTTTTTGCCGACATAGTATCTCCACTCCCTAGTTGAAATTATTTTAAACATAGGGTCTCCACTCCATAGTCTCTTTTTGACAATATAGGATATCCACTCCCTAGTAGAGATTATTTTAGACATAGGGTCTCCACTCCCTAGTCGCCTTTTGCCAACATAGGGTCTCCACTCACTAGTTGACATTATTTTTAGACATAGATTCTCCACTCCCTAGTCGCCTTGTGCCAACATAGGGTCTCTAGTACCTAGTTGACATTATTTTTAAACATAGGGTCTCCACTCCCTATTCGCCTTTTGCCAACATAGTGTCTCCACTCCCTAGTCAGTTTTTGCCAACATAGGGTCTCCTCTCCCTAGTTGAGATTATTTTAGACATATGGTCTCCACTCCCTAGTCGCCTTTTGATAACATAGGGTCTCCACTCCCTAGTTGAGATTATTTTAGAATTAGGGTCTCCACTCCCTATTCGACTTTTGCCAATATAGTGTATTCACTCCCTAGTTGAGATTTTTTTACACATAGAGTCTCCACTCCCTAGTCACCTTTTTCCAACATAGGGTCTCCACTCCTTAGTTGATATTATTTTAGACAGAGGGTCTCCACTCCCTAGTCACCTTTTGGCAACATAGGGACTCCACTCCCTTGTTGATATTATTTTAGACATAGGGTCTCCACTCCCTAGTCGCTTTTTGCCAGCATAGGGTCTCCACTCCCTAGTTGAGATTATTTTAGACATAGGGTCTCCACTCCCTAGTCGCCTTTTGCCATCATAGGGTCTCTATTCCCTAGTTGAGATTATTTTATACATAGGGTCTCCACTCCCTAGTTCAGATTATTTTAGAAATAGCATCTCCACTCCCTAGTTGAGATTATTTTAGACATAGGGTCTCCACTCCTTAGTTCAGATTATTTTAGACATAGGGTCTTTACTCCCTAGTCACCTTTTGGCAACATAGGGACTCCACTCCCTTGTTGATATTTTTTTAGACATAGGGTCTCCACTCCCTAGTCGCTTTTTGCCATCATAGGGTCTCTATTCCCTAGTTGAGATTATTTTATACATAGGGTCTCCACTCCCTAGTTCAGATTATTTTAGAAATAGCATCTCCACTCCCTAGTTGAGATTATTTTAGACATAGGGTCTCCACTCCCCTGTCGCCTTTTGCCAACATAGGGTCTCCACTCCCTAGTTGAGATTTTAGATATAGGGTATCCATTCCCTAGCCATCTTTTGCCAACATAGGATCACCACTCCCTAGTTGAAATTATATTTAGACATAGGGTCTTCACTCCCTAGTCGCCTTTTGCCAACATATGGTCTCCACTTCCTAGTTGAGATTATTTTATACATAGGGTCTCCACTCCCCAGTCACCTTTTGCCAACATAGGGTCTCCACTCCCTAGTTGAGATTATTTTAGACATAGGGTCTCCACTCCCTAGTCGCCTTTTACCAACATAGGGTCTGCACTCCCTAGTCGCCTTTTACCAACATAGGGTCTGCACTCCATAGTTGAAATTATTTTTAGACATAGGGTCTCCACTCCCTAGTCGCCTTTTGCCAACATAGGGTCTCCACTCCCTAGTCGCTTTTTGCCAAATTAGGGTCTCCACTCCCTAGTCGCCTTTTGCCAACATAGGGTCTCCACTCCCTAGTCGCTTTTTGCCAAATTAGGGTCTCCACTCCCTAGTCGCCTTTTGCTAACATAAGGTCTCCACTCCCTAGTTGAGATTATTTTAGACAGAGGGTCACCACTCCGTGGTCGCCTTTTGCCAACATAGGGTCTCCACTCCCTAGTTGAGATTTTAGATATAGGGTATCCATTCCCTAGCCATCTTTTGCCAACATAGGATCACCACTCCCTAGTTGAAATTATATTTAGACATAGGGTCTTCACTCCCTAGTCGCCTTTTGCCAACATAGAATCTCCACTCCCTAGTTGAGATTATTTTAGACCTAGGGTCTCCACTCTCTAGTCGCCTTATGCCAACATAGGGTCCCCACTCCCTTGTTGAGATTATTTTACACATAGGGTCTCCACTCCCTAGTCGCCTTTTACCAACATAGGGTCTGCACTCCATAGTTGAAATTATTTTTAGACATAGGGTCTCCACTCCCTAGTCGCCTTTTGCCAACATAGGGTCTCCAATCCCTATTTGAGATTATTTTAGACATAGGGTATCCACTCCCTAGTTGAGATTATGTTAGACACAGGGTCTCCACTCCCTAGTTGAGATTATTTTAGACATAGGGTCTCCACTCCATAGTCGCTTTTTGCCGACATAGTATCTCCACTCCCTAGTTGAAATTATTTTAAACATAGGGTCTCCACTCCATAGTCTCTTTTTGCCAATATAGGATATCCACTCCCTAGTAGAGATTATTTTAGACATAGGGTCTCCACTCCCTAGTCGCCTTTTGCCAACATAGGGTCTCCACTCACTAGTTGACATTATTTTTAGACATAGATTCTCCACTCCCTAGTCGCCTTGTGCCAACATAGGGTCTCTAGTACCTAGTTGACATTATTTTTAAACATAGGGTCTCCACTCCCTATTCGCCTTTTGCCAACATAGTGTCTCCACTCCCTAGTCAGTTTTTGCCAACATAGGGTCTCCTCTCCCTAGTTGAGATTATTTTAGACATATGGTCTCCACTCCCTAGTCGCCTTTTGATAACATAGGGTCTCCACTCCCTAGTTGAGATTATTTTAGAATTAGGGTCTCCACTCCCTATTCGACTTTTGCCAATATAGTGTATTCACTCCCTAGTTGAGATTTTTTTACACATAGAGTCTCCACTCCCTAGTCACCTTTTTCCAACATAGGGTCTCCACTCCTTAGTTGATATTATTTTAGACAGAGGGTCTCCACTCCCTAGTCACCTTTTGGCAACATAGGGACTCCACTCCCTTGTTGATATTATTTTAGACATAGGGTCTCCACTCCCTAGTCGCTTTTTGCCAGCATAGGGTCTCCACTCCCTAGTTGAGATTATTTTAGACATAGGGTCTCCACTCCCTAGTCGCCTTTTGCCATCATAGGGTCTCTATTCCCTAGTTGAGATTATTTTATACATAGGGTCTCCACTCCCTAGTTCAGATTATTTTAGAAATAGCATCTCCACTCCCTAGTTGAGATTATTTTAGACATAGGGTCTCCACTCCTTAGTTCAGATTATTTTAGACATAGGGTCTTTACTCCCTAGTCACCTTTTGGCAACATAGGGACTCCACTCCCTTGTTGATATTTTTTTAGACATAGGGTCTCCACTCCCTAGTCGCTTTTTGCCATCATAGGGTCTCTATTCCCTAGTTGAGATTATTTTATACATAGGGTCTCCACTCCCTAGTTCAGATTATTTTAGAAATAGCATCTCCACTCCCTAGTTGAGATTATTTTAGACATAGGGTCTCCACTCCCCTGTCGCCTTTTGCCAACATAGGGTCTCCACTCCCTAGTTGAGATTTTAGATATAGGGTATCCATTCCCTAGCCATCTTTTGCCAACATAGGATCACCACTCCCTAGTTGAAATTATATTTAGACATAGGGTCTTCACTCCCTAGTCGCCTTTTGCCAACATATGGTCTCCACTTCCTAGTTGAGATTATTTTACACAAAGGGTCTCCACTCCCTAGTCGCCTTTTACCAACATAGGGTCTGCACTCCATAGTTGAAATTATTTTTAGACATAGGGTCTCCACTCCCTAGTCGCCTTTTGCCAACATAGGGTCTCCAATCCCTATTTGAGATTATTTTAGACATAGGGTATCCACTCCCTAGTTGAGATTATGTTAGACACAGGGTCTCCACTCCCTAGTTGAGATTATTTTAGACATAGGGTCTCCACTCCATAGTCGCTTTTTGCCGACATAGTATCTCCACTCCCTAGTTGAAATTATTTTAAACATAGGGTCTCCACTCCATAGTCTCTTTTTGCCAATATAGGATATCCACTCCCTAGTAGAGATTATTTTAGACATAGGGTCTCCACTCCCTAATCGCCTTTTGCCAACATAGGGTCTCCACTCACTAGTTGACATTATTTTTAGACATAGATTCTCCACTCCCTAGTCGCCTTGTGCCAACATAGGGTCTCTAGTACCTAGTTGACATTATTTTTAAACATAGGGTCTCCACTCCCTATTCGCCTTTTGCCAACATAGTGTCTCCACTCCCTAGTCAGTTTTTGCCAACATAGGGTCTCCTCTCCCTAGTTGAGATTATTTTAGACATATGGTCTCCACTCCCTAGTCGCCTTTTGATAACATAGGGTCTCCACTCCCTAGTTGAGATTATTTTAGAATTAGGGTCTCCACTCCCTATTCGACTTTTGCCAATATAGTGTATTCACTCCCTAGTTGAGATTATTTTACACATAGAGTCTCCACTCCCTAGTCACCTTTTTCCAACATAGGGTCTCCACTCCTTAGTTGAGATTATTTTAGACAGAGGGTCTCCACTCCCTAGTCACCTTTTGGCAACATAGGGACTCCACTCCCTTGTTGATATTATTTTAGACATAGGGTCTCCACTCCCTAGTCGCTTTTTGCCAGCATAGGGTCTCCACTCCCTAGTTGAGATTATTTTAGACATAGGGTCTCCACTCCCTAGTCGCCTTTTGCCATCATAGGGTCTCTATTCCCTAGTTGAGATTATTTTATACATAGGGTCTCCACTCCCTAGTTCAGATTATTTTAGAAATAGCATCTCCACTCCCTAGTTGAGATTATTTTAGACATAGGGTCTCCACTCCCCTGTTCAGATTATTTTAGACATAGGGTCTTTACTCCCTAGTCACCTTTTGGCAACATAGGGACTCCACTCCCTTGTTGATATTTTTTTAGACATAGGGTCTCCACTCCCTAGTCGCTTTTTGCCATCATAGGGTCTCTATTCCCTAGTTGAGATTATTTTATACATAGGGTCTCCACTCCCTAGTTCAGATTATTTTAGAAATAGCATCTCCACTCCCTAGTTGAGATTATTTTAGACATAGGGTCTCCACTCCCCTGTCGCCTTTTGCCAACATAGGGTCTCCACTCCCTAGTTAAGGTTATTTTAGACATAGGGTCTCAACTCCCTAGTCGCCTTTTGCCATCATAAGGTCTCCACTCCCTAGTTGAGATTATTTTATGCATAGGGTCTCCACTCCCTAGTCCCCTTTTGCCATAATAAGGTCACCACTCACTAGTTGAGCTTATTTTAGAAATAGCGTCTCCACTCCCTAGTTGAGATTATTTTAGACATAGTGTCTCCACTCCTTATTCACCTTTTGCCAACATAGGGTCTCCACTCCTTAGTTGAGATTATTTTAGACAGAGGGTCTCAACTCCCTAGTCACCTTTTGCCATCATAAGGTCTCCACTCCCTAGTTGAGATTATTTTATACATAGGTTGTCCACTCCCTAGTCCCCTTTTGCCATCATAGGGTCATCACCCCTAGTTGAGATTATTTTAGATATAGCGCCTCCACTCCCTAGTTGAGATTATTTTAGACATAGGGTTTCCACTCCTTAGTCGCCTTTTGCCAACATAGGTTCTCCACTCCCTAGTTGAGATTGTTTTAGACATAGGGTCTCCACTCCCTAGTCGCCTTTTGGAAATATAGGGTCTGCACTCCCTAGTCGGTTTTTGCCAACTTAGGGTCTCCTATCCCTAGTAGCCTTTTGCCAATATAAGATCTTCACTCCCTAGTTGAGATTATTTTAGACATAGGGTATCCACTCCTTAGTCGTCTTTTGCCAACATAGGGTCTCCACTCCCTAGTTGAGATTATATTAGACATAGGGTCTCCACTCCGTAGTCGCCTGTTGCCAACATAGGGTCTCCACTCCCTAGTTTATATTATTTTACACATAGTGTCTCCACTTCCTAGTTTAGATCATTTTACACATAGGGTCTCCACTCCTTAGTCGCCTTTTGGCAACATATGATCTCCACTCCCTAGTCGGTTTTTCCCAACATAGGGTCTCCACTCCCTAGTCGCCTTTTGGCAACATAAGGTCTCCACTCCGTAGTTGAGATTATTTTTGACAAAGGATCTCCACTCCCTAGTCACCTTTTGGCAACATAGGGTCTCCAATCCCTAGTCGTTTTTTGACAACTTAGGATCTCCAGTCCCTAGTCGCCTTTTGCCAACATATGGTCTCCACTCCATAGTTTAGATTTTAGACATAGGGTTTTCACTCCCTAGTCGCCTTTTGCCAACATAGAATCTCCACTCCCTAGTTGAGATTATTTTAGACCTAGGGTCTCCACACTCTAGTCGCCTTATGCCAACATAGGGTCTCCACTCCCTTGTTGAGATTATTTTACACATAGGGTCTCCACTCCCTAGTTTCCTTTTGCCAACATAGGGTCACACTCCCTAGTTGAGATTATTTAAGACATAGGGTTTCCACTCCCTTATCGCCTTTTGGCAACATATGGTCTCCACTCCCTAGTCACTTTTTGCCAACTTAGGGTCTCCACTCTCTAGTCGCCTTTTGCTAACATAAGGTCTCCATTCCCTAATTGAGATTATTTTAGACAGAGGGTTACCACTCCGTAGTTGCCTTTTGCCAACATAGGGTCTCCACTCCCTAGTTGAGATTTTAGATATAGGGACTCCATTCCCTAGCTATCTTTTGCCAACATAGGATCACCACTCCCTAGTTGAAATTATATTTAGACATAGGGTCTTCACTCCCTAGTCGCCTTTTGCCAACATAGGGTCTCTACTTCCTAGTTCAGATAATTTTATACATAGGGTCTACACTCCCCAGTCCCCTTTTGCCAACATAGGGTCTCCACTCCCTAGTTGAGATTATTTTAGACATAGGGTCTCCACTCCCTAGTCGCCTTTTACAAACATAGGGTCTCCACTCCCTAGTTGAAATTATTTTGAGACATAGGGTCTCCGCTCCCTAGTCGCCTTTTGCCAACATAGGGTCTCCATTCCCTATTTAAGATTATTTTAGACATAGGCTCTCCACTCCCTAGTTGAGATTATGTTAGACATAGGGTCTTCACTCCCTAGTTGAGATTATTTTAGACATATGGTATCCACTCCCTAGTCACCTTTTGGCAACATAAGGTCTCCACACCCTAGTCGCTTTTTGCCAACATAGGGTCTCCACTCCCTAGTCGCATTTTGCCAACATAAGGTCTCCACTCCCTAGTTGAGATTATTTTTAGACATAGGGTATCCACTCCCTAGTCGCTTTTTGCCGACATGGTATATCCACTCCCTAGTTGAAAATATTTTATACATAGGGTCTCCACTCCATAGTCGCCTTTTGCCAACATAGGGTCTCCACTCCCTAGTAGAGATTATTTTAGACATAGGGTCTCCACTCCCTAGTCGCCTTTTGCCAACATAGGGTCTCCACTCCCTAGTTGAGATTTTAGACATAGATTCTCCACTCCCTAGTCGCCTTTTGCCAACATAGGGTCTCCAGTACCTAGTTGACATTATTTTTAGACATAGGGTCTCCACTCCCTATTCGCCTTTTGCCAACATAGTGTGTCCACTCCCTAGTCACTTTTTGCCAACATAGGGTCTCCTCTCCCTAGTTGAGATTATTTTAGACATATGGTCTCCACTCCCTAGTCGCCTTTTGATAACATAGGGTCTCCACTCCCTAGTTGAGATTATTTTAGAATTAGGGTCTCCACTCCCTATTCGACTTTTGCCAATATAGTGTATTCACTCCCTAGTTGAGATTATTTTACCCATAGAGTCTCCACTCCCTAGTCACCTTTTGGCAACATAGGGTCTCCAATCCCTAGTCGTTTTTTGACAACTTAGGATCTCCAGTCCCTAGTTGCCTTTTGCCAACATATGGTCTCCACTCCATAGTTTAGATTTTAGACATAGGGTTTTCACTCCCTAGTCGCCTTTTGCCAACATAGAATCTCCACTCCCTAGTTGAGATTATTTTAGACCTAGGGTCTCCACACTCTAGTCGCCTTATGCCAACATAGGATCTCCACTCCCTTGTTGAGATTATTTTACACATAGGGTCTCCACTCCCTAGTTTCCTTTTGCCAACATAGGGTCACACTCCCTAGTTGAGATTATATTAGACATAGGGTTTCCACTCCCTTATCGCCTTTTGGCAACATATGGTCTCCACTCCCTAGTCACTTTTTGCCAACTTAGGGTCTCCACTCCCTAGTCGCCTTTTGCTAACATAAGGTCTCCATTCCCTAATTGAGATTATATTAGACAGAGGGTTACCACTCCGTAGTTGCCTTTTGCCAACATAGGGTCTCCACTCCCTAGTTGAGATTTTAGATATAGGGACTCCATTCCCTAGCTATCTTTTGCCAACATAGGATCACCACTCCCTAGTTGAAATTATATTTAGACATAGGGTCTTCACTCCCTAGTCGCCTTTTGCCAACATAGGGTCTCTACTTCCTAGTTGAGATAATTTTATACATAGGGTCTACACTCCCCAGTCGCCTTTTGCCAACATAGGGTCTCCACTCCCTAGTTGAGATTATTTTAGACATAGGGTCTCCACTCCCTAGTCGCCTTTTACAAACATAGGGTCTCCACTCCCTAGTTGAAATTATTTTTAGACATAGGGTCTCCGCTCCCTATTCGCCTTTTGCCAACATAGGGTCTCCAATCCCTATTTGAGATTATTTTAGACATAGGCTCTCCACTCCCTAGTTGAGATTATGTTAGACATAGGGTCTTCACTCCCTAGTTGAGATTATTTTAGACATATGGTATCCACTCCCTAGTCACCCTTTGGCAACATAAGGTCTCCACACCCTAGTCGCTTTTTGCCAACATAGGGTCTCCACTCCCTAGTCGCATTTTGCCAACATAAGGTCTCCACTCCCTAGTTGAGATTATTTTTAGACATAGGGTATCCACTCCATAGTCGCTTTTTGCCGACATGGTATATCCACTCCCTAGTTGAAAATATTTTATACATAGGGTCTCCACTCCATAGTCGCCTTTTGCCAACATAGGGTCTCCACTCCCTAGTAGAGATTATTTTAGACATAGGGTCTCCACTCCCTAGTTGCCTTTTGCCAACATAGGGTCTCCACTCCCTAGTTGAGATTTTAGACATAGATTCTCCACTCCCTAGTCGCCTTGTGCCAACATAGGGTCTCTAGTACCTAGTTGACATTATTTTTAGACATAGGGTCTCCACTCCCTATTCGCCTTTTGCCAACATAGTGTCTCCACTCCCTAGTCACTTTTTGCCAACATAGGGTCTCCTCTCCCTAGTTGAGATTATTTTAGACATATGGTCTCCACTCCCTAGTCGCCTTTTGATAACATAGGGTCTCCACTCCCTAGTTGAGATTATTTTAGAATTAGGGTCTCCACTCCCTATTCGACTTTTGCCAATATAGTGTATTCACTCCCTAGTTGAGATTATTTTACACATAGAGTCTCCACTCCCTAGTCACCTTTTGGCAACATAGGGTCTCCAATCCCTAGTCGTTTTTTGACAACTTAGGATCTCCAGTCCCTAGTCGCCTTTTGCCAACATATGGTCTCCACTCCATAGTTTAGATTTTAGACATAGGGTTTTCACTCCCTAGTCGCCTTTTGCCAACATAGAATCTCCACTCCCTAGTTGAGATTATTTTAGACCTAGGGTCTCCACACTCTAGTCGCCTTATGCCAACATAGGGTCTCCACTCCCTTGTTGAGATTATTTTACACATAGGGTCTCCACTCCCTAGTTTCCTTTTGCCAACATAGGGTCACACTCCCTAGTTGAGATTATTTTAGACATAGGGTTTCCACTCCCTTATCGCCTTTTGGCAACATATGGTCTCCACTCCCTAGTCACTTTTTGCCAACTTAGGGTCTCCACTCCCTAGTCGCCTTTTCCTAACATAAGGTCTCCATTCCCTAATTGAGATTATTTTAGACAGAGGGTTACCACTCCGTAGTTGCCTTTTGCCAACATAGGGTCTCCACTCCCTAGTTGAGATTTTAGATATAGGGACTCCATTCCCTAGCTATCTTTTGCCAACATAGGATCACCACTCCCTAGTTGAAATTATATTTAGACATAGGGTCTTCACTCCCTAGTCGCCTTTTGCCAACATAGGGTCTCTACTTCCTAGTTGAGATAATTTTAGACATAGGGTCTCCACTCCCTAGTCGCCTTTTGCCAACATAGGGTCTCCACTCCCTAGTTGAGATTATTTTAGACATAGGGTCTCCACTCCCTAGTCGCCTTTTACAAACATAGGGTCTCCACTCCCTAGTTGAAATTATTTTTAGACATAGGGTCTCCGCTCCCTAGTCGCCTTTTGCTAACATAGGGTCTCCAATCCCTATTTGAGATTATTTTAGACATAGGCTGTCCACTCCCTAGTTGAGATTATGTTAGACATAAGGTCTTCACTCCCTAGTTGAGATTATTTTAGACATATGGTATCCACTCCCTAGTCACCTTTTGGCAACATAAGGTCTCCACACCCTAGTCGCTTTTTGCCAACATAGGGTCTCCACTCCCTAGTCGCATTTTGCCAACATAAGGTCTCCACTCCCTAGTTGAGATTATTTTTAGACATAGGGTATCCACTCCCTAGTCGCTTTTTGCCGACATGGTATATCCACTCCCTAGTTGAAAATATTTTATACATAGGGTCTCCACTCCATAGTCGCCTTTTGCCAACATAGGGTCTCCACTCCCTAGTAGAGATTATTTTAGACATAGGGTCTCCACTCCCTAGTTGCCTTTTGCCAACATAGGGTCTCTAGTACCTAGTTGACATTATTTTTAGACATAGGGTCTCCACTCCCTATTCGCCTTTTGCCAACATAGTGTCTCCACTCCCTAGTCACTTTTTGCCAACATAGGGTCTCCTCTCCCTAGTTGAGATTATTTTAGACATATGGTCTCCACTCCCTAGTCGCCTTTTGATAACATAGGGTCTCCACTCCCTAGTTGAGATTATTTTAGAATTAGGGTCTCCACTCCCTATTCGACTTTTGCCAATATAGTGTATTCACTCCCTAGTTGAGATTATTTTACACATAGAGTCTCCACTCCCTAGTCACCTTTTGCCAACATAGGGTCTCCACTCCTTAGTTGAGATTATTTTAGACAGAGGGTCTCTACTCCCTAGTCACCTTTTGGCAACATAGGGACTCCACTCCCTTGTTGAGATTATTTTAGACATAGGGTCTCCACTCCCTAGTCGCCTTTTGCCATCATAGGGTCTCTATTCCCTAGTTGAGATTATTTTATGCATAGGGTCTCCACTCCCTAGTTCAGATTATTTTAGAAATAGCGTCTCCACTCCCTAGTTGAGATTATTTTAGACATAGGGTCTCCACTCCCCTGTCGCCTTTTGCCAACATAGGGTCTCCACTCCCTAGTTAAGGTTATTTTAGACATAGGGTCTCAACTCCCTTGTCGCCTTTTGCCATTATAAGGTCTCCACTCCCTAGTTGAAATTATTTTATGCATAGGGTCTCCACTCTCTAGTCCCCTTTTGCCATAATAGGGTCACCACTCACTAGTTGAGCTTATTTTAGAAATAGCGTCTCCACTCCCTAGTTGAGATTATTTTAGACATAGTGTCTCCACTCCTTAGTCACCTTTTGCCAACATAGGGTCTCCACTCCTTAGTTGAGATTATTTTAGACAGAGGGTCTCAACTCCCTAGTCACCTTTTGCTATCATAAGGTCTCCACTCCCTAGTTGTGATTATTTTATACATAGGTTCTCCACTCTCTAGTCCCCTTTTGCTATCATAGGGTCACCACCCCTAGTTGAGATTATTTTAGATATAGCTCCTCCACTCCCTAGTTGAGATTATTTTAGACATAGGGTTTCCACTCCCTAGTCGCCTTTTGCCAACATAGGTTCTCCACTCCCTAGTTGAGATTGTTTTAGACATAGGGTCTCCACTCCCTAGTCGCCTTTTGGAAATATAGGGTCTGCAATCCCTAGTCGGTTTTTGCCAACTTAGGGTCTCCTATCCCTAGTAGCCTTTTGCCAACATAAGATCTTCACTCCCTAGTTGAGATTATTTTAGACATAGGGTATCCACTCCTTAGTCGTCTTTTGCCAACATAGGGTCTCCACTCCCTAGTTGAGATTATATTAGACATAAGGGTCTCCACTCCGTAGTCGCCTGTTGCCAACATAGGGTCTCCACTCCCTAGTTTATATTATTTTACACATAGGGTCTCCACTCCCTAGTTTAGATTATTTTACACATAGGGTCTCCACTCCTTAGTCGCCTTTTGGCAACATATGATCTCCACTCCCTAGTCGGTTTTTCCCAACATAGGGTCTCCACTCCCTAGTCGCCTTTTGGCAACATAAGGTCTCCACTCCGTAGTTGAGATTATTTTTGACAAAGGATCTCCACTCCCTAGTCACCTTTTGGCAACATAGGGTCTCCAATCCCTAGTCGTTTTTTGACAACTTAGGGTCTCCAGTCCCTAGTCGCCTTTTGCCAACATATGGTCTCCACTCCATAGTTTAGATTTTAGACATAGGGTTTTCACTCCCTAGTCGCCTTTTGCCAACATAGAATCTCCACTCCCTAGTTGAGATTATTTTAGACCTAGGGTCTCCACTCTCTAGTCGCCTTATGCCAACATAGGGTCTCCACTCCCTTGTTGAGATTATTTTACACATAGGGTCTCCACTCCCTAGTTGCCTTTTGCCAACATAGGGTCACACTCCCTAGTTGAGATTATTTTAGACATAGGGTGTCCACTCCCTTATCGCCTTTTGGCAACATAGGGTCTCCACTCCCTAGTCACTTTTTGCCAACTTAGGGTCTCCTTGTTGGTACTTCTAATATTTTGTCTATACTTAGATCCAATTCTTTTCCTTTTATTTGTTCAAATATATTAGCGTCAAATATTATTTTTTGTTCTGAAGATTGTTCATCTTGGTGTTCTTCTTGTTGTATAATTTGTATATCTTTTTCAGTCATAATTTTCTTCATCTGACTCTTCTATATCCTTGTTTATTTCATTTTCAGAGAACTCGTTTTCTGAGATCTCATATATGCTGTCAGGAAGGAGGACATCCTCAGACATCCTCACCCTTACCTTCTCTCTCTAATATTCTCTCTTATCTTCTCTCTTGTAAGAAATATCTGAGTTAATTACAAGTATCTAAAACAGCTATGGAGCATTCAAACGAGTTACAAAACCAGGTAAGTTTATTTATAATCATGTTTAACTAAACTCTTATATTCCTTATAATCTCTTAAATATCATAATTGTTTATCATGTTATAGTACTGTTATAAAGAACATCTTGAGAAAGTTTGCCTGTCTAATAATGCTGAGAGTAGTTAAGCCCAGACTATGCCATCCTAAAGTGGAAACCAGTAGGCAAGGAAGCCGTTTAGGGGAGTACACAGAGTTGAGGCGCTGTTAGGGTAAATGATTGAAGCATGAAAAACATGGTAGTGACCAGAAAAGATTGTTCAGTATAACTTATTAAAATATGATAAATTCTATGATAAACAAAGAGGTTAGAGGGAATATGTTTAGTAAACACATGATAAGGATAAATAATAAATCTAAATGAACAACCACACGTATTTATTAGAAGAAAATATTGACTACAAAATACTTATGTTATATATCTTTAAGAGACTTAATAACGATGTTAAAAGAAAAATTTACGATATTTTAGTTACTTTTGAAATAATATATGTAATGGAACAAGCATTTACAGAACTAATTGTATCACATGAAATAGATATATTAGATCTATATGAACTAGATTTATATTCAGACTAATGATCACATATCAAGTTAATAAAATCTTTTTATAAATGAAACATAACACTTTTCATTATATAAGATTCTATAATACCCAGAAATGGAAACTTCTTAAAAACCTCAGTAACATAAATAGAAAAATAGATTGTGTTAAATACAATATTAAAACCTGCAAAGATATTATTAGATATAATAAATTACGTAATAAAGCTTTATTAACTATAGAAAATGAAATTGAATTTTATGAAGATAAACTTGAAAGTTATCAACACAGAAAAGAAATAACACTGAGAAATATAGAAACCATGGATATATGTATCAACAGGTATACATCTTCGGTTTTTGGTAATTTACAATCTTTGGCTAAGTGTCCTAGCTTTCCACAATTATAGCAAGTACATTCTGTTAGTTTTTTCTTTTTCCTATATGGTTTTTTATGTTTATAATTTTTTACATAATATCTTCTTCTTGGTTTCCTATATTTATACTTTGAATATTTTGATTTAAATTTCTTTTTCTTTCCTTCTTTTTTGTAATATTTATCTGTGCAGCCAAATTGGGGTGCTATTCTACTTTTGCAACATGCCAAATTTTTTACTAATATTTTTTCCATTTTCATGTTTTCTTTATATTTTTCACATAATTCTATAAACCAGTTTTGTAGAAATTTTATCCTTACTCCTAATGTATCTGCTAGTCCTGCTTCGTTCCAACTTTTTATTATTTTTGAGCTAAAGGGTTCTGGTAATTTTGTAAAATATAATTTTCTTATCTCTTTACTTTCATCTGGACTATATGTTCCTTTATAATAATAGTCTCTAAATGCACAAGTATATTCATCTATATAACACATATTACATATTGCTAATTTTGTCATTAAATTTCTATTTGTAATTTTTTCTTTATTTTGTTCTTCTACTTCTGTTGTCATACTACTAAATTCATTTCTTATTGCTATTTCATATTTATTTAATATATCTGTAACTGTTGTTGTAGTTGTACCGTCAAGTTTTTTATTACTCCTTAATGTGTCTAAGCTTTCACTTGATAAATTTTGTAACCATAATTTTACAGTTCCTATTAATGTTCTTTCTATATATCCTGGTGTTTCCGTTATTGTTATTTTATTATCTATTAGTTGTTTTGAGATATATCCTATCCATAATTGTATTGTTTTATTTATATCTGCTACACAATCTAGATCTAAAAAATTATATTGTTCAGTTATCTGTCTTGGTGCCCATTTCTTATTTAACCTTTTATCCCATAATGTTTTGTTTCTGTCATATGCATCATAACTTACTATGTAATAGGTTGGGTTTAATTGTTTTGGATTTTTTATTCCTGATATGCTTGGTTTATCTTCGTTCATATCTCCTGTATTTATTTCTGGGTTTATTTTTATCTTTTCTGTTTTTTCTATAAGTTCTGTGTATGTTTCACTTGTTTCTGAATAGTTTTCTCCTAGTTCTGTGTCTTTATCACTTTGGTCATTTATTTCGTTTATACTTATTTTTGATGGACTCTCCTGTACTTCTTCTAACTGTAATTTGAATCTTTCTATCTCATTTGTTAGTTTTAGTTCTTCTTCTTCTTCTTTACGTTTTCCTTTTCTTTTAGTTTATTTGCATACATCTGTTTTAGCATCTCTAATTCTTTTTCTAATTCTGTTATTTTAGTGTTTTTTACTTCCTCTATCTGTTGTATTTTTTCTTTAGCTTGCTGTTGTATTTCTTTAATCTCTCGTTTTCTATCTATTTCTTCGTTTTCTTTTGTTATTCTAACCATGGCGGTTAAACTATCCTCTAGTTTTACAGTTTCTTTTTCTAACATTAAGTTTAGGTTATTTCCTATTTTTTTATATCTTCTTCCTAAGTTAGAAAATATTATTGTTATTTTTAATCCTTCTGGATTCTCATATGTTTTCTCTTCTAATGCGAATTCTTCTTTATTCATCTTTTATCCTTTAGATAACAAACATATTTATATTCTGTTTTAGATATGATATCGATTAATTTGGACAGCCTAGCTTTGTTTATTTTTGTGATACTTAAGTATTCATATTCTATATATAGTTTCTTTAGTTTCTTCCTAATTTTCTGTGATTTCTTAGTTATTTTGATTGTTTCACTGTTTTGCGGGTTTGTACTATTAATGTCAGTGTTATTTTTCATAATTTGCTTTTAATATAAATGTTTATTTTTCATAGCTCTGATACCAATTTGGGGGTGGTTGTTTGAGTTCATCTGGTTGTTTGAGTTCATCTTATAATTTGGGGGTGGTTGTTTTAGTTCATCTTATTTTTCATAGGATCTTTTTTATGTAGTTGTGGAATTAAATGCTTTTTCATGATTATCTGTAGCTAACGAAATTAACCTTGAAATTTCTTTTATATTATCAAGTGTGTATTCTAATTAATTAATATCTTTAGTTTTTTGGTATTCTTCTATATTTTTTTCTAATATTATTTTTGACATATTTATATGTTTTAGAATTTCTAACCAGTACTTAAAATATTTGTAACTATCAATTTTTGATTTGTTCATATTAATACTGAGATGTATACCTGTTGATACATATATCCATGGTTTGTCCTCCTTCCTCGGATTTACATTCTATATAAAGAAAATTAAAACGACTCTTACTGTTTACAAATGACTCCTACTATTCATGAACGACCTTTACTGTTCATGATTATGACATATACTATTTACTTTATGACTCTTACTATTCATGAACGACCTTTACTGTTCATGATTATGACATATACTATTTACTTTATGACTCTTACTATTCATGAACGACCTTTACTGTTCATGAATGCGACTAGTACTATTTACTTTACATTATATGTTTCCAGTAGCTGTCTTCTTCTTTTGTCTTCTTGTTGATACCTTCATTCTAGTTGGACTTCTGGTACATAGTTATCATCTCCGTTGCACTTTGAACATATGTGGTCTGGATATTTGTGTCCTACTAGTTTGCAGTATCTTGTTAATAACTCGTTTGAAATAAATTCTTTTTTCAATGCTCTGGTAGCTGGTTGCATTTCTGGCTTTAATAATGATAAAATCCATTTCTGGACTTCATCCATATCTCCTTGTCGTAGTTCCTTCGAGTTGGCATATATCATCAATTGGTCTCTGGAATAGTAGCTCCAGATAGCATTTCCTTGTAGATAATTGTTAGCTAGTTCTTGAATGATAGTTGCTATACCAATTATTCTTTTATTAGCATAGAAACTTGGTATCTCCATTTTCTGTATCTCCGGTTGTTTCTCTATCTCTTCCGGTATTATCATATCTCGTGTTAGTCCTATTTTTATCACCTGTATTATGGGTTTTATTTCATCATATAGTATTTCCGCTGGTGCTGTATAGAATTTGATGAAGAATAGGTTGCCTTTTGTAATTCTCTTGAAGGTGACAAATGCTTTGTATAGCTCTGGTATTCCAATTATTTCTTCTCCATCATGGGTATATACTGTGCTGAGTAGTCCGTAGTTGTAACATGTTTTTACTAGGTTTGCTTTTGTTTTTGGCTGGGCTATAAGCCTATTATATCCATGTAGTTTTTGGGTCACATAATCTTGTGTTGGATCTGTAGTAGTTGTTGATCTAGGGTTTAGGTTCAGAAATGTCTGGATTTTATATATATTCTCAATATATGTTTGAGTAATATGGTTATATACCTTTTTGTTGTGGTGTAGGCTATTAGCATAGGTTGAAGTTTGTGGGGCTATAACTATTGCTTCTCTTGGCTTTTTTGATGTAATCGGCTTATCAAATACGGTATTTAGGTTTACATTGATATGTGGCTTTTTGCTAACTTGTTTGCTTGTACCTGCAGCTGTATATAAAGCAACTGTGTTATGGGTTTTTTGGAGTTTCCCAACGTCTCCTTCTACCTCTGGAAGTTTAGAGTCTTCCGATTGACTTAGCTCCGCATTTTTATAGTCATGCTGCTGACTTTCTAGCTGTTGTAATCTTTTTCCCATACTCTCCATCTGTAAGGATAGAGTAGTAAGGATTGTAAATATGTCTTTTGATTCTTGGCTTTCATCTGTTTGGGTACCTTTGTCTTGATAGGTAGTCTGCAATAACATTCTTGTCAGTCTGTATTACTTCAATTGTAAATGTAAAATTTTGTATATTTAATACAAGTCTCCTTATTTCCTTTGTAGTTACTGAATCCTGTACTTTCCGAGTTATCCACCATTTTACTTGTGTATTATCTGTTCTTACTATAAATTTGTTATAAACAATATATGGCTCAAATGCTAACAAACATTTATATAATCCAAATAGTTCTTTCCTATTTATTTCCCATTTTAATTGTGGTTCCGTGTATGATCCGGAATAATATCTACAATGGTGTTCAATTTTTTCATTATCATATTTATATTTTAGAACTCCTCCGTAGCTGTGATCACTAGAATCAGTTTCTACAATATATGTAAATTGTTTCTTTTCATCTGGAAAATATAGTTTTGGTAATTTTTTACACATATTTTTTATCTTCTGTATATGTATTTTATCTTTTTCGTCAAAATGATATTCTATGTCCTTTTTTAATTTTTTCTGTAATGGTTTTAAGTTTTCTGCTAATTTAGGAATATATTCTCTTACTTGGTTAACCAATCCTAAAAATGATTGTAACTTCTTTTTTGTATCAAGTGTTTCATTCAAGTTAATTATTTTTTGTACTACATGGGTTTGCATTTTTATTCCGTTTTTATCTATTTGTATACCTAAAAATTCTATTTGATTTTTCATTACTTCTGCTTTCTTTTTACTTAAACTTATTCCTGATATTTCTACAATGTGTATGAATTTTTCTAGTAGTTTTATATGTTCGTTCTCTGTTCTAGAATATAGCAATATATCATCTATATATATTATACAATTTTCTAATTGGTTGAAGTAATTATCCATAAAATGTTGATACCTACCTGGTGCATTTTTATATCCAAAAGGTAATACGTTCCATTCGTAAAATCCTTGTGGTACTGTGAATGCTGTTAACTTTTTAGATTCATCTTCTAGTTTTAAATGGTAAAATCCTGATTTACAGTCAAATTTACTAAAATAGTTATATCCTTGTATTTGTCTAATTTTTAGTATTTTATTTGGTATCGGTAATTATATGTTTTTGTTTTTGCATTTAAGTTTCTATAATCTATAACCATACGGCTTTTTCCTCTTTTTTGTTCACTATGCTTATTTACTATAAATGCTGGGCTAGTATGTTTACTATTACTTTCTTGTATGTAGTTATTATCTAATAATTCTTTTATATGCATTTTAAATTCTGTTAAATCATTAAAATTGTATTTTAAAGGTTTTTGTGTTATTATGCTATTTTCATCTATTAGTTCAATCTTTATTTTTGTTTGATGTTTTTCCCATCCTTGGAGTGGATTATCATTATATAGTAATTCTAGTTTATCTTGTAGTGGTTTTATCTTATTTATTGAGAAAATGATTATCTCTATATTATGGTTACTTTGTATTACATTTTCTAATTTTTGGGTAATCTTTTCACTTCCTTTAATCCAGGGTGTTGTTTTTCTTACTTTATTATTTACTCTTTTTGCTCCTAATTTTTGTTTACACGGGGTAGTAAACCACCAATGTGTTTTTGTTATAATATGTGGGTATAATTTATCTAAAAATGACATTCCTAATAATATATCTTTATTTGTGAATTCGTAACTATATATTTCTTCTATGGTTAATATTTTATCCCATATTTGTATTTTTATATTTCTTGCTTTATATGTTATCATACTTCCTTCATTATTAAATCCTGTTACTACTATGGGAGTTTTTAGCTTTTCCCATTTACTTTCTGGTAAACAATTATGTCTACACATATTAGCTTCTGCTCCTGTATCCACCATAGGTGTATAATATCTATTATAATATCCTTCTACTATTATTTTGGAAAGTATGTATATCTTTGGCATTATATCAAAGTTCTTTTTATTATTATTTTCTTATTTTCATAACTTATTGTTAATTGCCTATCTTCTAATTTATATGGTTTGACTTTTACTAACCATTTTATCCCTAGTGTAATATTTTTATCTCCTTGATATATTTTAAAATTTATTAATATTGGTATTCCTCCAATAATTAATTCTTTTTCAGTTGTTTCTTCGTTTTTTCCTAACGCTTTTGGTAGTTCTGAATTTTGTTGTTCTATTGTTACTATCTCTTGTTCTGGTATTAGTTCTCTTATAACATAATTCTCTTCCTGCCCTGTATTTATTAGTATTAGATATTTTCTTTGGTCCATTATTCCTGTTATATAATAATGATGTGGGTTTATTTCTTCTATTTTTTGTTCTATTAATTTTTGTGGAGTGGTATAATTTATTCTTTTTGATGTACTTCTTGATGTACTTCTTGATGATGTTTCTGGCATTTCATTATTTATTCGTTTTGATGTGCTTAATCTTTCTTTTACTATTTCTAAATCTTCATCCATGTCTATTTCTGTATAACTGTAATCATTGTTGTCCATAACTGATACTATTCTTTCAATTGGATCTAAGTATAGACAAAATATTAGAAGTACCAACAATAAAGAATTGGTTTAAAAGACAAAAAGAAGAATACTATGTAGTAAGCCAAAGAGAACATATAATATATTGTAAATACATCAAAGGTAAAGCACAAATACCAATTTTAAATAAAAGACTACTAAATAAAGAAATACAAGATATAAAAGCAAAAAATCCAATAAAATATGTACACTTAGGAGGAACGGAGATCCTAATAAAAGCATGTTTTAGGGAAGGAATAGATACCCCTATAGAAATATACTTGGCAGATGATAGGATTGTACAACCTATAGAAAAGAGTATAATAAGTGCTGTAAGAGGTAACTTAATATACCAAAAATTTAAATTTATAGTAAGTGCTAACTCTTCAGTAGCAGTAGATGATAAAAATATAGATAAATCATTAGTATTATACTGGAAAATGTCTGGAATAGAATTAGCACCAGGAAGTAAAATATTCACAGCAAGATGTAAAAATCTATATGTCTTAACAACAAAACATAAGATAACAGCTAAAAATAAAATAAATAAAATAAAAATAGAAAATCCATTCGAAAGAATAGTATCAGTTATAGACAACAATGATTACAGTTATACATAAATAGACATGGATGAAGATTTAGAAATAGTAAAAGAAAGATTAAGTCTAAAATAATCTCTACAAGAGAGTGGAGTCCCTATGTTGCCAAAAGGTGACTAGGGAGTAGAGACCCTCTATCTAAAATAATCTCAACTAGGGAGTGAAGACTCTATGTTGGCAAAAGTTGACTAGGGAGTGGAGACTCTATGTGTAAAATAATCTCAACTAGGGAGTGGAGACACTATATTGGCAGAAGTCGACTAGGGAGTGGAGACCCTAATTCTAAAATAAGCTCAACTAGGGAGTGGAGACCCTATGTTGGAAAAAGTCGACTACGGAGTGGAGACCATATGTCTATAATAATCTCAACTAGGGAGAGGAGACCCTATGTTGGCAAAAAGCGATTAGGGAGTGGAGACCCTATGTCTAAATATAATGTCAATTAGGGAGTGGAGACCCCATGTTGGCAAAAGGTGACTAGGGTGTGGAGAATCTATGTCTAAAATCTCAACTAGGGAGTGGAGACCCTATGTTGGCAAAATGCGACTAGGGAGTGGAGACCATATGTCTAAAATAATCTCTACTAGGGAGTGGAGACCCTATGTTGGCAAAAGGCGACTAAGGAGTGCAGACCCTATGTTTAAAATAATCTCAATTAGGGAGTGGAGATACTATGTCGGCAAAAAACGACTAGGGAGTGGTGACCCTATGTCTAAAAATAATCTCAACAAGGGAGTGGAGACCTTATGTTGGCAAAATGCGACTAGGGAGTGGAGACGCTATGTTTGCAAAAAGCGACTAGGTGTGGAGACCCTATGTTGCCAAAAGGTAACTAGGGAGTGGATACCCTATGTCTAAAATAATCTCAACTAGGGAGTGGAGACCCTATGTTAGAAAAGCGTAAATGTTGAGAGTGGAGACCCTATGTCTAAAATAATCTCAAATAGGGATTGGAGACACTATGTTGGCAAAAGGCAACTAGGGAGTTGGGACCCTATGTCTAAAAATAATTTCAATTTGGGAGCGGAGACCCTATGTCGGCAAAAGGCGACTAGGGAGTGGAGAACCTATGTCTAAAATAATCACAACTAGGGAGTGGAGACCCTATGTTGGCAAAAGACGATTAGGGAGTGGAAACCCTATGTCTAAAATAATCTTAACTAGGGAGTGGAGACTCTATATCTAAAATAATCTCAACTAGGGAGTGGTGACCCTATGTTGGCAAAAGGCGACTGGGGAGTGGATACCCTATGTCTAAATATAATTTCAACTAGAGAGTAATGATCCTATGTTCGCAAAAGATGGCTAGGGAATGGAGACCCTATATCTAAAATCTCAACTAGGGAGTGGAGACTCTATGTTGGCAAAAGATGGCTAGGGAATGGAGACCCTATATCTAAAATCTCAACTAGGGAGTGGAGACCCTATGTTGGCAAAACGCGACTACGGAGTGGAGACCCTATGTCTAAAATAATCTCAACTAGGTAATGGAGACCCTATGTCTAAAATAATCCCAACTCGGGTGTGGAGACCCTATGTTGGCAAAAGACGACTAGGGAGTGGAGACCCTATGTCTAAAATAATTTAAACTAGGGAGTGGAGGCCCTATGTTGGCAAAAGGTGACTACAGAGTGTAGACCCTATGTCTAATATAATTTCAACTAGGGAGTGGAGACCCTATGTATAAAATAATCTCAACTAGGGATTAGAGACCCTATGATGGCAAAAGGCGACTAGGAAGTGGAAACCCTATGTCTAAAATAATCTCAACTAGGGAGTGGAGACCCTATGTATAGAATAATCTCAACTAGGGAGTAGACACCTATGTTGGCAAAAGGCGACTAGGGAGTGGAGAGCGTATGTCTAAAATAATCACAACTAGGGAGTGGAGACCCTATGTTGGCAAAAGGCGAGTAGGGAGTGGAGACCCTATGTCTAAAATAATCTCAACTCGGGAGTGGAGACCCTATATTGGCAAAAGGCGACTAGGGAGTTGAGACCCTATGTCTAAAATAATCTCAACTAGGGAGCAGTGACCCTATGTTGGCAAAAGGCGACTAGGGAGTGGAGACCCTATGTCTAACAATAATTTCAACTAGGGAGTGGAAGCCCTATGTTGGCAAAAGGCGACTACGGAGTGGAGACTCTATGTCTAATATAATCTCAACTAGGGAGTGGAGACCCTATGTTGGCAAAAGGCGACTAGGGAGTGGAGACCCTATGTCTAAAATAATCTCAACAAGGGAGTGAAGATCTTATGTTGGCAAAAGGTGACTAGGGATAGGAGAATCTATGTCTAAAATCTCAACTAGGGAGTGGAGACCCTATGTTGGCAAAAGGCAACTAGGGAGTGGAGACCCTATGTCTAAAATAATCTCAACTAGGGAGTGGAGACCCTATGTTGGCAAAAGGCGACTAGGGAGTGGAGACCCTATGTCTAAAATAATCATAACTAGGGAGTGGAGAACCTATGTTGGCAAAAGGCGACTAGGGAGTGGAGACCCTATGTCTAAAATAATCTAAACTAGGGAGTGGAGACGCTATATCTAAAAAAATCTCAACTAGTGAGTGGTGACCCTATGATGACAAAAGGGGACTAGGGAGTGGAGACCCTATGTATAAAATAATCTCAACTGGGGAGTGGAGACCTTATGATGGCAAAAGGCGACTAGGGAGTGGAGACCCTATGTTAGCAAAAGGCGACTAAGGAGTGGAGACTCTATGTCTAAAATAATCTCAACTAGGGAGTGGAGACGCTATGTCTAAAATAATCTCAACTAGGGAGTGGAGACCCTATGTATAAAATAATCTCAACAAGGGATTAGAGACCCTATGATGGAAAAAGGCGACTAGGGAGTAGAGACCCTATGTCTAAAATAATCTCAATTAGTGAGTGGAGACCCTATGTTTGCAAAAAGAGACTAGGAATTGGAGACCCTATATCTAAAATAATCTCAACAAGGGAATGGAGTCCCTCTGTTGCCAAAAGGTGACTAGGGAGTGGAGACACTACGTTGGCAAAAAGCGACTAGGGAGTGGAGACCCTATGTCTAAAAATAATGTCAACTAGGGAGTGGAGACCCTATGTTGGCAAAAGACGACTAGGGTGTGGAGAATCTATGTCTAAAATCTCAACTAGGGAGTGGAGACCCTATGTTGGCAAAATGCGACTAGGGAGTGGAGACCCTTTGTCTAAAATAATCTCTACTAGGGAGTGGAGACCCTATGTTGGCAAAAGGCGACTAGGGAGTGGAAACCCTATGTTTAAAATAATCTCAACTAGGGAGTGGAGATACTATGTCGGCAAAAAGCGACTAGGGAGTGGAGACCCTATGTCTAAAAATAATCTCAACTAGGGAGTGGAGACCTTATGTTGGAAAAATGCGACTAGGGAGTGGAGACCCTATGTTGGCAAAAAGCGACTAGGGAGTGGAGACCCTATGTTGCCAAAAGGTGACTAGGGAGTGCAGACCCTATGTCTAAACTAATCTCAACTAGGGAGTGGAGACCCTATGTCTAAACTAATCTCAACTAGGGAGCGGAGACCCTATGTCTAAAATAATCCAAAATAGGGATTAGAGACCCTATGTTGGCAAAAAGAGACTAGGGAGTGGAGACCCTATGTCTAAAAATAATTTAAACTAGGGAGTGGAGACCCTATGTTGGCAAAAGGCGACTAGGGAGTGGAGACCCTATGTATAAAATAATTTCAACTAGGAAGTGGAGGCCCTATGTTGGCAAAAGGCGACTATGGAGTGGAGACACTATGTGTAATATAATCTCAACTAGGGAGTGGAGACCCTATGTATAAAATAATCGCAACTAGGGATTAGAGACCCTATGATGGCAAAAGGCGACTAGGAAGTGGAAACCCTATGTCCAAAATAATCTCAACTAGGGAGTGGAGACCCTATGTCTAAAATAATCTCAACTAGGTAATGGAGACCCTATGTCTAAAATAATCCCAACTCGGGTGTGGAGACCCTATGTTTGCAAAAGGCGACTAGGGAGTGGAGACCCTATGTCTAAAATAATTTCTACTAGGGAGTGGAGGCCCTATGTTGGCAAAAGGTGACTACAGAGTGTAGACCCTATGTCTAATATAATCTCAACTACGGAGTGGAGACCCTATGTATAAAATAATCTCAACTAGGTATTAGAGACCCTATGTCAAAAATAATCTCAACTAGGGAGTGGAGACCCTATGTCTAGAATAATCTCAACTACGGAGTAGACACCCTATGTTGGCAAAAGGCGACTAGGGAGTGGAGAGCCTATGTCTAAAATAATCACAACTAGGGAGTGGAGACCCTATGTCTAAAATAATCTCAACTCGGGAGTGGAGACCCTATATTGTCAAAAGGCGACTAGGGAGTTGAGACCCTATGTCTAAAATAATCTCAATTAGGGAGTAGAGACCCTATGTTGGCAAAAGGCGACTAGGGAGTGGAGACCCTATGTCTAACAATAATTTCAACTAGGGAGTGGAAGCCCTATGTTGGCAAAAGGTGACTACGGAGTGGAGACCCTATGTCTAATATAATCTCAACTAGGGAGTGGAGACCCTATGTTGGCAAAAGGCGACTAGGGAGTGGAGACCCTATGTCTAAAATAATCTCAACAAGGGAGTGGAGATCTTATGTTGGCAAAAGGCGACTAGGGATAGGAGACCCTAAGTTGGCAAAAACCGACTAGGGAGTGCATACCCTATGTTTCCAAAAGGCGACTAGGGAGTGGAGACCCTATGTCTAAAATAATCTCAACTAGGGAGTGGAGACCCTATGTTGGCAAAAGGAGACTAGGGAGTGGAGACCCAATGTCTAAAATAATCATAACTAGGGAGTGGAGAACCTATGTTGGCAAAAGGCGACTAGGGAGTGGAGACCCTATGTCTAAAATAATCTAAACTAGGGAGTGGAGACGCTATATCTAAAATAATCTCAACTAGTGAGTGGTGACCCTATGATGGCAAAAGGGGACTAGGGAGTGGAGACCCTATGTATAAAATAATCTCAACTAGGGAGTGGAGACCTTATGATGGCAAAAGACGACTAAGGAGTTGAGACCCTATGTCTAAAATAATCTTAACTAGGGAGTGGAGACCCTATGTTAGCAAAAGGCGACTGAGGAGTGGGGACCCTATGTCTAAAATAATCTCATCTATGGAGTGGATACCCTCTGTATAAAATAATCTCAACAAGGGATTAGAGACCCTATGATGGAAAAAGGCCACAAGGGAGTAGAGACCCTATGTCTAAAATAATCTCAACTAGTGAGTGGAGACCCTATGTTTTCAAAAAGCGACTAGGAATTGGAGACCCTATGTCTAAAATAAGCTCAACAAGGGAATGGAGTCCCTCTATTGCCAAAAGGTGAGTAGGGAGTAGAGACCCTCTGTCTAAAATAATCTCAACTAGGGAGTGAAGACTCTATATTGGCAAAAAGTGACTAGGGAGTGGAGACTCTATGTGTAAAATAATCTCAACTAGGGAGTGGAGACACTATATTGGCAGAAGTCGACTAGGGAGTGGAGACCCTAATTCTAAAATAATCTCAACTAGGGAGTGGAGACCATATGTTGGCAAAAGGCGACTAGGGAGTGGAGACAATATGTCTAAAATAATCTCAACTAGGGAGAGGAGACCCTATGTTGGCAAAAAGCGACTAGGGAGTGGAGACACTATGTTGGCAAAAAACGACTAGGGAGTGGAGACCCTATGTCTAAAAATAATGTCAACAAGGGAGTGGAGACCCTATGTTGGCAAAAGACGACTAGGGTGTGGAGAATCTATGTCTAAAATCTCAACAAGGGAGTGGAGACCCTATGTTGGCAAAATGCGACTAGGGAGTGGAGACCCTATGTCTAAAATAATCTCTACTAGGGAGTGGAGAACCTATGTTGGCAAAAGGCGACTAGGGAGTGGAGACCCTATGTCTAAAATAATCTAAACTAGGGAGTGGAGACGCTATATCTAAAATAATCTCAACTAGTGAGTGGTGACCCTATGATGGCAAAAGGGGACTAGGGAGTGGAGACCCTATGTATAAAATAATCTCAACTGGGGAGTGGAGACCTTATGATGGCAAAAGACGACTAAGGAGTTGAGACCCTATGTCTAAAATAATCTTAACTAGGGAGTGGAGACCCTATGTTAGCAAAAGGCGACTGAGGAGTGGAGACCCTATGTCTAAAATAATCTCATCTATGGAGTGGATACCCTCTGTATAAAATAATCTCAACAAGGGATTAGAGACCCTATGATGGAAAAAGGCGACAAGGGAGTAGAGACCCTATGTCTAAAATAATCTCAACTAGTGAGTGGAGACCCTATGTTTTCAAAAAGCGACTAGGAATTGGAGACCCTATGTCTAAAATAATCTCAACAAGGGAATGGAGTCCCTCTAATGCCAAAAGGTGAGTAGGGAGTAGAGACCCTCTGTCTAAAATAATCTCAACTAGGGAGTGGAGACTCTATATTGGCAAAAAGTTACTAGGGAGTGGAGACTCTATGTGTAAAATAATCTTAACTAGGGAGTGGAGACACTATATTGGCAGAAGTCGACTAGGGAGTGGAGACCCTAATTCTAAAATAATCTCAACTAGGGAGTGGAGACCCTATGTTGGCAAAAGGCGACTAGGGAGTGGAGACCATATGTCTAAAATAATCTAAACTAGGGAGAGGAGACCCTATGTTGGCAAAAAGCGACTAGGGAGTGGAGACACTATGTTGGCAAAAAACGACTAGGGAGTGGAGACCCTATGTCTAAAAATAATGTCAACTAGGGAGTGGAGACCCTATGTTGGCAAAAGACGACTAGGGTGTGGAGAATCTATGTCTAAAATCTCAACAAGGGAGTGGAGACCCTATGTTGGCAAAATGCGACTAGGGAGTGGAGACCCTATGTCTAAAATAATCTCTACTAGGGAGTGGAGAACCTATGTTGGCAAAAGGCGACTAGGGAGTGGAGACCCTATGTCTAAAATAATCTAAACTAGGGAGTGGAGACGCTATATCTAAAATAATCTCAACTAGTGAGTGGTGACCCTATGATGGCAAAAGGGGACTAGGGAGTGGAGACCCTATGTATAAAATAATCTCAACTGGGGAGTGGAGACCTTATGATGGCAAAAGACGACTAAGGAGTTGAGACCCTATGTCTAAAATAATCTTAACTAGGGAGTGGAGACCCTATGTTAGCAAAAGGCGACTGAGGAGTGGAGACCCTATGTCTAAAATAATCTCATCTATGGAGTGGATACCCTCTGTATAAAATAATCTCAACAAGGGATTAGAGACCCTATGATGGAAAAAGGCGACAAGAGAGTAGAGACCCTATGTCTAAAATAATCTCAACTAGTGAGTGGAGACCCTATGTTTTCAAAAAGCGACTAGGAATTGGAGACCCTATGTCTAAAATAATCTCAACAAGGGAATGGAGTCCCTCTATTGCCAAAAGGTGAGTAGGGAGTAGAGACCCTCTGTCTAAAATAATCTCAACTAGGGAGTGGAGACTCTATATTGGCAAAAAGTTACTAGGGAGTGGAGACTCTATGTGTAAAATAATCTCAACTAGGGAGTGGAGACACTATATTGGCAGAAGTCGACTAGGGAGTGGAGACCCTAATTCTAAAATAATCTCAACTAGGGAGTGGAGACCCTATGTTGGCAAAAGGCGACTAGGGAGTGGAGACCATATGTCTAAAATAATCTAAACTAGGGAGAGGAGACCCTATGTTGGCAAAAAGCGACTAGGGAGTGGAGACACTATGTTGGCAAAAAACGACTAGGGAGTGGAGACCCTATGTCTAAAAATAATGTCAACTAGGGAGTGGAGACCCTATGTTGGCAAAAGACGACTAGGGTGTGGAGAATCTATGTCTAAAATCTCAACTAGGGAGTGGAGACCCTATGTTGGCAAAATGCGACTAGGGAGTGGAGACCCTATGTCTAAAATAATCTCTACTAGGGAGTGGAGAACCTATGTTGGCAAAAGGCGACTAGGGAGTGGAAACCCTATGATTAAAATAATCTCAACTAGGGAGTGGAGATACTATGTCGGCAAAAAGCGACTAGGGAGTGGAGACCCTATGTCTAATAATAATCTCAACTAGGGAGTGGAGACCTTATGTTGGAAAAATGCGACTAGGGAGTGGAGACCCTATGTTGGCAAAAAGAGACTAGGCGTGGAGACCCTATGTTGCCAAAAGGTGACTAGGGAGTGCAGACCCTATGTCTAAACTAATCTCAACTAGGGAGTGGAGACCCTATGTCTAAACTAATCTCAACTAGGGAGTGGAGACCCTATGTCTAAAATAATCCCAAATAGGGATTAGAGACCCTATGTTGGCAAAAGGAGACTAGGGAGTGGAGACCCTATGTCTAAAAATAATTTCAACTAGGGAGTGGAGACCCTATGTTGGCAAAAGGCGACTAGGGAGTGGAGACCCTATGTCTAAAATAATCATAACTAGGGAGTGGAGACCCTATGTTGGCAAAAGGCGAGTAGGGAGTGGAGACCCTATGTCTAAAATAATCTCAACTCGGGAGTGGAGACCCTATATTGGCAAAAGGCAACGAGGGAGTTGAGACCCTATGTATAAAATAATTTCAACTAGGAAGTGGAGGCCCTATGTTGGCAAAAGGCGACTATGGAGTGGAGACACTATGTGTAATATAATCTCAACTAGGGAGTGGAGACCCTATGTATAAAATAATCTCAACTAGGGATTATAGACCCTATGATGGCAAAAGGCGACTAGGAAGTGGAAACCCTATGTCTAAAATAATCTCAACTAGGGAGTGGAGACCCTATGTCTAGAATAATCTCAACTAGGGAGTAGACACCCTATGTTGGCAAAAGACGACTAGGGAGTGGAGAGCATATGTCTAAAATAATCACAACTAGGGAGTGGAGACCCTATGTTGGCAAAAGGCGAGTAGGGAGTGGAGACCCTATGTCTAAAATAATTTCAACTCGGGAGTGGAGACCCTATATTGGCAAAAGGCGACTAGGGAGTTGAGAACCTATGTCTAAAATAATCTCAACTAGGGAGTAGAGACCCTATGTTGGCAAAAGGCGACTATGGAGTGGAGACCCTATGTCTAACAATAATTTCAACTAGGGAGTGGAAGCCCTATGTTGGCAAAAGGCGACTACGGAGTGGAGACCCTATGTCTAATATAATCTCAACTAGGGAGTGGAGACCCTATGTTGTCAAAAGGCGACTAGGGAGTGGAGACCCTATGTCTAAAATAATCTCAACAAGGGAGTGTAGATCTTATGTTGGCAAAAGGCGACTAGGGATAGGAGACCCTAAGTTGGCAAAACCGACTAGGGAGTGCATACCCTATGTTTCCAAAAGGCGACTAGGGAGTGGGGACCCTATTTCTAAAATAATCTCAACTAGGGAGTGGAGACCCTATGTTGGCAAAAGGAGACTAGGGAGTGGAGACCCTATGTCTAATATAATCATAACTAGGGAGTGGAGATCCTATGTTGGCAAAAGGCGACTAGGGAGTGGAGACCCTATGTCTAAAATAATCTAAACTAGGGAGTGGAGACACTATATCTAAAATAATCTCAACTAGTGAGTGGTGACCCTATGATGGCAAAAGGGGACTAGGGAGTGGAGACCCTATGTATAAAATAATCTCAACTGGGGAGTGGAGACCTTATGATGGCAAAAGACGACTAAGGAGTTGAGACCCTATGTCTAAAATAATCTTAACTAGGGAGTGGAGACCCTATGTTAGCAAAAGGCGACTGAGGAGTGGAGACCCTTTGTCTTAAATAATCTCAACTAGGGAGTGGAGACGCTATGTCTAAAATAATCTCAACTAGGGAGTGGAGACCCTATGTATAAAATAATCTCAACAAGGGATTAGAGACCCTATGATGGAAAAAGGCGACTAGGGAGTAGAGACCCTATGTCTAAAATAATCTCAATTAGTGAGTGGAGACCCTATGTTTGCAAAAAGAGACTAGGAATTGGAGACCCTATATCTAAAATAATCTCAACAAGGGAATGGAGTCCCTCTGTTGCCAAAAGGTGACTAGGGAGTAGAGACCCTCTGTCTAAAATAATCTCAACTAGGGAGTGAAGACTCTATATTGGCAAAAAGTGACTAGGGAGTGGAGACTCTATGTGTAAAATAATCTCAACTAGGGAGTGGAGACACTATATTGGCAGAAGTCGACTAGGGAGTGGAGACCCTAATTCTAAAATAATCTCAACTAGGGAGTGGAGACCCAATGTTGGCAAAAGACGACTAGGGACTGGAGACCATATGTCTAAAATAATCTCAACTAGGGAGAGGAGACCCTATGTTGGCAAAAAGCGACTAGGGAGTGGAGACACTATGATGGCAAAAAGCGACTAGGGAGTGGAGACCCTATGTCTAAAAATAATGTCAACTAGGGAGTAGAGACCCTATGTTGGCAAAAGATGACTAGGGTGTGGAGAATCTATGTCTAAAATCTCAACTAGGGAGTGGAGACCCTATGTTGGCAAACTAAGACTAGGGTGTGGAGACCCTATGTCTAAAATAATCTCTTCTAGGGAGTGGAGACCCTATGTTGGCAAAAGGCGACTAGGGAGTGGAGACCCTATGTTTAAAATAATCTCAACTAGGGAGTGGAGATACTATGTCCGCAAAAAGCGACTAAGAGTGGAGACCCTATGTCTAATAATAATCTCAACTAGGGAGTGGAGACCCTATATTGGCAAAAGGCGACTAGGGAGTGGAGACCTTATGTTGGCAAAAAGCGACTAGGTGTGGAGACCCTATGTTGCCAAAAGGTAACTAGGGAGTGGAGACCCTATGTCTAAAATAATCTCAACTAAGGAGTGGAGACCCTATGTCTAAAATAATCTCAACTAGGGAGTGGAGACCCTATGTCTAAAAATAATTTCAACTAGGGAGTGAAGACCCTATGTTGGCAAAAGGCGACTAGGGAGTGGAGACCCTATGTCTAAAATAATCTCAACTAGGGAGTGGAGACCCTATGTTGGCAAAAGGCGACTAGGGAGTGGAGACCCTATGTCTAAAATAATCTCAACTAGGGAGTGGAGACCCCATATTGGCAAAAGATGACGATGGAGTTGAGACCCTATGTCTAAAATAATTTCAACTAGGGAGTGGAGGCCCTATGTTGGCAAAAGGCAACTATGGAGTGGAGACCCTATGTCTAATATAATATCAACTAGGGAGTGGAGACCCTATGTATAAAATAATCACAACTAGGGATTAGAGACCCTATGATGGGAAAAGGAGACTAGGGAAGGAGACCCTATGTCTAAAATAATCTCAACTAGGGAGTGGAGACCCTATGTCTAAAATAATCTCAACTAGGGAGTAAACACCCTATGTTGGCAAAAGGTGACTAGGGAGTGAAAATCCTATGTCTAAAATCTCAACTACGGAGTGGAGACCCTATGTTGACAAAAGTCGACTAGGGTGTGGAGACCCTATGTCTAAAATAATCTCAATTACGGAGTGGAGACCCTATGTTGGCAAGAGGCGACTAGGTAGTTGAGACCCTATGTCTAAGAATAATTTCAAAAAGGGAGTGGAGGCCCTATGTTGGCAAAAGAGGACTACGAAGTGGAGACCCTATGTCTAATATAATCTCAACTAGGGAGTGGAGACCCTATGTTGGCAAAAGGCGACTGGGGAGTGGATATCCTTTGTCTAAAATAATCTCAACTAGGGAGTGAATATCTTATGTTGGCAAAAGGTGACTAGGGATAGGAGACCCTAAGTTGGCAAAAACCGACTAGGGAGTGCAGACCCTATGTTTCCAAAAGGCGACTAGGGAGTGGAGACCCTATGTCTAAAACAATCTCAACTTGGGAGTGGAGACCCTATGTTGGCAAAAGGATACTATCGAGTGGAGACCCTATGTCTAAAATAATCTCAACTAGGGAGTGGAGAACTTAATTTGGCAAAAGGCGACTAGGGAGTGGAAACCCTATGTCTAAAATAATCTCAACTAGGGAGTGGAGACCTTATGATGGCAAAAAGGCGACTAGGGAGTTAAGACCCTATGTCTAAAACAATCTCAACTAGGGAGTGGAGACCTTATGATGGCAAAAGGCGTCTAGGGTGTTGAGACCCTATGTTTAAAATAATCTTAACTAGGGAGTGAAGACCCTATGTTGGCAAAAGGCGACTAGGGAGTGGAGACCCTATGTCTAAAACAATCTCAACTAGGGAGTGGAGACCCTATGTTGGCAAAAGGATACTAGGGAGTGGAGACCCTATGTCTAAAATAATCTCAACTAGGTTGTGGAGACGCTATTTCTAAAATAATCTCAACTAGGGAGTGGTGACCCTATAATGGCAAAAGGGGACTAGGGAGTGGAGACCCTATGCATAAAATAATCTCAACTAGGGAGTGGAGACCTTATGATGGCAAAAAGGCGACTAGGGAGTTGAGACCCTATGTCTAAAACAATCTCAACTAGGGAGTGGAGACCTTATGATGGCAAAAGGCGTCTAGGGTGTTGAGACCCTATGTTTAAAATAATCTTAACTAGGGAGTGAAGACCCTATGTTGGCAAAAGGCGACTAAGGAGTGGAGACCCTATGTCTAAAACAATCTCAACTAGGGAGTGGAGACCCTATGTTGGCAAAAGGATACTAGGGAGTGGAGACCCTATGTCTAAAATAATTTCAACTAGGTTGTGGAGACGCTATTTCTAAAATAATCTCAACTAGGGAGTGGTGACCCTATGATGGCAAAAGGGGACTAGGGAGTGGAGACCCTATGCATAAAATAATCTCAAATGGGGAGTGGAGACCTTATGATGGCAAAAAGGCGACTAGGGAGTTGAGACCCTATGTCCAAAATAATCTTAACTAGGGAGTGGAGACCCTATGTTGGCAAAAGGCGACTGGGGAGTGGAGACCCTATGTCTAAAATAATTTCAACTAGGGAGTGGAGACGCTATTTCTAAAATAATCTCAACTTGGGAGTGGAGACTCTATGTATAAAATAATCTCAACTAGGGATTACAGACCCTCTGATGGCAAAAGGCGACTATGGAGTGGAGACCCTATGTCTAAAATAATCTCAACTAGGGAGTGGAGGCCCTATGTTGGCAAAAAGCGACTAGGGAGTGGAGACCCTATGTCTAAAATAATATCAACAAGTGAGTGGAGTCCCTATGTTGCCAAAAGGTGACTAGGGAGTAGAGACCCTCTGTCTAAAATAATCTAAACTAAGGAGTGAAGACCCTATGTTGGCAAAAGGTGACTAGGGAGTGGAGACTCTATGTGTAAAATAATCTCAACTAGGGAGTGGAGACACTATATTGGCAAAAGTCGAATAGGGAGTGGAGACCCTCATTCTAAAATAATCTCAACTAGGGAGTGGAGACCCTATGTTGGCAAAAGGCGACTAGGGAGTGGAGACAATATGTCTAAAATAATCTCAACTAGGGAGAGGAGACCCTATGTTGGAAAAAACGACTAGGGAGTGGAGATCCTATGTCTAAAAATAATGTCAACTAGAGAGTGGAGACCCTATGTTGGCAAAAGGCGACTAGGGAGTGGAGAATCTATGTCTAAAATCTCAACTACGGAGTGGAGACCCTATGATGGCAAAAGGCGACTAGGGAATGGAGACCATATGTCTAAAATAATCCCTACTAGGGAGTGGAGACCCTTTGTTGGCAAAAGGTGACTATGGAGTGGAGACCCTATGTTTAAAATAATCTCAACTAGGGAGTGGAGACCCTATGTTGGCAAAAGGCGACTAGGGAGTGGATATCATATGTCTAAAATAATCTCAACTAGGGAGTGAATATCTTATGTTGGCAAAAGGTGACTAGGGATAGGATACCCTAAGTTTGCAAAAACCGACTAGCGAGTGCAGACCCTATGTTTCCAAAAGGCGACTAGAGAGTGGAAACCCTATGTCTAAAACAATCTCAACTAGGGAGTGGAGGCCCTATGTTGGCAAAATGATACTAGGGAGTGGAGACCCTATGTCTAAAATAATCTCATCTAGGGATTGGAGAACTTATGTTGGCAAAAGGTGACTAGGGAGTGGAAACCCTATGTCTAAAATAATCTCAACTAGGGATTGGAGACGCTATTTCTAAAATAATCTCAGCTAGGGAGTGGTGACCGTATGATGGCAAAAGGGGACTAGGGAGTGGAGACCCTATGCATAAAATAATCTCAACTAGGGAGTGGAGACCTTATGATGGCAAAAAGGCGACTAGGGAGTTGAGACCCTATGTCTAAAACAATCTCAACTAGGGAGTGGAGACCTTATGATGGCAAAAGGCGTCTAGGGTGTTGAGACCCTATGTTTAAAATAATCTTAACTAGGGAGTGAAGACCCTATGTTGGCAAAAGGCGACTAGGGAGTGGAGACCCTATGTCTAAAACAATCTCAACTAGGGAGTGGAGACCCTATGTTGGCAAAAGGATACTAGGGAGTGGAGACCCTATGTCTAAAATAATCTCAACTAGGTTGTGGAGACGCTATTTCTAAAATAATCTCAACTAGGGAGTGGTGACCCTATGATGGCAAAAGGGGACTAGGGAGTGGAGAACCTATGCATAAAATAATCTCAACTAGGGAGTGGAGACCTTATGATTGCAAAAAGGCGACTAGGGAGTTGAGACCCTATGTCTAAAATAATCTTAACTAGGGAATGGAGACCCTATGTTGGCAAAAGGAGACTGGGGAGTGGAGACCCTATGTCTAAAATATTTTCAACTAGGGAGTGGAGACGCTATTTCTAAAATAATCTCAACTTGGGAGTGGAGACCCTATGTATAAAATAATTTCAACTAGGGATTACAGACCCTATGATGGCAAAAGGCGACTACGGAGTGGGGACCCTATGTCTAAAATAATCTCAACTAGGGAGTGGAGGCCCTATGATGGCAAAAAGCGACTAGGGAGTGGAGACCCTATATCTATAATAATATCAACAAGGGAGTGGAGTCCCTATGTTGCCAAAAGGTGACTAGGGAGTAGAGACCCTCTGTCTAAAATAATCTCAACTAAGGAGTGAAGACCCTATGTTGGCAAAAGGTGACTAGGGAGTGGAGACTCTATGTGTAAAATAATCTCAACTAGGGAGTGGAGACACTATATTGGCAAAAGTCGAATAGGGAGTGGAGACCCTAATTCTAAAATAATCTCAACTAGGGAGTGGAGACCCTATGTTGGCAAAAGGCGACTAGGGAGTGGAGACCATATGTCTAAAATAATCTCAACTAGGGAGAGGAGACCCTATGTTGGAAAAAATGACTAGGGAGTGGAGACCCTATGTCTAAAAATAATGTCAACTAGGGAGTGGAGACCCTATGTTGGCAAAAGGCGACTAGGGAGTGGAGAATCTATGTCTAAAATCTCAACTAGGGAGTGGAGACCCTATGTTGGCAAAAGGCGACTAGGGAATGGAGACCATATGTCTAAAATAATCTCTACTAGGGAGTGGAGACCCTTTGTTGGCAAAAGGTGACTATGGAGTGGAGACCCTATGTTTAAAATAATTTCAACTAGGGAGTGGAGATACTATGTCGGCAAAAAGCGACTATGGAGTGGATACCCTATGTCTAAAAATAATCTCAACTAGGGAGTGGAGACCTTATGTTGGCAAAATGCGACTAGGGAGTGGAGACCCTATGTTGGCAAAAAGCCACTAGGGTGTGGAGACCTTATGTTGCCAAAAGGTGACTAGGGAGTGGAGACCCTATGTCTAAGATAATCTCAACTAGGGAGTGGTGACCCTATGTCTAACATAATCGCAACTAGGGAGTGGAGACCCTATGTCTAAAATAATCTCAAATAGGGATTGGAGATCCTATGATGGCAAAAGGGGACTAGGGAGGGAGACCCTATGTCTAAAATAATCTCAACTAGGGAGTGGAGACCCTATGTCTAAAATAATCTCAACTAGGGAGTAAACACCCTATGTTGGCAAAAGGTGACTAGGGAGTGAAAACCCTATGTCTAAAATCTCAACTACGGAGTGGAGACCCTATGTTGACAAAAGTAGACTAGGGTGTGGAGAACCTATGTCTAAAATAATCTCAATTATGGAGTGGAGACCCTATGTTGGCAAAAGGCGACTAGGGAGTTGAGACCCTATGTCAAAAATAATCTCAACTAGGGAGTAGAGACCCTATGTTGGCAAATGACGACTAAGGAGTGGATACCCTGTGTCTAAAATAATCTCAACTAGGGAGTGAAGATCTTATGTTGGCAAAAGGCGACTAGGGATAGGAGACCCTAAGTTGGCAAAAACCGACTAGGGAGTGCAGACCCTATGTTTCCAAAAGGCGACTAGGGAGTGGAGACCCTATGTCTAAAACAATCTCAACTAGGGAGTGGAGAACCTATGTTGGCAAAAGGCGACTAGGGAGTGGAAACCCTATGTCTAAAATAATCTCAACTATGGAGTGGAGACTCTATATCTAAAATAATCGCAACTAGGGAGTGGTGACCCTATGATGACAAAAGGGGACTAAGGAGTGGAGACCCTATGTATAAAATAATCTCAACTAGGGAGTGGAGACCTTATGATGGCAAAAGGCGACTAGGGAGTTGAGACCCTATGTCTAAAATAATCTTAACTAGGGATTGGAGACCCTATGTTGGCAAAAGATGAATGGGGAGTGGAGACACTATGTCTAAATAAATCTCAACTAGGGAGTGGAGACGCTATTTCTAAAATAATCTCAACTAGGGAGTGGAGACCTTATGTTGGCAAAATGCGACTAGGGAGTGGAGACCCTATGTTGGCAAAAAGCGACTAGGGTGTGGAGACCTTATGTTGCCAAAAGGTGACTAGGGAGTGGAGACCCTATGTCTAAGATAATCTCAACTAGGGAGTGGAGACCCTATGTCTAACATAATCTCAACTAGGGAGTGGAGACCCTATGTCTAAAATAATCTCAAATAGGGATTGGAGATCCTATGATGGCAAAAGGCGACTAGGGAGGGAGACCCTATGTCTAAAATAATCTCAACTAGGGAGTGGAGACCCTATGTCTAATATAATCTCAACTAGGGAGTAAACACCCTATGTTGGCAAAAGGTGACTAGGGAGTGAAAACCCTATGTCTAAAATCTCAACTACGGAGTGGAGACCCTATGTTGACAAAAGTAGACTAGGGTGTGGAGAACCTATGTCTAAAATAATCTCAATTATGGAGTGGAGACCCTATGTTGGCAAAAGGCGACTAGGGAGTTGAGACCCTATGTCAAAAATAATCTCAACTAGGGAGTAGAGACCCTATGTTGGCAAATGGCGACTAAGGAGTGGATACCCTGTGTCTAAAATAATCTCAACTAGGGAGTGAAGATCTTATGTTGGCAAAAGGCGACTAGGGATAGGAGACCCTAAGTTGGCAAAAACCGACTAGGGAGTGCAGACCCTATGTTTCCAAAAGGCGACTAGGGAGTGGAGACCCTATGTCTAAAACAATCTCAACTAGGGAGTGGAGAACCTATGTTGGCAAAAGGCGACTAGGGAGTGGAAACCCTATGTCTAAAATAATCTCAACTAGGGAGTGGAGACGCTATATCTAAAATAATCGTAACTAGGGAGTGGTGACCCTATGATGACAAAAGGGGACTAAGGAGTGGAGACCCTATGTATAAAATAATCTCAACTAGGGAGTGGAGACCTTATGATGGCAATAGGCGACTAGGGAGTTGAGACCCTATGTCTAAAATAATCTTAACTAGGGATTGGAGACCCTATGTTGGCAAAAGATGAATGGGGAGTGGAGACACTATGTCTAAATAAATCTCAACTAGGGAGTGGAGACGCTATTTCTAAAATAATCTCAACTAGGGAGTGGTGACCCTATGATGGCAAAAGAGAACTAGGGAGTGGAGACCCTATGCATAAAATAATCTCAACTAGGGAGTGGAGACCTTATGATGGCAAAAGGCGACTAGGGAGTTGAGACCCTATGTCTAAAATAATCTTAACTAGGGAGTTGAGACCCTATGTTGGCAAAAGGCGACTGGGGAGTGGAAACCCTATGTCTAAAATAATCTCAACTAGGGAGTGGAGACGCTATTTCTAAAATAATCTCAACTAGGGAGTGGAGACCCTATGTATAAAATAATCTCAACCAGGGAATAGAGACCCTATGATGGCAAGAGGCGACTAGGGAGTGAAGACCCTATGTCTAAAATAATCTCAACTAGGTAGTGGAGACCCTATGCTGGAAAAAGCGACTAGGGAGTGGAGACCCTATGTCTAAATAAAATCTCTACTCCCTAGTCGCTTTTTCCAGCATAGGGTCTCCACTACCTAGTTGAGATTATTTTAGACATAGGGTCTTCACTCCCTAGTCGCCTCTTGCCATCATAGGGTCTCTATTCCCTGGTTGAGATTTTAGACATAGGGTCTCCACTCCCTAGTCGACCTTTGCCAGCATAGGGTCTCCACTCCCTAGTTGAGATTATTTTAGACATAAGATCTTCACTCTCTAGTCGCCTTTTGCCAAAATAGGGTCTCCACTCCCTAGTTGAGATTATTATTAGACATAGGGTCTCCACTCCCTAGTCGCCTTTTGCCAACATAGGGTCTCCACTCCCTAGTTGAGATTATTTTTCGACATAGGGTCTCCACTCCCTAGTCGCCTTTTGCCGACATAGGGTCTCCATTCCCTAGTTGAGATTATTTTAGACATAGGGTCTCCTCTCCCTAGTCGTCTTTTGCCAAAATAGGGTGTCTACTCCCTAGTTGAGATTATTTTTAGACATAGGGTTTCCACTCCCTAGTCACCTTTTGCCAGCATAGGGTCTCCACTCCCTAGTCGAGATTATTTTAGACATACGATCTCCACTCCCTAGTAGCCTTTTGACAACATAGGGTCTCCACTCCCTAGTCGACTTTTGCCAGCATAGGGTCTCCACTCCCTAGTTGAGATGCCAACATAGGGTCTCCATTCCCTAGTTGAGATTAGTTTAGACATAGAGTCTCCACTTCTCCGTCGTCTTTTGCCAACATAGGGTCTCCACTCCCTAATTGAAATTATTTTATACATAGGGTCTCCACTCCGTTGTCCCCTTTTGCCAACATAGGGTCTTCACTCCCTAGTTGAGATTATTTCAGACATTGGGTCACCACTCCCTAGTCGCCTTTTGCCAACATAGGGTCTCTATTCCCTAGTTGAGATTATTTTAGACATAGGGTCTCCACTCCCTAGTCGTCTTTTGCCAACATAGGGTCTCCACTCCCTAATTGAGATTATTTTATATATAGGGTCTTCATTCCCTAGTCCCCTTTTGCCAACATAGGGTCTCCACTCCGTAGTTGAAATTATTTTAGACATAGGGTCACCACTCCCTAGACACATTTTGCCAATATAGGGTCTCCACTTGCTAGTTGAGATTATTTTAGACATACAGTCTCCACTCTCTAGTCGCCTTTTGCCAACATAGGGTCTCCACTCCCTAGTTAAGATTATTTTAGACTTAGGGTCTCCTCTCCCTAGTCGTCTTTTGCCAAAATAGGGTCTCTACTCCCTAGTTGAGATTATTTTTAGACATAGGGTCTCCACTCCCTAGTCACCTTTTGCCAGCATAGGGTCTCCACTCCCTAGTCGAGATTATATTAGACATAAGATCTCCACTCCCTAGTCGCCTTTTGCCAACATAGGGTCTCCACTCCCTAGTTATGATTATTTTAGACATAGGGTTTCCTCTCCCTAGTCGTCTTTTTCCAAAATAGGGTTCCACTCCCTAGTTGAGATTTTAGACATAGGGTCTCCACTCCCTAGTCGACCTTTGCCAGCATAGGGTCTCCACTCCCTAGTTGAGATTATTTTAGACATAAGATCTTCACTCTCTAGTCGCCTTTTGCCAAAATAGGGTCTCCACTCCCTAGTTAAGATTATTTTAGACAAAGGGTATCCTCTTCCTAGTCATCTTTTGCCAAAATAGGGTCTCCACTCCCTAGTTGAGATTATTATTAGACATAGGGTCTCCACTCCCTAGTCGCCTTTTGCCAACATAGGGTCTCCACTCCCTAGTTGAGATTATTTTTCGACATAGGGTCTCCACTCCCTAGTCGCCTTTTGCCGACATAGGGTCTCCATTCCCTAGTTGAGATTATTTTAGACATAGGGTCTCCTCTCCCTAGTCGTCTTTTGCCAAAATAGGGTGTCTACTCCCTAGTTGAGATTATTTTTAGACATAGGGTTTCCACTCCCTAGTCACCTTTTGCCAGCATAGGGTCTCCACTCCCTAGTCGAGATTATTTTAGACATACGATCTCCACTCCCTAGTAGCCTTTTGACAACATAGGGTCTCCACTCCCTAGTCGACTTTTGCCAGCATAGGGTCTCCACTCCCTAGTTGAGATTATTTTAGACATAAGATCTTCACTCCCTAGTCGCCTTTTGCCAACATAGGGTCTTCACTCCCTAGTTAAGATTATTTTAGACATAGGGTATCCTCTTCCTAGTCGTCTTTTGCCAAAATAGGGTCTCCACTCCCTAGTCGCCTTTTGCCAAGATAGGATCTCCACTCCCTAGTTGAGATTATTTTTCGACATAGGGTCTCCACTCCCTAGTTGAGATTATTTTTCGACATAGTGTCTCCACTCCCTAGTCGCCTTTTGCCAACATAGGGTCTCCATTCCCTAGTTGAGATTATTTTAGACATAGGGTCTCCACTTCCCAGTCGTATTTTGCCAACATAGAGTCTCCACTCCCTAGTCACCTTTTGTCAATATAGGGTCTCCACTCCCTAGTTGATATTATTTTATACATAGGGTCTCCACTCCCTAGTCCACTTTTGCCAACATAGGGTCTCTAATCCCTAGTTGAGATTATTTTAGACATTGGGTCACCACTCCCTAGCAGCCTTTTGCCAATATAGGGTCTCCATTCCCTAGTTGAGATTATTTTAGACATAGGGTCTCCACTCCCTAGTTGAGATTATTATTAGACATAGGGTCTCTACTACCTAGTCGCCTTTTGCCAACATAGGGTCTCCACTCCCTAGTTGAGATTATTTTTCGACATAGGGTCTCCACTCCCTAGTCGCCTTTTGCCAACATAGGGTCTCCATTCCTTAGTTGAGATTATTTTAGACATAGGGTCTCCTCTCCCTAGTCGTCTTTTGCCAAAATAGGGTCTCCACTCCCTAGTTAAGATTATTTTTAGACATAGGGTCTCCACTCCCTAGTCACCTTTTGCCAGCATAGGGTCTCCACTTCCTAGTCGAGATTATTTTAGACATACGATCTCCACTCCCTAGTCGTCTTTTTCCAACATAGGGTCTCCACTCCCTAGTTTTAATTAATTTAGACATAGGGTCTCCTCTACCTAGTCGTCTTTTGCCAAAATAGGGTCTCCACTCCCTAGTTGAGATTTTAGACATAGGGTCTCCACTCCCTAGTCGACTTTTGCCAGCATAGGGTCTCCACTCCCTAGTTGAGATTATTTTAGACATAAGATCTTCACTCCCTAGTCGCCTTTTGCCAACATAGTGTCTTCACTCCCTAGTTAAGATTATTTTAGACATAGGGTATCCTCTTCCTAGTCGTCTATTGCCAAAATAGTGTCTCCACTCCCCAGTTGAGATTATTTTTAGACATAGGGTCTCCACTCCCTTGTCGCATTGCCAACATAGGTTCTCCATTCCCTAGTTGAGATTATTTTAGACATAGGGTCTCCACTTCCCAGTCGTCTTTTGCCAACATAGGGTCTCCACTGCCTAATTGAAATTATTTTATACATAGGGTCTCCACTCCGTAATCCCCTTTTGCCAACATAGGGTCTCCACTCCCTAGTTGAGATTATTTCAGACATTGGGTCACCACTCCCTAGTCGCCTTTTGCCAACATAGGGTCTCTATTCCCTAGTTGAGATTATTTTAGACATAGGGTCTCCACTCCCTAGTCGTCTTTTGCCAACATAGGGTCTCCACTCCCTAATTGAGATTATTTTATATATAGGGTCTTCATTCCCTAGTCCCCTTTTGCCAACATAGGGTCTCCACTCCGTAGTTGAGATTATTTTAGACATAGGGTCACCACTCCCTAGTGACATTTTGCCAATATAGGGTCTCCACTTGCTAGTTGAGATTATTTTAGACATACGATCTCCACTCTCTAGTCGCCTTTTACCAACATAGGGTCTCCACTCCCTAGTTAAGATTATTTTAGACATAGGGTCTCCTCTCCCTAGTCGTCTTTTGCCAAAATAGGGTCTCTACTCCCTAGTTGAGATTATTTTTAGACATAGGGTCTCCACTCCCTAGTCACCTTTTGCCAGCATAGGGTCTCCACTTCCTAGTCGAGATTATTTTAGACATACGATCTCCACTCCCTAGTCATCTTTTTCCAACATAGGGTCTCCACTCCCTAGTTTTAATTAATTTAGACATAGGGTCTCCTCTACCTAGTCGTCTTTTGCCAAAATAGGGTCTCCACTCCCTAGTTGAGATTTTAGACATAGGGTCTCCACTCCCTAGTCGACTTTTGCCAGCATAGGGTCTCCACTCCCTAGTTGAGATTATTTTAGACATAAGATCTTCACTCCCTAGTCGCCTTTTGCCAACATAGTGTCTTCACTCCCTAGTTAAGATTATTTTAGACATAGGGTATCCTCTTCCTAGTGGTCTATTGCCAAAATAGGGTCTCCACTACCCAGTTGAGATTATTTTTTGACATAGGGTCTCCACTCCCTTGTCGCATTGCCAACATAGGGTCTCCATTCCCTAGTTGAGATTATTTTAGACATAGAGTCTCCACTTCTCCGTCGTCTTTTGCCAACATAGGGTCTCCACTCCCTAATTGAAATTATTTTATACATAGGGTCTCCACTCCGTTGTCCCCTTTTTGCCAACATAGGGTCTCCACTCCCTAGTTGAGATTATTTCAGACATTGGGTCACCACTCCCTAGTCGCCTTTTGCCAACATAGGGTCTCTATTCCCTAGTTGAGATTATTTTAGACATAGGGTCTCCACTCCCTAGTCGTCTTTTGCCAACATAGGGTCTCCACTCCCTAATTGAGATTATTTTATATATAGGGTCTTCATTCCCTAGTCCCCTTTTGCCTTCATAGGGTCTCCACTCCGTAGTTGAGGTTATTTTAGACATAGGGTCACCACCCCCTAGTGACATTTTGCCAATATAGGGTCTCCACTTGCTAGTTGAGATTATTTTAGACATACGATCTCCACTCTCTAGTCGCCTTTTGCCAACATAGGGTCTCCACTCCCTAGTTAAGATTATTTTAGACATAGGGTCTCCTCTCCCTAGTCGTCTTTTGCCAAAATAGGGTCTCTACTCCCTAGTTGAGATTATTTTTAGACATAGGGTCTCCACTCCCTAGTCACCTTTTGCCAGCATAGGGTCTCCACTTCCTAGTCGAGATTATTTTAGACATACGATCTCCACTCCCTAGTCGTCTTTTTCCAACATAGGGTCTCCACTCCCTAGTTTTAATTAATTTAGACATAGGGTCTCCTCTACCTAGTCGTCTTTTGCCAAAATAGGGTCTCCACTCCCTAGTTGAGATTTTAGACATAGGGTCTCCACTCCCTAGTCGACTTTTTCCAGCATAGGGTCTCCACTCCCTAGTTGAGATTATTTTAGACATAAGATCTTCACTCCCTAGTCGCCTTTTGCCAACATAGTGTCTTCACTCCCTAGTTAAGATTATTTTAGACATAGGGTATCCTCTTCCTAGTGGTCTATTGCCAAAATAGGGTCTCCACTACCCAGTTGAGATTATTTTTTGACATAGGGTCTCCACTCCCTTGTCGCATTGCCAACATAGGGTCTCCATTCCCTAGTTGAGAATATTTTAGACATAGAGTCTTCACTTCTCCGTCGTCTTTTGCCAACATAGGGTCTCCACTCCCTAATTGAAATTATTTTATACGTAGGGTCTCCACTCCGTTGTCCCCTTTTGCCAACATAGGGTCTCCACTCCCTAGTTGAGATTATTTCAGACATTGGGTCACCACTCCCTAGTCGCCTTTTGCCAACATAGGGTCTCTATTCCCTAGTTGAGATTATTTTAGACATAGGGTAGTGACATTTTGCCAATATAGGGTCTCCACTTGCTAGTTGAGATTATTTTAGACATACGATCTCCACTCTCTAGTCGCCTTTTGCCAACATAGGGTCTCCACTCCCTAGTTAAGATTATTTTAGACATAGGGTCTCCTCTCCCTAGTCGTCTTTTGCCAAAATAGGGTCTCTACTCCCTAGTTGAGATTATTTTTAGACATAGGGTCTCCACTCCCTAGTCACCTTTTGCCAACATAGGGTCTCCACTCCCTAGTTGAGATTATTTTTCGACATAGGGTCTCCACTCCCTAGTCGCCTTTTGCCAACATAGGGTCTCCATTCCCTAGTTGAGATTATTTTAGACATAGGGTCTCCTCTCCCTAGTCGTCTTTTGCCAAAATAGGGTGTCTACTCCCTAGTTGAGATTATTTTTAGACATAGGGTTTCCACTCCCTAGTCACCTTTTGCCAGCATAGGGTCTCCACTCCCTAGTCGAGATTATTTTAGACATACGATCTCCACTCCCTAGTAGCCTTTTGACAACATAGGGTCTCCACTCCCTAGTCGACTTTTGCCAGCATAGGGTCTCCACTCCCTAGTTGAGATTATTTTAGACATAAGATCTTCACTCCCTAGTCGCCTTTTGCCAACATAGGGTCTTCACTCCCTAGTTAAGATTATTTTAGACATAGGGTATCCTCTTCCTAGTCGTCTTTTGCCAAAATAGGGTCTCCACTCCCTAGTCGCCTTTTGCCAAGATAGGATCTCCACTCCCTAGTTGAGATTATTTTTCGACATAGTGTCTCCACTACCTAGTCGACCTTTTCCAACATAGGGTCTCCATTCCCTAGTTGAGATTATTTTAGACATAGGGTCTGATCTTCCCAGTCGTATTTTGCCAACATAGAGTCTCCACTCCCTAGTCACATTTTGTCAATATAGGGTCTCCTCTCCCTAGTTGAGATTATTTTATACATAGGGTCTCCTCTCCCTAGTCGTCTTTTGCCAAAATAGGGTCTCTACTCCCTAGTTGAGATTATTTTAGACATAGGGTCTCCACTCCCTAGTCACCTTTTGCCAACATAGAGTCTCCATTCCCTTGTTGACATTAGTTTAGACATAGGGTCTCCACTCCCAAGTCGTCTTTTGCCAACATAGGATCTCCAGTACATAATCGTTTTTTGCCAACATAGGATCTCTACTCCCTAGTCGCTTTTTGCCAACATAGGGTCTCCACTTCCTATTTGAAATTACTTTAGACATAGGGTCTTCACTCCCTAGTCGACTTTTGCCAGCATAGGGTCTCCACTCCCTTGAGATTATTTTAGACATAAGATCTTCACTCCCTAGTCGCCTTTTACCAATACAGGGTCTCCACTCCCTAGTTGAGATTATTTTTTAGACATAGGGTCTCTACTCCCTAGTTGCCATTTGCCAACATAGGGTCTTCACTCCCTAGTTGAGATTATTTTTAGATATAGGGTCTCCACTACCTAATCGCCTTGTACCAACATCGGGTCTCCACTCCCTAGTTGAGATTTTGCCAAAATAGGGTCTCCACTCCCTAGTTGAGATTTTAGACATAAGGTCGCCACTCCCTAGTCGCCTTTTGCCAACATAGGGTCTCCACTCCCTAGTTGAGATTATTTTTAGACATAGGGTCTCAACTCACTAGTCGCCTTTTACCAATACAGGGTCTCCACTACCTAGTTGAGATTATTTTGGAGACATAGGGTCTCTACTCCCTAGTTGCCATTTGCCAACATAGGGTCTTCACTCCCTAGTTGAGATTATTTTTAGATATAGGGTCTCCACTACCTAATCGCCTTGTACCAACATCGGGTCTCCACTCCCTAGTTAAGATTATTTTAGACATAGGGTCTCCACTCCCTAGTTGAGATTATTTTTAGACATAGGGTCTCCACTCCCTAGTCGCTTTTTGCCATCATAGGGTCTCCACTCCCTAGTCGCCTTTTTCAACATAGGGTCTCCACTCCCTAGTTGAGATTATTTTAGACATAGGGTCTCCACTCCCTAGTCGCATTTTGCCTACATAGGTTCTCCACTCCCTAGTTGATATTTTAGACATAGGGTCTCCACTCCCTAGTCGCCTTTTGCCAACATAGGGTCTCCACTCCCTAGTTGAGATTATTTTAGACATAGGGTCTCCACTCCCTTATCGTCTTTTGCCAACATAGGGTCTCCACTCCCTAGTTGAGATTATTTTAGACCTAGGGTCTCCACCCCCTAGTCGCCATTTTCCAACACAGGCCTCCACACCCTAGTTGAGATTATTTATGAGACATAGGGTCTCCACTCCCTAGTTGAGATTATTTTTAGATATAGGGTCTCCACTCCCTAATCGCCTTTTGCCATCATAGGGTCTCCACTCCCTAGTTGAGATTATTTTAGACATTGGGTCTCCACTCCCTAGTCGCCTTTTGCCAACATAGGGTCTCCATTCCCTAGTTGAGATTATTTTAGACATAGGGTCTCCACTCCCTAATCGTCTTTTGCCAAGATAGGGTCTTCACTCCCTAGTTGAGATTATTTTAGACATAGGGTTTCCACTTCCCAGTCATCTTTTGCGAACATAGGGTCTCCACTCCCTAATTGAAATTATTTTATACATAGGGTCTCCAATCCCTAGTCCCCTTTTACCAACATAGGGTCTCCACTCCCTAGTTGAGATTATTTTAGACATTGGGTCACCACTCCCTAGTCGCCTTTTGCCAACATAGGGTCTCCATTCACTAGTTGAGATTATTTTAGACATAGGGTCTCCACTCCCTAGTCGTCTTTTGCCAACATAGGATCTCCACTCCCTAGATGAGATTATTTTAGACATAGGGTATTCACTCCCTAGTCGCCTTTTGCCAACATAGGGTCTCCACTCACTAGTTAAGATTATTTTTAGACATAGGGTCTCCACTCCCTAGTCACCTTTTGCCAGCATAGGGTATCCACTCCCTAGTCGAGATTATTTTAGACATACGATCTCCACTCCCTAGTCGTCTTTTGCCAACATAGGGTCTCCACTCCCTAGTTATAATTAATTTAGACATAGGGTCTCCTCTACCTAGTCGTCTTTTGCCAAAATAGGGTCTCCACTCCCTAGTTGAGATTTTAGACATAGGGTCTCCACTCCCTAGTCGACTTTTGCCAGCATAGGGTCTCCACTCCCTAGTTGAGATTATTTTAGACATAAGATCTTCACTCCCTAGTCGCCTTTTGCCAACATAGTGTCTTCACTCCCTAGTTAAGATTATTTTAGACATAGGGTATCCTCTTCCTAGTCGTCTATTGCCAAAATAGTGTCTCCACTCCCCAGTTGAGATTATTTTTAGACATAGGGTCTCCACTCTCTTGTCGCATTGCCAACATAGGTTCTCCATTCCCTAGTTGAGATTATTTTAGACATAGGGTCTCCACTTCCCAGTCGTCTTTTGCCAACATAGGGTCTCCACTGCCTAATTGAAATTATTTTATACATAGGGTCTCCACTCCGTAATCCCCTTTTGCCAACATAGGGTCTCCACTCCCTAGTTGAGATTATTTCAGACATTGGGTCACCACTCCCTAGTCGCCTTTTGCTAACATAGGGTCTCTATTCCCTAGTTGAGATTATTTTAGACATAGGGTCTCCACTCCCTAGTCGTCTTTTGCCAACATAGGGTCTCCACTCCCTAATTGAGATTATTTTATATATAGGGTCTTCATTCCCTAGTCCCTTTTTGCCAACATAGTGTCTCCACTCCGTAGTTGAGATTATTTTAGACATAGGGTCACCACTCCCTAGTCACATTTTGCCAATATAGGGTCTCCACTTGCTAGTTGAGATTATTTTAGACATACGGTCTCCACTCTCTAGTCGCCTTTTGCCAACATAGGGTCTCCACTCCCTAGTTAAGATTATTTTAGACATAGGGTCTCCTCTCCCTAGTCGTCTTTTGCCAAAATAGGGTTTCTACTCCCTAGTTGAGATTATTTTTAGACATAGGGTCTCCACTCCCTAGTCACCTTTTGCCAGCATAGGGTCTTCACTCCCTAGTCGAGATTATTTTAGACATACGATCTCCACTCTCTAGTCGCCTTTTGCCAACATAGGGTCTCCACTCCCTAGTTATGATTATTTTAGACATAGGGTTTCCTCTCCCTAGTCGTCTTTTTCCAAAATAGGGTTCCACTCCCTAGTTGAGATTTTAGACATAGGGTCTCCACTCCCTAGTCGACTTTTGCCAGCATAGGGTCTCCACTCCCTAGTTGATATTATTTTAGATATAAGATCTTCACTCCCTAGTCGCCTTTTGCCAACATAGGGTCTTCACACCCTAGTTAAGATTATTTTAGACATAGGGTATCCTCTTCCTAGTCATCTTTTGCCAAAATAGGGTCTCCACTCCCTAGTTGAGATTATTATTAGACATAGGGTCTCCACTCCCTAGTCGCCTTTTGCCAACATAGGGTCTCCACTCCCTAGTTGAGATTATTTTTCGACATAGGGTCTCCACTCCCTAGTCGCCTTTTGCCAACATAGGGTCTCCATTCCCTAGTTGAGATTATTTTAGACATAGGGTCTCCTCTCCCTAGTCGTCTTTTGCCAAAATAGGGTGTCTACTCCCTAGTTGAGATTATTTTTAGACATAGGGTTTCCACTCCCTAGTCACCTTTTGCCAGCATAGGGTCTCCACTCCCTAGTCGAGATTATTTTAGACATACGATCTCCACTCCCTAGCCGCCTTTTGACAACATAGGGTCACCACTCCCTAGTCTCCTTTTGCCAACATAGGGTCTCTATTCCCTAGTTGAGATTATTTTATACATAGGGTCTCCACTCCCTAGTCTCCTTTTGCCAACATAGTGTCTCCACTCCCTAGTTGAGATTATTTTTAGACATAGGGTCTCAACTCACTAGTCGCCTTTTACCAATACAGGGTCTCCACTACCTAGTTGAGATTATTTTTGAGACATAGGGTCTCTACTCCCTAGTTGCCATTTGCCAACATAGGGTCTTCACTCCCTAGTTGAGATTATTTTTAGATATAGGGTCTCCACTACCTAATCGCCTTGTACCAACATCGGGTCTCCACTCCCTAGTTAAGATTATTTTAGACATAGGGTCTCCACTCCCTAGTTGAGATTATTTTTAGACATAGGGTCTCCACTCCCTAGTCGCTTTTTGCCATCATAGGGTCTCCACTCCCTAGTCGCCTTTTTCAACATAGGGTCTCCACTCCCTAGTTGAGATTATTTTAGACATAGGGTCTCCACTCCCTAGTCGCATTTTGCCTACATAGGTTCTCCACTCCCTAGTTGATATTTTAGACATAGGGTCTCCACTCCCTAGTCGCCTTTTGCCAACATAGGGTCTCCACTCCCTAGTTGAGATTATTTTAGACATAGGGTCTCCACTCCCTTATCGTCTTTTGCCAACATAGGGTCTCCACTCCCTAGTTGAGATTATTTTAGACCTAGGGTCTCCACCCCCTAGTCGCCATTTTCCAACACAGGCCTCCACACCCTAGTTGAGATTATTTATGAGACATAGGGTCTCCACTCCCTAGTTGAGATTATTTTTAGATATAGGGTCTCCACTCCCTAATCGCCTTTTGCCATCATAGGGTCTCCACTCCCTAGTTGAGATTATTTTAGACATTGGGTCTCCACTCCCTAGTCGCCTTTTGCCAACATAGGGTCTCCATTCCCTAGTTGAGATTATTTTAGACATAGGGTCTCCACTCCCTAATCGTCTTTTGCAAAGATAGGGTCTTCACTCCCTAGTTGAGATTATTTTAGACATAGGGTTTCCACTTCCCAGTCATCTTTTGCGAACATAGGGTCTCCACTCCCTAATTGAAATTATTTTATACATAGGGTCTCCAATCCCTAGTCCCCTTTTACCAACATAGGGTCTCCACTCCCTAGTTGAGATTATTTTAGACATTGGGTCACCACTCCCTAGTCGCCTTTTGCCAACATAGGGTCTCCATTCCCTAGTTGAGATTATTTTAGACATAGGGTCTCCACTCCCTAGTCGTCTTTTGCCAACATAGGATCTCCACTCCCTAGTTGAGATTATTTTAGACATAGGGTATTCACTCCCTAGTCGCCTTTTGCCAACATAGGGTCTCCACTCACTAGTTAAGATTATTTTTAGACATAGGGTCTCCACTCCCTAGTCACCTTTTGCCAGCATAGGGTATCCACTCCCTAGTCGAGATTATTTTAGACATACGATCTCCACTCCCTAGTCGTCTTTTGCCAACATAGGGTCTCCACTCCCTAGTTATAATTAATTTAGACATAGGGTCTCCTCTACCTAGTCGTCTTTTGCCAAAATAGGGTCTCCACTCCCTAGTTGAGATTTTAGACATAGGGTCTCCACTCCCTAGTCGACTTTTGCCAGCATAGGGTCTCCACTCCCTAGTTGAGATTATTTTAGACATAAGATCTTCACTCCCTAGTCGCCTTTTGCCAACATAGTGTCTTCACTCCCTAGTTAAGATTATTTTAGACATAGGGTATCCTCTTCCTAGTCGTCTATTGCCAAAATAGTGTCTCCACTCCCCAGTTGAGATTATTTTTAGACATAGGGTCTCCACTCTCTTGTCGCATTGCCAACATAGGTTCTCCATTCCCTAGTTGAGATTATTTTAGACATAGGGTCTCCACTTCCCAGTCGTCTTTTGCCAACATAGGGTCTCCACTGCCTAATTGAAATTATTTTATACATAGGGTCTCCACTCCGTAATCCCCTTTTGCCAACATAGGGTCTCCACTCCCTAGTTGAGATTATTTCAGACATTGGGTCACCACTCCCTAGTCGCCTTTTGCTAACATAGGGTCTCTATTCCCTAGTTGAGATTATTTTAGACATAGGGTCTCCACTCCCTAGTCGTCTTTTGCCAACATAGGGTCTCCACTCCCTAATTGAGATTATTTTATATATAGGGTCTTCATTCCCTAGTCCCTTTTTGCCAACATAGGGTCTCCACTCCGTAGTTGAGATTATTTTAAACATAGGGTCACCACTCCCTAGTCACATTTTGCCAATATAGGGTCTCCACTTGCTAGTTGAGATTATTTTAGACATACGATCTCCACTCTCTAGTCGCCTTTTGCCAACATAGGGTCTCCACTCCCTAGTTAAGATTATTTTAGACATAGGGTCTCCTCTCCCTAGTCGTCTTTTGCCAAAATAGGGTTTCTACTCCCTAGTTGAGATTATTTTTAGACATAGGGTCTCCACTCCCTAGTCACCTTTTGCCAGCATAGGGTCTTCACTCCCTAGTCGAGATTATTTTAGACATACGATCTCCACTCTCTAGTCGCCTTTTGCCAACATAGGGTCTCCACTCCCTAGTTATGATTATTTTAGACATAGGGTTTCCTCTCCCTAGTCGTCTTTTTCCAAAATAGGGTTCCACTCCCTAGTTGAGATTTTAGACATAGGGTCTCCACTCCCTAGTCGACTTTTGCCAGCATAGGGTCTCCACTCCCTAGTTGATATTATTTTAGATATAAGATCTTCACTCCCTAGTCGCCTTTTGCCAACATAGGGTCTTCACACCCTAGTTAAGATTATTTTAGACATAGGGTATCCTCTTCCTAGTCATCTTTTGCCAAAATAGGGTCTCCACTCCCTAGTTGAGATTATTATTAGACATAGGGTCTCCACTCCCTAGTCGCCTTTTGCCAACATAGGGTCTCCACTCCCTAGTTGAGATTATTTTTCGACATAGGGTCTCCACTCCCTAGTCGCCTTTTGCCAACATAGGGTCTCCATTCCCTAGTTGAGATTATTTTAGACATAGGGTCTCCTCTCCCTAGTCCTCTTTTGCCAAAATAGGGTGTCTACTCCCTAGTTGAGATTATTTTTAGACATAGGGTTTCCACTCCCTAGTCACCTTTTGCCAGCATAGGGTCTCCACTCCCTAGTCGAGATTATTTTAGACATACGATCTCCACTCCCTAGCCGCCTTTTGACAACATAGGGTCACCACTCCCTAGTCTCCTTTTGCCAACATAGGGTCTCTATTCCCTAGTTGAGATTATTTTATACATAGGGTCTCCAATCCCTAGTCTCCTTTTGCCAACATAGTGTCTCCACTCCTCTCCCTAGTTGCTTTTTGCCAACATAGGTTCTCCATTCCCTAGTTAAGATTATTTTAGACATAGGGTCTCCTCTCCCTAGTCGTCTTTTGCCAAAATAGGGTCTCTACTCCCTAGTTGAGATTATTTCAGACATTGGGTCACCACTCCCTAGTCTCCTTTTGCCAACATAGGGTCTCTATTCCCTAGTTGAGATTATTTTAGACATAGGGTCTCCACTCCCTAGTCGTCTTTTGCCAACATTGGGTCACCACTCCCTAGTCTCCTTTTGCCAACATAGGGTCTCTATTCCCTAGTTGAGATTATTTTATACATAGGGTCTCCACTCCCTAGTCCCCTTTTGCCAATATAGGGTCTCCACTCCCTAGTTGAGATTATTTTAGACATACGATCTCCACTCCCTAGTTGTTTTTTGCCAACATAGGTTCTCCATTCCCTAGTTAAGATTATTTTAGACATAGGGTCTCCTCTCCCTAGTCGTCTTTTGCCAAAATAGGGTCTCTACTCCCTAGTTGAGATTATTTCAGACATTGGGTCACCACTCCCTAGTCTCCTTTTGCCAACATAGGGTCTCTATTCCCTAGTTGAGATTATTTTAGACATAGGGTCTCCACTCCCTAGTCGTCTTTTGCCAACATAGGGTCTCCACTCCCTAATAGAGATTATTTTATATATAGGGTCTTCATTCCCTAGTCCCCTTTTGCCAACATAGGGTCTCCACTCCGTAGTTGAGATTATTTTAGACATAGGGTCACCACTCCCAAATTGAGATTATTTTATACATAGGGTCTCCTCTCCCAAGTCTCCTTTTGCCAACATAGGGTCATCACTCCCTAATTGAGATTATTTTATACATAGGGTCTCCACTCCCTAGTCCCCTTTTGCCAATATAGGGTCTCCACTCCCTAGTTGAGATTATTTTAGACATACGATCTCCACTCCCTAGTTGTTTTTTGCCAACATAGGTTCTCCATTCCCTAGTTAAGATTATTTTAGACATAGGGTCTCCTCTCCCTAGTCGTCTTTTGCCAAAATAGGGTCTCTACTCCCTAGTTGAGATTATTTCAGACATTGGGTCACCACTCCCTAGTCTCCTTTTGCCAACATAGGGTCTCTATTCCCTAGTTGAGATTATTTTAGACATAGGGTCTCCACTCCCTAGCCGTCTTTTGCCAACATAGGGTCTCCACTCCCTAATAGAGATTATTTTATATATAGGGTCTTCATTCCCTAGTCCCCTTTTGTCAACATAGGGTCTCCACTCCGTAGTTGAGATTATTTTATACATAGGGTCTCCACTACCTAGTCCCCTTTTGCCAATATAGGGTCTCCACTCCCTAGTTGAGATTATTTTAGACATACGATCTCCACTCCCTAGTTGCTTTTTGCAAACATAGGTTCTCCATTCCCTAGTTAAGATTATTTTAGACATAGGGTCTCCTCTCCGTAGTCCCCTTTTGCCAACATAGGGTCTCCACTCCCTAGTTGAGATTATTTCGAACATTGGGTCACCACTCCCTAGTCTCCTTTTGCCAACATAGGGTCTCTATTCCCTAGTTGAGATTATTTTAGACATAGGGTCTCCACTCCCTAGTCGTCTTTTGCCAACATAGGGTCTCCACTCCCTAATAGAGATTATTTTATATATAGGGTCTTCATTCCCTAGTCCCCTTTTGCCAACATAGGGTCTCCACTCTGTAGTTGAGATTATTTTAGACATAGGGTCACCACTCCCTAGTCACATTTTGCCAATATAGGGTCTCCACTTGCTAGTTGAGATTATTTTAGACATACGATCTCCACTCTCTAGTCGCCTTTTACCAACATAGGGTCTCCACTCCCTAGTTAAGATTATTTTAGACATAGGGTCTCCTCTCCCTAGTCGTCTTTTGCCAAAATAGGGTCTCTACTCCCTAGTTGAGATTATTTTTAGACATAGGGTCTCCACTCCCTAGTTACCTTTTGCCAGCATAGGGTCTCCACTCCCTAGTCGAGATTATTTTAGACATACGATCTCCACTCCCTAGTCGCCTTTTGCCAACATAGGGTCTCCACTCCCTAGTTGAGATAATTTTAGACATAGGGTCTCCACTCCCTTGTCGTCTTTTGGCAACATAGAGTCTCCACTCCCTAGTTTAGATTATTTTAGACCTAGAGTCTCCACCCCCTAGTCGGCTTTTTCCAACACAGGGTCTCCACTCCCTAGTTGAGATTATTTTTGAGACATAGGGTCTCTACTCCCTAGTTGCCTTTTGCCAACATAGGGTCTCCACTCCCTAGTTGAGATTATTTTTAGATATAGGGTCTCCACTCCCTAATCGCCTTTTGCCAACATAGGGTCTCCACTCCCTAGTTGAGATTATTTTGACATAGGGTCTCCACTCCCTAGTCGCTTTTTGCCATCATAGGGTTTCTACTCCCTAGTTGAGATTATTTTAGACATAGGGTCTCTACTCCCTAGTTGCCTTTTGCCAACATAGGGTCTCCACTCCCTAGTTGAGATTATTTTAGAACATAGGGTCTCCTCTCCCTAGTCGTCTTTTGCTAAAATAGGGTCTCCGCACCCTAGTTGAGATTTTAGACATAAGGTCGCCACTCCCTAGTCGCCTTTTGCCAACATAGGGTCTCCACTCCCTAGTTGAGATTATTTTAGACATAGGGTCTCCACTCCTTAGTCGCCTTTTGCCAACATACGGTCTCCACTCCCTAGTTGAGATTATTTTAGATATAGTATCTTCACTCCCTAGTCACCTTATGCAAACATAGGGTCTCCACTCCCTAGTTGAGATTATTTTAGACCTAGGGTCTCCACTCCCTAGTCGCCTTTTGCCAACACAGGGTCTCCACTCCCTAGTTGAGATTATTTTTGAGACATAGGGTCTCTACTCCCTAGTTTCCTTTTGCCAACATAGGGTCTTCACTCCCTAGTTGAGATTATTTTTAGATATAGGGTCTCCACTACCTAATCGCCTTTTGCCAACATCGGGTCTCCACTCCCTAGTTAAGATTATTTTAGACATAGGGTCTCCACTCCCTAGTTGAGATTATTTTTAGACATAGGGTCTCCACTCCCTAGTCGCCTTTTGCCAACACAGGGTCTCCACTCCCTAGTTGAAATTATTTTTGAGACATAGGGTCTCTACTCCCTAGTTGCCTTTTGCCAACATAGGGTCTCCATTCCCTAGTTTAGATTATTTTTAGATACAGGGACTCCACTCCCTAATCGCTTTTTGCCAACATAGGGTCTCCACTCCCTACTTGAGACAATTTTTAGACATAAGGTCTCCACTCCCTAATCACCTTTTGCCATCATAGGGTCTCCACTCCCTACTTGCCTTTTTTCAACATAGGGTCTCCACTCCCTAGTTGAGATTATTTTAGACATAGGGTCTCCACTCCCTAGTCGCATTTTGCCTACATAGGTTCTCCACTCCCTAGTTGATATTTTAGACATAGGGTCTCCACTCCCTAGTCGCCTTTTGCCAACATAGGGTCTCCACTCCCTAGTTGAGATTATTTTAGACATAGGGTCTCCACTCCCTTATCGTCTTTTGCCAACATAGGGTCTCCACTCCCTAGTTGAGATTATTTTAGGCCTAGGGTCTCCACCCCCTAGTCGGCTTTTTCCAACACAGGGTCTCCACTCCCTAGTTGAGATTATTTTTGAGACATAGGGTCTCTACTCCCTAGTTGCCTTTTGCCAACATAGGGTCTCCACTCCCTAGTTGAGATTAGTTTTAGATATAGGGTCTCCACTCCCTAATCGCCTTTTGCCAACATAGGGTCTCCACTCCCTAGTTGAGATTATTTTGACATAGGGTCTCCACTCCCTAGTCGCTTTTTGCCATCATAGGGTTTCTACTCCCTAGTTGAGATTATTTTAGACATAGGGTCTCCTCTCCCTAGTCGTTTTTTGCTAAAATAGGGTTTCTACTCCCTAGTTGAGATTTTAGACATAAGGTCGCCACTCCCTAGTCCCCTTTTGCCAACATTGGGTCTCCACTCCCTAGTTGAGATTATTTTGAGACATAGGGTCTCCACTCACTAGTCGCCTTATTGCCAACATAGGGTCTCCACTCCCTAGTACCCTTGTGCCAACATAGGGTCTTCACTCCCTAGTTGAGATTATTTTAGACATAGGGTCTCCACTCCCTAGTCGCCTTTTGCCAACATAGAGTCTCCACTCCCTAGTTGAGATGATTTTAGATATAGGGTCTCCACTCCCTAATCGCCTTTTGCAAACATAGGGTCTCCACTCCCTAGTTGAGATTATTTTAGACATAGGGTCTCCACTCCCTAGTCGCCTTTGTCCAACATAGGGTCTCCACTCCGTAGTTGAGATTATTTTAGACATAAGGTCTCCTCTCCCTAGTCGTCTTTTGATAAAATAGGGTCTCCACTCCCTAGTTGACATTATTTTTAGATACAGGGTCTCCACTGCCTAATCGCCTTCTGCCAACATAGAGTCTCCACTCCCTAGTTGAGATTATTTTTAGACATAGGGTCTCCATTCCCTACTCATTTTTTGCCATCATAGGGTCTCCACTCCCTAGTTGAGATTATTTTAGACATAGGGTCTCCACTGCCTAGTCTCCTTTTTCTTGCATAGGGTCTCCACTCCCTAGTTGAAATTATTTTAGACATAGGGTCTCCACTCCCTAGTCACCGTTTGCCGACATAAAGTCTCCACTCCCTAGCTGAGATGATTTTAGATATAGGGTCTCCACTCCCTAATCGCCTTTTGCAAACATAGGGTCTCCACTCCCTAGTTGAGATTATTTTAGAGATAGGGTCTCCACTCCCTTGTCTCCTTTGTCCAACATAGGGTCTCCACTCCCTAGTTGAGATAATTTTAGATAGGGTCTCCTTTCCCTAGTCGTCTTTTGCTAAAATAGGGTCTCCACTCCCTAGTTGAGATTTTAGAAATAAGGTCGCCACTCCCTAGTCGCCTTTTGCCCACATAGGGTCTCCACTCCCTAGTTGAGAATATTTTAGACATAGGGTCTCCACTCCTTAGTCGCCTTTTGCCAACATATGGTCTCCACTCCCTAGTTGAGATTATTTTAGAGATAGGGTCTCCACTCCCTTGTCACCTTTAGCCGACATAGAGTATCCACTCCCTAGTTGAGATGATTTTAGATATAGGGTCTCCACTCCCTAATCTCCTTTTGAAAACATAGGGTCTCCACTCCCTAGTTGAGATTATTTTAGAGATAATGTCTCCATTCCCTTGTCGCCTTTGTCCAACATAGGGTCTCCACTCCCTAGTTGAGATAATTTTAGATAGGGTCTCCTCTCCCTAGTCGTCTTTTTCTAAAATAGGGTCGCCACTCCCTAGTCGCCTTTTGTCAACATAGGGTCTCCACTCCCTAGTTGAGATTATTTTAGACATAGGGTCTCCACTCCTTAGTCGCCTTTTGCCAACATACGGTCTCTACTCCCTAGTTGAGATTATTTTAGATATAGTGTCTTCACTCTCTAGTCACCTTATGACAACATAGGGTCTCCACTCCCTAGTTGAGATTATTTTAGACCAAGGGTCTCCACTCCCTAGTCGCCTTTTGCCAACACAGGGTCTCCACTCCCTAGTTGAGATTATTTTTGAGACATAGGGTCTCTACTCCCTAGTTGCCTTTTGCCAACATAAGGTCTTCACTCCCTAGTTGAGATTATTTTTAGATATAGGGTCTCCACTACCTAATCGCCTTTTGCCAACATCGGGTCTCCACTCCCTAGTTAATATTATTTTAGACATAGGGTCTCCACTCCCAAGTCGCCTTTTGCCTACATAGGTTCTCCACTCCCTAGTTTAGATTTTAGACATAGGATCTCCGATCCTTAGTCTCCTTTTGCCAACGTAGGGTCTTTACTTTCTAGTTGAGATTATTTTTACACATAAGGTCTCCACTCCCTAGTCGCTTTTTGCAAACATAGGGTCTCCACTCCCTAGTCGGTTTTTCCAACATAGGGTGTCCACTCCCTAGTTGAGATTATTTTAGACATAGGGTCTCCACTCCTTTGTCGCCTTTTGCCAACATACGGTCTCCACTCCCTAGTTGAGATTATTTTAGATATAGTGTCTCCACTCCCTAGTCACCTTATGCCAACATAGGGTCTCCACTCCCTAGTTGAGATTATTTTAGACCTAGGGTCTACACTCCCTAGTCGCCTTTTGCCAATACAGGGTCTCCACTCCCTAGTTGAGATTATTTTTGAGACATAGGGTCTCTACTCCCTAGTTGCCTTTTGCCAACATAGGGTCTTCACTCCCTAGTTGAGATTATTTTTAGATATAGGGTCTCCACTACCTAATCGCCTTTTGCCAACATCGGGTCTCCACTCCCTAGTTAAGATTATTTTAGACATAGGGTCTCCACTCCCTAGTCGCCTTTTGCCTACATAGGTTCTCCACTCCCTAGTTGAGATTTTAGACATAGGATCTCCGATCCTTAGTCGCCTTTTGCCAATGTAGGGTCTCCACTTCCTAGTTGAGATTATTTTTACACAGAAGGTCTCCACTCCCTAGTCGCTTTTTGCAAACATAGGGTCTCCACTCCCTAGTCGGTTTTTCCAACATAGGGTGTCCACTCCCTAGTTGAGATTATTTTAGACATAGGGTCTCCACTCTTTTGTCGCCTTTTGCCAACATAGGTTCTCCACTCCCTAGTTGAGATTATTTTAGATATACAGTCTCCACTCCCTAGTTGCCTTTTGCCAACATAGGGTCTCCACTCCCTAGTTGAGATTATTTTAGACATAGGGTCTCCACTCCCTAGTCGCGTTTTCCCAACATAGGGTCTCCATTCCCTAGTTTAGATTATTTTAGACCTAGGGTCTCCACTCACTAGTCGCATATTGCTAACACAAGGTCTCTACTCCCTAGTTGAGATTATTTTTTAGACATAGGGTCTCTACTCCGTAGTTGCCTTTTGCCAACATAGGGTATCCACTCCCTAGTTGAGATTATTTTTAGATATAGGGTCTCCACTCCCTAATCGCCTTTTGCCAACATAGGGCTCCACTTCCTAGTTGAGATTATTTTTAGACATAGGGTCTCCACTCCCTAGTCTCTTTTTGCCTAGATAGTTTCTCCACTCCCTAGTTGAGATTATAGACATAGGATCTCCGATCCCTAGTCGCCTTTTGCCAACGTAGGGTCTCCACTTCCTAGTTGAGATTATTTTTACACATAAGGTCTCCACTCCATAGTAGCTTTATGCAAACATAGGGTCTCCACTCCCTAGTTGAGCTTATTTTAGACATAGGGTCTCCTCTCCCTAGTTGTCTTTTGCCAACATACGGTCTCCACTCCCTAGTTGAGATTATTTTAGATATAGGGTCTTCACTCCCTAGCCTCCTTTTGCCAACATAAGGTTTCCACTCCCATATTGATATTATTTTAGACAAAGGGTCTCCACTCCATAATTCCCTTTTTGCCAAAATAGGGTCTCCAGTCCCTAGTTGAGATTATTTTAGACATAGGGTCTACACTCCCTAGTCGCCTTTTGCCGACATAGAGTCTCCACTCCTTAGTTGAGATGATTTTAGATATAGGGTCTCCACTCCCTAATCGCCTTTTGAAAATATAGGGTCTCCACTCCCTAGTTGAGATTATTTTTAGAGATAAGGTCTCCACTCCCTTGTCGCCTTTGTCCAACATAGGGTCTCCACTCCCTAGTTGAGATTATTTTAGACATAGGGTCTCCTCTCCCTAGTCGTTTTTTGCTAAAATAGGGTTTTCACTCCCTAGTTGAGATTTTAGACATAAGGTTGCCACTCCCTAGTCGCCTTTTGCCAACATAGGGTCTCCACTCCCTAGTTGAGATTATTTTTAGACATAGGGTCTCCATTCAGTAGTCGCCTTATTGCCAACATAGGGTCTCCACTCCCTAGTCCCCTTTTGCCAATATAGGGTCTCCACTCCCTAGTTGAGATTATTTTAGACATAGGATCTCCACTCCCTAGTCGCCTTTTGCCAACATAGAGTCTCCACTCCCTAGTTGAGATGATTTTAGATATACGGTCTCCACTCCCTAATCGCCTTTTGCAAACATAGGGTCTCCACTCCCTAGTTGAGATTATTTTAGACATAGGGTCTCCACTCCCTAGTCGCCTTTGTCCAACATAGGGTCTCCACTCCGTAGTTGAGATTATTTTAGACATAGGGTCTCCTCTCCCTAGTCGTCTTTTGATAAAATAGGGTCTTCACTCCCTAGTTGAGATTATTTTTAGATATAGGGTCTCCACTCCCTAATCGCCTTTTGCCAACATAGGGTCTCCACTCCCTAGTTGAGATTATTTTAGACATAGGGTCTCCACTCCCTAGTCGCCTTTTTATAGCACAGGGTTTCCACTCCCTAGTTGAGATTATTTTAGACATAGGGTCTCCACTCCCTAGTCGTATTTTGCCTACATAGGTTCTCCACTCCCTAGTCGCCTTTTGCAAACATAGGGTCTCCACTCCCTAGTTGAGCTTATTTTAGACATAGGGTCTCCACTCCATAGTCGCCGTTTTAGACATAGGGTCTCCACTCCCTAGTTGAGATTATTTTAGATATAGGGTCTTCACTCCCTAGCCTCCTTTTGCCAACATAGGGTCTCCACTCCCATGTTGATATTATTTTAGACAAAGGGTCTCCACTCCATAGTCCCCTTTTGCCAACATAGGGTCTCCACTCCCTAGTTGAGATTATTTTTGACATAGGGTCTCCACTCCCTAGTCAACGTTTGCCGACATAAAGTCTCCAGTCCCTAGTTGAGATGATTTTAGATATAGGGTCTCCACTCCCTAATCGCCTTTTGCAAACATAGGGTCTCCACTCCCTAGTTGAGATTATTTTAGAGGTAGGGTCTCCACTCCCTTGTCGCCTTTGTCCAACATAGGGTCTCCACTCCCTAGTTGAGATAATTTTAGATAGGGTCTCCTCTCCCTAGTCGTCTTTTGCTAAAATAGGGTCTCCCCTCCCTAGTTGAGATTTTAGACATAAGGTCGCCACTCCCTAGTCGCCTTTTGCCCACATAGGGTCTCCACTCCCTAGTTGAGATTATTTTAGACATAGGGTCTCCACTCCTTAGTCGCCTTTTGCCAACATACGGTCTCCACTCCCTAGTTGAGATTATTTTAGAGATAGGGTATCCACTCCCTTGTAGCCTTTAGACGACATAGAGTCTCCACTCCCTAGTTGAGATGATTTTAGGTATAGGGTCTCCACTCCCTAATCGCCTTTTGAAAACATAGGGTCTCCACTCCCTAGTTGAGATTATTTTAGAGATAGGGTCTCCATTCCCTTGTCGCCTTTGTCCAACATAGGGTCTCCACTCCCTAGTTGAGATAATTTTAGATAGGGTCTCCTCTCCCTAGTCGTCTTTTGCTAAAATAGGGTCTCCACTCCCTAGTTGAGATTTTAGACATAAGGTCGCCACTCCCTAGTCGCCTTTTGCCAACATAGGGTCTCTACTCCCTAGTTGAGATTATTTTAGACATTGGGTCACCACTCCCTAGCAGCCTTTTGCCAATATAGGGTCTCCATTCCCTAGTTGAGATTATTTTAGACATAGGGCCTCCACTCCCTAGTTGAGATTATTATTAGACATAGGGTCTCCACTACCTAGTCGCCTTTTGCCAACATAGGGTCTCCACTCCCTAGTTAAGATTATATTAGACATAGGGTCTCCACTCCCTAGTCGCCTTTTTATAGCATAGGGTTTCCACTCCCTAGTTGAGATTTTTTTAGACATAGGGTCTCCACTCCCTAGTCGCATTTTGCCTACATAGGTTCTCCACTCCCTAGTTGATATTTTAGACATAGGGTCTCCACTCCCTAGTCGCCTTTTGCTAATATAGGGTCTCCACTCCCTAGTTGAGATTATTTTAGACATAGGGTCTTCACTCCCTTGTCGTCTTTTGCCAACATAGGGTCTGCACTCCCTAGTTGATATTATTTTAGACCGAGGGTCTCCACTCCCTAGTCGCCTTTTGCCAACACAATGTCTCCACTCCCTAGTTGAGATTATTTTTTATACATAGGGTCTCTAATCCCTAGTCGCCGTTTGCCAACATAGGGTCTCCACTTCCTAGTTGAGATTATTTTTACACATAAGGTCTCCACTCCCTAGTCGCTTTTTGCAAACATAGGGTCTCCACTCCCTAGTTGAGCTTATTTTAGACATAGGGTCTCCACTCCATAGTCGCCGTTTTGCCAACATAGGGTCTCCACTCCCTAGTTGAGATTATTTTAGATATAGGGTCTTCACTCCCTAGCCTCCTTTTGCCAACATAGGGTCTCCACTCCCATGTTGATATTATTTTAGACAAAGGGTCTCCACTCCATAGTCCCCTTTTGCCAACATAGGGTCTCCACTCCCTAGTTGAGATTATTTTTGACATAGGGTCTCCACTCCCTAGTCAACGTTTGCCGACATAAAGTCTCCAGTCCCTAGTTGAGATGATTTTAGATATAGGGTCTCCACTCCCTAATCGCCTTTTGCAAACATAGGGTCTCCACTCCCTAGTTGAGATTATTTTAGAGGTAGGGTCTCCACTCCCTTGTCGCCTTTGTCCAACATAGGGTCTCCACTCCCTAGTTGAGATAATTTTAGATAGGGTCTCCTCTCCCTAGTCGTCTTTTGCTAAAATAGGGTCTCCCCTCCCTAGTTGAGATTTTAGACATAAGGTCGCCACTCCCTAGTCGCCTTTTGCCCACATAGTGTCTCCACTCCCTAGTTGAGATTATTTTAGACATAGGGTCTCCACTCCTTAGTCGCCTTTTGCCAACATACGGTCTCCACTCCCTAGTTGAGATTATTTTAGAGATAGGGTATCCACTCCCTTGTAGCCTTTAGACGACATAGAGTCTCCACTCCCTAGTTGAGATGATTTTAGGTATAGGGTCTCCACTCCCTAATCGCCTTTTGAAAACATAGGGTCTCCACTCCCTAGTTGAGATTATTTTAGAGATAGGGTCTCCATTCCCTTGTCGCCTTTGTCCAACATAGGGTCTCCACTCCCTAGTTGAGATAATTTTAGATAGGGTCTCCTCTCCCTAGTCGTCTTTTGCTAAAATAGGGTCTCCACTCCCTAGTTGAGATTTTAGACATAAGGTCGCCACTCCCTAGTCGCCTTTTGCCAACATAGGGTCTCTACTCCCTAGTTGAGATTATTTTAGACATAGGGTCTCCACTCATTAGTCGCCTTTTGCCAACATACGGTCTCCACTACCTAGTTGAGATTATTTTAGATATAGTGTCTTCACTCCCTAGTCACCTTATGCCAACATAGGGTCTCCACTCCCTAGTCGCCTTTTGCCAACACAGGGTCTCCACTCCCTAGTTGAGATTATTTTTGAGACATAGGGTCTCCACCCCCAAGTCGCCTTTTGCCTGCATAGGTTCTCCATTCCCTAGTTGAGATTTTAGACATAGGATCTCCGATCCTTAGTCACCTTTTGCCAACATAGGGTCTCTACTTCCTAGTTGAGATTATTTTTACACATAAGGTCTCCACTCCCTATTCGCTTTTTGCAAACATAGGGTCTCCACTCCCTAGTCGGTTTTTTCCAACATAGGGTCTCCACTCCCTAGTTGAGATTATTTTAGACATAGGGTCTCCACTCCTTTGTCGCCTTTTGCCAACATACGGTCTCCACTCCCCAGTTGAGATTATTTTAGATATAGTGTCTCCACTCCCTAGTCACCTTATGCCAACATAGGGTCTCCACTCCCTAGTTGAGATTATTTTAGACCTAGGGTCTCCACTCCCTAGTCGCCTTTTGCCAACACAAGGTCTCCACTCCCTAGTTGAGATTATTTTTGAGACATAGGGTCTCTACTCCCTAGTTTCCTTTTGCCAACATAGGGTCTTCACTCCCTAGTTGAGATTATTTTTAGATATAGGGTCTCCACTACCTAATCGCCTTTTGCCAACATCGGGTCTCCACTCCCTAGTTAAGATTATTTTAGACATAGGGTCTCCACTCCCTAGTCGCCTTTTGCCTACATAGGTTCTCCACTCCCTAGTTGAGATTTTAGACATAGGATCTCCGATCCTTAGTCGCCTTTTGCCAACGTAGGGTCTCCACTTCCTAGTTGAGAATATTTTTACACATAAGGTCTCCACTCCCTAGTCGCTTTTTGCAAACATAGGGTCTCCACTCCCTAGTCGGTTTTTCCAACATAGGGTCTCCACTCCCTAGTTGAGATTATTTTAGACATAGGGTCTCCACTCTTTTGTCGCCTTTTGCCAACATAGGTTCTCCACTCCCTAGTTGAGATTATTTTAGATATACAGTCTCCAATCCCTAGTCGCCTTTTGCCAACATAGGGTATCCACTCCCTAGTTGAGATTATTTTAGACATAGGGTCTCCACTCCCTAGTCGCCTTTTGCCAACATAGGGTCTCCACTCCCTAGTTTAGATTATTTTAGACCTAGGGTCTCCACTCTCTAGTCGCATATTGCTAACAGAAGGTCTCCACTCCCTAGTTGAGATTATTTTATAGACATAGGGTCTCTACTCCCTAGTTGCCTTTTGCCAACATAGGGCAGCCACTCCCTAGTTGAGATTATTTTTAGATATAGGGTCTCCACTCCCTAATCGACTTTTGCCAGCATAGGGCTCCACTTCCTAGTTTAGATTATTTTTAGGCATAGGGTCTCCACTCCCTAGTCTCTTTTTGCCTAGATAGTTTCTCCACTCCCTAGTTGAGATTTTAGACATAGGATCTCCGATCCCTAGTCGCCTTTTGCCAACGTAGGGTCTCCACTTCCTAGTTGAGATTATTTTTACACATAAGGTCTCCACTCCCTAGTCGCCTTTTGCCTAGATAGGTTATCCACTCCCTAGTTGAGATTATAGACATAGGATCTCTGATCCCTAGTCGCCTTTTGCCAACGTAGGGTCTCCACTTCCTAGTTGAGATTATTTTTACACATAAGGTCTCCACTCCCTAGTCGCTTTATGCAAACATAGGGTCTCCACTCCCTAGTTGAGCTTATTTTAGACATAGGGTCTCCTCTCCCTAGTCGTCTTTTGCCAACATAGGGTCTCCACTCCCTAGTTGAGATTATTTTAGATATAGGATCTTCACTCCCTAGCCTCCTTTTGCCAACATAGGGTTTCCACTCCCATATTTAGATTATTTTAGACATAGGGTCTCCACTCCATAGTTCCTTTTTGCCAACATAGGGTCTCCAGTTCCTAGTTGAGATTATTTTAGACATAGGGTCTACACTCCCTAGTCGCCTTTTGCCGACATAGAGTCTCCACTCCCTAGTTGAGATGATTTAGATATAGGGTCTCCACTCCCTAATCGCATTTTGAAAATATAGGGTGTCCACTCCCTAGTTGAGATTATTTTTAGAGATAGGGTCTCCACTCCCTTGTCGCCTTTGTCCAACATAGGGTCTTCACTCCCTAGTTGAGATAATTTTAGACATAGGGTCTCCTCTCCCTAGTCGTTTTTTGCTAAAATAGGGTTTTCACTCCCTAGTTGAGATTTTAGACATAAGGACGCCACTCCCTAGTCGCCTTTTGCCAACATAGGGTCTCCACTACCTAGTTGAGATTATTTTTAGACATACGGTCTCCACTCACTAGTCGCCTTATTGCCAACATAGGGTCTCCACTCCCTAGTCCCCTTTTGCCAATATAGGGTCTCCACTCCCTAGTTGAGATTATTTTAGATATAGGGTCTCCACTCCCTAGTCGCCTTTTGCCAACATAGAGTCTCGACTCCCTAGTTGAGATGATTTTAGACCTAGGGTCTCCACTCTCTAGTCGCATATTGCTAACAGAAGGTCTCCACTCCCTAGTTGAGATTATTTTATAGACATAGGGTCTCTACTCCCTAGTTGCCTTTTGCCAACATAGGGCAGCCACTCCCTAGTTGAGATTATTTTTAGATATAGGGTCTCCACTCCCTAATCGACTTTTGCCAGCATAGGGCTCCACTTCCTAGTTTAGATTATTTTTAGGCATAGGGTCTCCACTCCCTAGTCTCTTTTTGCCTAGATAGTTTCTCCACTCCCTAGTTGAGATTTTAGACATAGGATCTCCGATCCCTAGTCGCCTTTTGCCAACGTAGGGTCTCCACTTCCTAGTTGAGATTATTTTTACACATAAGGTCTCCACTCCCTAGTCGCCTTTTGCCTAGATAGGTTATCCACTCCCTAGTTGAGATTATAGACATAGGATCTCTGATCCCTAGTCGTCTTTTGCCAACGTAGGGTCTCCACTTCCTAGTTGAGATTATTTTTACACATAAGGTCTCCACTCCCTAGTCGCTTTATGCAAACATAGGGTCTCCACTCCCTAGTTGAGCTTATTTTAGACATAGGGTCTCCTCTCCCTAGTCGTCTTTTGCCAACATAGGGTCTCCACTCCCTAGTTGATATTATTTTAGATATAGGATCTTCACTCCCTAGCCTCCTTTTGCCAACATAGGGTTTCCACTCCCATATTTAGATTATTTTAGACATAGGGTCTCCACTCCATAGTTCCTTTTTGCCAACATAGGGTCTCCAGTTCCTAGTTGAGATTATTTTAGACATAGGGTCTACACTCCCTAGTCGCCTTTTGCCGACATAGAGTCTCCACTCCCTAGTTGAGATGATTTAGATATAGGGTCTCCACTCCCTAATCGCATTTTGAAAATATAGGGTGTCCACTCCCTAGTTGAGATTATTTTTAGAGATAGGGTCTCCACTCCCTTGTCGCCTTTGTCCAACATAGGGTCTTCACTCCCTAGTTGAGATAATTTTAGACATAGGGTCTCCTCTCCCTAGTCGTTTTTTGCTAAAATAGGGTTTTCACTCCCTAGTTGAGATTTTAGACATAAGGACGCCACTCCCTAGTCGCCTTTTGCCAACATAGGGTCTCCACTACCTAGTTGAGATTATTTTTAGACATACGGTCTCCACTCACTAGTCGCCTTATTGCCAACATAGGGTCTCCACTCCCTAGTCCCCTTTTGCCAATATAGGGTCTCCACTCCCTAATTGAGATTATTTTAGATATAGGGTCTCCACTCCCTAGTCGCCTTTTGCCAACATAGAGTCTCGACTCCCTAGTTGAGATGATTTTAGATATAGGGTCTCCACTCCCTAATCGCCTTTTGCAAACATAGGGTCTCCACTCCCTAGATGAGATTATTTTAGACATAGGGTCTCCACTCCCTAGTCGCCTTTGTCCAACATAGGGTCTCCACTCCGTAGTTGAGATTATTTTAGACATAGGGTCTCCTCTCCCTAGTCGTCTTTTGCTAAAATAGGGTCTCCACTCCCTAGTTTAGATTATTTTTAGATATAGGGTCTCCACTCCCTAATCGCCTTTTTGCCAACATAGGGTCTCCACTCCCTAGTTGAGATTATATTTTAGACATAGGGTCTCCACTCCCTAGTCGCCTTTTTCAACATAGGGTCTCCACTCCCTAGTTGAGATTATTTTAGACATAGGGTCTCCACTCCCTAGTCGCATTTTGCCTACATAGGTTCTCCACTCCCTAGTTGATATTTTAGACATAGGGTCTCCACTCCCTAGTCGCCTTTTGCCAACATAGGGTCTCCACTTCCTAGTTGAGATTATTTTAGACATAGGGTCTTCACTCCCTAGTCGCCTTTTGCCAACATATGGTCTCCACTCCCAAGTTGATATTATTTTAGACCGAGGGTCTCCACTCCCTAGTCGCCTTTTGCCAACACAATGTCTCCACTCCCTAGTTGAGATTATTTTTTATACATAGGGTCTCTACTCCCTAGTTGAGATTATTTTAGACATAGGGTCTCCACTCCTTTGTCTCCTTTTGCCAACATAGGGTCTCCACTCCCTAGTTGAGCTTATTTTAGACATAGGGTCTCCACTCCTAGTCGTCTTTTGCCAACATAGGGTCTCCACTCCCTAGTTGAGATTATTTTAGATATAGGGTCTTCACTCCCTAGCCTCATTTTGCCAACATAGGGTCTCCACTCCCTAGTTGAGATTATTTTAGACATAGGGTCTCCACTCCCTAGTCGCCTTTTGCCGACATAGAGTCTCCACTCCCTAGTTGAGATGATTTAGATATAGGGTCTCCACTCCCTAATCGCATTTTGAAAATATAGGGTGTCCACTCCCTAGTTGAGATTATTTTAGAGATAGGGTCTCCATTCCTTTGTCACCTTTGTCCAACATAGGGTCTCCACTCCCTAGTTGAGATAATTTTAGATAGGGTTTCTTCTGCCTAGTCGTCTTTTGCTAAAATAGGGTCTCCACTCCATAGTTGAGATTTTAGACATAAGGTCGCCACTCCCTAGTCGCCTTTTGCCAACATTGGGTCTCCACTCCCTAGTTGAGATTATTTTAGACATAGGGTCTCCACTCCTTAGTCGCCTTTTGCCAACATACGGTCTCCACTCCCTAGTTGAGATTATTTTAGAGATAGGGTCTCCACTCCCTTGTCGCCTTTGTCCAACATAGGGTCTCCACTCCCTAGTTGAGATAATTTTAGACATAGGGTCTCCTTTCCCTAGTAGTCTTTTGCTAAAATAGGGTCTCCACTCCCTAGTTGAGATTTTAGACATAAGGTCGCCACTCCCTAGTCGCCTTTTGCCAACATAGGGTCTCCACGCCCTAGTTGAGATTATTTTTTAGACATAGGTTCTCCACTCACTAGTCGCCTTTTTGCCAACATAGGGTCTCCACTCCCTAGTCCCCTTTTGCCAACATAGGGTCTCCACTCCCTAGTTGAGATTATTTTAGACATAGGTCTCCACTCCCTAGTCGCCTTTTGCCAACATAGAGTCTCCACTCCCTAGTTGAGATGATTTTAGATATAGGGTCTCCACTCCCTAATCGCCTTTTGCAAACATAGGGTCTCCACTCCCTAGTTGAGATTATTTTAGACATAGGGTCTCCACTCCCTAGTCGCCTTTGTCCAACATAGGGTCTCCACTCCGTAGTTGAGATTATTTTAGACATAGGGTCTCCACACCCTAGTTGAGATTATTTATGAGACATAGGGTCTCCACTCCCTAGTTGAGATTATTTTTAGATATAGGGTCTCCACTCCCTAATCGCCTTTTGCCATCATAGGGTCTCCACTCCCTAGTTGAGATTATTTTAGACATTGGGTCTCCACTCCCTAGTCGCCTTTTGCCAACATAGGGTCTCTACTCCCTAGTTGAGATTATTTTAGACATAGGGTCTACACTCCCTAGTCGCCTTTTTCCAGCATAGGGTCTCTACTCCCTAGTTGAGATTATTTTAGACATAGGGTCACCACTCCATAATCCCCTTTTGCCTACATAGGTTCTCCATTCCCTAGTTGAGCTTTTAGACATAGGGTCTCCGATCCCTAGTCGCCGTTTGCCAACATAGGGTTTCCACTTTCTAGTTGAGATTATTTTTACACATAAGGTTTCCACTCCCTAGTCGCTTTTTGCAAACATAGGGTCTCCACTCCCTAGTTGAGCTTATTTTAGACATAGGGTGTCAACCCCTAGTAGTCTTTTGCCAACATAGGGTCTCCACTCCCTAGTTGATATTATTTTAGACATAGGGTCTTCACTCCCTAGCCTATTTTTGCCAACATAGGTTCTCCACTCCTATGTTGAGATTATTTTAAACATAGGGTCTTCACTCCACAGTCACCTTTTTCTAACATAGGGTCTTCACTCCCTAGTTGAAATTATTTTAGACATAGGGTCTCTACTCCCTAGTCTCATTTTGCCGACATAGAGTCTCCACTCCCTAGTTAAGATTATTTTAGATATTGAGTCTCCACTCCCTAATCGTCTTTTGCAAACATAGGGTCTCCACTCCCTAGTTGAGATTATTTTAGACATAGGGTCTCCACTCCCTAGTCGCCTTTGTCCAACATAGGATCTCCACTCCATAGTTGAGATTATTTTTGAGACATAGGGTCTCTACTCCCTAGTTTCCTTTTGCCAACATAGGGTCTCCACTCGCTAGTTGAGATTATTTTTCGACATAGGGTCTCCACTCCCTAGTCGCTTTTTGCCATCATAGGGTTTCCACTCCCTAGCTGAGATTATTTTAGATATAGGGTCTCCACTCCCTAGTCGCCTTTTTCTAGCATAGGGTCTCTGCTCCCTAGTTGAGATTATTTTAGAAATAGGGTCTCCACTCCCTAGTCGCCTTTTGCCTACATAGGTTCTCCACTCACTAGTCGCCTTTTTCTAGCATAGGGTCTCCGCTCCCTAGTTGAGATTATTTTAGACATAGGGTCTCCACTCCCTAGTCGCCTTTTGCCTACATAGGTTCTCCACTCCCTAGTTGATATTTTATACATAGGGTCTCCGATCCCTAGTCGCCGTTTGCCAACATAGGGTCTCCACTTCCTAGTTGAGATTATTTTTACACATAAGGTCTCCACTCCCTAGTCGCCTTTTGCCAACATACGGTCTCCACTCCCTAGTTGAGATTATTTTTGATATAGTGTCTCCACTCCCTAGTCACCTTATGCCAACATAGGGTCTCCACTCTCTAGTTGAGATTATTTTTAGACATAGGGTCTCCACTCCCTAGTCGCCTTTTTGCCAACATAGGGTCTCCACTCCCTAGTCGGTTTTTTTCCAACATAGGGTCTCCACTCCCTAGTTGAGATTATTTTAGACATAGGGTCTCCACTCCTTAGTCGCCTTTTGCCAACATACGGTCTCCACTCCCTAGTTGAGATTATTTTAGATATATTGTCTCCACTCCCTAGTCACCTTTTATCAACATAGGGTCACCACTCCCTAGTTGAGATTATTTTAGACATAGTGTCTCCACTCCCTAGTCGCCTTTTGCCAACATAGGGTCTCCACTCCCTAGTCACCTTTTGCCAACACATGGTCTCCACTCCCTAGTTGAGATTATTTTTTAGACATAGGGTCTTTACTCCCTAGTTGCCTTTTGCCAACATAGGGTCTCCACTCCCTAGTTGAGATTATTTTTAGATATAGGGTCTCCATTCCCTAATCGCCTTTTGCCAACATAGCGTCTCCACTTATGTACTGAACATGGGCTGACAAGGCCATATAATTTTTTACATACATGACATCTGTCTACAAGCCTCTAAGAATACCTAATTTTCATAAAAGTCAGGACAAAGTCCCTCCATACCAAACAATGCACGTCTAAATCATATTAACCAAACAAGCACCTCCGAAGCAAATTGAGCGCACCAACATCTTCAGCTGAGCTGATAGCCTACTTGGAGGGCACTTGACCAGTCTATCGGGACCTGCAACCATTAAACGCAGCATCCCCAGGCAAAAGGGACGTCAGTACGAATAATGTACCGAGTATGTAAGGCACATAAATAAGTACATAACAGACATGGAAGAAATATAGAGTAAATGACTCAACCTGTAAGTCTTGAGAACTCTGTAAATCATAAAATACTTATAGTGTCATGAATATGTGTATGAATGTCATGTCGTGCATAGGTACATGTGTTCATAATATCATTAAGCCTCTGAGGGCATCCACATCGTATCATTTTGGCCACTGTGGGCAAATCATCAACGTATACCAGCTGATCAAGTGGTGATGCATATATAACGCCATTACCCTTTCCCGTATCCCATATACATATAATATACGCATATACGCGTATATAACGCCGTATGGTCATGGGTCAATGTACATGCATAAATGAATGTAATGCATTAGAAGTACGACAATAAAAATTTTTAAAATGTCATAAGATCATTATACCTCTGATTAATATCACGAAACAACCTTTATCAACTTACATATTTTCTGGCACCCATGAACAGACGATAGAATAATAAGATATGTGGGGATTCAAGAATATGGACATCTCTAATACTTTTATAAATAGAGTCATTTATGGATTTCTGCATTTGCTCGTTTCATTTGTGTCATATAGATCATGCCAAAAAGAAATAAGGGATAGCCTTAACATACCTAGGGTAGGGTAAAATCCGTATAATATTCTTGGAAAAGGATGCACCGTACTCCTTTAGAACTGCAAAATTTTACGTTGCTACGGTTCTAACAATTATTGTTGGAATTGTTTGGTAGCAAGAAGTTTGGTTGAAATCTTGTAAGAATTGGTTGAAAGAATCACGTTGTTAAGGTAATGTTTTAGAATCTCATTGTAGAGTTTTGGTAAGGAATTTTGTAGGAATCTGACGTACTTTTTTGAGAATGAAAATGTTGTTTTTGTTATTCAAAATACAAGAACTTTGTTGAAGCTTTTCTTGTGATTGTAGAGGTTTAAAATGATTTTAGATAGTCTTTTTAAGTCCTTGGGTGTAGGTCCCACTTATGTGGTGACTAAGCCACCATTCTTTCTTCATTTTCCACCATATAACACAAATTTAAGAGTCATCAAATTGACTTTGACGTGCTTCCACATTGGGAGATTTAACTCCTTATCCAAAATGTTAATTTACTCAATTAGCTTAGTTACATAATTAATCTCCCACTAAAAATCCATAATTACCCAATTATCCATATAATTAAGAATTATATCAAATTACTCAAAATACTACTCACTTTAAATACACCTTGTACACCTTACTATCATGGTCTTGTGGTACCTTGTATGACACTTGTATACGGTGAAATCGGAGGGATCGATTTCTCGCCACTAAGGTGCATTCGGGGAGTCATATCGGTATCTCGAGGCTGCAGGGCTACGATCGAGCTCCCTCCCCCGAGTTTCGCCCACAACCAAACAAAGATTCTGGCGGTGGGGAGCTCTTGAGGCGAGCAACTAGCATCAGCAAAGTCTAGTATCGTGCCTAGCCGTCCCATCCCTGTGTCTTTACATTTAATACTTTCTGTACTATATTGTGTTCCCTCTTCTATATAAAGGGAACCCACACCACTTTGTAAGGGGCTGTTGTTGCTCCAACTATTCTACACAAGATCAATAATATCTCTCACTCTCTCTCTCTTTTCTCTCTAACCTATTTGCCCGAGGCCACTCTTTGCATTTATTATTTTCATACTCGCCACTCTTTGCATTTATTATTTTCATACTTGTTCTTCATTTATTGCTTGGTATTGGCCACAAAGTGCCTTCTTTAATTATATTCTAATAGTTATCCCTTCCCCAATTACCCTCTATAGCTCGAGCTCGAGCCGTATATCGACCTCGAGGCACCTCATCGACCAGTCCGAATCCTGGGCAGCAAGCCCCCTCGATTTGATTACTGTCCCATTTTAGCTTGTGTCTCTTCGTTAAACTTCATACTCGTAGCATCAACTGCTCTTACAACTAGTATAAAAATAGATCATGTATTTTTAGAGTCACATTTAGAAATTTAATTGTTGTTACTATTTTCACGGTAAACAGTTTGGCGCCCATCGAGGGGCTAAAAATAACAGTGATTATTTTCTTGCTGGTTTTATTACACAAACGCAAGTTATATTTCAAACTTTTTCTTTCCAAGATCTCTTGATTTCAGGTCAAAATGTCTGGCTCGGTAAACAGGGTTGAGAACGACTACCTCAAAAATCACGGCGAAAATGGTATGGCTTCTCCAGTCGTTGGCGCGACGCCACAGAACCCCGATAACGCACTCGGACCGATTTCAGCGGATGCGGGTTTGCAAGACACATAGCAGGTCAACAAAACCTCAAACATCGATGAAAGCACACGGCATGGCGACCGATAAGAAGCCCAAAAAACCCTAGACCGACAAGAACTGGAAGTTAGTCTTCATGTTATTTTTGAAATGTTGCAGGCACAGCAGTTGGCTATCGCTCAGTTGCACAACCACCCAAAGTTTCCTAGCACAGTAGCACCGGATACTGCTCCCCCAGCCGAATGGATACCGGAGAGGTCAAGCAACGATGGATCAGTAGCCAATCCTGCCATCGTTAAAATGCTGGAGGACCTCACCAAAAGGATCGAGTCAGGCAAGAAAATGATAGCAACCAATGATAAGAAGGTCGAAACTTATAAATTTAGAGTAGACCAAATCCCGGGCGCGCCTCCGGTCCTAAAAGGTGTAGATTGAGGATGTTTATGCAACGTTCGTTCCCAGAGGAAGAAACTCCGAAACCTATTCCAAAGAAGTTTAGAATGCCAGAACTACCAAAATAAAATGGGACCTCGGATCCCAATGAACACGTCAGTGCCTATACGTGGAAGGTGAAAGGCAACGACATAAAATATGAGGAGATCGAGTCCGTCTAACTAAAGAAATTTGGAGAAACTTTCTAGAAGGGGCCATGATGTGGTACAAAAACCTATTTCCCAACTCCATAGATTCATTTGCCATGCTAGTAGACTCCTTCGTATGGGCGCACACCGGTGCCATCAAGGTGGCAATAAGGAAATCCGACGTATTCAAGATTAAGCAGAGGGAGAACGAAATACTGCGAGAATTCGTGTCTCATATCCAGACAGAACGAATGGAACTACCCCTGGTCACCGATGACTGGGCAGTGCAGGCCTTCACTCAAGGCCTGAATGAACAAAGTTTGTTGGCCTCAAGGCAGCTAAAAGAGAACCTGATCGAGTATCCCGTCGTAACCTCGTCGAACGTCCACAACCAATACCAGTCAAAGATCAGGGTCGAGGACGACCAGTTGGGATCCCCTTCGGGCTCAGTATACCCGAGCAGACTCTTAGCGAAAGAGTCAAAATCAAATAAAGAGAGGTATCAGCCGTTCCCCGATTATAGGAGAATTACTCCAAAATGCAATCCACCTTGCAACAACCGGTCGGTAAACCGACGACAGAATCCTCAGGGACCCTCAACAGAGGTGGCTTCGATGGGTACACAGGGCCAACGGGGGCGCCCCGTCTATCAGAGTACAACTTCAACATCGATGTATCGAACATCGTGTTCGCCATTAGCAAAATTAGGGACGCTAGGTGTCCCAGACATGTACACTCGGATCCCTCTCAAAGAACTACAACTTGATTTGCAAGTTTCACAACTCGCACATGCACCAAACCGAGGATTGCAGGCAGCTCCGAGAGGAAGTGGCCCGACTGCTCGAGAACGGGCACCTTCGGGAATTTCTCAGCAACCGAGTTAAAAATCAATCCCGAGAAAGATAAGCAGCCAAAAAGAACAACACAGACAAGCCCCAACATATCATCGGCGCAATTTTTTGATACTCTCCCCAGATGTATTCAAATAGATGACCACACAGCAACTGCCAAACGAACGCTGGAACTCGAAAGTTCCATCGCCACCAAGGTATAATCACCTCTCCCTTTTTCTATCTTTTACTTCACGATAACTCTTACGCAAGCCAGCAACCAAGGCAATCGAGAGGCCGCTCCGGCTCGAGGACCCTGAGGTTTCAGAGCGTCCATTGCACTCTTTTCCATTAATCGTGGTTTTAACCCGAAATGCGTTTTTGCTGGCAAGGATTTTAACGAGGCAACGTCCACACACTTCCTAAGAAGGACTCAATGAGCCTACCGGCACTTTTTTAGCAATTAGCCCCGTCGCGCAAAATGACAAACGAGACTCCAATAGGAAATCATGTACTGGGACAAAAGGTCAAAGGAACCGTGCCCGCGTGGGCCGAGCTCATAACAACGAAACAACATGTATTTTGGCCAAGCAATTAAAGAATATCTTTCAGCATCTCGTATTCCAAAAAACAAAATTTCAGCATGCTCATGGCAAGGATTCCCTCCACCGAATATGTCCCGAAATACTTGGAGACTTAGCATCGACAATTTGTCACACATAAGACCTCAAGTTCGGAACTCTGGGCTCATAAGGCCCTATCGAGGCAATTCCAAGCTCACGAATAACGGCTTTCGATCCTAAGCAAAATCGATGACTCGGAGACTGACGTCAATCATCATACATTGGAAAACCTGAGGACGAAAGACCCCAAACAGGAAGACTCGGTCTAGCCAGATCTATTTTACTTAGCAACAAAATCTGTAAGACCTTAATAAGCATGACCTGTAAGACCTCAACAAGCATGACAAACTGTAAGACCTCAATAGGCATGACAAACTGTAAGACCTCAACATGCATGACAAACTGTAAGACCTCAATAGGCATGAAAATTTTGTAAGACCTTACTACAGGCATAAAACTCATTCTTGATGTTTAGGCTATACCGTCGATGTAGACGCCTAAACTATCACTCAAGATCAAAATGGCTCCGGCCAAACACATATGACTACGGTCAAAACGTCTACACCAGCCAAATTAACGCGACTCGAGGATGCCTGACCATCGCTAACAAAATTGCATGCCATTACTTCGAATCTATTTCGAAAAGAACCGGTTAAAACATGCTACCCTCAACAGACAAACGAGCTTCGACCATATCATCTCCAAATCACAAGGCTTCGAGCTACTCAGCCTACGAGCTAAGAACCTTCCGAGGCATGAATCTCCCCCAAGAGATCGAAGCCCCTGACATGAATCTCCTTAAGGATTTCCCTTCGGGATCTGCACCTCGCATACTCCTTGCTATTGCTTGCATGATCAAGGGCCCTCTTCAGCTCAGCTTTAGCAACGGCAACGCTCCACGTATAGGCCACCACTTTCTGTCCCGCCCTGGTATTACTCATCAAAACCTCGGCACGGACATTCACCACCTCGTTTTTCACCTTCGAAAGATCGGACGAAAGCCTTGCGATCATTTTCACCCAAGTAGAATCGTTCGCACGAAGGGTCTAGATTTGTGCCTCAAGAGCATAAACCCCGGCCTGAGCCCCCTCTTTGGCCGCAAAATGGGCACTCGCATGCGCTTGCAGCTCGATGAATTTGCATTTGACTCGGCCAACCTCGCCCTAGAGTTGTCCGAGCTCATCCGCCTTGTCCTTCAACTGAAAAATCAAAACATCAAGACGCCAAGATAGAAAGGGGGTGCAAGCAGGCATGAAATGCAGGGTACCTATTTCTCCAGTAGGAACTCACGGATCCGGTTCCAGTCCACCTCATGCCGTAGGGAAATGAGCTAGCTTTCCTTTGCCGCACAAAGAAGCTTGAGGGATTTCTCCCTATCCAGAGCCTCCCGCAACGGGGCCTCACAATGAAGCAGCTCGGATTTAAGCCTGTCGAAGGCCTATGAAAGAAAGCCAGGTAAAGAAAGAGAAGAGGGGAAAAGGAAACGCGCGGGGCAAGAATGACCTTACAACAGTCAAAACTCACCATAAGGCCAAAATGCTGAGCCTCGCCAAAGGCCGAAGCAACATGCGATGGCGTACCGCTTTCAAAAGGTTGCTAATCAATCGAATCGCTTCTCCTTAACTTCTGATAGGGAGTCGCCTCACTGCAAGCCCTTTCACACCCCTGAACGTCTTTCCTTTTATCAACACTCCTTGATCCGGACGACAACAATCTCTCCTCCTCACATGGGGGACACGACCTCACTTCAAAAGGACCCCCAACACCTACGATAGTCAAATAAAATAAACTAGAAAGAAAATCGCCATTTTTTAGGAGGCAGAGCACTGGGCACTTACCGTGATGCTTCGCCTCCCATCTCCCTTTAGATAGATCTTGCCACCAGTGCCTATCATAAATCGGGCAAGCTGCCAGCTTATGAGACCACTCGGCTAAATCAGGGACCTCGCTAGGCGACCAATGAGTTGATACAAAAAAAGAACAGAAAGATATCATTACAGAGCCAGCCTCTAGTGAAAATAAAGACAGTTCATATGAGGCACTTACGTGTGAACTTCCATTTCTCAGGAAATGGCAAAAATTCTCCAGGAATGACGTCGGTCGTTCGGATCCGAATGAACAAATTCATCCATTTTCGATCCTCGTCCTCCTCGCTGCTGACTACAGGAGCTCGAGTGGATCGACGCTGAAGAGCAATCAGGCCCGGGTAACCCAATGGCCAATACAACATCACTAGATGGCTAAGGGTAAACTCTATCCCGGCCTTGTCATCAAAATATCTCATCGCCTGTACTATTCTCCAAAGGGAGGGATGAACCTATGCCAGTGTTACTTGATATCTCTGACAGAAATCGAGCACGACCCGGTCGGGGGAACCCAACACAAAAACATGAGTGTATACTCTTTAAAATCCCTCAACATGTGTCATAATGCTTTCCTCGGGGGAAGGTACTTGCAAAATCATGCCTTCCCCCCATCCACAATCTTTTCTGATCACCTCGAGGTTTTTCTCCCCCACTGATGAAATGATCCTCAACATGAGCTCCCGATGGCCCGGAACATTAGGAGGTTTCCCCGGCGTGATGACTCTTCTATAGGCAGGGCATCTCTAGCCTCACTCACCTGACATCGGATGCAAGCCGTTTCTGCCAACCAAACGCGGAATGCAGAAGGGACTCCCCTCCACTCGATGATTGGACATCAACGTAGCAGCCATGATTGCGGCAAAGTAGGGAGGAAAAAAAATAAAGATCTGAGCAAATTTTTCTGAAATAGGGATGCGTAAGGACTAGCTCAAAGTGCCAGGCTCTGTAGAAAAGACAACCTTTTTAAAACAACAAATTCTCCACTTGAGAGTCAAATGAACAAATATATAGGGGCAAAGCAACAACGGCCCACCTACTCAAGAGGGCCAATTAATTCTGGCTGCATTAACGCCACCCTTTCCTAGGGAAGCGTACTGGCGGAGTCACCCTGATCTCTCTTTTTTTTATCGGATCATATGAATACTGTTACCCCATATAACTCAAAAAAATTACGAGACCTTGGGGAGCCCCCCAACATCACGAGCATCAGTCTGAGAGGAACTGTCGGTTTAACCCTAGGACATGGCCAGTTTTAAGGTCCCAGGTGATCCGAGAGTAGTCTACGAAGGGCCGGTGCCGAGAGGCAAAAGCTAAAATGTGAAAGATAAGGGGAAAGGAAACTAAAGAAAAAAAAAGGGGCTGACAGATTACATTGTAAAAAGAAAAACATCTTTACACGATCCATTCCCCCGGGGGCCGCATGGAAGGGAAAAATGAGGGGATACAAAATGACTCGGAGACTACTCCTCATCGCTATTATCTTCGCCCTCATCAAGGGAAACTAAAAGCGCCAGTTCTTCCTCCACTTCACCGGCCTCCTTGAGATCAGCTGATAGGTCGATACCTCTGGCTCCAATTTCCTCCAGGGTCTCTCTCCTCGCCTCCGCCTTAGCATGCTTAATAGCTCGGGTTAGTTTATGCCTAGATTCTATTGATATGTCACGAGCTATTCTATGTGCTGTGGCCGCATCCTCTTGATAAGTGACAGCGTTTAGTTTGACCTCAGACTTAGCCGCGACTAAAGTAGCAACCTCCCTGCGAGCATCCATGAGACCATCCTTGGATGCCGCCAACTCCCTGGCCGCTATTTCATTTTGCTCCCTCAGCCCGGAGATCTCCGCATTTAGTTGATTAATCTGTGAGCCACTCTGCTCAACATAGTTAATAAAGGTAAGCCAATATATATGGGAATACAAAATAAAAGTCGGGCACGAGCAAGATTGACCCTTTGACGGCACCGTGAATATCAAGATTGACCCTATCACTAACACCATCAAAGATGTTGGCAATAGAGCCTCCCCCTTGGAGAGGAATCCCTGCTGTGACGCCGATCATCTTTGAGCATCCCACAGTTCCCCTGACGAGATTGGGAAGCATGAAAGGAAGTTGTTTAGATCGCCAACTTCTCCAAGTGGCAACCCACGTTCCTGAAAGGCTCCAAACCCCGACCACTCAGGATCAATGGCAGCGGTCCCCCGGGCGAAAATTGCATCTAGTCCAGTTGCGTGATTTGAAGCTACATCAACATCCTCTTCGAGGGTCCCCAGCTCACAAGGCCGACCATAGCCAATCATTCCGGACTCAGCAGCCTCCGACTGAGGCGCCTCCGAGGCTCTCGCACTCGACCTCATTCTCCTCTCTAGTGAGTATTCATCGTCATCCTCTCACCCAGCGTCAGCATTCACCTCTGATGTTGAAGCAGCAGTCCCAATAGCGGCTCGATGCTCGAGTGACCTGGTTTTCTTTGTCGCAGGATGGACAACAGCTACCCTGTTTTCCTCTTCTTACTCGTGTCGGGCTACAAAGCCCCTACTTCACCACCAAGGGGCAACATCATCTGTATATTCTCGCCAAGACCTGCACCAGCACAGTAACGGCAAGACGCTTTCACAAAGGGCTCAAAAAGAAACACGAAGTACAAGGCGTAGGTGGTAAAGGAACCTCACCATAATTCTTATCCACCCAACGCTTCTTGGCTAGGACGGTCCAGGACCGAACACGATATGGGAACTTCTCATCCAACCGCTTGATCCATCCTGACAGATCTGGAACCGCCTCCGGTTACCAAACAGTGGCTGCAAGAAGCACAAAGAGATCATTATTTCGAAAGGAAGAATAGTTGAAAAGCGGCTAAGGGAAAAAGTGCTTACGTCGGGTATTCCACCGCTCCAGAAAGGGCATCTTCTAGGCCGGGATAATGTCCGAGGTCTTCACCCGGATAAACCTGCTCATCCATTCTCGATCCTTTCCCTCGTCGATGCTTAAGAAAAATGATTTTTTGGACTGATGGCAGAGCATGATTAATCTTCGGTAAAATCAAGGGTTGTACATACTAATCAGATGATTGAGGGTAAAGATCTCACCCTCAACCCCTTCGGTAAAATGGCAAAGCATTAACACTATCCTCAAATAATAAGGATAGATCTGACCAAGCGTTACCTGGTATCGGTCGCAGAAATCAAGGATAACCGGGTCTATATCCAGGGGAGAGCACTCGGTAGAATTATCAAGACCTAGGGTAGGAGTACACGTGAAGGAAGCCAGCCTTATGGTCTGTTATATTATCATTGGGACCGGGAACCTCCACCCCCACTGCATCGCTCCATCGGCAGCCCGTCCTCACGTTGCTAGTATCGGTCACGATGCTAATATATCAGGACACATGCTTACACTGGCCCGGTATAGATGAAGTGTCATCAACGCTAAAATCCCCTGACATATCTAGATTAGGTGGGGTACATTGTCCCAAAGAGGGAATCGCTCTGGTTTCTTCCTTAGGCAATCAATATGATGATGTAGCGTCGTTCCACCGGGGAACCATCCTAGAATTCCTATCCATGTCAATGGTAAAAATTCTTCTATAAAAAGATGAAAGAGTGTCAAATACAAAAGATTCTAACTCGTGTGCTTGGAAATGGGGTGAAAGTGGGAAGTGTCAAGCAACCAATACATTTATAGAAACCGCTTGGGGAGCGGAAAGGACGAGCCAATAGCAGTTCATGGGTTTCTCGATTATCATATCTGACGGTGGCCTTGCACAGTTCTCTAGAGCATGGAATTTAATGCTCTTAAATGGTTGACGTCACGACAAAGATGACCTTGAGACCAAGATTCAAAATTGTTTCCTATTACTTCGTTCTAGGAAACGCGGAGACTATCTGTATACGGTGAATTTTGGAAGGAGCAATTTTTCGCCACTAATGTGCGTTCGAGGATTCATATCGGTATCTCGAGGCTGTAGGGATACGATCAAGCTCCCTCCTGCAAGTTTCGCCTATTACCCAACAAATATTTTCGGGGTGGGGATCTCCCAAGGCGAGCAACAACCATTAGCAGAGTCTAGTATCGTGCCTAGCCGTCCCATCCCCGTGTCTTTACATTTAATGCATTTTGTACTATATTGTGTTCCCTCTTATAAATAAAGGGAATCTACACCACTTTGTAAGGGGCTGTTGTTTCTCCAACTATGGTTCACAAGATCAATAATATCTCTATCTCTCTTTTTTCTCTGTAACCCATTTGCCGGAGGCCACTCTTTGCATTTATTGTTTTCATACTTGTTCTTCATTTATTACTTGGTATCGACCATAAAGTAACTTCTTTAACTATATTCTAACTGTTATCCCAGCCACCCTCGATAGCTTGAGCTTGAGCTGGATATCGACCCCGAGGCCCCTTATCGACTAGTTCGTAGACCGGGCGGCAAGCCCCTCGGTTTGATTACTGTCCTATTTTAGCTTGTGTTTCTTTGTTAAATTTCATACTCTTAGCATCAACTACTCTTACAACTAGCACAAAAATAGATCACGTATTTTTAGAGTCCCATTTACAAATTTAAATGTTGTTACCATTTTCACAGTAAACAACACTAATACATAAATATCGGGTATTTTATCTCGAGCCGTATTTTATCCCAACATGTCAAACTTGGATGAAAATTGATTTTCTTTGACTTGCTTCCCCTTTCACCTTCACGAATTTACTCATCACTTGCTTGAAATAGCATAATGCTTAGAATCTCCAAATAATATTGTCCTTGAACCGAGGTCAATTATCTTACGACAATTTCATGTATAATACGATAGGGTGTAAAATCATCGTAATATAATATTGCGAAGCGTAACGTCGTTGTTATGTAATACTACAAGGCGTAATATCATCGTATTATAATACTACAAGATGTAACATCATCACAATATTGCGGCGCGTCACTTCCGAAAATTGGAGTGTGTCTGTTATGTCAATTGGGACGTGTGTGCAAAATATCATGTCATTCAGACGAGGTTTGATAGACTTTTAAATCGAAAGCATAATTTGGAAGTTTTGGAATTCTTAGGCTTGAATCCCAGGGTGATTTGATGCTTTGATGTTGTTCTGAGTTTTTCAAAGGTTGGAACAAGTTTGAATGATGTTATGGTATGTATCATCATGTTTGGTTGAAGTCCCGAGGGACTCGGGTGTGTTTTGGGTGGTTAACGGATCAAATTATTATTTTGGGAAGTTGCAGATATTCTGTTATTTTTGTTGCGGAGTTTTGTTCTTACCGCTAACAAGAGGGCCCTCGCATTCGCGAAGAGATGTTGAATGAGGTAGGAGAGTTTCCCTTCGCGTTGACGATTTTGGCCCGCATTCGCAAAGGTTGAGTCAGAAGGTGCATCGCGAAAGCGTGGCATAGTTCACGTTCGCGTAGAAGGGTGAAGCAGACTTGGGCACCAGGCCCTATGGCATCGCGTTCGCAACAGGAGGAATGTGTTCGTGTAGGAAAAGTTGAGTAAGGCATCATGTTCGCGAGGTGGTGTTCACATTTGCGTAAGAGGAAAATTTGATATGTGATTATTTGTGCTTCGCGAATGCGAGGCTTTGACCACATTCACGAAGAAGGAATTATTGCCCTGGCGGAATGTTTAAATAGTTGCCTTCACAATTTTGGGTCCATTTTCCACCATTGTTGAGCGGTTTTGAAGCTTTTTGAGAGGGATTGAAGAGGGAATCGAAGGGAAACACTTGGAGGTAATATTTTTTAACTCAATACTCGATTCTATGGTGATTTCTACCTAAGTAGACGTGAAATTAGTGAGATTTAAAGCCTAAAATTGGGAAATTAGGGCTTGAAATTGGAGACATTGATTTAAGGATTTGAGAGGCCGTTTATGGTTGGATTTTGCTGTATTTGGTATGTATGAACTCGTGAGACTGTAAGGATTCTAGTTTTGCAATTTTTATCGGAATCTGAGATGTGGGCCCGACGGTTGGGTTTGGCCAATTTCTGGATTGTTGAGTTAATTTGATTATTATCACTTGGGCTTTGTTCCTTTTGTGTGTATTATTGGTATGCTATAGATTACTCCATTTTGATATTGTAGATGGTATTTTGGGCTGAGCATCATGTTTTACTATTGCTAGAGTGGCTTGAGAGGTTTCGGATTGAGTGATGCTGATGGCCCGTGTAGTGAGGATTATTGTAGGATCGGGCTACGCCGAAGCATGTGCACTGATTTGTAATATATATGAGGCCGAGGGCCTGATTTGTTATGCCATGAGATGGCTTGTGATAGCGCTTGGGCTGTAGGAGCCCCTTCGGGAGTGTGAACACCCCCAGTGAGTGCGGGTACCTAGTGTGTGAGATGTGATATTGCCCGAGGGGATATTGCTGCTTCATGTTGTTGCCTGAGGGGCTAATCACGAGTGATTGTGAGGTAGTCCGAGGGGCTGGATCTGTTGATACTTTGACCGAGGGGCGGTTAAGGTACATGTTTTTCCCGAGGGGCTATTTACGTTTCTATCATGTTCTCACTGTTTGCATCACTCGTTTGAAACTATTTAAAGGGTTTTACTGAACTGAGTTGTTTTTACGAGTTTTATTGATTTATTGTACTATTATGAAGATATACTATTTTACTATAGTGCTTTGACGTGAAATTACCTGTTTCCTTACTGCTCAGTTGCTTTTACTTTTATTACTTATTGAGTTGGAGTACTCACATTATTCCCTGCACCTTGTGTGCAGATCCAGGAGTCTCGGGGCGCGATAGTAAGTGCTAATCAGTCTTCCAGCAGGTCTCTGGAGTTAACTAGGTAGCTGTTTGGCATTCGTAGCCCAGTGCTTCTCCTTCCTATCTTATTTAGATTGTCTTAGTGTTTTATTTTCGGACTATGTTGTCTTTTATTGTTCCTAGACGAGTTGTAGTTTATCATGACTGGTGACACCCTAACGTCGGGCTTGTGTTATATTCCGCACTGCTTATTCTAACTTATGTTATGGGACTTTAGCAAATTATTGGCTTAAAATAACTTATTGTGAATTTCTGATTGGTTTTATGGTTCGCGTCGGCTGGCCTAGTTTCACGTTAGGTGCCATCATGACCAAGTCAGTTTTAGGGTTGTGACAAGTTTATATTAGAGCCTAGGTTACATAGGTCTCATAAGTCATGAGCAGGTTTAGTAGATTTTCGCAAATCGGTACGGAGACGTCTGTACTTCTCCTCGGGACACTGCAGAACCTTTAGGAAAACTTCCTATTCTTGAATTCCTGTTGTGCGAATCTGTTGATTCTACTACTAAACTTTTGTTATTCTATTCTCTCACAGATGGTGAGGACACATGCTACCGATCATGATGGACGACCACCAGTACCACTAGATGCGGCCATTAGAGGCCGAGAATGTGGTCGAGGCCATGGTAAGGGCAGGGGTGTAGCCCACACAATAGCTAGGGTAGTAGCTACAGATCCACCATTCACCCTAGTTTATGATCAGGTCCAAGTTGTGGATGCTCCAGCATCACCAGCTTAGGCACTGGCTGTGCCGATTGTGATTCTAAGCCTGTAGGAGGCCCTAGCCCAGATTCTATAGGTGTACACTAGCCTAGCTCAGGCGGTCTCAGTTACTACAGTTGCAGCTACTTCTCAGGCCGGGGGAGGCACTCAGACTCACGCCGCTCGCACACCTGAGTAGGTCATGCTTGGACTTCAGATACCAGGGGCACTTCCAGCCCATCCGGTTACAGCTTCTTAGGACTATGTAGCTCCTCTTATTCCAGAGGATGAGCAGCGCAGATTGGAGAGGTTTGGTAGACTTCAACCTCCGACTTTCAGAGGTGTAGAGGGTGAGGATACCTAGGGTTTCTTGGACAAGTGTCAGAGGATGCTTCGGACCGCAGGTATTCTAGAGACCAGTGGGGTCTCATTCACTACTTTCTAGTTTTTTGGGGATGCACATAGTTTGTGGGAGGCTTACGAGAGGCATATGCCGATTGGCACAACACCCCTTTCTTTGAAGCAGTTATCCATTCTCTTTCTGGGGAAATTTGTATCTGAGTCTCGCCGAGAGGAGTTGTGCAGGAAGTTCGAGCAGCTTCGTTAGGGTGACAGATCTATTACATAGTATGAGATGCAGTTCTCTGAGTTGGCTCATCATACGGTATGGTTGGTTCCCAAAGATTGAGAGAGGATTATGTGGTTTATAGATGGCCTCGATTTTTAGCTTCGATTGTTTATGATCAGAGAGAGAGTATGCGATGCTACCTTTAATGAGGTTGTTGACATAGCTTGACAGATTGAGATGGTTCGTGGTCTAGAAAGGATTGAGAGGGAGGCTAAGAGGCCTTATGGTCAGGGTGGATTCATTGGTACTCCTCATGGGGGTTAGTTTCAGCACGACAAAGGCCGTCCATTCAGGCATGCTCAGTCAGCTTGCCCAGGTTATTGTGGGGTGTCATGGGGCCATGGTTCTCACAGTTCTCATCAGGTCCGTTCATCACTCAATGCCCTACCAGCCTAGAGTTCGTCCCGTTCTCCATCAGTTCAGGGCTCTTCTATGCCAGATTTTTCTTACTAGCCATCTTGGTGCTAGGGGTTTCCTTCAGTCCCCGTCTCCAGCACCACTAAACGGCCACTGCCTGAAAGGACTATGTCCAGGGGGCTGCCGCTCCGCCAAAATGTAAATCTCGCGCCTATGGGCCGCTATAACTATCCAAGAAGATACTCGAAACTAGAAAGAGAAACAAACCCACCTGGTAGACTGCCGAGCAAAACGTCCTTCGACATAGGAGCGGGATTCTCTAAAAAGAAAAGGTCGTGGGTGGCCAAGAGGGCCCACTTGGAGACTTGGGGTTTTTTATAAGTGCGGAGAGTTGGGTCACATGTGGATGTAGTGTCCTCGTCGTCTTGGGGGTTTATCTAAGCAAAAGAGTTAGCCATCGACTTCAGCACCCATCCAACTAGCTAGGGGTGGATGACAGTTAGCTAGGGGTCGCCCTTGAGGGAGAGGTTGATCAGGTGGTGGTCAGGACCGTTTTTATTCACTCCCAGCTAGACCCGATGTTATTGCTTCAGATACTATGATTACATGTATTGTCTTAGTCTGCCACAGAGAGGCCTCTATGTTATTTGATATTGGTTCCTCTTTTTCATATATGTCATCATATTTTGCTCGTTATTTGGATATGCCCCGTGAGTCTCTTGTTTCATCTATTCGTGTATCTACTCCAGTGGGTGATACTATTGTTGTGGACCGCATATATCGGTCATGTGTGGTAACTATCGGGGGTCTGGAGACCCGAGTGAACCTTTTGTTTCTTTGTATGATGGACTTTTATGTGATATTGGGCATGGATTGGCTATCTCCATGTTGTGCTATATTGGACTGTCATGCTAAGACAGTGATATTGGCTATACCGGGTGTGCCATGGATTGATTGGCGAGGTTCGACTGATTTTGTCCCAGTAGGGTGATTTCGTTCTTGAAGACCTAGCGGATGGTTGAGAAAGGTTGTCTTTTATCCTTAGCCTTTGTGAGGGATGTCAGTGCAGAGACTCATAGTATTGATTCTCTTCTTGTAGTGAGGGATTTTCCCGATGTGTTTCCTACAAAACTACCGGGCATGCCACTAGAAAGGGATATTGATTTTGTTATTGATCTGATGCTGAGTACTCAGCCCATTTCTATTCCACCGTATCGTATGGCACCAGTGGAGTTGAAGGAGTTGAATGAACAACTTTAGGAACTCTTTGATAAGGGGTTTATTCTGCCTAGTGTGTCACCTTAGGGTGCTCCTATTCTATTTCTGAATAAGAAGGATGGCACGATGAGGATGTGCATTGACTACATGCAGTTGCACAAATTTACATCAAGAACAACTATCTTTTGCCTCGTAACGATGATTTATTTGACCAACTTTAGGGGCGAGTGTGTTCTCCAAGATTGATCTTTGTTCAAGTTATCACTAGTTGAAGATCAAGGACTCGGATATTCTTAAGACAACTTTCAGGACCCGCTATGGTCATTATGAGTTCCTTGTGATGTCTTTTGGGCTGACCAATGCCCCAACATCGTTCATGCATTTGATGAACAGCGTGTTTCGGTCTTATCTCGACTCTTTCGTGATTATTTTCATTGATGATATTCTTGTGTACTGACATAGTAGGAGGAGCACGCGGAGTATTTGAGAGTTGTGTTGCAGAGGTTGACAGAGGAGAAGCTTTATGCAAAGTTCTCCAAATGTGATTTTTGGCTCAGTTCAATGGCTTTCTTGCAACACGTGGTGTCCAGTGAGGGTATTCAAGTTGATCCGAAGAAGATATAGGCAGTTCAGAGTTGGCCCGACCATCCTCAGCCACAGAGATTCACAATATTCTTGGTGTGGTGGGTTATTACCATTGGTTCGTTTAGAGATTTTCATCTAGAGTATCACCCTTGTGCAAATGGACTCAAAAGGATGCTCCATTCAGGTGGTCGGATGAGTGTGAGGCGAGCTTTTAGAAGCTCAAAACTGCATTGACCACAACTTCTTTGTTAGTTTTGCCATCAACTTCAGGTTCATATACAGTTTATTGTGATGCTTCAAGAGTTGGTATTGGGTGTGTGTTGATACAGGTGGGTAGAGTGATTGCTTATGCTTCTCGTCAGCTGAAGCCCTATGAGAAGAACTACCTTGGTCACGATTTGAAGTTGGCTGCCATTGTTCACGCATTGAAGAATTGGAGGCATTATCTCTATGGTGTGTCTTGTGAGGTGTTTACTGATCATCATAGCCTCCAGCACTTGTTCAAACAGAAGAATCTCAATTTGAGGCAACGTAGATGGTTGGAGCTGCTAAAGGACTATGATATTACCATCTTGTACCATCCGGGGAAGGCCAATGTAGTGGCTGATGCCTTGAGTAGAAAGGCGATAAGTATGGGCAGTCTTGCATTTATTCCTATTGGGGAGAGACCTCTTGCAGTTGATGTTCATACCTTGGCCAATCGGTTTGTGAGGATGGATATTTCAGAGACTAGCCGGGTCTTAGCTTGTGTGGTTTCTCAGTCTTTCTTATCTAATCGCATCAAAGAGCGCCAGTGTGATGATCCTCATTTGCTTGTCCTTAAGGACGGAGTTCCGCACGACAATACTAGAGATTTGACTATTGGTGATGATGGGGTGTTGAGGATGTAGGGTCGGAGATGTGTGCCCAATGTAAACGGGTTTCGAGAGTTGATTCTAGAGGAGGCCCATAGCTCACTGTATTCCATCCATCCGGGTGCCGTGAAGATGTATCATGATCTGAGACAACATTATTGGTGGAGGAGAATGAAGAAGGACATTGTGGGTTTGTAGCTCGGTATCTCAATTGTCAGCAGGTGAAATATGATTATCAGAGACCGGGTGGCTTGCTTCAACAGATGGATATTCCAGAGTTGAAGTGGGAGTGGATCACCATGGATTTTGTAGTTGGACTCCCACGGACTTTGAAGAAGTTCAATGCTATTTGGGTAATTGTGGATCGGCTGACCAAGGCCGCACACTTCATTCCTGTGTGTAATACCTATTCTTCAAAATGGTTGGCAGAGATCTATATCCGAGAGATTGTTTGCTTGCATGGTGTCCCAGTTTCCATTATTTCAGATAGAGGTACTCAGTTTACTTTACAATTTTGGAGGGCCGTGCAGAGAGAGTTAGGTACTCAGGTTGAGTTGAGCACAGATTTTCACCCTCAGACGGACGGGCAGTCCAAGCACTCTATTCATATATTGGAGGACATGTTGCACACTTGTGTCATTGATTTCGGTGGTTCATGGGATCAGTTTCTACTACTCATGTAGTTACTTAAAACAACAATTATCAGTCGAGTATTCAAATGGCTCCATAAAAGGCTTTGCATGTGAGACGATGTAGATCTCCGGTTTGTTGCTTTAAACAAGGTGAATGTGATCCAAGAGCGGCTTCATACAGCGCAATCGAGACAAAAGAGTTATGCTGACAGGAAGGTTTGTGATGTGTCATACATGGTTGGGAGAAGGTTTAATTTAAGGTTTCACCCATGAAGGGTGTTATGAGATTTGAGAAGAAGGGTAAATTGAGTCCTCAGTTTATTGGGCATTTTGAGGTGCTTCAGAGGATTGGAGTTGTGGCTTATGAGTTTGCTTTGCCACCCAGCTTGTCGAGTGTGCATTCGTTATTTCATGTTTTTATGCTTTAGAAGTATATTGGCGATCCATCTCATCTTTTGGGTTTTAGCACGGTCTAGTTAGATGATGATTTGACTTATGATGTGGAGCCAGTAGCTATTTTGGAGCGGCAGGTCCAAAAGTTGAGGTCTGAGGAATTAGCTTCAGTGAAAGAGTAGTTGTAAGGTTGGCCCATGGAGGAGGCTAATTAGGAGACCGAGCGGGAGATGTGGAGCAGATATCCTCACCTATTTGAGGCTTTAGGTATGTTTCTTGACTCGTTCAAAGACAAACGTTTGTTTAAGAGGGGGAGGATGTAACGACCCGGCCGGTCATTTCATGAGTTATTGTTTTGTTTCCCCCATTTCTTCTTCTTTACATCTTGTTCAACTGTATTGTGTGGTATTGGGATGGTTGGTTTAGGTTCAGAGTGGTTTTGTAGAGAAATGAGACACTTAGTCTCTTTTGAGTAAGCTTGAGTTGGAAAAGTCAACCGAATGCTGACTTGTGTGAAAAAGGTATTAGATATGAATTCTGATGGGTTGAATAGCTTCGTTAGATGATTTCGGACTTAATAGCATGATCGGAATGTATTTTGGAGGTCCATGGAAGATTTATGCTTGAATTGGCAAAATTGCAATGTTGGCATTTTCCGGTTAGTAGTGGAAATTTTGATATAGGGGTCGGAATGGAATTTCAGAAATTGGAGTAGCTCTATTGTGTCATTTGGGATGTGTATGCAGAATTTTAGGTCATTCGGACGAGGTTTCATAGACATTTTGATCGAAAGCGGAATTTGAAGTTTTGGAATCCTTAGCCTTGAATCTGAGGGTGATTTGATGTTTTGATGTTGTTTTGAGTGTTGTGATGGTTGGAACAAGTTTGAAGAATGTTATGGGATGTGTCAGCATGTTTGGTTGAGGTACCGAGGGCCTGAGGTGTGTTTCGGGTGGTTAACACATCAAATTCTTGTTTTGTGAAGTTGAAGATTTTCTGGTATTTTTGTTGCAGAGTTTTGTTCTTCACGTTCACAAGAGGGCCCTTGCGTTCGCGAAGAGATATTGAGTGAGGACGGCGAGTTGCCCTTTACGTTCGTGATGTTGGTTACGTATTCGTGAAGGTTGACTCAGAAGGTGCATCGAGAACGCGTGGCATAGTTCGCGTTCGAGTAGAAGGGTGAAGCAAACTTGGGCATCAGGCCCTAATGCATCGCGTTTGCGATAGGAGGAATGCGTTCGTGTAGGCTAAGCTTAGTAAAGCATCGCGTTCGCGAGGTGGTGTTTGCGTTCGCATAAGAGGAAAATTTCAGTTGTGATTATTTGTGCTTCGCGAACGCGAGGCTTTGACCGAGTTCGTGAAGAAGAAATTATATCCTGGGCAGAATGTTTAAATAGTTGCCTTCTCGATTTTTGGTGCATTTTTCTCCATTTTTGTGCGATTTTGAATCTTTTTTGAGAGGGATTGAAGAGGGAATGGAAGGGAAACACTTGATGGTGAGAATTTTGAACTCAATACTCGATTCTATGGTGATTCCTACCTAATTAGACGTGAAATTAGTGGGAATTAAAGCCTAAAATTAGGGAGTTAGGGCTTGAAATAGGAGACTTTGATTGAAGGATTTGAGGGATCGTTTGTGGTCGGGTTTTGATGTATTTGGTATGTATGAGCTCGTGAGAGTGTAAGGATTCTAGTTTTGCGGTTTTTATCGAAAACCGAGACGTGGGCTCGGGGGTCGGATTTGGCCAATTTCGGTATTGTTGAGTTAATTTGATTATTTTCGCTTGGGCTTTGTTCCTTTAGAATGTATTAATGGTATGATACTGATTTTGGATAGATTTGGAGCAGTTGGAGGCCGATTCGATGGGCTAAGGCTTCGCGGGCTAGAATTTGGACTGGATTGAGGTAAGTAATGATTGTAAATATTATCATGAGGGTATGAAACCCCAAATTTCACATCGTTGTGATACTTTGTGGTGGCACAAATGTTAGATGACGAGCGTGGGGTAGTCCACCATTGGGGATTGTGACTTGCTCTGTCTCGTACGACTATTAAGTCGCGTATTTGATTAAAAACTGTTTGATATCATTGTGTTTTGAAAAGTATTACTATGTTTTGGGCTGAATGTCATATTTGTGCCTTGTGCCAACTATTTTGGACCCTTAGGGGCTTTTTACTACTATTCCTCGCTGTTTTGACTTCATATTTGTACTTAGTGATGCTATATTCTACAATTTTCATAACTCAGTCGTATTTACTCCATTTTAATATTTTAAATGATATTTTGGGCTGAGCATCATGTTTTACTATTGCCCAAGTAGCTTGGGAGGTTTCTGACTGAGTGAGGCCGAGGGATTGTGTTGTGAGGATTATTATGGGATCGGTCTTTGTGTCGGAGCATGTGTACTGATTTGTGATATATGAGAGGTCGAGGGTTTAATTTGTTATGCCACAAGATGGCTTGTGATAGACTTAGGCTGTAGGATCCCCTCCGGAGTCTGAACACCCCCAATGATGCGGGTACCCAGTGTGAGAGCTGTGATATTGCCCGAAGGGCTGATTACGAGTGACTGTGAGGTAGCTCGAGGGGCAGGATCTGTTGATACTTTGCCCGAGGTGCAGTTGTGGTACATGTTTTACCCAAGGGGGTGTTTATGTTTCTATTCTTTTCTTACTATTTGCATCACTCGTTTGAAACTATTGAAAGATGTTTTAAAAGGGTTTTACTGAACTGGTTTGTTTTTACAAGTTTTATTGATTTACTGTACTGTTCTGGACATATACTATTTTGCTATAGTGCTATGACATGAAATTACATATTTTCTTACTACTCAGATGCTTTTACTTTTATTACTTACTGAGTTGGCATACTCACATTACTCCCTGCACCTCATGTGCAGATCCAGGAGTGGGGCGCAATTTTAAGTGTTGATCAGTCTTCCATCAGGTCTCCGGAGTTAACTAGGTTACTGCTTGGCATTCACAGCCGACTGATTCTCCTTCTTATCTTATTTAGATTGTTTTAGTGTTTTATTTTCGGATTATGTTGTCTTTTCTTGTTCCTAGATGAGTTATAGTTGCTCATGACTGGTGACACCCCGATCTCGGGATTGTATTATATTTCCGCACTGCTTATTCTAACTTATGCTATGGGATATTAGCAAATTATTTGCTTAAAATGACTTATTATGAATTTCTGATTGGTTTAGGGGTTCGCGTCTGCTGACCTAGTTTCACATTAGGCGCCATCACGACCGGGTCAATTTAGGGTCATGACACCCTCTCCGATTCCGACTCAAACATGGAATCAATCCATGATCTACTTACCTATTTTGTGATACTCTATCGTTATACGCATGTTTATGGTATTACTTAGTTCTTGACCGATATCTGGCAAGAACTACTTCTCAAGAGCACGCTGATTTACTTTGATTCTTTTAAGATTTGGACAATCTTTCGTCTCTATACATGTTATATTGAACAATCCTTGCATTTTTGGTCCAATTCAAGTGGTTATTCTAAACTAGGGTTTGAGATTTTCCCTCATTCTTTACTGATTTGCGATTGATATTATTCCATTTCTTGTGTTTGAATGATACTTTCCTTATTTTGTTTAACCCACTGTATTTCCCTATTTTTTATTTTATTTGCCCTAAGACTGACTCTAATTGATTTCGTATATTCTCAGTTCAACCTATTTCGCATATTTTGAGTGCTATTTGATTCTTGCATGTTATTTTTCCTAATTCTTCGTTGAATTTACTGAACTTCCTTATTCTATGTGCTATTTTCCCTAAAATTGATTCTAATTGATTTTGGCATATTTTTCCTTATTCTGTGTTTAATTTTTACCGTGTTCCCTATTTCATATATGAAATATGCTACTATATAAACCCCTCTCATGAAACCCCCTTAACAAGATTTGAATCTTTGAATCCTAGCTATTATTTTCACTACTCTTCTCTCTTACTCACTCACCAGCACACTCGAACACTCGCTAAATAATTGAACAACCTCCTCCGGTGCAAGAACTGCTCGGAGCCCATTCTTGAGGCTCTTGTGAACTCTGAAGCATCGGGGATTTGGGGTTTTTGCTATTACACTCTTCACTCTTTTGATTCTGCTACTAGTTAGTGTTTAAACCTTTGCAATGCTTAATTTCTTTCCTTCGTTCTGTATATGTATTTGAACTTGTATTAGCATGATTCAATTACGATAATGTTCAATTTTAATGTCATTCTATTTTAGTTGTACGCATGAGAACAACCTATGGTTTGTATTATGCTTCACCATGACCTACACTCCATGATCTCTTATCTCATGAGATTGGTTCTGTACTCTATAGCATCTTAACATGTTTAATTTTGGACTTCAATAGCAGCCCATTCCAATATGAGCCTGACTATTGTTGTTGTGTGCTGTTAAGTTGCCAATTTCTGCATATATTGTGTTTAGATACTACCCTAACTCTATGAAAACCCCTTTTACTCGATTGAACCTTTTGGTACAAAGTCCTGTATATATTTGAATGCTCTTTAATGTTGCCCTAAAGTATATTTTAAACTTGTTTCACACAATCATGGATTTCTAAAAGATAAACACTCTATTTTCTAGGACTCTTATGCTAACATGTTTCTAGTATGCTTTGGTTCATCTGCTATTCTCTCCTTTCTGTGGTTATCAATATGTGTATCCCTCCATTGTGTTCAATTGTTGATTAAGATGACATTAGGTTAGACATAAATTAATTTAGACCCTTAGATTTCCATTAGTGCAACCTATGTATGCTTCCAAACCTGTTTCTTCTTCTAATTCCTATGATGGTTGTTTATATGATACTTTGACGTGTGAACCTTGCCGGACCTACTAGCCTGCTTGACCATTTGTGTTGTATGCTTAGTTCAGTGATCTCTGTCTACCCTCCTTATTTGTCATTCTAAATTCCTATTCTTAGCCGGTTGAAAGCCAAGGCTATCTAGTTTCTATTGTGGGCCTTCCTAGTGTGAGTACTACTCGGGATCTAATTGAGGCCCTTGTGATCTCTGACATACTAGGGGTAGGTTCTAGTCAATTCCTTAACCTCCAAAACTATCCCTAATACTCTACTTCCCTATCATCTATTATGTTCTATACTGGTTGTTCCAAGTGGTGTGGTGTTGTGGCTTATTGAGAGGGGTCTGGGCTTCCCTATGGAACTGTGATCATGTGGTTATTTGTTGAAGGCGTAAGTATACTATGTCAGAAGTATTGAAGGTCCAGCAAGGCTGGGTATTTAGTTGTTTTATTTGGGGCCTGCTATAGCCCTGTTTATTGTCATGTAATATTACTACTTTACTTATTAATTTGGGTATATAATAATATTGTTGTATAAACTATTGGGGTGCTAGTAAAAGTGTGATGGGGTAGATTCAAATATTAATATGTGAGGGGTATATAACATGCCTATAAGATAGAATGATGCACTTGCTTTCTGTTATTCATTCTCTATGCACATTATAGAAAGAATGCTATTAGGAAAAGCACACACTTGCACTACTTGTTTATTAGAAAAGAATGAGCTCAAATGCATCAATATCTTGGTTGCTATATGTTATTAGAGAAACTGCCCGTAGGAAATAAATACCCCAGAACTCCCTTATTGTCACGGCCCAAACCGATGGACCGTGATGAGCACCCGGTAACTTACTCAATCGAGTACCAACGTAACGTATCTTTCTTATTACATCATCATATACACGTGACATGCGGGCCTAATAAGCCAACATAATTATTTATAAACTAAAAACATAGGCCAACAAGGTCGTACAATCTTTCACATACACGATATATATCTACAAGCCTCTAAGAGTACATAAATGTCATAATGGTCAGGACAGAGTCCCGCTATACCAAACAATACACGTCTAAATTATACTAACCAAACACGCAATTCCAAAGTAAATGGAGCGCACCAACATCTTCCGCTGAGCTGATAGCCTACTTGAAGGGCTCTTGACCTGTCTATCTGGACCTGCGGGCATGAAATGCAGCGTCCTCAGGCAAAAGGGACGTCAGTACGAATAATGTACTGAGTATGTAAGGCACATAAATAAGTACATAACTTGCATGGAAGAAATATATAGTAAGTGACTCAACCTGTATGTCCGGATAACTCTGTAAATTATAAATTACTTTTAGCGTCATGCATATGCGTATGAATATCATGTCATGCATAGGTACATGTTTCATAACATTATTAGCCTCTGAGGGCATCCCATCATATCATATTGGCCACTGTGGCAAAATCATCATCATATACCAGCTGATCAGGTGGTGGTGCATATATAACGCCATAACCTTTCCCATATCCCATATATATATATATATATGTACATACATATATACGCGTATATAACGCCGTTTGAATACATACATATATACGCGTATATAACGCCGTTTGAATCATATTTCAGTCATTGTGGGCAACATCATCATCATATACTAGTTGATCACGTGGTGGTGCGTATATAACGTCGTAACCTTTTCCCATATCCCATGTACATATATTTGCATATATACGCGTATATAACGCCATCTGGTCATGAGTCAATGCACATGAATGCAATGCATGAAAAGTACGTTAATAAAATCTTTCGGAATCTCATAAGACCATTTAGCCTTTGAGTAATATCATAAAGTAAACTCTTTTCAACTTTCTTATTTTTCTGAGACCCATGAACATATGATAAAATATTATACACACAAAAATTCAAGAACATAGATATCTCTAATACTTCTATAAATAGAGTCATTCATGGAATTTGTGCATTTGCATGTTTCGTTTGTATCGTATGGATCATACTAAAAAAAAGAAGGGATAGTCTTAATATACCTGAGCCGATTTTCTTGACAATCCCTCTAGCGCACATTTTTTGCAAAGAATACGTAACGCCGGATCAAAGTAGGGAAAAACCTTTATGAATATTTGTCATATGGCATCTATATGGCTAGTAACGTGCCTTAATTTATTCTAGTCCTGGCTTCTCCACGCAAGCAAAATTCTTTTGAGGCTCGAAACAACTAAAGATAGTGGTGAATTGTTCCAAACTTAAAATAACTCCTCATTTGGAAAGTGATGAAAGAGCATAGGAGTTTCTGAATACAAACACGTCTGCACATATCCTATTTCCTGTCAAACTAAGAAATGTCTAGTAAAGTCACGAAATTTGGTTCCAAGATTCTGGGGTTGGCGATCTGTGAGACGTAGGGAGGAGTTCTTAATGAAGAAAGAAAAAGAACATGACATACACAATTAATCTTCAAAAGGAGAATGTAGAATAAAGAATATTGTTATGCCAATGCCTAGTAAACTAGCATTGGGTGCTGCTATTGTAATTGAATATTATACCTCCAGATTCATGTACATAAAAAAAGATGGCACATATCTATTTAACTTAAGAGTCATAGATGGGAATTGGGGGGTGTTGCCACGTGGGGAGGGTTTGTCATATCCAAACATTCCTTAATTAAATGGTTAATCTCCCATTAACCAACAATTAACTAATTACCCACATAATTAAAAATTAACTCAACTTACTTAAAATACTACTTGCTTTTAACATACTTTGTACACCTTACTATCATTGTCATGTAGTACTTTGTATGGTACTAGTCCATAAATACCGCGTATTTTAGCTCGGGCCGTATTTTATCCCAAAATGTCAAACTTCAATAAATTTCATTTTCTTTGACTTGCTTCCCCTTTCACCTTCACGAATTTACTCATCACTTGTGAAATAGCATAATCCTTATAATCTCCAAAAAAAAAAATCTTTTACTTGGACTGATGTCAATTACCTTACGATAAATTCATTGTAAAATACTGTAGGGTGCAACATCATCGTAACTTATTGCTGCGGAGCGTAACATCAACGTAATATAATACTGCGAAACGTAATATAGACGTAATATTGTGGGGCGTAATACTTATAATTTTCATTACTGTAGTGTGTCTTCTAGAGATCATGCCTATAGGACTCTAATTCCTTTATTTGTCATTACATCACATTATTCAACTATAAAACATGCCTATAAGGTTTAACAACAAAATCAGGTTCCCAAATGTTAATCGTTAGAAATCCTGCCTATAGGATGCCACTATTTGGCTTAATAACTAATAATGACACCTTTTTAACATTGTTCATCGCTCACTTAGGCCTTTATCAAAAGCATGAGTAATTCTTAATTTCTACTCTCGTTATCCTAAATTACCTAGGCGCAATAGCTGCAGGACTATTAATTGGGAATTTGCCTTCTTAATAATCAGTGTGTAACAATCTATGCAATCCTGTCTATGAATGACGTTTATTTCTAAAACTGCTTGCATGCCTTGATGCCTATCACATAGAAATCATGTCTATAGGGATTTAAGTTCCTTAATCTTGAACTACCTAAAATAAAAATCTATTTCGCGTGCATTTGATGTTAAATGTGGAGGCTAACTTGAGCCTTTAATTGCTCGTATGTTAAGTCCAATGTGTTTTGTATGTCGCCTAGTTTTGACATTTTCTGAGCAACCTAAGTAAAGTCTAGAACCACCCAAATACAGGTCCAACGCCTCCTATACCATAGGCATGGGACGGGTAGTGCACGCATAAGGTACGACTTATAACTGAACTTGTACGCTTTAGGTACCAACTTAAAGATAGTAATCGGGTAGCAAGAGATGATAGTCTGTGCTCGCTGAATAATATGAGTAACGCCCCACCTATAGGGAGTTACGAAGTATTATTTTTATGTTGCACGGGGCGATCTTTTGGACTAAAAAACTTAGGACCCCCAATCTTATTTCCCTTTTACCTTATCAAGTGTTTGTATTCATTTACTCAAAGTCTTTCATAGTAATACAATTCCCAAACTTTGTGCCCTCTTTCTCTCTTTCTTTATTTGATTAATCCATATAATTTAAGTTCGGCTGGGACCCATAGTTGTGGACCTCGAAGAGTGCCTAACACCTTCTCTTCTAGGTAATTTTGCGCCCTTACCGGATCTTTGGTGATGCAAACTAGTTGAACCCGAGTCATTTGCAAATATGTTCCCTAACGCACCTTAAAAATCATTAGGTGACGACTCTTCTCTTTTAACCCTTTCTTTAAAGGAGTTGTCACGCTTCAAAACCCATTTTCGTGATAAAACGGGGTGGGACACCAGTCCACAAATCGGGTTCAACCCCATTCAACCTTTGAGATTTAGACTATATTTAATCTATATGCACTCACTATCAGGCTATATAGTCCAATTCAGTGAGATTTTCGACAATCTGTGCTTTCCTTTTGAATTAGATTTTGCTTGATTCTCTCTTAAATTGATACTGAACGATTTTGCATGATTCTATTTCCTTGTTTATGTTTGATTATTATGTTTCCTTATTTGGATGTTGATTTTGGCTACTACATAAACCCTTCCCGATTTCCCTTTTAAAAGGACCTAATTTTGACTGCTATTACTCTCAATATACTCTTCTCTCACTCGTTCTCTTCTTCTGAATCACTTGAATATTTTCTGAAATTATTGAATTCTTTGCTGACTGAAAACCAAGGCTATAATACTATTAAAATGACCTCCTCCGGTGCAAGCACTGCTCGGAGCACTCTTTTCTGTTTGTCTATGACGTGTGTATTCTATGTGTTAATGTTGTTTAAATATTGTAAGCATGATACAATTTCCCTGCTTTTCCTGGATCCCTAATATTGTGTTCTTTACTGCCAATATATTGCTTTTAACAATCCACTGCAGTTCTATGTTCTTTATTAGTTGAATTCAGTAGGCTTCAGTATAAGTAATATATTTTTCATTATTAGAATGGACTCCAGCTTTCTTAGGTGCTTCTAGACTAATGTGTGTTCACAACCTTTTCCTGTATTTCTATATTTGTATTCTAGACTTTGTTGAGTCTTCTTTCCCAGTATGATAGATATCTAAGGTTGTGTTCATTATCTAAAACATGTTTCCATGCCATTTAAGTTTCATTATATGTTTGGTTTGTCAATTTTGTGTCATTACAATAGCCTCTAAGGCAAATTGTTATGTCTGTTTTCCTTCTGTCGAGCAAATTGGTATGAATTGTTATGCTTGCCTGTCTCATTTCCCTTAAGTGTTGTATATTCTCATGAGTTAAGACACTGTTTAGGTTCATGGTAATCCATGTTATTCGTTTTGTTTCTATGCTGTTTGTGGTCAACTTCATGTGGAATTGCATATCCCTCTAACTATAATTACTTTGAATAAGACTCACTTATTTAAAGTCTTTTATAACCTACTTTGGTTGATGTCTTGTGCTAAACTTAATTTTTAAGAACTTAGCATGTGTGTGTGTTTGTCCTGTTAACTTAATAGACTTGCTTCAGCATGTTATACCCTTTTTGTTGTATAATTTCTCAACATGGTGTCAGTTTTTCTATGTCAAACTTGCTATGTCAGAGCTTTCCTACTATTTGGTATGTTCAAGCCCTCTTGTTTGACCAATCTTGTCCCCTTAGCTTCTAAGAATTATGATCACTGCTAATAGACATTAGGACTGCCAATTGGTTAGCATATATGGTTTCTCTCTTCTAAGCCTGGTATGAGTTCGTGTATGGCCATGGGGTTTAATTGATAGATTCTCATGCTTAAGATGTGTTGGGTTCTAGGTTTATTGTTCGTGTGAAAGGTGAACCTTGGTGAAGGCCTAGGTGTTAGTAGGTTATTTTTCTTTTGGGCCTGCTCTGTGTATTAGGCCTGTAGTCTTTTAATATGTAATATCCACACTTGTATTCATTATTCTTGGGTCTGTAATAATTTATAAACAAAAAGAGATGGGGAAATTAGTAAATTAGAGGGTAGGGTACTCTAATTCTCACACAAATGGGTAGAAAGTATGCCTATAAGATCTATGTGGTATGTTTGCTATTTTCTCTAAATGTTTTTAATTTCATGTGTAGAAAGCCTGCCTCTATAAGTCACACACACGTATATCACTTAACTCGCCAACACATGCTGTTTTCAAATGTTTGTTGTACTGTTTGCAATGCCTAAGAAACTTCGAATGACTAATCTATCAGTTGCCTCAATTATCGTTGCACTGCTCATCTAGATAGCATGCCTATAGGGATAAAACTATATAAAATCAATTGTAATTGCCAACTATTTGATACCATGCTTTTAGGACACTATCACCTGCCTAAGAAACTCGTTTATAAAATCAGCGTTGGTAATTCATGATTTTGGGGTCGTTTCACTGCCCTTTTCTCAAATAATCTAGAAATCATGCCTATAGTTTTGTAATCTGCAAATCCGTTGCATGTACATCTCTAAAAAATTAGAATCTTAGAAACCATGTCTATAATATTCATAATGACTTAATTTTTCTGACGTTAGCCTAAAAATGCACCATTACCTATTTGATACGTGGAATCATATAGAGATCATGCATATAGGACCAAAGGGGATCTAAGTCTTAAGTTCGAAATGTTCTACTGCTTAATCTGAAACTCAGTCTGCGTGCTTCTTTGTTTATGTGTGGAGGCTAACTTGAGCCACTCTTTGCTATTATATGCAGCCCTATTTGTTTTGAATGCGCGATTAGTTTTATCAATTTGAGCAACCTAAGTAAGTCTAGAACCACCCAAATACGGGTCCAAAGCCTCCTGGACCATAGGCATGGGACAAGTTGTGCATGCATAGGACACGACTTATAATTGAATTAGAGCGCTTTAGGTGAACAACTTCAACAGAGTAATCGGGTAGCAGGAGATGATAGTTTGTGCCCGCTTAATAATATGCGCAACTCCTATCTAAAAGGAGTTGCAAAGTATTATTTATGTTGCACGGGGTGATCCTTTAGAATAAAAAATATAGGACCCCCTCCTTTATATGCTTGCTATTTACACGTAATCATTTAACATATACCATTGTAGTTGTATCCTTGTAGTCCTTAAAGATTTGTACCAATTCTCATTGTGTTATAATGAACTCTTCGACTTTTTATATTCTCTTTGTTTATTTGATCAACTTGCCTAATTACATAATCCACAAAGCCTAAAGTTTTATCGGGACCCACAGTTGTAGACCTCGAAGAGTGTGTAACACCTTCTCTTTAAGGTAATTTGAGCCCTTACCCGATCTTTGGTTGCGTTGACTAGTCAAACAGAGTTATTTGCGAACAGGTGCCCTAACGCACCTTTGAAATCATTAGATGCTGACTATCCTCTTTTAACCTTCCTCATATAAAAGAGTTGTCACACGTCAAAACCCGTTTTTGAGAGAAAATAGGGTGCGACAATATGGCGACTCTACTGGGGATTTACACCTAGGCTCTTACCATAATGACCTTGGCTTATGTGGATTGCTTCCTTTTTTACATGTACATCCCTTTCCTTCTTCACTTTTATTTGTTTAAATATGATATGACATGCATATCCCTTCGCTTCCTTACCTTTATTTGTTTAAATATGCTATGATATGCACATTCCTTCCCCTGCTCACCTTTATTTGCTACGACATGCACATCCTTTCACCTATTTACCTTTATTTGCTATGATCGCTCTTCATCTTGTAAAAAATTCTATATCATGCCTACTTTCTTACCTGCTTTATTACATTCCTGCATATATTCCACAAACTACACTGACTTCTTCCTTTTTTGTCTTTCTTTTCTATTCTTTCCATGATTACTTTTGCTATCTTATTTACTACTTTTACATATTTTATCATGCAAATACCTGGCAAAATATTATTATCTTTGCATAAAGCATGCTCCACATCATACTCTACTCGTGCCAATTATCAACATAGAGGTGCTTGATGAGTGTCCATGCTCTTGCAAAATTACCCTTTTTTAAAATGAAAAGGCTTATTTGTGGTAGACTAGTCGATCAGCGGTCCAATCTACGGTCTCGTGCCTTTCCATCTCAAGTTACCCACTTTGGAGTACTAGTCTAGACCATTCTAGAAACCCTCCACCAACTTGAAATGTACATGCATCATGCTAAACCTAGTACAGGTTACAGCATTATTAACGTAACAGCCCACTAAGATAAACCTTGTCCAAAGTCCGACGAGATTTCCACAATCCAAATGGACACTATCATAATATGTGCATTACTTGGAGAAAATGTGCCAATGTGTTGATCATTATTACGTAAGTAGTTGTTTACCGTGAAAATGGTAACAACAATTAAATTTCTAAATGGGACTCAAAAAATACGTGATCTATTTTGATACTACTTGTTAGAGCAGTTGACGCTAGGAGTATGAAGTTTAACGAACATACACAAGCTAAAACGGGACAGTAATCAAACCGAGGGGATTGTCGCCCGGGCTCCGGACCGGTCGATGAGGGGCCTCAGGGTCGATATCCGGCTCGAGCTCGAGCTATCGAGGGTAGCCGGGGAAGGGATAACAATTAGAATATAATCGTAGAAGGCTCTCTATGGCCAATGCCAAGCAATAAATGAACAACAAGTATGAAAATAATAAATGCAGAGAGGGGCCTCGAGCGAGTAAGGGCGAGCAGATTAGAAAGAAGAAAGAGAAAGAGAGATATTATTGATCTTGTGTAGAATAGTTGGAACAATAGCAACCTACAAGGTGGTGAGGGTTCACTTTATATAGAAGGGGAACCCGATTATGGTACAACATACACTAATTATAAAAGCATGGAGATGGGATGGTTATACATGACGCCTCAACACAGGCTCTGGGTAGGCCGGCTCTACCAGACTTGGTCGCGTGTCTTGGGAATTCCCCCTTTTTCTCTAGCCTCGATCTTCGTATTCTTTGAGTCGGGCCTCGACGAGCCCTGAGGGAGGGGACTCGGTCGCAACTCCACGTCCTTGGGGTCTCGAGGTGTTCTACCAAAGTCGCTTGGTAGTAAAAAATTAAGCCCTCTGATTTCACCACATACAGATAGTCTCCGCGTTTCCTAGAACGAAGCAATTGTAAATGATTCTAACACCTGACTCTATGAGCTTCTCGCGGTGTCGTCATACGAATGATGAAACCTGTGGCGCGAGCTATTGCAACAACTGAGATGTCCCACGGACTTGTGTATTTGAAATCATTCAACGCACGATCGACTCCCATTCTCGAAGGAGAAAGTACTGCCGTCGATTCGGCTCTTCAAGAACGCAGTAATTGCATTTGCCGGTGAGTTTCCAAAGCCTCGATGACCATGTCATTACCCCTTATAAATAGGGGTGCTCTGGTTTTGTGTTTCTATCCAAATACCTTCATCTGCTCATTCGCCCATTTCTCCTTATCATCTTCCTCCACCATTGTACATCATGTTTGGGATTTGTGGCCTCAAGGCCAGTTGGTAGAGCTCCCATAGGCTGTGTCGCGGCCTCTTGCCGGAGCTTCCCCTTGTCGAGCACGACCATGCCATCTTGTCGCTGTTGTGGTTGTTGTTACGTGTGTTGTAGCTGCCCTTGTTTGCTTGGGATGATGACATATAGGCGTTAGCTTTCCTTGCACATGAAAAACTCTTCAGATTGCATACCACTGCTCAAAAAGGGGCTCTAGTTATACACCGCTGCTTACCTTCATTCCCGGGCTCGACGTGGCACTCTACCCCGAGCTGGTAGTTTGCACAGCTAAATGTTCCAAGAAATGGATTCTAAGTAGCCGCGCAAGCTAGGCCGAGGCTCGACCAATCCACTGCCTCTCCAAGGTTCTCTTGGCTAGCAAGGGTCCTCGATCTTCGGCGAGCTATGGATTTTTTTCTTCCTTTCCTACATCTCTCCCTATCCTTTGGGGATATCAATTTGGAAGGCCAGGATGAGGCTCCTAAGGATGCTTTCCGGGAGGCGCTTGTCGCAGGAGATGGACCTTCGAGAGTAGACCAGTTTTTAGGCTTTTATCACGCGTGTGCACCCTTTTGATTCTACTTTTCTTCGTAAGAACACCTTGCGGGCTTTTGTATTTATATGTAAGGACCCTTCGAGGGATGTTGTAACCGATATTTAACAAATATGAAGATGTTTCATTTACTTCTGCTTTTGATTTTTGCCGTGTTCTTGTATACTCTTGTGCGTTAGTGGAGATTTTGAATGTATGCCTCTATTGACGATTGACGATATTTTTCTAGCCTTTGGTCGATAGAAATGGCTCCTTTCCGAGATCATCGTTGTTCCCGAAATCAAGCCCGAAGTGTTCCGATAAACCTGGATCATCGGGGCCCTTGAGTCCCATGGAGATAGAGCACCGAAGCAAAAGTCGACTTTGGGCGCTCGGAGCTTTCACTTTGAGCTTGGCGCAGATAACCTGTTGTGGTGTTGTAGGCAGGCTTCTAAGGAAGGGTCTATTCGTGTTTAGGCAATTTTTCTGCGATTAAGCCCTCGTAGGCAGAGCTTGAAGTGCTTATTTTTCTTTTTAGAAAGGAGAACCACAAGATCGGATACCGCCTCGAGCTTTTTGATGGAACTGAAGGCTTTCCGAAGCCTGACTTCTTTTGGATGGAGGTCCTCGAGGTCGGGCACCACCGTGGGACTGGAGATGATTTAGTTGGCTCCTTGAAGCCTAACATCTTATCGATGGAGGTCTCTGGGGTCGGGTACCACACCGGGATCTACACCGAGGCCGTTGGCCTCCCGTGACTTACCATGGATAGACAAATCGTTGCTGCTACCCACATATATGTGGGGTGGTACTTACTTCTTTGGAAGATCTCATTATTTTAGATAGCTGTGGCATCGGGTACTTCGTTTCCTTAAGAGTAAAAGTGTTGGTATAGGCCCCTGCTTCAGTCTGCCAATTCTACCATAGCAATGGCAACTACTTCAGGGTCGGCCCGGTAGGTAGGGGAGAGTTCCACTCCTAGTGCTTAGGATCCGCGGGAGTTTACTCTAAAGACTGTCATTGATAAGAGAGGAACATCTGGAGGTGGTAAGGAGATACTGCGGATGGGGCGAGGGGATAGTGTTGCAGGCGCTTTCCTCGGATGAGAGTATTGAAGACTTCGCCGATGGATTCCTGAACGTATACTTATAACCTTTTTGCACTAAGCCCCCTTGATAGTGTCATGCTTGACTTCTGCCTGAAGTATCGGGTTACTTTGGCGCAGATACATCCGTCATTTTGGTGAGTGGTACTGATGATAAGATTCTTTGTGGAGAAGGCTGGGCTTGAATTCACGCTTAGTAACCTCGTCAGGATGTACCGGCCCTTCCACCATCGAGGCCTGCTATCCCTGCGGTGTCGTTTGCCCATGCCCTTTGTTGTTGATGATTAGGAAGATGAGGATCGAGAGTGGGTCAGTCGATTCATACGGGTTCGGACAACCGATAATATCCCCATGGAGCTCATGCCATTTCCCAAGGGATGGAATTACGCGAGTGAGTGGACTATCTCGTGCCTACTTAGACTTGCTTATAGCGAAAACCAGTTAAGTTATTGTGTTTTCTCTTTTTCTGCAGCAACTTCATGGATGCCGGGCGAAGTTCCCGATTTTCCTAGCTGGTTTAAGAGGTTGGCGACTTATTCGACTTGCGACAAGCGTAGGTGGCGAGCTGTGTTCCGGGGCATATGGGAAGCGAAACATCAAGGTATGCGCGTATGCTGCTTTTACCTTGGTCTTGGTATGTTTGAGATGACATTTTTCTCTTTTTCTGTATTGGCTTCGCCGTTGCAGGTATTGGGTGGTTTCTTTGGGTGAGGTTGTGTCCCTCCAGAGAGGGGGAGGAGGAGTCGACCTTCGAGCTAAGGGACGACGGTGATAAATAGGATTTTCACTCGCAGTGCGATGGAGCTTTTAGCGGGGCTAGACGGGCCCGTGTCTTCGAGGAGAGAGCATTAACCGAGCCTGCTGTTCCTGAAGTCTTTGGTTCCAGATCGGTGGGTCCTCCAAGGGATCATGCCTCGAATGAGGTTGGCTCTTCCAGGGCTGGAGGGGCTGGACAAACAAGAGTGTGCTCGACTTTCGAGGAAGTTTGCGGTCTTCACTTTGTGATGAGTTTCGGCGTAGTCTTTCTGTATTTCGCGTCTTCCTTTTCTTATCGAGTTTTTCTTCTGCAAGACTTTGATAGTCTTAGGTCTGAGCTGCTCTATCATCGGGCTAGGCTTCGTAAAGCTCTAGATGCTGGTGAGTCCCTTAGGATCCTCAACGAGGAGAAGGAGGTTGAGTTGATGCACTGGCGATATGAGGCATACCGGAGCTCGAATTATGAGAGTTATTTAATGGAGAAGGTAATCTCTCGTAGTATGTGTTTTGCCTTTTTGACCCTCAAGGTTAATCCTTTTGCTTATCTTAGTTGCAGAAAAAGAAGGAGGCTCTAGAGTACCTTAGGGGCGAAGCTGACCGAGTTAGGAATGCTTGTGGTGAACTTATGGCTCAGGTGCAGGATCAAGCTTTAGAGGAGAAGGGTGCCTTGGATAAAGTTCCCACCTTCAGGACCAACTCCGCTTGGCTCATGACAATGCTTCAGTTCAAGTGGATATGATCGCGAAGCTCGAGTCCAATCTCTCGAAGGTCAGGGTTGAGATAATCGATGCTCGGGTTGAAGCAGAACTAAGTTAGACTAAGGCTGATCAGGAGATGGTGATTCATTTGAAGGACGCTACTAATGCCCAAGTTGAGTTGAAGTGGGCCCTCAATCGTGAAAAGAGGATTGAGGAATATGTTCATGGCAGAGCCCGAAGAGAGGTACTCGAAGAGATTGGCGCCAGGGGATTCATTCTCTTGGAGGAGTTGGCTCGAGCGAGGGCGGAGGAGCGTGATGATCGGTCACTTCTTGCCAATGTCACAGAGAGCGAAACTAGGGATAGTAGGCCGTAGCCTTCTGGAGTGGAGCGTAGACTTCGCCATTTTGTATTTGATATTCGCAGAACATGTTTATAAATGGAAAGCACATCTTTTGCGTATGTGAAAAAGAAAACTTGGAGCTTTATCTCTTTTGTATCTCTTTCTATTGCTTTTGACCAGGCGGGCTAGTTTCGGCATTTGGCGTGCGCCCTATAGATCTTAAGCTCAATAGACAGGTTCGAAGGCCCTTTCATGCTCAGTCAAGTGTGATTTTTAGCACGAGTATGAGTTAGAGCTTTTGTACTTTACCAAGCTGTTTTGGGTTTCATCTCTGAGTCAGGATTTGACTAGAGTTTAACTGACCTTCGATCCCCTATGCCTGCACGGGAAGCCGATAATGGCTCCTCGGCCTTGACTCTCAAGTTTTTGTGCTTGCATGGGCGGATGAAAATGGCTTTCAGATGCCTTGGGTCGAAGGGATTTTTTAGGTATGCAACCTTGAGGATTGTGAAGCTGGCGACGGTGGCTCTTACGTTGTGCCCTTAGGCATGTATAGTTAACTATTTTGGATCCGATCTCCGAATTGGGTTATGACTATAGCTCATTTTAATCCTCAAGTTTTCAATTTTCTTTAGCTGGCTGCAGTGTTTGGATTCGATCTCCGAATTGGGTTATGTTTATAGCTCATTTTAATCCTCATGTTTTCAATTTTCTTTAGCTGGCGGCAGTGGCTCTTATGCTTTTGGTCATTGAGACCTTTTAGTGTGCGGCCCTGAGGCTCGTTTGGCTGGCGACAATGGCTCTTATGCTTTTGCCCATGGGCATTTTGTAGGCTTTGTTTTCCTCTCGTTAAGGTCTTTTTTAAAATAATTTTGCTTGGCCCATCGTTGGTTCGAGAAGAACCTCAATTTCAAGTTGTTAGCGGCAATGTTCGAGCACCTCAGAAGGTTTAGCTCATAGGCTGAGTAGCTCGAAGCCTTGTGATTTGGAGCTCACATGGTCGAAACTCATTTACCTGTTGAGGGTAACCTATTTTAACTGGTTCTTTTCGAAGTAGATTCAAAGTAATGGCCGACGATTTTGTTAGAGACGGTCGGGATTCCCCGATTCGCATTAATTTGGTTGGTGCGCCATTTTGACCATAGTAATATGCCTTTGGTCGGAGCCATTTTTGATCCCAAATGATAGTTTAGGCGTCTACATTGAGGGTATGCCTTTTCGGGAGTCTTACAAATGTGATATATAGCCTAAACATTGGGATTCAATTTTATGCCTATAGTACGGTCTTACAAAATTTTCATGCTTGCTGAGGTCTTACAGTTTGTCATGCTTGTTAAGGTCTTACAGTTATTGTTGATATGTAAAATATATCTGGCTAGACCGAGTTTTCCAGCTCGGGGTTTTATGACCTCGGGTTTTCCAGTGTATGGAGATTGACGACAGTCTACGAGTCATCGAGTTTGTTTAGGCTTGAAGGCCGTTATTCGTGAGCTCAGAATTGCCTTGTTGGGGCCTTATGAGCCCGATGTTTCGACCCTGAGGTCGTGCGGGTGCCAAATTGTCGACTCTAAGTCCTTGAGTATTTCGGGATGTATTATGTGGAGGGAGTCCTTGCCGTGTGCATGCCGAAATTTTCTTTTTTGGAGTACGAGATGCTGAAAGATATTCTTTAATTGCTTGGCGAAAATACATGTTGTTTCATTGTTGTGAGCTCGGCCCGTGCGGGCACGGTTCCTTTGACCATTCAGCCTCGTACATGATTTCCCATTTGGACCTCGCTTGTCCTTTCCCAGTATGGGGTTGATTGCGAAGAAAATCCGGTAGGCTTGTTGAATCCTTCCCAGGAGGCACGTCGCTCTGCTAAGAACCTCGCTGGTGAGACCATTTTCGGGGTGGAAGTTCAGCCGAGGGGAAAAAGGGTGACAGGTGTTGTTAAGGGCTTGGGATCTTCGGGTAGAGTTTACACTTTCGGATGCCCTGGACGGGTGTCTGCATGCAGGTTAGTGTAAAATAACGGAGGAGGGGGTAATTTTATTTTACCACATGGGGTGTAGGTGATGTTTTGAGGTTAGATATGTACCGGCCGTTTTGGAGCGAGGACTCTAGTACAGCCCTCCGCTGTGTTCGACCAGGCTAGGCCGAAAACATGGTTCGCATACCCTTTGACTCTTTCGAGAGTCAAGATATTGGTGTCGGTGATGCGTTATATGATGCATACTTTTCCTCTTGCCACATGTTGCTTTCTGCCAATGGTTTTAATTACGCCCCCAGCGTGGAATTCCATCCTTTTAGCGAAGGAAGGATGGTACTGCCCTCATGCGGTGCATCCGAGGTCGTTAGAATATGGCTTTCGTATCTTACGCCTCCTTTGATGATGCAGAACTCGGCGTTCCGGTTGGGGCCAGCCGAACTGAACTGAGAGAATGGTCTATCTCCTTATCGTTGCTACTGCCGATTGGAATCTGCCAAAGATTCGAGAGGCGAGAGTGATTTGACCTGGCGATCTGAGTTGCCCTAATACCTTCGACCCGACAACGTTGATCGAGCCACCTGAATTCATGAGCACATGTTTTATTTAAAATGGATCGAGTGAGGAAGAAAGTTACCAGTTCATCAGTGTGAGGTTGATACAAGGTCTCAGTGCCCTCTCTGCTGATTGTGAGGGCGTCCTCGGGGATATATCCCCAAATTTGCCTTTCTCTAGTGACTAGTATTTTTGCTCTCCCTTTTACGAGTTCTTGGGAAGTGTCGTCGCCCCTCCACTATCAACGTAATACGCTGCTGCCTGTTTGCTTCGTTCTTCCTTGCCGCCTTCCCTACTCGGGATTGAACTTGCATTCGGTTGCTCGTCAGTTCTCGGCGGTGATTTTTGTTGAGTGACATGAATTTTTTCCTTCAGAGCTGGTGGCCATCCTCGTCCCCGCTATCGCACTTGTTATATAGTTCACACACCAAGTTGTGATTCCTTTGAGAAGGTTTCTGCTGCATAGGTCTGGGCCATTTGGTATCCCTGATTTTGCTAATGGCAAACATGATGTCTGATACATCAACGTTGAAGTTGTACTCCGATAGGTGGGGTGCCCCCGTGTCCTCATTGAAGCCACCTCTGTTGAGGGGTCCTTGAGGGTTCTGTCCTCGGTTTACCAATCGGTCGTTGCAAGGCGGATTGCATTTTGGAGCGTTTCTCCTATCATCGGGGTACGATCGGTACCTCTCTTTATTTGGCATTGGTTTCTTTGTCAGGAGCCTATTTGGGCACAATGAGCCCGAGGGGGCTCCTGGATGGTCATCCACAACCCTAGTTTGCGACTGGCGCTGGATATGGGCATCTGATAGTATCTCTACTGGGTACCCGATCAAGTTTTGTTTTAACTGCCTTGAAATAGTCGGGCTTGGTTTGTTTAGGCTTTGGGTGAAGGCCTGTACCGCCCAGTTATCTAAGATCGGGGGTAATCCTATTCGTTCCACTGGGACGAGATGCGAATTCTCGCAGCATTTTCTTCTCCCTTTGCTCGGTCCTGGATTTATCGGGCATTCTCGTTGTTGCTTTGATTGTATCGGCGTGTGCCTTTACAGAGGAATCTGTCTAGTTGGTAAGTGAGTTTATGGGGTTGGGAGCTAGGTTATGATGCCACATCATGGCCCCTTTCAAGAGTGTTTCCCCGAACCTCTTCAATAAGAAGGCCTCGATCTCGTCGTCTTTTAGGTCATTTCCTTTTACCGCGAATGTATATGCAGTGATGTGTTCGTTGGAATTTGAGGTCCCGTTGTATTTAGGAAGTTTTGGTATTCTGAACTTCTTTGGAATGGGCTTCGGGGCTGCTTCCTTAGGGATCGGCCTTCGTATGAAATTCTTCGATTCCACGCCCTTGAGGACCGAGGGCGCACTCGGGATCTGGTCAACCTTAGAGTTGTAGATTTTGACCTTTTTATCGTTGACTGCTATCATTTTCTCGATCCTTTTGCTGAGGTCCTCCAGCATTTTCACGATGGCAGATCGGCTACCGATCCGTAATTGGTAGATCTCTCGTGTACTTGTTCGGCGGGGGTAACTGTTTCTAGCGCTGTTGTGCTGGGAGTATTCGGATGGCTTTATAACTGAGAGATGGCCAACTGTTGCGCCTGCAACATTTCAAAAATAACATGATGACTAACTTCCTATTCTTCCCGGGCTGGGGTTTTTTGGGATTCCTGTCGGTTGCTATGCCGTGTGCTTCCGTCAGTGTGTGAGGTTTTGTCGACCTACTATGCGTCTTGCGAAGACGCATCCGCTGAAATTGGTCCGTGTGCGTATATGGGTTCTACGGTGGCGCGCCAACGACTGGAACAGCCACACCATTATCGCCGTGATTTTTGAGGTTGTCGTTCTTAGCCGTATTTACCGAGCTAAATATTTCGACCTGAAATCAAGAGATCTTTGACAAGAGAAAGTGTGAAAAATAACTTGCGTTTGTGTAATGAGACCACCATGTAAATAATCACTATTAGTTTTAGCCCCATGGTGGGCGCCAAGCTATTTACCGTGAAAATGGTAACAACAACTAAATTTGTAAATGGGACTCTAAAAATACGTGATCTATTTTTATGCTAGTTGTTAGAGCAGTTGATGCTAGGAATATGATGTTTAATGAGGAGACACAAGCCAAAACGGGACAGTAATCAAACCGAGGAGCTTGCCGCTTTGGCTCCAGATTGGTTGATGAGGGGCCTCGGGGTCGATATCCGGCTTGAGCTCGAGCTATTGAGGGTAGCCGGGGAAGGGATAACAGTTAGAATATAATCGTAGAAGGCTCTCTATGGACAATGCCAAGCAATAAATGAAGAAAAAGTATGAATATAATAAATGTTGAGAGTGGCCTCGAGCGAATAAGGGCGAGCGGATTAGAGAGAAGAAAGAGAGAGAGAGAGAGAGAGAGAGAGATATCTTTGATCTTGTGTAGGGTAGTTGGAGCAATAGCCGCCTACAAGGTGGTGAGGGTTCCCTTTATATAGCAGGGGAACCCGGTTATGGTACAACATACATTAATTATAAAAGCATGGAGATGGGACGGTTAGACGTGACGCCTCGACACCAGCTCTGGCTAGGCCAGCTCTATTAGACATAGCCGCGTTTCTTGGGAATTCCCCTTTTTGTTCTAGCCTCGATCTTTGTCTTCTTTGAATCGGGTCTTGACGAGCCCCGAGGGAGGGGACTCGGTCACAAATCACATTCTCGGGGTCTCGAGGTGTTCTCCTGAAGTGGCTTAGCAGCAAGAAATTAAGAACTCTGATTTCGATGCATACAATAGTCAAATCTCGAGGGGGGAAAGGGATAACATTGGTTTGTTTGCCGAAAATAAAGCACGAAATCCCTAGGTTTGGCATGGTCTAAAACATCCCACGTTTGCTACTTGACTAGTGGAAAGACCTTACACTTGCTACTTGATTGGAACAAGGATTAATGGAGCTCGAGGGAAAGATGAGGAAGAGTCTCTCTGATTGTCAAGGCACGGATGGCAGTGAAGGGGGGCATTTGGCAAAAGCTTACTTACTGTTGGATATGCGCGGTCTGGGGAACCTAATTGATGGGGTCAAAAAAGCCAAGCACGGAGAAGGTCCTTTGGGGACCAAGTAGATTAGGAAATGATGTTCTTTACTGCTTTCTAGCTTAGCTTTAGATTTCGATTGTAACAAGGCTAAATGCCATTAGTAACTTTATGATTATTGTCAATTTAGTAAAGGTTTGACTCATTTTTTGCATTAATGAAATGATGCAATTATTGGCATCAATTTTCTCCAAGTCTATGTGTCGCTTAGGCTACCTCAAGCACAACGAGGTCCCCAAATTAAGAGGCGAATCATCGCATGACTTTGTGTGATATGTTTAAATATTGCAAACACACTTCAATATTCCTTACTACCTTGGTTACCTTTTGTTTTTTCTTTTCTTTTGTTTATTCCCATTATCCAATGTTGGTTCATGTATACTAGCATCGTCAGCATATCACACTAGATCCAGCGGCCCTCCACCTCCTTCTCCACCAAGAGATCCTAAAGGCAGATACAAAGGAAAAGGGAAAATGGATGATTTGAGTGGAATCAGAATGGATAATGCTACCATAGTAGTAAACATTAAAACCTCGGATGGTCAATGTACTCCAGCACAGAATGAATTTCTCTTTCGTCTACAACAAAAAATCCTGAAACTACAAGGCGAGCTTGAGCAGGTTTGGAACTTGGCAAACCTTTCCCTTACTCTCAATGTCCCTGACATTAACTAATAAAATTCGACTACCCACAACCAAACACCACCACAAAACACACAAAAACAAAATCCACCACCAAATCCTTTTGTACCACACCAGTACCCCATACCTCCTCAGAACCTTAACCCTCCACCAGTACCAACTTCTTAACAACAACACCATCATCCAACTCAATACCCCACAAAACACTACTTATCACACTCTCCAAAATGCACCACAACCTAATCCTGATCCCCAAAACTCAACCAATGACAACCCTTATTCCCAGATTCCCGGAGTTCATCAAAGCAATCTAATATATGTGGAAAGTTTACCCCACACCCCGCAACAAACCCTATACATACCCAAATCAACTGAGAAAGACCTGTTCATTAAGAACATGGTGGAGGTACTCAAGAAGCTCACTGGTAGAGTTCAGAGTGTTGAAGGTGGTAAAGGCATTGAAGGTTTAAACTACGAGGACTTGTATATTCAGCCGGATGTGGAACTGCCAGAGGGTTACGAACCTCCCAAGTTCGAAATGTTCGATGGAACTTGTGATCCGAAAGTCCATCTGAAAACGTGTTGTGACAAACTTGTAGGAGTAGGCAAGAATGAACAAATCTACATGAAAGTGTTCATGCGAAGCCTCATAGGAGATTCTTGTATTGGTATATCAGTCAAAACCCAAAGAAGTGTGTTAGTTGGAAAGAATGGTATCAGACTTTATGGACAAATTCAGGTTCAACTCGAAAAATGTGCCAAATATTTTTTGCATTCAAAACCTCAAGAAGAAGTCGACAAAAAACTTCAGCTAGCAAGCTACTCGTTGGAGATGAGAAGCCGCAAAAGTAAGGCCATCTCTTAAAGAAGAACAAATGAACAAGTTCTTCGTCACAGCTCAAGACACGCAATATTATGAAAGGTTGATGGTTAATAAAAATCACAAATTCTCCGACATCATCAAGCTAGGAAAAAAATAGAGGAAGGAATTAAGAATAGGATGGTGTCCAATTTCAAGGCACTGCAGACCACGAATAAAGCTTTGCAATTGGGAGGCATTTCAAAGAAAAAAGAAGTAGGTGCTGTAATGGTAGCCCAGTGTCCTAAGTCTTCTCTCACATACAAAACACCTATACCCACATACCAACCTTCACCCGCAGATACCAACAACCTGCTACCACCTCTCATGCCTATAATACTCAACCTGCATATTACCATTCACCACCACTTGCCTGCTAAAACTACCAAAAACCACAACCAGACCTTGACCGTAGACCGCCTAGACAATACACCCGAATTGCTGAACTCATAGACCAACTGTATGAGAGACTGAAGGATGCCGGTTATGTCACTCCCATTCCTGCTGTTGCTATGGAGAATTCTTCCAGTGGATCAACCCCAACAAAACATGTGTCTATCATTCAGGCATAAAGGGTCATACCATTAATGATTTTCGCACATTGAAAGGCAAGATCTAGACACTAATCGACACTAAGGTCATATAGGTAAAGGAAGCTGCACCAAATGTTTGTAATAATCCTCTCCCGGATCATAGAGATGAAGGAGTAAATGTGATAGAGACTAATGAAGAATGGGATTCGGAGGGGTCAATCGGTCTCATTCGAGAGGGAGATGATCCTAAAAGGTCTCCAGTCACCCTCACACCAGTTGTGGTACAAACCCAGGTACCGTTTGAAGTTGAGGTATATACACCCTTAACCGTGATGGTATCTCCCATGCCATCCTACAAGTCTGATGCTATCTCATAGGACTATGTTGCGGAAGCAAGAATAAAAGGGAAAGCAAAAATGGAGGAAATAGATGCGGCACAAGGCATGACTAGAACTGGCAAAATCTATACACTTGAGAACATGGGAGGAACAAGCAAGTAAGCTTCATCTAAGCCACTTATTGTTGAAACTGGCACTGATGATCTTTGGAGAAAGGTACAAGGAAGATACTACTCTATTGTCGACCACTTGAACAAAACTCCTGCTGAGATATCCATCTTGTCTCTACTACAAAATTTGGACATACACAGAAATGCTTTGATGAAGATGTTAAGTGAAGCTTATGTACTCACCAACATCACTAATGGGGAGATGGCTAAAATGGTTGGGCAGGTGTTGGAAGGCCACAAAATCACCTTTCATGAAGATGAATTACCACCAGAAGGACTGAGTCACAATAAGTCACTACACACCATGGTGCAATTTGAGGATAAGTTCATCACCAGAGTCTTGATAGATGGGGATTGAAGTCTCAACATATGGCCACTAACTACTTTAAAGAGATTAGGTAAAGGCCTGCACGAGAAACAAATGAGAAGCATGAATGTGAGGGCATTTGATGGTTCTCAAAGAGCCACCATTGGAGAAATCAACCTCAGCCTACAGATGGGCACGACTTGGTTTGACGTCGAGTTCCAAGTGCTAGATATATCATCTACTTACAACTTATTGTTGGGACGACTATGGATACATGTTGTAGGAGCTGTGGCTTCAACCCTGCATCGGGCTTTGAAGTTTGATTGGAGTCATCAGGAGGCGATTATTCATTGGGATGGAAGTAACCCCATCTACACCAATCAGACTATTCATGTCATTGAAACCAGGAAGAAGCCAGGTGGAGAAATATACCATCGCATTGAGTGAGTCAACGCGATTGAAAAGGACTGATGGTAGAGTAACAAGATAGAAAGCATACTGCTATGGATGGAGTATAAACCTGGCAAAGGTCTCGGCAAAAACATTCAAGGGATCACCAAAACTGTACAACCACAGAGTCATGGCACGACTTTTGGACCCGGATATGAATACACTTGACAAGAATACCAGAATGGGTCGCCGCCATGGTGTGGTCCTTATTATCCACTGGAACAGCCAGTACCACCTCTGCATCAAACATTCCATCAAGTTGACATGATGTGGGGATCTGAGGAACATGAAGTATTAGCTGGCATGAGAAATATGTGTCTAGATAAAGAAGATATGGACTACAGTGCAATAGTGTAGGAGGAGGAGGAGGAAAACCTTACCATTCAGACCGTGGAGAAAGGAGCTGTTCTAAAAAACTGGACCGATGCACCATTCCAGTCCCGTCAAGTTCCTGGGTAGCATGGCAAATTTGCATGAATTACTTTTAAAAAAAAATAGTTTTGACCATTTGAGACATTTTTTCAGTATTTTGTTTTGAAATAATTGCTCGAGTCATCGAGCTGCACTTATTGATGTTTTTTAAGATTTTATTAATGCACTAATGCTTTTCGTATTTATTACTATTCTTTACATTTTCCTTTCAGCATTATTATTACCTATCCAGATGAACCTACGACTATGACATGTAGATGAGATAACACAACATAAGGATAGTGATTCAGAAGTTCTGGAATATGATATAATACCTGAGGAAATCGTCAAAGAAGTGAAAACTTTGAAAATAAACCAAATTATAATTTGGAGGAAACTGGGGCAGTTAACTTATGGGATTCTAAAACAGTCAAGGAAACACACATAAGCCTTCACCTATCACCATCAGAGAAGGAAGAGTACATTAGATTCCTAAAAGAGTATGAAGATATATTTGCATGGTCTTACGATGATATGACTAGTTTGAGTATATCCATAGTGGCTCACAAGCTACCCACTAATCCCATGTGTCCACCAGTAAAGCAGAAGCTCAAAAAGTTCAAACGGGATATGAGTTTGAAGATAAAAGAGAAGGTCACCAAGCAAATCAAAGCCAAGGTTCTTAGAGTGGTCGAATACCCGTCTTGGTTGGCCAACATTTTACCAGTTCTGAAGAAAGATGTGAAGGTTAGAGTATGTGTTGGTTACCGAGATCTGAACAGAGAAAGTCCCAAAGATGATTTCTCGTTGCCCAACATACACATACTTATTGACACATGTGCCAAGCATGAGCTCCAATCCTTTGTAGATTGCTTCACAGGATACCATCAGATCTGGATAGATGAAGAGGATATCGAAAAGACAGCCTTCATCACACCGTGGGGGATATACTGTGACAAAGTGATGCCATTTGGTCTGAAGAACGTTGTAGCCACCTACATGAGAGCCATTACAACCATCTTCCAAGGCATGATACACAAGGAAATAGAGGTGTACGTGGATGAAGTTATCATCAAATCTAAAAGAAGTTCGGATCACATAGCAGACCTAAAGAAATTCTTCGATCGGCTTCGAAAGTACAATTTGAAACTGAATCCTGCAAAATGTGCCTTCGGAGTCCCTGATGGAAAATTGTTAGTATTCACCGTCAATCGTCGAGAGATTGAATTAGGCCCATCAAACGTCAAAGCTATCCAGGACTTGCCACCTCCGAAGAATAAGAAATATGTGATGAGATTTTTAGGGCGTCTGAATTACTTCAGCCACTTCATAGCACAATCAACTGTGATTTGTGAGCCAGTTTCAGGATAATGAGAAAAGATGCCGCAACAAATTGGACTGAAGAATTCCAGAAAGCGTTCGACAAAATCAAGGAGTATTTATCTAAACCACTCGTTCTAGTCCCACCAAAATCAGGAATACCTCTACTACTTTATTTGCCCGTATAGGATGGAGCTTTTGGTTGTGTTTTGGGACAACATGATAAAACTTGAAGAAATGAGGAGGCAATTAACTGAGCAAGAAATTCATGCCTTACGAAGCCCGGTACTCTTTGATGGAATGCACCTACTGTGCATTGACGTGGATAGCTCAAAAGCTGAGGCATTATTTCTATACATACACTACATATCTCATATCAAGGATGGATCCGTTAAAATACATCTTTCAGAAACACATGCCTACTAGTAAGTTAGAAAAGTGGCAAATATTGTTGAGCGAGTTCGACATTATCTATGTAACTCAGAAGGTAGTCAAAGGCAAGCATTGGCGGATCGCGTAGCAAAAAATTCCGTAGACGGAGAATGCGAACCATTGAAAACATATTTTCCCGATGAAGAGGTGTCATTTGTAGGAAAAGATATCACCGAAGCATAAGATAGTTGGATAATGTTCTTTGACAGAGTAGCAGTCTTCAAAGAGTAGGTATTAGAGATGTTTTAGTATCAGTAACCGGAAAACACCATTCGGTATCCGCATAACTCAGGTTTCAATACACCAACAACATGGCAGAATATGAGGCTTGCATCTTGGGACTCAGGTTGGCCATTGACATGAACATTCAGAAGCTGCTCGTAATCGGTGATTTAGATCTTTTGGTGCACCAGGTTATAGTGGAATGGGCTACGAATAACACAAAAATATTTCCATATTTGCACTGTGTATAAGAGCTGATACTGAGGTTCACAAAGATAGAATTCAAACATGTTTCGAGGATTCAGAATAAGTTTGTAGACGCGTTAGCCACTTTGTCTTCCATGATACAACACCCAAACAAAAATTCCATTGATCATATCCTAATAGGAATCTATAAATAGTCGGCTTATTTAGCTCATGTTGAAGAAGAGATTGATGAAAATCTGTGGTTCCACGATATCAAGAAGTACCTGAAAAAGAGAGAATATCCAGAGACTGCTACCCATACTTAGAAGCGCACGCTTTGAAGGTTAGACAACCATTTATTTCAAAGTGGGGGAATTCTGCATAGAAGGACTCCAGACCTGGGATTACTACGGTATGTCGATGCCAAGGAGGCATCCAGATTGCTCGAAGAAATACATGTTGGAACCTGCGGACCACACATGAATAGCGTTACCTTAGCCAAGAAGATTTTAAGAGCAGGGTATTTTTAGATGACTATGGAAACATAATGCATCAAGTATGTTCAGATGTGTCATCAATGCCAGATACATGCTGGCATGATACAACCACCACCCAATGAACTCAACGTAACAAGATCACTCTGGCCTTTCTCTACTTGAGGTATGGATGTCCTCGGCTCAATCAAACCCATTGCTTCAAGAGGTCATATGTTAATTTTGGTAGCCATAGACTACTTCACAAAATGGGTTGAAGCTGCATCTTATAAAGCTGTAACTAAGAAGGATGTGGTAGATTTTGTTCGGGAACACATTGTTTGTCGATTTGGAGTGCCAGAGTTAATCATTACTCACAATGCTGCCAATCTCAACAATGATTTGATTAAAGTCATGTGCGAAACATTGAAGATCAAACATAGGAACTCCACAACATATAGGCTGCAAATGAACAGAGTCGTAGAAGCCGCCAACAAGAACATCAAGAAGGTATTGAGGAAAATGGTAGACCATTACAAACAATGGAACGAGAAGCTGCCATTTGCTTTGCTTGGATATTGTACCACAGTTCGCACATCAACTAGGGAAACTCCCTACCTACTGGTTTATGGTACTGATGTCGTTATTCATGCCGAAGTAGAAATCCCTTCTCTAAAAATCATACAAGATGTGATGCAGAATGGGTACAAAACCTCTATGAACAACTAGCTCTCATTGACAGGAAAAGAATGAATGCATTATGTCATGGTCAACTCTACCAGAACAAAATGGCAAGAGAATTCAACAAAGAGGTCAGGCTAAGGCAATTCACACCGGGGCAATTGGTACTAAAGCGAATATTTCCGCATTTGAATAAAGCCAAGGGGAACTTCTCACCCAACTGGAAAGGTCTTTACATTGTTCATCGGATACTAACAAGAGGAGCACTTATACTTGCAGAAATGGATGGAGAGAATTGGCCGAAACCTTTCAATTTAGACACAGTCAAGAGATACTATGTTTTAAGATTGTTTGCATTTTTCTATTTGATGTAACTAAACTACGCTTGACCTGATTCCCGTTTAAGAGAGAATACTTAGGTAGGCATGTTGGTTTGGTCACATCCTAATAAAATCTTCACTTCCCCCCATGACCATAAACTAGGGCAATATCTCGAGTTTGTCCGATTTCATTATGTTTGAAACAGCCAAGGAATGTGTTGTTAGAAGTATGCACTTAAACTGGGGCATAATTTTGAGGACCCTCAAAATTCTAAAACAAGGAGGTTGCAATGTCGCTAAACGCATTACAGTCACCGGTTCATCTATATTATTAGATCTTGCACATTACCATATATTTCAAAAAACTACATTTCTACAAATAATTTGTCAAATGCATGCATGTTTTTCAAAAAATTTATTTCTATGACAGCTAGATGTTACCCAGGGTGACTCAAGCAGGACCTCAAGACAAGACTAAAGGCGAAGCAAGGAATCAATAGCACGATCCAACCGCCCCCTCCCCCCTCCCCAAAAACTCACAATTTTTCTTTGAATACAGGCACAATAAAAACAACAGTAATATTCGCAAATATATACACGCACCAAAATCATTATCTTCATACGACAAGTTGCCAAACGCAATACATCAAGCTAAGAAATACTTTATTCTCTCACAACTATTCATTGCTTTTTTTGCATAAGGATAAGCACTGTCTTTCTTCACGTGAGACTATGCATTATCTCCATTTCTTGCATGAGGCTAAGCATTGCCTCTGTAATTGCATAAAGCTAGGCACTGCCTTCCTTATTATGAGGCTAAGCATTGTTTCCATTTCTTGTATGAGGCTAAGCATTGCCTCCATAATTGCATAAGTTTAAGCACTGCCTTCCTTTGCATGAGACTAAGCATTGTCTCCATTTCTTGCATGAGGCTAAGCATTGCTTCCGTAATTACATAAGGCTAAGCACTACCTTTATTTGCATAAGACTAAGAATTGTCTCCATTTCTTGCATGAGGCTAAGAATTGCCTCCATAATTGCATAAGGCTAGGCATGACCTTCCTTTCCATGAGACTAAGCACTATCTCCATTTCTTGCATGAAGCTATGCATTTCCTCCATAATTGCATAATGCTAAACACTGCCTTCCTTTGCATGAGACTCAGCACATTCTCCATTTCTTGCATGAGGCTAAGCATTGCCTCCATAACTGCATACGGTTAAGTACTGCCTTCTTTTGCATGAGACTAAGTATTGTCTCTACTCTTTGCATAGGGCTAAACACCGTCCTCACCATTGCATGAGGCTAAGCATTGCCTTTCCTTGTCAGAGACCAAGCATTTCCTCCTTTCCTTACATTAGACTAAACATCTTCACTACACTGCATAAGACTAAGCACTATTCCCTTCCTTCCCATAGGGTTAAACACTGCCCTTATCTCATTAAGACTAAGCCTTGTTTTGTCTCTTCCTTGCATACAACTAAGCATCATATCTTTGAATTCAATAGGCTGAAATATCGCCATTTAGTCCGAAGGCATCATAGTTTAAAGGCACTATCCTCATAGGCGTAAGACACCATTCCATGGCTTGAAGATCTCTCGAAACTGCACATCGTTATTCAAAGGCATCATAGTCCAGAGGCGTCATACTCATCGCCCGAGGACACTATTTCATGGCATGTGAATCCCTTATAATACGCTTCATGGCACAAGATGTCATATCTAGGGACATCATCCTCATCGTCCAAAGACAGCCTTCATGGTCAAAAGGGAACTTGCGTCATGTTTAAATTATCGCAATAACCCATATATATACGTATGCAATGTGTTTCAAGTTTTGCAGGTAATTCGGATGGTAACCGTTCTACAAACAGGAGCAATCTTCGCTCCAATTTCCATTCACAATGTTCACATCCTTTGACTACCTTAAACGTAACCGACTACTAGTAATTGACTACCTTTTACTCTATGCCCGTTCGAATTTCTAACGTCATACACCCATAAAGTTTATTTTGCATTCATGACTCCACCTAAATTCATCTGTTACTTGTGATAAGATCCTACCCAAAAAGAGCCTTTTCGAAACATACGACCACGCTTTTGACAGCTCCATCGGTTTTGTTCGCTGTTGGATCCAGAACTACACACGGCTCGATTCCCATAACACCTAGGATATGTAGGCAAATCAGGAACCAGGGTTTGTCCCCCATTTATCAAATCACATCATTCCTTACTCAATTCGGCCAAAATTGGTCATTATTTTCTTTACACGACAACTCTTTCATCATTCCGGGGTAAAGAGGGGCAATTGCTAATACCCAATTTTTTCCTCACATTTTTCCAAATAGTATATATATTTTAAAAATGTCATTTTGCATCATTATTTAATTATACAAGTATTTTCCATAATTTTCCGCAATTTTTAGATTTTTAAAATTAATTTTCTTGAATTTAAATTATTTATGATGACTTAATCATCCAAATTTGTTATTTATACCCACATATTTGTTTTAAATATTTTTACTTTATTTTACATAATTGCATTTATATTTTTGAGATATGTACATAATTTTGCAATAATAACCTATATTTTACACGTAATTGTATTCATTATATTATTTCTGCTAAAATATCATTTCTCATTTTTACAATATAAGCTATTATTATTAAGTATTTTACTGCATATATAACATTTTTATCATTATTAATCATAATTATATTTATAAATTTTGTGTATTTAAGTTATAGCCCATTTTCAAGTCAATTTCGGACCAATTTTGGCCCAAATCCTTAGGCAAACAACCCCCAGCCTAAGCCAACTGATCCTTTACTAAACCTAGTCAATACCCAACTTCATGACCCGCCCCATTAAATTTTTTAATCCTGGTCGTTGATCTCTCAAAATCAACGGCCCTCGTTCATTCCCCCATTTTAATTAGCCCAACCCAGAAACCCTAACCCCATTTCCCTATGACCGCCCAAAAATCCTCTCTACTCTCTCCTCTCAAACCCTAGCCACCTCACTTAAATCTCTTCCAAATCCGATCAAATCATGGATTCTTACTATGATTGTCTTGCCTTTTATGAATCATCTCACCGTTTCCTACAAGACTACGATGTTACATAGTACTTGCCTCAATTTTGGCAAATACTAGTTCCCAAATCAGGTTCCACCGCCTTCAACCTTTGAGTTATAGACGATATTTCGTCTATATGCACTCAATATCAGTCTATATGGTCCAATTCAGTTAGATTTTCGACCATCTGTTCTTTCCTTTTGAACTAGGGTTTGCTTGATTATCTCTTAAATTGATTCTGAATGATTTTGCATGCTTCTATTTCCTTGTTCATGTTCGATTAATTATGTTTCCTTGTTTGGATGTTGATTTTGGCTACTATATAAACCCTTCCCAATTTTCTTTTTAAAAGGACCTAAGTTTGACTGCTATTACTCTCAATATGCACTTCTCTCACTCATTCACTTCTTCTGAAACACTTGAATATTTTCTGAAATTGTTGAATTCTTTGCTGGCTGAAAGCCAAGGCTATAATACTGTTAAAATGACCTCCTCCGGTGCAAGCACTGCTCGGAGCCCTTCTTGGAGCCCTTCTCGAGGATCTTGTGAACTCTGAAACATCGGGGATCTAGGGTTCTCTTACTACCAATATTCTAAAATCCTCACTGTTTTGATTGTTTAACTTTGCTACTGGTTAGTGTCCTTAACTTTTACAAAGTTAACTATTTTCCTTTCTGTTTGTCTACGTGAAAGTTCTATGTGCTAATGTTGTTTAAATTTTGTAAGCATGATTTAATTTCACTACTATTCCTGAATCCCTGATATTGTGTTCTTTACTGCCATTATATTTCTTTTAACAATCCCATGCAGTTCTATGATCTTTATTAGTACAATTCAATAGGTTTCAGTATATGTAATACGCTTTACATTATCAAAATGAATTCCAACTTTCTTAGGTGCTTCTAGACTAATGTGTGTTCCTAACCTTGTCATGTATTTCTATATTTGTATTCTAGACTCTGTTGAGTCTTTTTTCCCAATATGATAGATATCTAAGGTTGTGTTAATTATCTAAAACATGTTTTCATTCCATTTAAGTTCTCTTATATGTTTGGTTTGTCAATTTTGTGTCATTAGAATAGCCTCTAAGGCAAATTGCTATGCCTATTTCCCTTCTGTCGAGGAAATTGGTATGAATTGTTATGCTTGCTTGTCTCATTTGCCTTAAGTGTTGTATATTCTCATGGGATACGACACATTTGAGGTTTATGGTAATCCATGTTATTTGTTTTGTTGCTATACTGCTTGTGGTCATCTTCATGTGGAATTGCATATACCTCTAACTATAATTACTTTGAATAAGGCTCACTTGTTTAAACTCTTTTCTGGCCTACTTTGGTTGATCTGTGCTAAACTTTACTTTTTGTAAATTAGCATGTGTGTGTTTGTCCTGTTAACTCAATAGACTTGCTTCAGCATGCTATAGCCTTTTTGTTGTATAATTGCTCAACATTGTGTAAGTTTTTATATGTCAAACTTGCTATGTCAGAGCTGTCTACTAGTTGATATGTTCAAGCCCTCTTGTTTGACCAATCTTATCCCATTAGTTTCTAAGAATTATGATTACTTCTAATAAATTTTAGGACTGTCAATTGGTTACCATATATGGTTTCTCCCTTTTAAGCTTGGTATGAGTTCGTGTATGGCCCTGTGGTATAATTGATACATTCTCATGCTTGAGATGTGTTGGGTTCTGGGTTTACTGTTCTTGTGAAAGGTGAAGCTTGTTGAAGGCCCAGGTGTTACTAGGTTAATTTTCTTTTGGGCCTACTCTGTGTATTGGACGTGTAGTATTTTAATATGTAATATTCGCACTTGTATTCATTATTCTTGGGTCTGTAATCATTTATAAACAAATATAGATGGGGAAATTAGTAAAAAAAAAGGGTAGGGTACAATTCTCACACAAATGGTAGAAAGCATGCCTATAGGATCTCTAAATGTTTTTGATTTCATGTGTAGAAAGCATGCCTATATGAGTCACACGCACACACGTCACTTAACTCACCAACATATGTTGTTTTCAAATGTTTGATGTACCTGTTTCCATTACTGTTATTTCTTAGATGGTATGTCTATAGGGCGTAACTGTCACGCCCCAACTTCGGGAGGCGCGACCGGCGCTCAATCGAGTGAACCCAACTGAGCAAGTCTTATCAACCGCTATCTACCCAACTCGATAGGAATAAGGAAGCCATGCTTACCTTTATTTAAACTATGAAAGACAGTTCAACATCTTAGCTCATTTCATATCACAATATTTAAAACGTGGTTAAACTTCCAAGGTTCCATACAAGTTATAGTATAGAAGAAAGCAAGAGTACAAGGTTACAACATGGTCCATTGACCTATCCAATACCCATATATAACACACACAAACGTCTACGGAGCCTCTAAGGATACAAAAGACGTGATAACAATGCCGGCAACAAGGCCCCGGTTATACCTCAAAAGTGAAAGTCCAAAATAAGAAGATGTACAATGTAACCCCTTAAAGGAGAAAGGGGGCTCACCAAGACTTTGAGAAGAAGGCATTCCACTATGCACGATCGGAAGTATCCGTAATTGAGCCACCTACATTCATAAAAAATGTAGCGCCCCGACAAAAGGGATGTTAGTGCAATCACATAGCACTAGTATGTATAACTAAACACCATTTTACTAGAAAGAACTATCAATCAAGTACAAGTAAATCACATGAGTAAATCAAATATGCAATTCATTCAATCCTTCATATAATTTACAAAACTTAGTTTGGGACATTTCTTTCATATCTTCATCACTGTTCTCAATACCACCGCTATCTTGAGCGGAGTCCGATCACGACCCGACTGGCTAGGTTGCCTCAGTAGAGGCATATATCTCAATCACTATTTCATTTCCATTATCCGGAATTTAATATCAGTATATTACCACCATGTGTGCGACATGGTGTTCGATCACGACCCGATCGGCTAGGTCGCCTTATCTATTCGTTGTTCCTTTCTCATTAGTCATTATATCTGAATCTTTATTTCATATATATTTCATATATATATCATATCAATTCCTTGGCACTCAGGGCCACTATTATCACATCGTTTTCCATTTTCAGTATTCATCTTGCAGGTTGTGATCATAGGCATATACAAAAGTAATTCAAGTTGCAGTATAGGTAAGTGGGCACATAGCTAGCATGAATAATTCTCAGTTTCTATCTTGGCTCATAGCCTAAGCATTTCAACACATAATTGTACTCTTTATACTTCTCTAGTTATCAAGAATGGTACATTACTCACATTGAGGCACATCCTTCACATATATGTGTAGTTAATTGCAAATCAATTAATGCGAAATAACAATCAATACATTAACCAATCAAATCTTACCACACTTTCGTAAATGCCAACGAAGCTCAATTTCTAATAAAAAAGGGGTTTTAGCCATACATACCTCAAAGTGTTTTTCCATAAGTTACTGCAACATTCCGGAAATTCTAACAATGCCCATCTACTTCGAAACATAACAAAATTGAACACAAATTAGGAAGATATTCATAATTCTAGCTCATTTGAGCACTTTATCAAACACCATATGAGAGTTAAATCTTTATGGTCCTTTTATAGAGGACTTCATTAACCCACAACCCATACTTTTCCATTTTTAGCTCAACCATGTTCCTACGCCTTTTTACAACACATGCAAACAAGATAACAACTCCAATACCCACAAACTTTCTTGATAAATACGCGCCTTTAGCTAAAATTCGAAATTAAGGGTTAGGGTACAGAATCTTACCTCAAGGATGGAGACCTAGTGTGGTTTTGCTTGTTAACTCTTCAAGATTTGAGCAAGAGTTGTAGAAGAATTGATGAGGAACACTTTACCACTCTAGGGCATTCTCTCTCTCTAAAAGTATCTGATTTTTGCTCAAGACATGGTCCTTTCCATCTATTTGACGAAATGAGGTCGTTTTATAACAAAAAACTCGATTTTGTATAGCCGCACCGTGTGGGGCGCCGCATGGGGCATCACGGTTGTGAAAAAAGTGCTCAAAAAACGTTTTTTTAAGCTCTCTATACCTCCCCACAGGCGCGCCGCATAGGGCACCACATGGGGCGCCGCGGTAGTGAAAAATTTTGCGCTGCTTTTGGTAATTTGGTCATAACTTCTGCTATGAGTGTTTGAATGATGAATGGTTTGAATCGTTGGAAAATAGACTCAAAGACCGTTAGTTTGACAGGTTATGAATCATACAAAACCTTATATAAATTGATATATACTTGTCCAAAGTGAGGTCTTGTGCGTACTCATTTACAACTTTAATCTATTTGGTAATTTTCCAACTTGTCTTAGACTTAGGCTTCTCCTTAGACCCTAGATCAATTATAATAAGACTTATACACTAATTACCCTATCCAAATTATATCCATAAAATCATTAATCCTCATTTGCACGCAAGATAAAATAATTAGCCTACCTTGGCACCACGAAATCTTAAATTACTAAGCAAAATTTTCTGGGGAATTACATTCTCCCCCGCTTAAGATAATTCGTCCTCGAATGAGGATCAAGGTTCATTCATTAGCCATCCTTATGTAACTTCTGCTTTTTTACATCATGAAATATATCAACAACCCCGAATTTGGTTAACTTCTTAAATTTTCAAAAATTTCGCCAGAGTTCCCTTTGTAACTAGGACTATCTACCTGTCAGAGGGCCCCAGATACATATCCTAACAGCATATACATGTCCCATAAACATAACATAACTTGTAAAACACCAATCATGGCCACATAGGCAACATATATAACCAAAATGGAATAGTTTAATAGATCAAATCAATAGATAAGAGATCATACGAACCAAATGCATGATAGCTATTACAGAACTATTCAAACAAATGTGGGTACTTCTTTTTCATTTCTTCCTCGGCTCCCAAGTGGCTTCCTCAACCTGCTGCTTTCGCCATAACACTTTTACAGAGGCAATTTCCTTATTTCTCAATTTTCGGACTTGCCTATCAAGAATGGCAACTAGAATTTCTTCATAAGATTGTTATTCATTAGCCTCAATAGCTTCAATTGGTACAATAGCTGACGGATCTCCCACTACCTTCTTCAACATAGACACATGGAAGACCGAGTGTACCAATGACATCTCGGATGGTAACTCATGCTTGTATGCCACCTGACCGATCCCTTGAATGATACTATATGGCCCCACATACCTCGGACTCAATTTCCCTTTCTTTCCAAACTGCATAACACCTTTCATGCGGGAAACATTTAGGAATACCTAATCATCTTCTTTGAACTCTAAATATCTGCGACGAACATCTAAATAAGACTTTTGGCAACTCTGAGCAGTTTTCAACCGCTCCTTAATGACCTTAACATTCTTCATAGACTGATGCACAATGTCTGGCCCTATCCATTCAGCTTCTCAAACCTCGAACCACCCAATGGAAGATCTACATCTCCTACCATACAACGCCTTAAATGGTGCCATTTGGATACTAGCATGGAATCTGTTGTTGTAAGAAAATTATATGAGTGGCAAATGGTCATCCCAACTACCTTTGAAATAAAGAACATAAGCATGCAACATATCCCCAAGCATCTAAATGGTCCGCTCTGCCTGCCCATCAGTTTGTGGATAAAAGGCTATGATAAGATTTACTTGAGTACCCAAACCTTGCTGAAATTTCTTCCAAAAGCTTGTCATGAATTGAGCCCCTCGATCTGAAATGATTGAGACTGGAGTGCCATGCAACTTGACTATTTCTTTGATATATAGTTGAGCATACTGCTCCGCCACAAGCGACGATTCAGCCCTATTTTGCACAATTTCCCTACCTTCACTAGACTTTGCAAGACAAACTTTCAAACTAACCACTAGAGAACCTCCACGGCCAACTACCTTTGACATATCTCCAAGTGAGATAAACTACCCATAGATTTTCGGCTAAGAGCATCTGCCATAATATTGGCCTTTTCCGGGTGATAGAGAATCTCAATATCATGGTCCTTCGTAACCCGAGCCACCCTGTCTGTCTCAGATTCAACAATTTTTGTTTAAAAAAAATATATTGAAGGCTCTTGCTGTTCATAAATACATCAACGTGGACCCCATACACATAATGTCGCCGAATCTTTATACAATACTACCGCCGCAAGTTCTAAGTCATGTGTCGAATAGTTCTTTTCATGATTCTTGGGTTGCCTTGAAGCATAAGCGATCAACTGGCCATGTTGCATCAATAGTGGACCATCTATGTGACATTTCTCTTACATATGACCTCCTAGGATTTGAGTTCTTCAATAATTTTCTTGATATGGTTACAATCTTATGTGAGTACTTGCAACTTGCTCTTCCAAATTCTCAACAAAGACATTACTGGATGAGTTTTCTTATAGAACCCTCTATTTGAAAGGAATACATCTTCTAGCCTGCGCACACACCTTAATATCATCAACATGTACGGCATTACATCAAATATAATGTAACATTGTGCTCAGATCATTCCGAGTCAACCTCTTTCCTCCTTGTGTGCCTTATAGGATTTAAGAAACCACTCCACTTCCTTTGTGAACATTCTCATGATCCCTCCATATTGTTAAACACTTCCCAAAACACGTATCAATAACCTTAGTACACATTCAACTCAGAAAGAGCACTGGCCCGAACAATAACTTGAAATCTTCCTAAATTCTTCAACAAAAACTTCTTGTTTTCTTTCTAAGTGTAAGAATTACTCCATCCTCATTAAGTAATACACCTTATTCCGAATATTGTAGCTACCAATAGTGTATGTTGGTATTGTGGCTTAATAGCTATCACGTTAAACATGTTTGATTCGTAACAAGTGTTCATCCTCTCTCACTACATTTTAAACATTTCCCTTTGTTCTTTGGGTGGATTGTGTTGTTTTGCCTTTTTTATTCTCCCTTTAGGTCTAGCCAATACATTAGTACTATCTTTTCTTTGTGATTGGGACATTCATTCCCATTCCATTTTGCTATAATACATAGTAGATAGCCTTATTGTGCCACGCATTTGTTTGCACCCCATGGACTCATGGTATCATTGTGTCTGGTTTGTTGAGTTTATCACGCCACTATTTCACCACCAGTAATCTCACTTTCCATTGTAATATGTAGAAATGAACTCCCTCTAAATAATTTAGTTGATATTCAATGTTAGCCAAGTTGATAACATTGCAGATAGTCCTTTATACCTTCTATTAACACTTGTGCTCTAGGCGAGTCCACCATTCTGATACGAACTATTTTGCGATAACCATGGACATCTCAATTTATAGATTTTCTTCTTATTTCTTCTTGCCTCATTATTCATAGCTAGTGAATAGACACACACTCTTCCATATGTTACGTGGTCTTTTTCCTTAATTTTTTTTAACCCGCTCACCTCTTAACTCTTGTTAGGATATTCGTGGGAAAGTGTGTTCATCGTCATATCACATAACACTTCTTTGCTTGTAAGATTCTTTAGAGGCTCTCCATCAAGCCCAAATACCCTCATGGGTTATTATAGCATCATATTTATTTCTCCCACTCGTTTCGTATTTCTTAACGCCTTAGTAAGTTGGTTAAATCACAAATCTATGATTAACCCATTCTAAAAACTCGCAACCTTCCATATTTGGCCTATATTACTTCCTTAGGTTCCATTCTTCCTAACCTTCTAACAAGTATAAAATCCCTTTACAAACATACTCTTAGTTTCTAGTATCATTGACCCTATCATTCACATTTCCATGTATGAAGAATTTACCCACCTTAACCTTCCATTTTTTTTGGGGTACTAGTGGTCTATCATTAGCATATACTTTCAGATAATCACGTTATCCATTATCACCTTTCTAGACTACGCATGTCTTTAACAAAATATTCAAACATCATAGCTACATGGTCTTAATCTTGTTTCATTGTATTTAAGTGGCCTTACTATGGACCTTCCTCCCCACTTAGGGCGAATGCCCCGGATTTTGACACAAGCCTTGAATTTAGCAACTTCATGGACATATGTTTCATATCTCTATCCCTCACATATATGTTCGAATATTAGGGAGATTGAAGTCAGTATTGTATTAACCTCATAAGTTCTCTACTCTTATTCAGCCACACAGACTTGGGATTCCAATTCCTCATGTCAATATCCTTTTGGAGTGTAACACAACTTCATACACTTATGGGATTCTTATAACATTCATAGCATAAGGGTCTTCTCATTATGGGTTCAATTGACTCTCATTTCATGACTTCTTGTCTCCCGTGAGAGACCTACATGTTTGTCATTACTCTCCTGGTCATGCCTTACATATATCACATGCTTATATAACAAATTTTTCTTTTACACCTTAGGATCATATACATGCTTCCCACACTATCAACAGGTGCCATATAAGCTCGCGTCTCATTTATCAAGTCAATGTCTCTTTGGAGGTGGGTGATCAATCTAAACACTTTTCTCATATAAAGTATGCTTCTGGTACTATGTACGTATCTCATATATCCGTACAATTTGTTCAACATGATACACATGCCATCTCATTAATATTCAGGACTTTCCCGTTGGTCATTCCATATGACAACATCTCTTGATAATGAAAAAAGAGCGTTTAAACTTATCTCGAATCTCAACGCACGAGTTAGAAGACAATCTTATAGTCACGATTTATAGCACGATCTGGAGTGTTGAAGAAAGGTAACATTCCTAAATGTCCATGTAGCCTCCAAATTATAGATGTGGTCTACAACACACCGATAAGAAGGACTCTACTAGACACGGCTCTGAGACATCCTAGGACACTTTAAAACCTTAGGCTCTGATACCAAGTTTGTCCCGCCCCAACTTTGGGAGGCGCGATCAGCGCTCAATCGAGTGAACCCAACTAAGCAAGCCTTATCAACCGCTATCTACCCAACTCGATAGGAATAAGGAAGCCATGCTTACCTTTATTTAAACTAGGAAAGATAGTACATTCAACATCTTAGTTCATTTTATATCACAACATTTAAAACGTAGTTAAACTTCCAAGGTTCCATACAAGTTATAGTGTAGAAGAAAGCAAGAGTACAAGGTTACAACATGGTCCATTGACCTATCCAATACCCATACATAACCAACACAAACGTCTACGGAGCCTCTAAGGATACAAAAGACGTGATAACAATGCCGACAACAAGGCCCCGGCTATACCTCAAAAGTGAAAGTCCAAAATAAGAAGATGTACAATGTAAACCTTTGAAAGAGAAAGGGGGATCACCAAGACTTTGAGAATAATGTATTCTGTTATGCGCGATCGGCACTATCCGCAATGCAGCCACCTACATTCATAAAAAAAATGTAGCGCCCCCGGCAAAAGGGACATTAGTACCATCGAATAACACTAGTATGTATAACTAAACACCATTTTAGAAGAAAAAACTATCTAGCAAGTTCAAGTAAATCACATGAGTAAATCAAATATGCAATTCATTCAATCCTTCATATAATTTGGGGCATTTGTTTCATATCTTCATCACTGTTCTCAATACCACCGCTATCTTGAGCAGGGTCCGATCACGACCTGACCGGTTAGGTTGCCTCATTGGAGGCATATATCCCAATCACTATTTCATTTCTCTTATCCGGAATTCAATATCAGTACATTACCACCATGTGTGCAACATGGTGTCCGATCACGACCCGATCGGCTAGGCCGCCTTATCTAGGCGTTGTTCTTTTCTCATTAGTCATCACATATGAATATTTATTTCATATATATATCATATCAATTCCTTGTCACTCAGGGCCACCATTATCACAGCATTTTCCATTTTTAGTATTCATCTTGCATGTTGTGATCATAGGCATTTACAAAAGTAATTCAAGTTGCAGTACAGGTAACTGGGCGCATAGCTAGCACGAATGATTCTCAGTTTCTATCTTGGCTCATAGCCTAAGCATTTCAACACATAATTGTACTCTTCATACTTCTCTAGTTATCAAGAATGGTACATTTCTCACATTGAGGCACATCCTTCACGTATATGTGTAGTTAATTGCAAATCAATTAATGCGCAATAACAATCAATACATTAACCAATTCAAATCTTACCACCCTTTCGTAAACGCCAACGGAGCTCAATTCCTAATAAAAAGGGGGTTTTATCCATACATACCTCAAAGAGCTTTTCCTTAAGTTGCTACAACCTTCTGGAATTTCTAGCAATGCCCATCTACTTCGAGACATAACAAAATTGAATACAAATTAGGAAGATATTCATAATTCTAGCTCATTTGAGCACTTTATCAAACACCATATGAGCGTTAAATCTTTATGGTCCTTTTATAGAGGATTTCATCAACTCACAACCCATACTTTCCCATTTTTATCTCAACCATGTTCCTACACCTTTTTACAAAACATGCAAACAAGATAACAACTCCAATACCCACAAACTTTCTTGATAAATACCTGCTTTTAGCTAAAATTCAAAATTAAGGGTAAGGGGATAGAATCTTACCTCAAGGATGGAGACCTAGTGTGGTTTTCCTTGTTAATCATTCAAGATTTGAGAAAGAGTTGTAGAAGAATTGACGAGGAACACTTTCCCACTCTAGGGCATTCTCTCTCTCTAAAAGTATCTGATTTTTTCTCAAAAAATGGTCCCTTCCATCTATTTGACAAAATGAGGTCGTTTTATAACAAAAAACCCGATTTTGTAGCCGCGCCGCATGGGACGCCACGGTTGTTAAAAAAGTACTCATAAAACGTTTTTGGATGCTCTCTATACCTCCCCACAGGCGCGCTGCATGGGGCACCGCATGGGACGCCGCAGTAGTGAAAAATTATGCGCTGCTTTTGGTAATTTGGTTATAACTTATGGTATGAGTGTCCGGATGACGAATGGTTTGTAGCGTTAGAAACTAGACTCAAAGACCTTTCATTTGATAGGTTGTGAATCGCATAAAACCTTATATAAATAAAGATATACTTGTCCAAAGTGAGGTCTTGTGCATACTCATTTACAACTTAAGTCTATTTGGTAATTTTCCAACTTGTCTTAGACTTAGGCTTCTCCTTAGACCCTAAATCAATTATAATAAGACTTATACACTTATTACCATATCCAAATGATATCCATAATATTATTACTCCTTATTTGCACTCAAGATAAAATAACTAGCCTACCTTGGCACCACGAAATCTTAAATTACTAACTAAAATTTTCTGGGGCTATACAGTAACAATGCAATATTCTACTTACATAGATGCCATGCCTATAGGACTTTGAATAACTAATCTATCAGCTGCCTCAATAATCATTGTACTGCTCATCTATATAGCATACCTATATGGATAAATCTCTATAAAATCAATTTCAATTTCCAACTATTAGATATCATGCTTCTATGACACTGTCACCTGCGTAAGAAACTTGTTTATAAAATCAGTATTGGTAATTCATGATTCTAGGGTCGTTTCACTACATTTTGCGCAAACAATCTAAAAAAATCATGCCTATAGTTTTGTAATCTGCAAATCAGTTGGTTGTACATTGCTAAAAAATTAGAATCACTTAGAAACCATGTCTACAGGACTCATAATGACTTAATATGTCCGACGTTAGCCTAAAAATGCAGCATTAACTATTTGATACATGGAATCATATAGAGATCATGCCTATAGGACCAAAAGATATCTATGTCTTAAGTTCTAAGTGTTCTACAGCATAATCTGAAACTCAGTTTGCGTGCTTCTTTGTTTATGTGTGGAGGCTAACATGAGCCACTCTTTGCTATTATGTACAGTCATATTTGTTTTGAATGTGTGATCAGTTTAATCATTTTTGAGCAATTTATGTAAGTCTAGAACCGCCCAAATAGAGGTCCAAAGCCTCCTAGACAATAGGCATGGGATGGGTAGTGCACGCATAGGACACGACTTAGAATTGAATTAGAAAGCTTTAGGTAAGTAACTTCAACATAGTAATCGAGTAGAAGGAGATGATAGTCTATGTCCGCTGAATAATATGAGCAACTCCTCACTGAAAGGAGTTGCAAAGTATTATTGATATTGCACGGGGTTATCCTTTAGTCTAAAAAACTTAAGACCCCCCTTCTTTATTTACTTGCTATTTACACTTAGTCATTTAACATAGACCATTGTAGTTGTATTCTTGGAATCCTTAAAGATTTGTACCAATTCTCGTTGTGTTATAATGAAACTCTTCAACTTTTTATATTCTATTTGTTTATTTGATCACCTAGCCTAATTATATAATCCACATAGCGTAAAGTTCGTTCGGGACCCACAGTTTTGGACCTCTAAGAGAGCCTAACATCTTCTTTTTGAGGTAATTTGAGCCCTTACCCGACATTTGGTGGCAGTGACTAGTCAAACAGAGTTATTTGCAAACAGGTGCCCTAACGCATCTTAAAAATCATTAGGTGGTGACTCTCCTTTTTTAATCCTCCTACTTTAAAAGAGTTCCCACACGTCGAAACCCGCTTTTGCAAGAAAAAGGGGCGCGACAGTACATAGTATGACTCATAAGAAGTATGGCATAGTTAATACAGTGTCAATAATGAAAAAAGACACCTTCCCAAAAGAAAAAGAAAAAGACTTCCTTGATCATCTGAAAAAGGGAATGTTATAAGACGAGGGAGATGACACTTAATTATACGAGACATCGATTTTCCTTTGCACCTGATAAGTTATCTTCATTATTGTGTCATATGTAATAGAAGTGACACACAAGAAAAAAAGTGTCATGCGTAAGTACGACTTGAGGATAGATGAAGCATGCCATGTATAAAAGATGTGCGTGACAACCTTGAGTCCCTCCAAATAATGAATGTGATACAAATAAAAGTGAATCTCTAATTATGCATACCAAGACATGCGAGGATAAAGTTTATGGACTTAAACGGGTTACCGTGATAATATTAAGGCATGAGATGCACACAAGGCCTAATCTTTGAGGTAATAAGAAGCAATATATGTTGTTAGAGAAGGAACGAAAAAAATGATGTGGAATTATAATCTTGAGTTTTTCTAATCGAGGAATGTCTTATTTTATTCTATTGAAATGATGAAAAATTAAGAATTTTCAATCAAAGCAACTATATATATGCCTAATATTGAAAGAGCAGTTATCTTGTGAATGAGTGGATCCTTATGATTTAAGAAGAATAAATATTAAAATGGTTCATGGGCTAAGTTAAAGTTGTTTGAAAGTTATACATACAATGTGTACGTTATAAGGCTAAAACAATTGAAAATGGTTATGGTACGGATTTGGATATTGAGAAGTTACAAGAATTCTATGTCTACATGATAATATGTCATAAATCCCAAACATGATATGTATGGACGAGGTCAATAATACCATGAATAATGAAAAAATATGCATATATATATTTATCATATGAAACGTGTTGATGTATATATGTGGTATTAGTTATGGCCAAAAGAGTTCGCATTATGATGAAGACATGAGGTAATAAGACCCTACATGCATGACATCTTTATCATAAGTATTAGCCTACTCGGTGGGATACCATCAAAATAAAGTTTTATGAAAGGACTTAATATATATATATGCGGCTTGAGAACATGATGGTGGTATAAAGATAGAATGTGTAATTCTTATATTTAGCATTGTGAAGATGGTATAATTTGTGAAAAGTTGTATAATGATATGTGAATTTAGCCTAAGGGAGTCACACTTGTTCAGCATATTTAAGCATAAGATGAGAGGCTCAAGGTAGTATTACATGCTAGAACTTTATTAGAGCATGGATTGAAGGGTGAAATGTTAGAAGAAATTTCGACGGTAGAGTGAACATGAAAGAGTGAAGTGCTAACTATATTGATGTCGTAAGGGCGGAAAACAATAGAACTTAGCAATATATGTTGCAGCTAGTAGCGACATGATACATGGATACGAAAATTAACAAAGAAAGTTCCTATGAGTATAACCAGTCTATCCTATTGTCAGAATATTGAGCATATCAGCATAATGATGAAATAAAATTCAAGGTGCGATGAAAGATTGGAACGATAAACTAAATATTTCTAGTTGGGGAATAAAGAGCCTATTGTAGTCGGGGGTCATGTATATGGTCAATGGTAAGTTTCCTATGAGATGACAGTTTAATAAAGACTTCGAGTGATAGGTAAGAGTTTGAATTGGGTTTACTCTTAAGTGAGGGAACATCAAAACAGTAGAAGTTCACCTTAAAGGTGATGGTTTTGGAAATAAGATTTTTTATTCACAAGTCAAGATGAAGAGGAAATTTTCGGTAACTTTGTGATGAAATGGGTAAAAATATCATAAAGTATTTTTAGGGAATTAAAGACTCATTACAAGCAACAGTCATGATATTCTGCATCAAGGATATTAAAAATATATGTCAACAATTTACATATTTAATGGGCACCTCAAATGTATTCTTATAATTTAGAGGCATGCATGATTTGAATTAAATTCAAGTGTTGCCAGGTACGAGGGAGTACTTTGAATTATATGTGCATTGTATGGAATAAGGGAGTCCTTTTAATATGTGCATACTTTGCACGAAATAAAATAGAGAAGGTTAATGCAATGCTTATTCTTAAATGAGAAATGACTCTTGTATACCAAAAATGTCATACGCCAGTAAAAAGCATGGGTTAGAAAGGGCACTAATCTTAAAAGGTGTATGTGTCATCGTGATAACATAGATACGCGAGTGTTGGAAACTTACGGGCTATGGTAGTATACTTATGGTGCACCCATAGACCGTGAATACCATTCAATATCAATAACTTGACGTATGCATGACTAAAAAAATGCAGGCATGTATAAAAGTGATTTGGAAGATATGTGTAGTATCTATTATTGACATTGAATGGTATTCATATATGTTACAAGTTAAAAGTTTTAAAGATTTACTTGTGATACACTTATGGTATATCTACGGCAGAGTGGGTTCAATATGGTACAATATAATATGTATTGTTGGTTATTGAGCGATATTGTTATTGGTGCCCGTGTGGGGGCTGTTGATACCCAATTGTTTCCTATAATATTTTAAAGTGCATATATATCTTCAAAACTATGCATTAGCATCAATGGATACTTTTCCATAATCTCTATGTTTTTAAATTAATTTATTCTAGTATTTTATTTAAATAAATAATTATAAAACTGCATCATAAATGATTTAAAAATATTTCCTGATTTAATATTACTATTTATGGTCCTATTAACTCAAATTATTTTACAAATTGCCAAATTAACACCTTTCGCTTATAATTACATTAACCTTGCAATTATAGCCCATGCATACAATTTTTGCATTATTTTACCAGAAATTAGCCTATTATATTTCAAAATACTAAAAATTATTTTTAAAACAATTCTATGCATGAATTTTTTTTTTAAAATTTGTTAATTATTTTATAAATTAATTTTATTCAATTGCTTGGGTATTTAACAAATAGCCCTTTTTGTTTTCATTTTAACTCAAGAGACTAACCCAAGACCCCTTATAATTTTGCCTAACTCCTTAAGCCCAAAACCTTGCCTACCCAACCCAGTTCTTGTTGGATCCTGGTCGTTGATCATTTTTTATCAACGGCCCACAACCTTCCTACCATAATTAAACCCTAATGACCCCCTTACACCCTCTCATTTCTCTCCTCTCACCCGTTATCAACCACTTCTCCTCATCTCAAATGCTCTCTAATCTTAAGGCGTCGTCACAGGCTTAGACCTCCGTTCTATGATGTTTCTTTGTCTTCTCAGGCCTATACTGGCCTCCTACTTGCTATGGTTCATCAGTTTCCTAGATCCTTGAGAAGATCTCAAGGGACCTAGGCGGTCTGGTTTGCACCTTTGATTTCATTGCATGTTTCAAGCGGTTTGCTCGTCCCTGAGTAAGAAACCTTTTCTTATTTTGCTATGAATCTATGGTTTTCTAGGCCTATGCTCTCGTCTCTGTTGTGCTTTCTAAGAAACCCTAATTTACTATCTCCGATATTCTCAGGTCTGTATAGATCTCAAAAGAATCGAGCAACTGTTACAAGATATCCTTGACTTTTTCCGGTTTCAACTGATTTTCCGACTTTTTCCTAAACTAGGGTTCATTATAAGTCATTTTCTCAAGGTCTTTCTGATTTTTAAATGTTTAATCGATTATCCTTTAGTGTTCTAGAGTAATTTACGCAAGAGTTGCTTAAACACTAGTTAATTTATGTGAAACTCTTATTTTCTAATTTTTTGATTCGATTAAGAGCTTTTCAATGTTACCAATTGTATTGATTCACCTTGTATCTTTGACCTACATGATTTTCCTTTGTCAAATGTATTGCTCTGTGATTTTTACCCTAACTAATCTCTATTAGGGTTTTTGAATCAATTTTTCGGTTAACTTCTATGTGTTTATAAAGTTTTACTTAGTCTACTTTATTTATGGGAATCGATATATTATTTACAGAATTATTGTTAATCTGGTTGATTGATTTGATCTGTTAAGAATCTATACTCCTAAGTCTTTCCTATTTCTATGATTACGACCTTAATTAGTCGTTCTTGCCTTATTTGATTGTTGGATATCTACTGATTCTTTGCATGATTCTTTCCTTAATTAGAACTATGATTATTTACTCATTTATTTGGTCTGATTTGAACCTCTTGCCTTAAATCATCATGTTATTACCATTGGCTAATTGCCCTTAATTAAGGGAAGACTATGATGAACTCTTTGCATGATTGGATTCTAAGATCCCTTAATTGCTGACTATTGATTCCTTTACCTTATTTGATCTACTCTTGAACTACTATATAAACTCTCTTATTTAATTTCTTAACACACAACACAATTTCAATGAACACACACTCATACTCAAACTATCCTTTTCTTTCTCTGTTACTTGTGATAATTACTTGTCTAGCCGGCTGAAAGCCAAGGCTAAACATTGGAACTGCATCTGCTTTACATTTTGTACTCTTTTCTTCAACTGGTATGTCTGTAGTTCAATTTTGAAACTCAACTTTGTTTGTTCTATGTTTACTCTTGCACTAGTTCGATTGGTTATGCATTGAAGTTGTCCTTTGTTGACTGCTTTACCCTGCATGTCTAAATTCTGTCTCCTTTTGGTCAAGCATGTAATTTGTGTGTCATGACTTCATTTGATGGTTTGCTAGTGGCTAAGCTTGTTTCTATTACTCCCTTAGATTGGTGTGATCATGATTAGTAGCTTAATTCCCTAATGAACTTAATTGTATGCCTAATCCTGTCTAAGACACCATTATTTTCCACATGATTTTACTACATCTTTGCTCTATGTCTTAATTGGCTATTATCATGGCTAGCCTATTAATTCTCTAAGACTCCTTAGTGTCCTATGCATTTGTTGTCTATATGTCTTCCCTGTACCCTTTTTATGTGCCGAGGTGATGTGATTTTTATATGTTCCCAGCCCCTTTCACCCTTGTGTGAGATCAGCCTGTCTCTACATCTAGGTATTCTATGACTGATTGCTTGTTTGATGAATTTGCTCTCTTTAGATTTAATTTGAAAATGTTCTTAGTATTCATCTAAAAACTCGTTATCATTCTTAGCATCTTCTTAAAACTGGTTTATTTTAGAAAATCTTTTTCACTCCTAAAAGTTATCTCCACACTGTTTTTTCACTAAGTCTTTCAAAACTATGTCAAGCACTCTCACTTTACTCTTAGATTATTAAGTTGTGTCCCTCTGGTATGCGTACTGCTTAGGGATCCTTGAGATCTCTCTAAACTCTGGCATACTGGGGCTGGCTCTTCCACACTGCACATACAGTCCCTATTCTAGAAAAGTCTTGGTATGAGCACTGCTCGGGATCCTCAAGGTCCTTTGGGAACTCTAACACACTTGGACACTTACTGGCTATGATATTCTTGGAACTTATGACCACACTGAAGCCCTGGTACTCCCAGGTTTACTTGGGGCCTACTTCAGGATCTCTATAGTATAAGTTTACATTTTATTTATGTAATTTACTCAATCCTAGTCTAGAATAATCCTATGTAAATAGATATTGGGGTAACTAGTAAAAAAGGGAGGGTAGCTATATGATTCTGTGGGGTAAACTGGGTAGAACCCATGTTTTATGTTTTACATTATGTTGAGTTGCTGTAGAAATCATGTTCAAGGTTTGTGTGATGCATCAGATATCATGCTTTAGGATTTCTATGCTTATTCGCATTAAACCATGCTAAATTTGTGCATTAGATACCCTGTCTTATGACAATCATCACTTCACTTCTGATTCTGCATAAGTTGCTATCACTCAGAAATCCTGCCTCAGGACCCTGTTTGCATCTACTTTAAATAACGTCTATATCGCCAAAATAAACAACTGCCTATAAAAATGGCTTAAAACAGTCCTAACACATATATATTACGTCCCACTATCAACAAGCCTAAAATCAAATTTTGTCACTTAGATCAGCATGCCTATAGGACTAAACAACTTCAAGTTGTTTAATTAATTCCCAGATTATGACTGCATATAGACACACGCCTATGAGAGACTTAGGCTATTAAATAACTATGAAATAAGGTTCTATTTATGTGTGAAATTGTCCAGGCTTAACAGGCTATAAAACCAGTGGGCAAGCTGGTTAGGATTCTGCCACTTCCCCTTAAAAACAAACACTGCAGATTCTGTATCTGTAATTTTCATCTGGATATCATGTTCCTAGGCTTTCTGAATTTCTTTAAAATCAATCGTTTGAGATGTGCTATGTATATGTTTATTTGTGGAGGCAAACATGAGCCCTTAATTGCTTCCCTATTTGACAGTTCTATTTGTTCTTTCTTGTCGCTTAGATTTTACCTTTTAAGTAACTTAGGAGTGTCTAGAGAAGCCTAAGTATAGCGGTCCTAAATGCCTCCGGGACCACAAGGAAGGGACAGGTAAAGCACGCTTAGAGTTCGTTAATTAAACTCGCTTATATAACCACCAAGGGGAGGGTAATGGGCAGTAAAAGGATATGATGACATGCCCCTATAGTTGAGGAGGATTACCGAGCATTGCATAGATTGATCCTATAGGCTAATAAACTTAGGACTTCCCTTTCCCAATTTACCTATGTGTGCTTAGATTGCCTAAACTTTCTTGGTTTGTATATGTATGCTTGGACTATTCAAACTTCCTTAATTTAGATATGCTTAGACTATCTAAACTCTCTTGATTGTATCTGTGTTTAGACGACATAAACTACCTTTAATTGCAAATATGTGCTTAGACTGCTTTTTGTTAAATGACTAATTCACATAACTAAGTTCGGTTGGGACCCACTATTGTGGACCTTGAGGGGTGCCTAACACCTTCCCCTTAAGGTTATTTCGAGCCCTTACCCTAATCTCTGGTAGTGCAAACCGGTTACATGAGTTAATTACTCTAGGTGCCCTAACACACCTTAATTCGTTAAGTGGCGACTCTTCAAATACCCAATTCCCAAAAGAAAACGAGTTGTTCCGCCATGAATGTCGAAACCCAGACATCCGCAAAGGAAAAAGGTGGTGCGACAACATGGCGACTCTGCTGGGGATAATTTTAGGCTCTTACCATAACGAACTTATTTTTGTGAATCAGTCTTACGCATGCCTTATCCCATACACCCTTCCCCTTTATTTGGATTTAACTACTTATTTTCAAGCATTTATGATTTTGTTTATTTCCTGAAACTGATTTGTCTCTTTGTTTTCTTTTTCCGTAACTGTCTTTCAATTATTTAAATGCTGCATTTATCATTTGTTTTACGTGCAAATACTTGACAAAATGCTGTTTATCGTTGCACAAATCATGCTCAACATCATATTCCACTCGTGCATAATCAATACTATAGCAATGCTTGATGAGTGTTTGCGCTCTTCCTATATATCACCCTTTTAAATTCGGAAAGGAATATTGGCGGTAAAACTAGTCAATCAACGGTGAGTTCGACGGTTCCGTGCCTTTCCCCCTCAAGTTGTCCGCTTGAGGGTTCGGTCTAGACCTCTATAGCAACCTTACTCTGATTAATCGTGCGTGCATCATGGTCAAACCTATCCGGGTTAATATGTTATCCGCATATTAACCCTTTAAGACAAGCCTCGTCCAAAAGTCCCTCGGGTTTTCCATAATCCCAACGAATACAACCACGATTTTGTGCATTAATTTTGGTAAAATAATTACCAATATGCTAATCATTGTTGTGTAAATAGATGAACCTGGAGGGGGAAATGGCTTCACGGTCTTTAGTTTTGCAGAAAAATGAGGCACGGAGTCCCCAAATTCGGTATGGTCAGTAGCATACCTCCACTTTTGCTAGATTGGTGGAGGGATCTTCCCCCAAGTGACCAAAATCATGTGAAAAGAGTCTTAGGGAATTTGTCATCACTGTTAGATGTTCAACCTAACAAAAGGTTGATCGAGGCCGCCAGTCTATTTTGGGATAAGGCAAGGGCTGTGTTCCGATTTGGGGATATAGAAATGACTCCCCTCCTATAAGAGATAGGAGGATTTTTCTAGGTTGATTTGGGATAGCCCTGGTCTGTTACCACCTGAAAATCGCACAGCTAGAGGGTTCCTTAAGATGACGGGGCTGAAGAAAAATGATGATTTGGAGTACTTGAAGAACTCTTACGTCCCTTTTGACTTCCTTTATGAAAGATACGGTCACAGTAGCTCTTGCATTATTTTTGATGATGAGTTCGCCATCACCTCCTTGGGCTGGGTTCATCGTAGGGTCTTCATGTTCATTGTGTGTTTCTTGGGCATGATGGTATTCCCAATCCAAGGGGATAGAATCCATACCAGGCTAGCCTTGATGGCCAAAACATTGATGGACGGGATTGAGGGATAGACATACATTAATGTCCCTATGATCATTGCGGATATGTATCAGGCCTTGTAACGCTGTTCGAAGGGGTCCAGTTTCTTTGAGGGTTGCAATTTGCTGTTACAAGATTGGCTGTTAGAACATCTCCAAATGGGTCAATACCGCCAGGAATTTCCATGAAGGTCGTGGAATAACCACATAGCCTTCCATCACCCTAAGAGAATGACTTACATTCCGAACATGTTTGCTCAACCTAAGGATGCTATAGGATGGGTGCAGTTCTTCAACAAGTTGACTGAGGACCAGGTTCAATGGATGTTCGAGTGGTTCCCCACCGGCGAATTTATCATCAGATCTAGAGACGTCCCAAATTTTGGTGTTGATTGGGTTAAGGGGGGATATACCCTTATGCTCCCCTCAGGGTTATGAGACAGGAAAGAAGGAGACACGTCATATCATGGGTCGCTAAAATGAGTCACTTCATAGTAGATTTCTAGGGTGACGCCATCCCATATAAGAATGTGACACAACATATGTGGACTCTAAAGATTATCATGGAAAAGGATACCATCGAGCCAGATAGATATCATGAGGGTCACTCATACTTTTACTCCTTATGGTTGGATGATAATCTATCAGGAATCTTTGAGCTAAGGGTTGGTCCAGGAAACAGGGTCATAGATGAGTTTGTCGAAGTAGAGGTGAAGTATAACAAGCTGCACAAAAGAGTTCGAGAGTCTGAAGCTAAGCATATGGCGCATCATAAGGCCGACATGGGAATGGTTAATGAGTGGAAAGAGAGAGCTGTTAAATCCAGCGAAAGGTTGGAATATCTGGAGTACAATTTAATGTAATTATAATGGAAAATAAGAAAGAGAGTCATCGACCGTCAGAACGCTGAGGGAAACGAATGAGGGCATTTGCAAGGGCATTCTTACAGCTGAACATGCGCGAGCTGGGAGAGTTGATCGACAACAGATCCGGTGTGGAGAAGGTCCTTCTAGGACTAGGTAGATTAGATTTACTTGCCTTTCATTTAAACGTAATAAGGCCAAGTGCCATTAACAACATTATCTTATTTCATAGCGATAAATAAATTTGGAGAAATTAAGTGTCAATGAAATGAGGCAATTAATGGCACTAAATTTCTCCAAATCTATTTGTCGCTAGTCCTACCTCGGGAACAACAAGGCTCCCCAATTAGGATCCGAATTTACATTCCCGTAATACGTGTTTAAATACTGCAAATATTTCAGGACCCTTACTGACTTGTTTACCTTTTGTTTTTCTTTATTCTTTATTCCCATCCCCTAATGTTGGTTCCCACATACTGTAATCATCAGCATATCACACCAGATCTAGAGGCCCTCCACCTCCTCCTCCTCCAAGTAACACAAAGAACAGAGGGAAAGCTAAAATGAACGACTTAAGTGGTATTCGAAAGGAAAATGCGGAGAATGTAGAAACTTCAGACGGTCGGAGTACTTAGGCTCCAAATGATTTGGTCTTACGGCTGGAACAAAAGATATTAGAGTTACAGGGAGAACTTAAGTAGGTCCACAACTTAGAAAACCTATACCTTACCCTGAACGTCCCCGATATCAACCAACAAAACTCCAAAAACCCAGCACCTCCCCAAAATACACCAAATCAGCATCCACAAAACCCTCTCGTACCGCATCAATATGCAACTCCACCTAAAAATCCCAATCCCTTACTGCTACCAACTCCGCCACAACACCACCATCAACCAATCCAATACCCACCAACCACTACTTATCACACTCTTCAGAACACACCACAACCCATTCCTGATCCTCAAAACTCTACCAACGATCACCACTACCCCCATGTCCTTGGCACTCACCAAAACAACCCTATATGTGAAAATCGTACCTCACTCTACTCAACCAACCTCCTATGCACCAGAATCCACTAAGAAGGACCTGATGATCAAGAAAATGGCTGAGGAACTCAAGAAATTGACAAGTCGGGTTCAGGGTGCCAAAGGAGGCAATGTGATAGAGGGTTGGAATTATGAATACCTATGTATACAGCCAGATATAGAACTGTCGGAGGGTTACAAACCTTCCAAGTTCGACATGTTTGACGGTACAGGTGATCCTAGGGTTCATCTAAGGTCCTAGTGTGACAAACTTGTTGGGGTCGGAAAGGATGAAAAGATCCAGATTAAGCTTTTCGCGAGGAGTCTTACGGGAGAGACTTTGTCCTGGTACATCAGCTAGGATCCTAAGAAATGGTCCAACAGGGTGAGTATGGCGTCTGACTTCATGGACCGATTCAGATTCAACACAAAAAATGCACCGAATGTTTTCTACATTCAGAACCTCAAGAAGAAGCCCACCGAGAATTTCCATAAGTATGCTACTCGTTGGAGGTCAGAAGCAGCCAAAATCGGGCTATCTTTGGATCAGAAGCAGATGAACAAATTCTTTGTCAGAGCACAGGATCCGTAATACTATAAAAGGTTGATGGTTATTGAAATCTATAAATTCTCTAATATCATCAAACTTGGTTAAAGGATCGAAGAAGGCATCAATAGTGGGATGGTAAAAACTTTGAGGCACTACAGGCCACAAACAAGACATTACAATCAGGCGACATATCAAAAAAGAAAGGCGTTGGGGCAGTAATGGTGGCTCAGGGCCCAAAATCTCTACTTACATATCAAACACCTCCACCCATATACCAAACACCTCCAGCCACATACCAAGAACCTCCATCTACATATCAACCCTCATCTCCCAATATTCCCAACCAGCCACTGCCTATCACACCTATAATTCCTATCCATCTCATTTCCACTTACCTCCAACTCACCAAAATTATCCAAGACCATGACCCAATTTTGACCGCAAACCACCCAGACAATACACCGCTATTGCTGAACCCATCGACTAGCTATATGAAAGGTTGAAAGCCACTGGTTACATATCTCATATTCCCGCCGTGGTAGTAAAGAACCCATCCCAATGGGTCAACCCAAATAAAACATGTGCATACCATTCCGGTATAAAGGGGCACATCGTTGATGACTGCCGAACATTGAAAGATAAAATCCAGACACTAATTGGAAACAATGTCATATAGGCAAAAGAAGATGCACTCAATGTCCGCAATAATCCTCTCACGTATCATAGGGGTGGTGGGATACATGTGATAGGGATGGACGAAGAATGGGATCCTGAGGGGTCAATCGGGTTTATTCGAGAAGGTGATGACTTTAAACCCGAAGTCACACTTACTCCCACTGTAGTACAGACTCAGTCACCAATCGAGTTTAAGGTAGCTGCATCAGTTCCATTTGAGGTAGAGGTAGCTCCACTTGCGGCCACCCCTGTTCCATTTGAAGTAGAAGTGGCCACACCTTTCACAGTGACAATATCAACCACACCTCCTTTCGATTCAAAAGAAATACCCTACGATTAAATTGCTGAAGCTACGCAAAAAGGAAAGGCAAAGATAGAGGAATTCGATGCTGCACAAGGAATGACTAGGACCGGAAGAATCTATACACCTGAACACATGGGAGGACCAAGTAAGGAGGCCACTACCAAGCATCCTATCATTGAAATAGGACCAGATGACCTTTTTAGGAAAGTATAGGTGAGGGAATACTCAATTGTTGATCATTTGAACAAAACCCCCGCCCAGATCTCCATCTTGTCGTTGTTGCGAAATTCAGAGCTGCATAAGAATGCTTTGATGAAGGTGTTGAGTGAAGCTTATGTACCCAACAATATCACTTGCGGAGAGCTGGACAACATGGTAGGGCAGGTGCTAGAAAGTCATAAAATAATCTTCCACGAGGATGAACTACCGGTTGAAGGGTTAAATCATAACGAAACATTACATATCACGGTACGATTTGAAGAAAAATTCATTACCAGAGTTCTGATAGATGGAGGTTCAAGCCTCAAAATTTGTCTGTTGGATAGTCTAAAAAGATTGGGCAAAGGTTTCCATGAAATACGGGCAAGAAGCATGAACGTGAAAGACTTTGATGGGTTTCAAAGGGCTACGATTGGGGACATTAATCTTTGTCTGCAGATGGGGCCAACTTGGTTCGACATTGAATTCCAGGTGCTTGACATATCAGCTTCATACAATCTTCTGTTGGGCCAACCATGGACACGTGCCGCTGGGGCTGTGGCTGTGGCTTCCACACTATACCAAGCTGTGAAGTTCGAATGGAACCATTAGGAATTGATCATTCATGGGGATGGGAGTAACCCCATTTACACTAGTCAAACCATCCCGATTATTGGGAACAGAAGAAGTCTAGGCGGGAAAACCTATCAGCACATCGAACGTGTCATTACCGTTGAGAAAGACAAATGGTGGAGTAACTAAATAGAAAGCATACTAGCATGGTCTGGGTACGAACTCGACAAAGGGCTTGGGAAGAATCTCCAAGGCATCACCAAATCAATATAGCTGAAACATCATGGTACTACTTTAGGGCTTGGATACCAATATACATGGCAGGAGTATGATGATTAGTTGTCTCCATGGTGTGGACCTTATTACCCTCTCGAGCAACCAGTGCCACATCTGGGTCAGACTTTTCACCAAGCTAATACAATTGGGGAACTACAGAAGAAGAAGCATTAGCTGGGCTGATTAATTTGTTCCTGGAGGATGAAGACATTGATTATAGTGCAATAATTGAGGAGGAGGAGGAGGAAGAAGGCCTCAATATTCAGACTGTGGAGAATGGAGAGCTGTTCTCAGGAACTGGACTGCCATACCATCTCGGGCCCGCCGAGTCCCTGGGTAGCTTGGCAATCAACTTAATTTTATTTTTGTAGCCATGCTAGGCATATATGATTTTCAGTAGTTTTGTTTTTAATGACTTGTTTCAAATAAATGCTCGGTTCATTGAGCCGTACTTATTTTGGATGTTTTCAGTTCTATTCAATGCATTGCTATTTATTATTCATCATTACCTTTTACACTTTTCTTTCTACATCATTATTATTACTCTTCATAATGAACCGGTGACTGTGACATGAAATGAGGCAATACAATATAAGGATAGTGACTCAAATGAAGAAGATGAAATACCTGAGGAAGTTGTCAGGTAGGTTGAGAACTTTGAGAATAAGCCTAATTCCAACCTGGACGAAACTGAAGTAGTAAATTTGGGAGACGCTGAAACCGTCAAGGAGACTCGCATCAACATTCACTTATCACCGACAGAGAAGGAGGAGTACATTCATTTCTTGAAGGAGTATAAGGATATCTTTGCATGGTCTTATGATGACATGACCGATTTGAGCACGTCCATAGTGGCTCAAAAGTTGCCTACCAATCCCATGTGTCCGCCAGTGAAGTAGAAACTTAGGGAATTCAAACCAGATATGAACGTAAAAATCAAGGAGGAAGTTACTAAGCAGATCAAAGCCAAAGTCCTCAGAGTGGTTGAGCACCCAACCTGGTTAGCCAAGTTTGTACCAGTTCTAAAGAAAGATGGGAAAGTCAATGTATGCGTTGACTATCGAGATATAAACAGAGCGAGTCCCAAGGACGACTTTCCACTGCCAAATATACACATCTTGATCGACAATTGAGCCAAATATGAACTCCAATCCTTTGTAGATTGCTTAGCGGGTTATCACCAGATATGGATGGATCAAGAAGACATATAGAAAACAACTTTTATTACACCATGGGGGTTTACTGCTACAAGATGATGCCATTCGGTCTAAGAATGTTAGGGCTACTTACATGAGAGCCATGAGAACCATCTTCCAAGATATGACACACAAAGAAATAGAGATGTATGTGGGCGACGTCATTATCAAATCCAAGAGGGATATAGATCACATACCGGACATGATAAAGTTCTTTGGTAGGTTAAGGAGGTACAACTTAAAACTAAACCCCGCAAAGTGTGCATTCGGGGTTCCTGTAGGAAAGTTACTGGGATTCATTGTCAGTCGTCGAGGGATCGAGCTAGACCCATCTAATGTTAAGGCTATTCAGGAATTACCACCACCTAGGAGTAAAAAGGATGAGATAAGCTTCCTAAGACGGCTCAACTATATCAGTCGCTTCATAGCACAGTCCACAGTTAGATGTGAACCTATCTTCAAAATGTTGATGAAAGATGCCAAAACAAATTGGACCGAAGATTGTCAGAAGGCTTTCGATAAAATCAAGGAATACATGTCCACACCACCAGTTTTTGTCTTAGCGGAACCTGTACGACCTTTGCTACTCTATCTATCTGTATTTTTTTTTGGCAAACCATTAGGCAAGTGCCTACGGCTAGTTTTGTATTAATAAAGAAACAACAAACTACAATGGAAGAGTTTGTTACTATTCCTATTGAAGCTAAAATAATCTAATCTTCTAGCAAGCATGTAAAAAGTATGAACTTGAAAGTAGCAAGTATTCTATGATAGCCATAGAGTTTATAACACACTCTATGACGTTATTACAATTGAAAATGCTGATAAACTGATAAACTAGCACGATGTAGAAATTAGATTGTTGCCCCTCGTTTATCAAAATTGTGATTTCTTCAAATAGAACTTCGTTGAAATCCTCTTTAACTGTCTTCAAAAAATCTTCAAAATTCTTCATTTCTTGTCGATGTATGATTTCTTTCAAATTCTTTACTTTGAAGATGCACCTTTTCCTTGGTTTGTTGTTGCCCAAAGTAGCCAATGATATGAATATGTTCAGTGCAACATGGCTTCCGATCCCAAGTGAAGTCCTCAAATTTTTGTCCTTTATTGCGTGCGGCCATGTTAGCTTCCTAAAAATTCATTTGGATTACACAGCTTGTTGCCTTATGTATCTTCACTGTACAACTCACTTTATTCTCTTTGTATTGAATTTTCCTATATTGCCGACCATTTGTTTGCAACCTTTTCTGAAGAAAGTGTGACTTGCATTCTTTTTGTGATGTCCTTAGAAATGTGTATCTTCCTTTGGATGTGTAGCAATTTGTTCCCTTTCTTACAATTCCAATGCAACAGGCGTGCATTAAACAATTAAAACACTGTGTTGGCCCATGTTGTATGCCCAACTTTTCCTTGAAGTCATGCCTTCTCTAGCAAGCTGATTGGGTATCCAATGCATTTAGCCATTCTTGTTGTTCTCGATAATTGGTGTGCTTTTGGACTTTCAGATCTTGTCTTTAACTGTCTTATAAGAGAGTGTTGTAAACATTGTGTCAAAAGGTGGTGCATCACAGTGATATTAAATCTCATTACTTTCATTGTACTACTAAATCATTGTTGGAGCATATGGTCTTTATTGCAGAAAATATGTGTATCAGCCTTAGTCCTTATTCTCTTGATTGCTATGCCAGAGCCTACCCACTTCTTCCCTTCAATGGACTGAGTACAATGTACTAATACCACCATTTATAGGATCGACAGCAGGTAATGAATAGCTGTAGTATAGTTCCCTACAAAAGAGAATAAAGAGTTAGCATAAAAGAATATCTGTATTAGATGGGGCTTTCGGATGTGTTTTGGGACAACATGATGAGATAGGGAGAAATTATCAAGAAATATACTATTTGAGTAAGAAATTCATACCTTATGAGGCACAACACTCTCGGTTAGAACGCATTTGTTGTGCTTTGACCTGGACGACCTAGAAATTAAGGCATTACTTCTGTGCCTATATCACACACCTTATATCCAAGATGGACCCTCTGAAGTACATATTGCAGAAGCCCATGCCGACTGGGAAGTTAGCCAAGTGGTATATATTGTTAATTGAGTTTGACATCATCTATGTAACTCAAAAGGCGGTATAAGGACATGCATTGGCATACCATCTTGTTGAAAATCCTGTAGGAGGAGAATACGAGCCCTTGAATATGCATTTTTCTGATGAAGAAGTGTCGTTCGTAAGAGAAGACATTACTAAAGAATACGACGATTGAAGGATGTTCTTTGATGGAGCAGCAAATTTCAAAGGAGTGGGCATTGGAGCAATTTTGGTATCGAAAACTGGCCAGCATTATCCGGTGTCTGCTAAACTCAGATTTCCCCACACCAACAACATGGCAGAATATGAAGCCTGCATACTAGGGCTCAACATGGCAATCGACATGAATATTAAGGAGATGCTGGTAATTGGTGATTTAGATCTTCTTGTGCACCAGGTACAAGGAGAATGGGCACCAAGAATTCCAAGATATTGCCATATCTGCACCGTGTACTGGAATTGAGAAAGAGGTTCACAAAGATGGAGTTTCAGTATGTTTCCAGAATTCAGAACGAGTTTGCTGATGCTTTGGCCATGTTGTCATCCATGATACAACATCGAGATAAAAATTTCATTGATCCTATCCTAGTGAGAATCCATAATCAACAGGCTTACTACGCTCATGTCAAGGAGGAGATGGATGGAAAACCTTTGTTCCATGACATCAAGGAATATTTAGCAAAAGGGGAATACCTGGAGCATGCGAACCATACTAAAAAATGCACACTCCTGAGATTTTACAATCACTTCTTCCACAGCGGAGGAAACTTGTATAGAAGAACTCCTAATTTGGGATTGCTAAGATGTGTCAACATAAAAGGGCTTCTAAGCTACTCTAGGAGATACATGTCGGGACCTGCAGCCCGCATATGAATGGTTTCATCTTGGCCAAGAAGATACTTAGGGCCGGTTACTTTTGGATGACTATGGAGACAGATTATGTCCAGTATGTCCGCAAATGCTACCAATAGCAAGTGCATGCCGATATGATAAGAGTGCCACCAAATGAACTAAATGCAACAAGATCACCTTGGCCATCGCCGCTTGGGAAATGGATATCATAGGTACGATCGAGCCCACTGCTTCAAACGGGCACATGTTTATTCTAGTGGCCATTCACTACTTCACAAAATGGGTAAATGTTGCATCCTACAAAGCTGTAACCAAGAAAGTCATCGCAGACTTTGTCAAAAATCGTATTATTTTCCGATTCGGAGTTCCCCAGTCCATTGTCACTGATAATGTCGCCAATCTCAACAGTGATATGATGAAAGCCATGTGTGAAACTTTCAAAATCAAGCACAAGAAATCCACAATGTACAGACCTTAGATGTATAGAGTCGTCAAAGCATCCAACAAAAACATCAAGAAAATACTAAGGAAGATGGTAGAAAACCACGATAAATGGCACAAGAAACTACCCTTTGCTTTGTTGGGATACTGACCTACAGTTCGCACATCAACCGGGGCAACTCCTTACTTACTAGTTTATGGTACCGAAGCTGTCCTCCCACTCGAGGTAGAGATTCCTTCTCTAAGGATCATACAAGAAGCCGAACTCAGCAACACAGAATGGATAAGGAGTCCCTGTGAGTAATTGGCCTTTATAGTTGGAAAAAGAATGAACGCAATATGTCACGGTCAAATTTATCATAACAGAATGTCTAGAGCTTTCAACAAAAAGGTCAAACCGAGGTATTTTGCACCAGGACAGTTGGTACTGAAGAAAATCTTCCCGTATCAAGATGAAGCCAAAGGGAAATTCTCTCCTAACTGGTAAGGTCCCTACATGGTTCACAGGGTGCTAACAGGAAGAGAACTCATACTTGCAGAAATGGATGGAGATGTTTGGCCAAAACCAATCAATTTTGACGCAGTCAAGAGATACTATGTTTAGACTATTTACATTTCTTCATCAGATATAATTAAACTACGCTTGACTTGATTCCCGCTTAAGAGGGGAAACGTAGGCAGCCCAGTGGGTTCGGTCATATCATCATAAAATTTCCATTTTCCCCCTAGAATCAGAAACTAGGGCAGAATTTTGAGGAGGACCCTCAAAATTCCGGAGCAAGTCCATCCAACGCCATTGCATGCCAGAAAGTCAGAAATTGGTTATGAAACTGGGGTAGAATTTTGAGAAATTCTCTGAAATTGGGTTCTCAAAATTCCGAAAAAGGTTCAACAAGTTCGTTGCTCTCAAACGGCTGAAGGATCATCTACCAAACTAGGGCAGAATTTTAAGGAGGACCCTCTGAAATGTGTTACATTCACTAGTTAATCCAAAATTATCTAATATTTCACCATGTTTCTAAAATAACTCTATTTTTATCAATAATTGCATATTTTTAAAAACTCTATTTCAGTAACAGCTAGGTGTTACCCAGGGAAACTTAAACAAGGCATCCAAAACAGAGAAGCAAGGTTTGCATAAAAAGGCATGAACCAACCTCCCCTTACAAAACTTACAATTTTTCTTTGAGCGCAGGCACATCTAACGTAGCAGTAGCATTCACAAATATATAAAAACGAAGCAAAATAACTATCTCTGAAATGTGTTACAGTTACTAGTTCATCTAAAATTATTTGATATTTCACCATGTTCTTAAAATAACTCTATTTTTATCAATAATTGCACATTTTCAAAAACACTATTTCTGTAACAGCCAGGTCTTACCCAGGAAAACTCAAACAAGGCATCCAAAATGGAGAACCAAGGTCTGTAGACAAAGGCACGAACAAACCACCCCTTACAAAACTTACAATTTTTCTTTGAGCGCAGGCACATCTGACGTACCACTAGCATTCACAAATATATATAAACAAAGCAAAATAACTACCAAACGGGCCACCATACACTGAACGTATGTCTAGCTAAGAAACATTGTACTCTTATTTTCTATCCGTCTTTTTCATGGGACTCATCCCTATTCCGAACCTTGCATGAGGCTAAGCCCTGCCTTTATATTTACATACAGCTAAGCTCTGCCTTCCATTTGAATGGGACTAAGCCCTATCCCGCATCCTGCATGAGGCTAAGCCTTGCCTCCATATTTACATAAGGTTAAGCTCTGCCTTCCATTTTGCATGGGACAAAGCCATGTCCCGCATCTTGCATGGGCCCAAGCCATGTCCTGAACCTTGTATGAGGCTAAGCCCTGCCTCCTTATTTGCATAAGGCTAAGCTCTGCCCTCCATTTACATGGGACTAAGCCCTATACCGCATCTTGCACGAGGCTAAGCCCTGCCTCCATCTTTGCATAAGGCTAAGCTCTTCCTTCCATTTTGCATGGGACTAAGCCTTGTCCCGTATCCTGCATGAGACTAAGCTCTATCTTCATCTTGCATGAGGCTAACCCCTGCCTCTATATCTGCATAAGGCTAAGCTCTTCCTTCCATTTGCATGGGACTAAGCCATGTCCCGCATCCTGCATGAGACTAAGATCTGTCTCCATTTTATTGCAATTATAATAAATACCCCCATTTTATTTCAATTATAACCCAATTAAACCAGCCCTAAAACCCCGATTAAATCAGCCCAACACCTACGCCCAAAACTAAATCCTACCCGACCCAATCGCTGGTCCAATCTGGACTGTTGATCAATTCTAATCAATGGTCTAGATCCCCCCATACCATATTTAACCTAATAGACTAACCCCCTCCACCAAACCCTTATTTCCTCTCTTCACTCAGCCGATACAATCTCTCATTCTCTCTCAAGCTCTCTACACAACCATGGCTCCTATTCGTTGGCTCGCCGGTATCAACGGTGGTTCTACCACCACACCTAGCATCCATGGCCCCTCACCTGTCGTATCCTTAATACCTTGAGGCCCTCAAGGGAGCCAGAAGACGATTCACTTGCCTCCCATGATTTCTAAGTCATTCTCAGGCCGTCCATGGCTGTCTGAGTAAGATCTTTCTTTTTCCGGCTAGATCCATGGATTATAAGCAGGAATCTCTCTATATCTAGGTTATCACTCTCTGAAACCCTATTTTTAGCTGTTGACTTCTTAGATATGTAACAAATCTAAGAGTTTTCGAAGTTGTCTTTACTGTTTTCTTAAGAATCATTCTGATTTTTCAAAAAATGCCTTTTTATCTTCAAACTAGGGTTTCTTAACCACTTTTCAGAATGACTTTCCTTCTGATTTTTTGGTATTATTCTATGAGTCTTACTATGTTTAAAAGGCTCTTCAAGTTTTTCCCTTTCATCTGATTTATCATGTTGAAAACCTAATTATTTTGGTCTTAATCCTGGGTTTTGAGAACTGTCCTTGCTTATTTGTTCGTTTAATTTGCTCGCATGTCCGTTATTCATGAATATGTTTTATGTTTCTATGATTTTTACCCTATTTGCTCATTAGGGTTTCTGATTTTGCTTCATCCGCCTATACTATGTTTATTTTGTTTGTTAAAAGAATTTATGCTAATTCCTCTAGTCAGTACTATTTTTTCTAGATGAATTCCTGACTTTATGTGATTTTTACTTGATTACGCTTATTAGGGTTTATGATTTTATTCCTTCTTTCCTATACTGTGAATATTTCATTTATTTATAGCAATTTGTGTTAATTCCCCTTAATCATTACTACTCCTATTTGAATCCCTAATTTTCTGTAATTGATGCCTTTCACCAATCTCTTGTGATGATTTCCTTACTGATTTTCAACCTCTAAGATATTTTCTTGCCTTATTTTTGGTCGACTATGTTGTCAATTGGTTCTGAAGTACTTCCCTTAATTAGATTTTCTGAACCTAGCCTAATTACTTGTTCTATACTTATTATGCCTCAAAATATTTTCTTATGTGCTATGTTCCAGGCTTATGTGATCTCTTTCCTTATTTGTCTTTACCGTTGGTAAATTACACCCTTAATTAAAGGAGACTTGACTGATTTTTGATTCTTAATTGATTATGTAATTCTATAATTGTAGGAAAATTGATTCTTGCCTCATTGACCTGACTTTCTAACTATTATATATACCCTCTTATCTTTTCATTACCCACATGAACACATTAGTTCCAAAAAAAAACTCTCTCTCACACAAAAAACATTCTTCTGCTCTCTTTTCTCTGGTTACTTACTATTGTTCTAAGTCAGCCGACTGCAAGATAAGGTTGATTACTCTACTCTCTTTCCCCTCACTTTGTGTTTACTATCTTCTTTATTGGTATGTTCTTATTTCACTTCAAGTTTCAAAACAATGTGTTTCTTTTACTCCTTCATTTTATCCTATTTCTAGTATGTTTTCACTTATGGTTATGTTGATTCAACTTGCAATTGATATGTTTGCTTCAATCACTTCATCAGCATGCTTCTAAATGTCTCCCCTCCCTTAGACTCATCATGTTTATAAAATGTTATCCCCCCTCTTAATATACCCCAATGAGGCCCTTCCTTATGTTTCTCTAATTTCTGTCACGAACCTCTTTGTGCAAAATAGTTGGCTATCCTTAATGTTACAACCCATATCCACATGTGTTAGTTTATGCCATATATTATTTAACATAAATCCAAGAAGGAATTATCTTTGAGATGATAAGAAGTCAATCATATTGGTCTTAAGTAATACAAGAGTGTATAAGGGTGATTAACAAGTATTAGAAGTTAAATGAATCAAGGATGTTGTAACTCATATTTTCAGGTAAATCTAGCGGTGCTTAATACACTCAAGAGGTCATGTATTAAGGTATTATAACCATATAATATCCGTATCATAAGTCTTGAAGTTAAACAAGTTATGAAGCAAAAGTCGACAAAAGTTGTCTCAACTTAGGTTCATAATTTTACTTAAACATTAGGTAAAATGTTTCTAATATTTTCTCCTAATTTTCAAGGAATTACAAGGTGATATACCAACCAAATTAAAGATCTATGAGTCTAGTTTCCAACGCATTAAACCGTTCATTGATATGACCTCAGAGTAGAGAGATATTCGTATTTGTGCGAGACTGCGCCAAGCACCTCTCTATGGGGCCCACTAAGGCGGTTTAAGATATTTGGACCTATATAGGATGCCTCCAACCCGTTTTAAGTCATTTTTTCTCAATATTTTAAGACCTTAGAACCCTAGGAACATCCTCTCAAGGTTCTCTCAAGATTCAAGACCCAAAAAAAGGGCAAACAACACAAATCAAGTGTCGGGAATTTCGTGGCGCTAGTAAGTCTCTTGTTCTTCTTGTTGTTGCTAATTTTTGTGTCGTTACAGCTCGTGTGGGAGGTTGTTTTAAAGTGTTTATGTTCTATAAATACTCCCTCATGTTCTTAATGTCAATCCTAGGTGATTTCAAGCCTTCTAAAGTGATTCTAGTGCCAAAAAACACTAATTGATCGCTAGTTTCATTTTTTTGTTGTTGTGGCAGCATTGGAGGGATATTTCATGGAAATTTATGGTAAAATTGGAGTTGTTCTTTCTTTATAATGGTAAGGAACCTCTTAATCTATATGTATTTAAGATTATCCAAGTTGCAGCTAAGCCATTGAAGCTAGGACTCGTGAAATATATATCGAAAGGCTTGGTAGTAATGTTATTGTTCTATGGACTGTTTTGCGTTGTTGTTGGGCTGCTTATTTTACTACTATTTTGTGGAGTTTTTGAGGAGGAAGGGTGTGGATAAACACCATATATATGTAGGGTTGTGGGATGATACTTATTCGTAACATTTCCGGGTCGTTTGACACGACTACGGTGGTTGTCGTATGTATGAAGTGATTAGGCTGTGCGTGGACTAATTTGGGAGGCTCAATATGTTTATTATTAATGTTGTTTGGGCTGTTTGGTGACTGTTTTGAATGGTGTGAAGTCATATACATAGGGGAGGTGCTGTCCATTTCATCGTAAAATAGGTTGTGGTCGATACATAATAGTTATGACGCTTAAATGATAACGATAGTATCGTTTCTCTTACGGTAGACTAAGGAGTTCTGACAATTGCATAGCTTGAGATTGGGGCAGTATATACAAGGTATGTGAGGCTATCCCTTTCCTTCTATTGCACGACTCTGATTGTACATAATGTAATGAACGAGCTTCCAAGATACTCTACTCTTAGAAGCTAGCAGTACTTACATTGTTTTCCCTCTTATGGAACGATTGATGTTAATGTTGCTTCTCTTATTCTTATGTTATCAATGTTGTTGGTACTTTCTGATTCTTATAAGGTTCATAGTGAAGAGTTAGTCCTAATAATGTGTACAGAGGATACCGACCTTACGTCACTCCGAAAGGTTTAGAATGTGATTTCATGAGTCGAGCATGCATTATATATATGTATCCATTTTACTCTACCGAGCCATGCTATAGTTGGCCGGGTACAGCACCTATTGTGCAACCACTGATCAGTTGGGGTTTATCGAGCTCCACGTGGTCGGGTACGATTCTACCGAGCCTTATGATGGCAAGGTACGTTTTTTACCGAGCCTATTATGGCTGGGTACGATATTATGATGATGATGCCCACAAAGGCGAATGTTTTAAAGGTTTATGTAATTATACATATGTATTATGCATTTCATGTCAGTAGACCTCAGAGGTACTAAGATGTTACAGGTTGTATATTCTCTATCCTTGCTTACATTACTGATAGTATTTATGGTTCCCTACCTTACATACTCAGTACTTTATTCATACTGATGTCCTTTTATTTGTGGACGCTGCATGTCGTGCTACAGGTCCTGATAGACAGGCAGGTGCAGCTCCCTCACCACAGTAGGTTGTCCAGTTCAGCGGTGATTGGCGAGATCCCTTCTCCGGACTTGCCTTGGTCTTGGTATGCATTTTTGTTATAGACATTATGGGTATGTCGGGGCCCTGTTCCGGCTATGTTACAACACTTATGTTCATTTAGAGGCTCATAGACAAGTGTCGACTCATGTATAGTTTGGTATGCCTTGTCGGCTGGTTTTTGTTATATAGTCTTTCATGGTAACGTGGTAGCTCATACCTTATATGTAGTTTCTTGATTGTCTAGTCATCCCCTGCTATGTATGTTCATGCCATCATATTTTATTGCTGGTTGTCCATGATCCAGGTCTACCATTTATATTGATCTCATCAGCCCTAAAAGATAATAATGAAGGTTAGATGAAATGTACGTTGGTGCTCGACAAGTATGGTCGGATGCTAGTCATGGCCCTCCAGTTTGGGTCATGACAAACTTGGTATCAAAGGAAGTCTATCCTAGGGATTGTCTATGAGCCATGTCTAGTAGAGTCTTGATTATGGATGTGTAGCACGCCACATTTATAATCAGGAGGCTACATGATATTTAGGGTTGTTACCTTCTTCCTGAATCTAGATCGTGCGTAGAGTTGAGTCGTAAATGTTCGCCTCTAATATTCACCTTGTTTTATTTCAGTGATGCCTTTGACTAGGAAGCAAACGATTAGTAGATGGCTTGGTACATCAGAGGGAGAGGGTACCAATCAGGTGCCCCAAGCCAGAGCAGGACAAAGTGAGGCTCAGAGTGAGATGCCCTCTCATACCTCATTTACTCCATCTCCTCCAAAGGATTTTAAAAGGCACCCAGCGCCTCCAGTTCCTCCGTCTGGCACTACAGACCAGGATATGCGGAGTGCTTTGCAATTGTTGACTAGCTTGGTAGCTGCTCAGGCTTAGATGCAGAATACAGGTGGTGCTGATAAACCAGTTAGTACAAGAGTTTGTGATTTTATTAATTTAGACCCTCCACTGTTTACCAGATCAGACCCAAAGGAGGACCCACAGACTTTTATTGACCAGGTTCATCGTACACTGCGGGTTATGCATGTTAGTGATATAGAGGTAGTAGAGTTGGCTTTTTATCGGCTATGGGATTTAGCGGTTCTCTGGTATGATAGTTGGGAGAGATCCAGGGGTCCGAACGCTCCTCCAGCTGTGTGAAAGGAATTTTCTAAGGCCTTTCTTCGTCACTACTTGCCAGTTGAGATACGACGAGCTAGAGCTGATAAGTTCTTGAACCTTAGACAAGGTAATATGAGTGTGCGAGAGTACAGTATGCAGTTTGATTCTTTGGCAAGGTATGTTCCCTATATGGTGGCCGAGATGAGTGATGGTGCATATATCGGTGAATGGGTTGGGACCACATCTGATAAATGAGTGTACGATAGCCTCCTTGGTGGAGGGCATGGATATTTCCCATATTCAAGCTTATGCCCAGACCCTAGAGGATCGTAAGCGCCAGCAGAGGGCAGTTAGGGAGCAGGATAGGGGCCAACATAAGAGGGTGAGATTTGAAGGGTATTCTGATGACTTCAGAGGCAGCGTCAGGCCACAGTTTTTGAAGAGTTCGGCGCCACCTGTAGCTAGTGCTTCTACAATGTTTCAGAGGCCTTGATATGATCGATCCTATTCTGGTCCAGGTCAGAGTTCCCGATCATCTGGCTCACAACCTCACAGGGATACTATTCAGATGAGACCCCCAACACCACATTGTGATCAGTGCGGCAAGGCCCACTTTGGACTATGTCGTCGAGGTTCTGATGCGTGCTATTCGTGCAGACAGCCTGGCCATATGATGTGGGATTGTCCTAACAGAGGAGGTGATGGTATGGCTCAGCTGACTGGATTAGTGTCTGGTTCTTCCATATCAGTTCGACCTCCATCACAGGGTTTTCAGCAGTCGACAGGTCGTGGTAGGGGTAGAGGTGCAGTGCCGAGTTCGAGTGGTGCTCAAAATCGAACCTATGCTCTAGTAGGCCGACAGGATCTCGAGTCCTCTCCAGATGTTGTTATAGGTATTATATATGTGTTTTCTTATGATGTATATGCGCTGATTGATCCGGGATCTACATTATCATATGTTACACCCTTTTTGGCTAATAAGTTTGGCATTGAACCTGAATTGATAAGTAAACCCCTTGCGGTATCTACTCCGATAGGAGATTCTCTGATTACTAGAAGGGTATATAGAGGTTGCACTGTGATGATTTGTAGTCGTCAAACCTCGGCAAATTTATTTGAGTTAGATATGGTTGATTTTGATGTGATAATGGGAATGGACTGGTTGGCCTCATGCTATGAAAATGTTGACTGCCGTACGAAGACGGTTAGGTTCCAATTTTCGGGTGAACCCATCATTGAATGGAAAGGGAACATTGCTACACCGAAAGATAGGTTTATTTCCTATCTTAAGGCAAGGAAAATTATCTCAAAAGGTTACATTTATCATCTCGTTCACGTTAGGGATGCGGAGACGAAGCCGCGTACTCTACAATCAATCCCCGTGGTCAACAAATTTCCAGATGTTTTCCCAGATGAACTCCCAGGCCTTCCTCCTAAAGGGAGATTGAGTTTAGCATTGATGTGTTGCTTGACACTCAACCGATCTCTATCCCTCCATATAGAATGGCCCCGGAAGAGTTGCGAGAGTTTAAGGTGCAGTTGAAGGACTTGCTGGATAAGGGTTTCATTAGGCCTAGCACCTCACCTTGGGGTGCGCCAGTCCTATTCGTGCGGAAGAAACACGGGTCGTTACGGATGTATATCGACTATCGACAGTTGAATAAGTCTACTATAAAGAACAAGTATCCACTTCGAAGAATTGATACCTATTTGACCAACTCCAGGGTGCCAAGTATTTCTCCGAGATTGATTTACGTTCAGGGTATCATCAGGTGAGGGTTAAGGAGAAGGATATTCCAAAGACGGCCTTCCGGACAAGATACGGGCACTTTGAGTTATTGGTGATGTCGTTCGGGCTAACAAATGCCCTATCAGCTTTTATGGATCTCATGAATACTATATTTAGGCCCTATCTTGATGTGTTCGTGATTGTATTCATTGATGAAATTTTAGTATATTCTCGTTCGGAGGCGGAACATGCGAGCCACTTGCGGATAGTATTACAGACGCTTCAGGATCGTAAGTTCTATGCTAATCTCTCCAAATGTGAATTTTGGTTGATCTCGGTAGCGTTCCTTGGCCATGTGATATCTGACGAGGTTATTAGTGTCGACACTCATAAGATCAATGCAGTTAAGAATTGGCCGAGACCTCAAACACCATCAGAAGTCCGCAGCTTCCTAAGGCTAGCAGGATATTATAGGCGGTTTGTGGAAGGGTTTTCCTCTATATCATCACCATTGACTAAGTTAACACAGAAAGCTACCAAGTTCCAGTGGTCTGACACCTGTGAACGTAGTTTTCAGGAGCTGAAGAATCGATTGACATCCGCACCAGTGCTCACTCTTCCTGAAGGAACAGAAGGTTATGTGGTATATTGTGATGCCTCAGGTATAGGTTTGGGGTGCGTATTGATGCACCATGGGAAGGTGATTGCTTATGCATAAAGACAATTGAAGAAGCATGAAAAGAATTATCCAACCCATGATTTGGAATTGGCTGCAGTAATATGTGTTTTGAAGATATGGCAACACTACTTATACGGCGTCTATGTTGACATCTACATAGATCACAAGAGTTTACAATACATCTTCAAGCAGAAAGAGTTCAATTTGAGGCAGCGTAGGTGGCTTGAATTATTGAAATACTACGACGTCGAGATATTGTATTATCCCGGTAAAGCCAATGTTGTGGCAGATGCTCTCAACCGTAAATCAATGGGAAGCTTAGTACATATTGAGGCAGGTAGATGGGGGTTGACTAAAGAGCTTCATCAGCTAGCCAATATGAGAATCAGATTGTTAGACTCTGATGACGGAGGTGTTACTGTACAGAATACATCAGAATCATCTTTGGTAGCCAAGGTAAAAGCACGGCAATATGAAGATCCTATCTTAGTACGATTAAGAAAAAGCATTCAACAGTGTAAAAATACGGCTTTTGAGATCGGAAAAGATGTGGAACTGAGATACCAGAGCTGATTGTGTGTGCCTAATGTGGCAGGGTTGCGAGAGAATGTTATGAAAGAGATTCATCAATCCCGATATTCCATCCATCCCGGCTCGACAAAGATGTATCATGATGTCAAGGAGCAGTATTGGTGGGATAACATGAAGAAGTCTATTGCAGAATTTGTAGTCCAGTGTCCCAATTGTCAATAAGTAAAGATAGAACATCAGAAACCTGGTGGATTGCTTCAGAATATAGAGATTCCGATGTGGAAGTGGGAGGTGATTAATAAGGACTTCATTATTGGATTACCTTGCTCTTATCATAAGTTTGACTCCATTTGGGTGATAATTGATATACTTACAAAATATGCTTATTTTCTGCCAGTGAAGACAACTTACACGACTGAAGATTATGCGAAGTTGTATATCAAGGAGATTGTTAGGCTTCATGGTGTGCCTGTATCTATTATATCAGACTGAGGAGCTCAATTTACGGCTAACTTTTGGAGGTCTTTCTAGAAGGGTTTAGGCACACAAGTAAATCTCAGCACTGCATTTCATCCGCAGACTGACGGACATGCTGAACGTACCATTCAGACACTGGAAGATATGCTACGAGCATGTGTTCTAGATTTTAATGGAAATTGGGATGACCATCTTCCAATCATAGAATTCGCCTACAATAATAGCTACCATTCCAGTATTAAAATGGCCCCATACGAGGAACTATACGGGAGAAGATGTAGATCACCAGTTGGATGGTTCTAAGTTGGTGAAACAGAATTATATGGGCCAGATTTGATTCACCAAGCTATTGAGAAGGTGAAAGTGATACTGGAGCGATTGAGGACGGAACAAAGCAGGCAAAAATCTCATTCTGATGTCCGACGTCATGATCTAGAGTTTGAGGTTGGTGATTGGGTTTTCCTGAGGATCTCACCAATGAAGGGTATTATGTGTTTTGGGAAGAAAGGTAAGCTGAGTCCAAGGTATATAGGACCGTATAAAATCCTTCGATGAATTGGACAGGTTGCTTATGAGTTAGAATTGCCATCCGAATTGGAATTTGTCCACCCGGTATTCCATGTATCTATGTTGAGGAAATGTATTGGAGACCCTTCTCGAGTTGTCCCTATCAAAGATGTACAAGTTACAGATGACCTATCATATGAATAAGTGTCAGTGGTGATATTAGATCGACAAGTCCGCAAGATGAGAACAAAAGATGTAGCTTCCGTCAAAGTATTATGGAGGAACAAAAATATGGTAGAAATAACATGGGAATTAGAAGAGGAGATGAAGTCCAAATACCCTTACATATTCCAGAATGAATATAACAAGTATGCTGGTGGAAGACAGGACACATTGGAAGGTGAAACGGCTCTATGAGGTAAGCAATAGTTTGAGAATACTCCTCCTTAATACAAAATGGTGATATGTATATAATGTAAATATGCATAATGCTTTGTGTAGCCTTGTGAAGCCATACGTTGGGATTAATTGTTTGCAAGTTTTGCTAGTGACAATTTATTAGGGGAAAATTGATCGGAAATTTCCATTGGAATCCACAATGATTTAAACTCCCCATGAACCCTTACATTCGATGATGAATGTTACTAAGGGGGAGGGTGTTACAACCCATATCCACATGTGTTAGTTCATGCCATATATTAGTTAACATAAATCCAAGAAGGAATTATCTTTGAGATGATAAGAAGTCAATCTTATTGGTTTAAAGTGATATAAGAGTGTATATGGGTGATTAACAAGTATTAGAAGTTAAATGAATCAAGGATGTTGTAACTCGTATTTTCAGGTAAATCTAGCGGTGCTTAATACACTCAAAAGGTCATGTATTAAGGTATTTTAATCATATAATATCCGTATCATAAGTCTTGAAGTCAAACGAGTTTTGAAACAAAAGTCGACAAAAGTTGTCTCAACTTAGGTTAATAATTTTACTTAAACATTAGGTCAAATGTTTCTAATATTTTCTCCTAATTTACAAGGAATTACGGTGTTATATACCAACTAAATTAACGATCTATGAGTCTAGTTTCCAATTCATTAAACCGTTCATCGATATGAACTCGGAGTAGAGAGATATTCGTATTTGTGCGAGACTGCGCCAAGCACCTCTCTATGGGGACCACTAAGGCGTTTTAAGATATTTGGATCTATATAGGATGCCTCCAACCCGTTTTAAGTCATTTATTCTCACTATTTTCAGAACTTAGAACCCTAGGAACATCCTCTCAAGGTTCTCTCAAGATTCAAGACCCAAAAAAGGGCAAACAACACAAATCAAGTGTCGGGAATTCCGTGGCGCTAGTAAGTCTCTTGTTCTTCTTGTTGTTGCTCACTTTTGTGTGATTCCAGCTCGTGTGGGAGGTTTTTTTAAAGGGTTTATGTTCTTTAAATACTCCCTTATGTTCTTAATATCAATCCTAGGTTATTTCAAGCCTTCTAAAGTGATTCTAGTGCCGAAAAACACTAATTGATCGCTAGTTTCGTTTTTTTGTTGTCGTAGCAGCATTAGAGGGATATTTCATGGAAATTTAAGGTCAAATTGGAGTTTTTCTTTCTGTATAAAGGTAATGAACCTCTTACTATATATGTATTTAAGATTATCCAAGTTGCGGCTAAGCCATTGAAGCTAGAACTTGTGAAATATATATCGAAAGGCTTGGTAGTAATGTTATTGTTTTGTGGACTGTTTTGCGTTGATGTTGAGCTTCGTATTTTACTACTATTTTGTGGAGTTTTGGAGGAGGGAGGGTGTGGAGAAACACCATATATATGTATGGTTGTGGGATGATAGTTATTCGTAACATTTCCGGGTCGTTTGACACGACTACGGTTGTCGTCGTATGTATAGAGTGATTAGGCTGTGCGTGGACTAATTTGGGAGGCTCAATATGTTTATTATTGATGTTGTTTGGGCTGTTTGGTGACTGTTTTGAATGGTGTGAAGTCATATATATAGGGTAGGTGTTGTCTGTTTCATCGTATAATAGGTTGTGGTCGATACATAATAGTTATGACGCTTAAATGATAACGATAGTGTCGTTTCTCTTATTGTAGACTAAGGAGTTTTGAAAATTTCATAGCTTGAGATTGGGGCAGTATATACAAGGTATGTGAGGATATCCCTTTCCTTCTTTTGCACGACTCCGATTGTACATAATGTAATGAACGAGCTTCCAAGATACTCTACTCTTAGATGCTAGCAGTACTTACATTGTTTTCCCTCTTATGGAACGATTGGTGTTAATGTTGCTTCTCTTATTCTTATGTTATCAAAGTTGTTGGTACTTCCTGATTCTTATAAGGTTCATAGTGAAGAGTTAGTCCTAATAACGTGTACAGAGGATACCGACCTTGCGTCACTCCGAAAGGTTTAGAATGTGATTCCATGAGTCGAGCATGCATTATATATATGTATCTATTTTACTATACCAAGCCACGCTATAGTTGGCCGGGTACGGCACCTATTGTGCAACCACTGATCAGTTGGGTTTTACCGAGCTCCACGTGGCCGAGTACGGTTCTACCGAGCCTTATGCTGGCCGGGTATGTTTTTTACCGAGCCTATTATGCCCGGGTTCGATATGATGATGATGATGCCCAAAGAGGCGAATTTTTAAAGGTTTATGTATTTATACATATGTATCATGCATTTCATTTCAGTAGCCCTCAGAGGTACTAAGATGTTACAGGTTGTATATTCTCTATCCTTGCTTAAATTACTGATCGTATTTATGTTTCCCTGCCTTACATACTCAGTACTTTATTCGTACTGACGTCCTTTTATTTGTGGACGCAGCATGTCGTGCTGCAGGTCCTGATAGACAGGCAGGTGCAGCTCCCCCAACACAGTCGGCTGTCAGTTCAGTGGTGATTGGCGAGATCCCTTCTCTGGACTTGTCTTGGTCTTCATATGCATTTTTGTTATAGACATTATGGGTATGTCGGGGCCCTCTTCCGGCTATGTTGCAGCACTTATGTTCATTTAGAGGCTCATAGACAAGTGTCGACTCATGTATAGTTTGGTATGCCTTGTCGGCTGGTTTTTGTTATATAGTCTTTCATGGTAGCGTGGTAGCTCATACCTTATATGTAGTTTCTTGATTGTCTGGTCATCCCCTGCTATGTATGTTCATGCCATCATATTTTATTGTTGGTTGTCCATGATCCATGTCTACCATTTATATTGATCTCGTCAACCCTAAAAGATAATAAAAAAAGTTAGATAAAATGTACGTTGGTGCTCGGCAAGTATGGTCGGGTGCTAGTCATGGCCCTCCAGTTTGGGTCGTGACAAACTTGGTATCAGAGCAAGTCTGTCCTAGGGATTGTCTATGAGCCATGTCTAGTAGAGTCTTGATTATGGATGTGTAGCGCGCCACATTTATAATCAGGAGGCTACATGACATCTAGGGTTGTTACCTTCTTCCTGAATCTAGATCGTGCGTAGAGTTGAGTCGTAAGTGTTCGTCTCTAATATTCACCTTGTTTTCTTTCAGTGATGCCTTCGACTAGGAAGCAAACGATTAGTAGACGGCTTGATACAGCAGCGGGAGAGGGTACCAATCAGGTGCCCCGAGCCAGAGCAGGACAAAGTGAGGCTTAGAGTGAGATGCCCTCTTATACCTCATATACTCCATCTCCTCCAGAGGATATTAGAAGGCACCCAGTGCCTCCAATTCCTCCGTCTGGCACTACAGACCAGGATATGCGGAGTGCTTTGCAGTTGTTGACTAGCTTGGTAGCTGCTCAGGCTCAGAGGCAGAATACAGGTGTTGCTGATAAACCAGTTAGTACAAAAGTTCATGATTTTATTAATTTAGACCCTCCAGTGTTTACTGGATCAGACCCCAAGGAGGACCCACAGAATTTTATTGACCAGGTTCATCGTACACTGCGGGTTATGCATGTTAGTGATATAGAGGCAGTAGAGTTGTCTTCTTATCGGCTACAGGATTTAGCGGTTCTCTGGTATGATAGTTGGGAGAGATCCAGGGGTCCGAACGCTCCTCCAGCTGTGTGGAAGGAATTTTCTGAGGCCTTTCTTCGTCACTATTTGCCAGTTGAGATACAACGAGCTATAGCTGATAAGTTCTTGTACCTTAGACAAGGTAATATGAGTGTGCGAGAGTACAGTATGTAGTTTGATTCTTTGGCAAGGTATGCTCCCCATATTGTGGCCGAGATGAGTGATAGGGTGTATATATCCATGAATGGGTTGGGACCACATCTGATAAATGAGTGTACGATAGCCTCCTTGGTGGAGGGCATGGATATTTCCCGTATTCAAGCTTATGCCCAAACCCTAGAGGATCGTAAGCGCCAACAGAGGGTAGTTAGGGAGCAAGATAGGGGCCAGCATAAGAGGGCGAGATTTGCAGAGTATTCTAATGACTTCAGAGGCAGCGTCAGGCCACAATTTTCGAGGAGTTCGGCGCCACCTATAGCTAGTGCTCCTCCACAGTTTCAGAGGCCTCGATATGATCGATCCTATTCTGGTCTAGGTTAGAGTTCCCGGGCATCTGGCTCGCAACATCATAGGGATACTAGTCAGATGAGACCCCCCACACCACATTGTGATCAGTGTGGCAAGGCCCACTTTGGACTATGTCGTCGAGGTTCTGATGCGTGCTATTCGTGCGGACAGACTAGCCATATGATACGAGATTATCCTAACAGAGGAGGTGATGGTATGGCTCAGCCGACTGGATCTGTGTCTGGTTCTTCCTCATCAGTTTGACCTCCAGCACGGGGTTTTCAGCAGTCGACAGGTCGTGGTAGGGGTAGAGGTGCAGTGCCGAGTTCGAGTGGTGCTCAAAATCGAACCTATGCTCTAGTAGGTAGACAGGATATTGAGTCATCTCCAGATGTTGTTACAGGTATTATATCTGTGTTTTCTTATGATGTATATGCGCTGATTGATCCGGGATCTACGTTATCATATGTTACACCCTTTGTGGCTAATAAATTTGGCATTGAACCTGAATTGATAAGTAAACCCCTTGCAGTATCTACTCCGATAGGAGATTCTGTGATTGCTAGAAGGGTATATAAAGGTTGCACTGTGATGATTTGTAGTCGTCAAACCTCGGCAAATTTATTTGAGTTAGAAATGGTTGATTTTGATGTGATAATGAGAATGGACTGGTTGGCCTCATGCTATGCAATTGTTGACTGCCGTACGAAGATGGTTAGGTTCTAATTTCCGGGTGAACCCGTCATTGAATGGAAAGGGAACATTGCTACACTAAAAGGTAGGTTTATTTCCTATCTTAAGGCAAGGAAAATGATCTCAAAAGGTTACATTTATCATCTCGTTCACGTTAGGGATGCGGAGGCGAAGTCGCCTACTCTACAATCAATCCTCATGGTCAACAAATTTCCAGATGTTTTCCCAGATGAACTCCCAGGCCTTCCTCCTGAAAGGGAGATTGAGTTTAGCATTGATGCGTTGCCTGACACTCAACCGATCTCTATCCCTCCATACAGAATGGCCCCGGCAGAGTTGCGAGAGTTGAAGGTGCAGTTGAAGGACTTGCTGGATAAGGGCTTCATTAGGCCTAGCACCTCACCTTGGGGTGCTCCAGTCCTATTCGTGCGGAAGAAAGATGGGTCGTTACGGATGTGTATCGACTATCGACATTTGAATAAGTCTACTATAAAGAACAAGTATCCACTTCCAAGAATTTATGACCTGTTTGACCAACTCCAGGGTGCCAAGTATTTCTCCAAGATTGATATACGTTCAGGGTATCATCAGGTGAGGATTAAGGAGAAGGATATTCCAAAGACGGCCTTCCGGGCAAGATACAGGCACTTTGAGTTCTTGGTGATGTCGTTCGGGCTAACAAATGCCCCAGCAGCTTTTATGGATCTTATGAATACTATATTTAGGCCATATCTTGATGTGTTCGTGATTGTATTCATTGATGACATTCTAGTATATTCTCGTTTGGAGGCGGAACATGCGGGTCACTTGCGGATAGTATTACAGACGATTCAGGATATAAGTTCAATGCTAAGCTCTCCAAATGTGAATTTTGGCTGAACTCAGTAGCGTTCCTTGGCCATGTGATATCTGACGAGGGTATTAGTGTCGACACTCAGAAGATCGATGCAGTAATGAATTGGCCGAGACCTATAACACCATTAGAAGTCCGCAACTCCCTAGGGCTAGCAGGAAATTATAGGCGGTTTATGGAAGGGTTTTCCTCTATTTAATCACCATTGACTAAGTTAACACAGAAAGCTACCAAGTTCCAGTGGTCTGACACTTGTGAACATAGTTTTCAGGAGCTGAAGAATCGATTGACATCCGCACCAGTGCTCACTCTTCCTGAAGGAACAGAAGGTTATGTGGTATATTGGGATGCCTCAGGTATAGGTTTGGGGTGCGTATTGATGCAGCATGGGAAGGTGATTGCTTATGCATCAAGACAATTGAAGAAGCATGAAAAGAATTATCCAACCCATGATTTGGAATTGGCTGCAGTAATATATGCTTTGAAGATATGGCGGCACTACTTATACGGTGTCCATGTTGACATCTACACAGATCACAAGAGTTTACAATACATCTTCCAAGCAGAAAGAGTTGAATTTGAGGCAGCATAGGTGGCTTGAATTATTGAAAGACTATGACGTCGAGATATTGTATCATCCCGGTAAAGCCAATGTTGTGGCAGACGCTCTCAGCCGTAAATCAATGGGAAGCTTAGTACATATTGAGGCAGGTAGATGGGGGTTGACTAAAGAGCTTCATCAGCTAGCCAATATGAGAATCAGATTGTTAGACTCTGATGACAGAGGTGTTACTGTACAGAATACATCAGAATCATCTTTGGTAGCCGAGGTAAAAGCACGGCAATATGGAGATCCTATCTTAGTACGATTAAGAGAAAGCATTCAACAGTGTAAAAGTACGGCTTTTGAGATCGGAAAAGATGGGGCACTGAGATACCTGAGCCGATTGTGTGTGCCTAATATAGCAGGGTTGGGAGAGAAAGTTATGAATGATATTCATCAATCCCGATATTCCATCCATCCCGGCTCGACAAAGATGTATCATGATGTCAAGGAGCAGTATTGGTGGGATAACATGAAGAAGTCTATTGCAGAATTTGTAGCCCAGTGTCCCAATTGTCAACAAGTAAGATAGAACATCAGAAACCCGGTGGATTGCTTCAGAATATAGAGATTCCGACCTGGAAGTGGGAGGTGATTAATATGGACTTCATTATTGGATTACCTCACTCTTATCATAAGTTTGACCCCATCAGGGTGATAATTGATCGACTTATAAAATGTGCCCATTTTCTGCTAGTGAAGACAACTTACACGGCTGAAGATTATACGAATTTGTATATCAAGGAGATTGTTAGGCTTCATGGTGTGCCCGTATCTATTATATCACACCGAAGAGCTCAATTTACGGCTATCTTTTGGAGGTCTTTCCAGAAGGGTTTAGGCACATAAGTAAATCTCAGCACTGCATTTCATCCGCAGACTGAGGGACAGGCTGAACGTACCATTGAGACACTGGAAGATATGCTACGAGCATGTCTTCTAGATTTTAAGGGAAATTGGGATGACCATCTTCCACTCATAGAATTTGCCTACAATAATAGCTACCATTCCAGTATTAAAATGGCCCCATATGAGGCACTATACGGGAGAAGATGTAGATCACCAGTTGGATGGTTCCAAGTCGGTGAAATAGAATTATATGGGCCAAATTTGATTCACCAAGCTATTGAGAAGGTGAAAGTGATACAGGAGCGATTGAGGACGGCACAAAGCACGCAAAAATCTTATTCTGATGTCCGACGTCGTGATCTAGAGTTTGAGATTGGTGATTGGGTTTTCCTGAGGATCTCACCAATGAAGGGTATTATGCTTTTTGGGAAGAAAGGTAAGCTGAGTCCAAGGTATATAGGGCCGTATAAAATCCTTCGACGAATTGGACAGGTTGCTTATGAGTTAGAATTGCCATCCGAATTGGAATTTGTCCACCCGGTATTCCATGTATCTATGTTGAGGAAATGTATTGGAGACCCTTCTCGTGTAATCCCTATCAAAGATGTACAAGTTACAGAGGATGTATCATATGAAGAAGTGCCAGTGGCGATATTAGATCGACAAGTCCGCAAGCTGAGAACAAAAGATGTAGCTACCGTCAAAGTATTATGGAGGAACAAAAATATGGAAGAAATGACATGGGACGCATAAGAGGAGATGAAGTCTAAATACCCTTACCTATTCCAGAATGAAGATAACAAGGATGCTGGTGGAAGACAGGATACATTGGAAGGTGAAACGGCTCTATGAGGTAAGCAATAATTTGAGAATACTCCTCCTTAATACAAAATGGTGATATGTAGATAATGTAAATATGCATAATGCTTTGTGTAGCCTTGTGAAGCCATATGTTGGGCTTAATTGCTTGCAAGTTTTGCTAGTGACCATTTTATAGGGGAAAATTGATCGGAAATTTCCATTGGAATCCACGATGATTTAAACTCCCCATGAACCCTTACATTCGAGGACGAATGTTCCTAAGGGGGGGGAGGGTGTTACAACCCATATCCACATGTGTTAGTTCATGCCATATATTAGTTAACATAAATCCAAGAAGGAATTATCTTTGAGATGATAAGAAGTCAATCCTATTGGTCTTAAGTGATACAAGAGTGTATAAGGGTGATTAACAAGTATTAGAAGTTAAATGAATCAAGGATGTTGTAACTCGTATTTTTAGGTAAATCTAGCGGTGATTAATACACTCAAGAGGTCATGTATTAAGGTATTTTAATCATATAATATACGTATCATAAGTCTTGAAATCAAACGAGTTATGAAACTAAAGTCGACAAAAGTTGTCTCAACTTAGGTTCATAATTTTACTTAAATATTAGGTCAAATGTTTCTAATATTTTCTCCTAATTTACAATGAATTACGGGGTGATCTACCAACAAAATTAAATATCTATGAGTCTAGTTTCCAACGCATTAAACCGATCATCGATACGATCTCAGAGTAGAGAGATATTCGCATTTTCGCGAGACTGCGCCAAACACCTCTCTATGGGGCCCACTAAGGCGGTTTAAGATATTTGGAGCTATATAGGATGCCTCCAACCCGTTTTAAGTCATTTATTATCACTATTTTCAGACCTTAGAACCCTAGGAACATCCTCTCAAGGTTCTCTCAAGATTCAAGACCCAAAAAGGGCAAACAACACAAATCAAGTGTCGGGAATTCCGTGGCGCTAGTAAGTCTCTTGTTCTTCTTGTTGTTGCTCATTTTTGTGTCGTTCCAGCTCGTGTGGGAGGTTGTTTTAAAGGGTTTATGTTCTGTAAATACTCCCTCGTGTTCTTAATATCAATCCTAGGTGATTTCAAGCCTTCTAAAGTGATTCTAGTGCCGAAAAACACTAATTGATCGCTAGTTTCGTTTTTTGTTGTTGTGGCAGCATTGGAGGGATATTTCATGGAAATTTAAGGTCAAATTGGAGTTGTTCTCTCTGCATAAAGGTAAGGAACCTCTTACTCTGTATGTATTTAAGATTATCCAAGTTGCGGCTAAGCCATTGAAGCTAGAACTTGTGAAATATATATCGAAAGGCTTGGTAGTAACGTTATTGTTTTGTGGACTGTTTTGTGTTGATGTTGGGCTGCGTATTTTACTACTGTTTTGTGGTGTTTTTGGAGGAGGAAGGGTGTGGAGAGACACCATATATATGTAGGGTTGTGGGATGATACTTATTCATAACATTTACGGGTCGTTTGACACGACTACGGTGGTCGTCGTATGTATGGAGTGATTAGGCTGTGCGTGGACTATTTTGGGAGGCTCAATATGTTTATTATTGATGTTTGTTTGGGCTGTTTGGTGACTGTTTTGAATGGTGTGAGGTCATATATATAGGGGAGGTGCTGTCCGTTTCATCGTAAAATAGGTTATGGTCGATACATAATAGTTATGACGCTTAAATGATAACGATAGTATCGTTTCTCTTATTGTAGACTAAGGAGTTTTGAAAATTGCATAGCTTGAGATTGGGGCAGTCTATACAAGGTATGTGAGGCTATCCCTTTCCTTCTTTTGCACGACTCCGATTGTATATAATGTAATGAACGAGCTTCCAAGATACTCTACTCTTAGAAGCTAGCAGTACTTGCATTGTTTTCCCTCTTATGGAACAATTGATGTTAATGTTGCTTCTCTTATTCTTATGTTATCAATTTTGTTGGTACTTCCTGATTCTTATAAGGTTCATAGTGAAGAGTTAGTCCTAATAACGTGTATAGAGGATACTGACCTTACGTCACTCCGAAAGGTTTAGAATGTGATTCCATGAGTCGAGCATGCATTATATATATGTATCTATTTTACTCTATAGTTGGCCGGGTACGGCACCTATTATGCAACCATTGATCAGCTGGGTTTTACCGAGCTCCATGTGGCCAGTACGATTCTACTAAGCCTTATGATGGCCGGGTATGTTTTTTACCGAGCCTATTATGGCCGGGTACGATATGATGATGATGATGCCCACAGAGGCGAATGTTTAAAAGGTTTATGTATTTATGCATATGTATCATGCATTTCATGTCAGTAGCCCTCAGAGGTACTAAGATGTTACAGGTTGTATATTCTCTATCCTTGCTTACATTACTGATCGTATTTGTGGTTCCCTGTCTTACATACTCAGTACTTTATTCGTACTGATGTCCTTTTATTTGTGGACACTGCATGTCGTGCTGCAAGTCCTGATAGACAGGCAGGTGCAGCTCCCCCACAACAGTAGGTTGTCCAGTTCAGCGGTGATTGGCGAGATCCCTTCTCCGGACTTGCCTTGGTCTTGGTATGCATTTTTTATAGACATTATGGGTATGTCAGGCACTGTTCCGGCTATGTTGCAGCACTTATGTTCATTTAGAGGCTCATAGACAAGTGTCGACTCATGTATAGTTTGGTATGCCTTGTCGGATGGTTTATGTTATATAGTCGTTCATGGTAGCGTGGTAGCTCATACCTTATATGTAGTTTCTTGATTGTCTGGTCATCCCCTACTATGTATGTTCATGCCGTCATATTTTATTGTTAGTTTTCCATGATCCAGTTCTACCATTTATATTGATCACGTGAGCCCTAAAAGATAATAATGAAGGTTAGATGAAATGTACGTTGGTGCTCGGCAAGTATGGTCGGGTGCTAGTCATGGCCCTCCATTTTGGGTCATGACACTTAAGTTACAAGATTATGTGTTATATCTAAAGTTCTCTAACCCCTTAGCATATTGCTGATTCTATACTTAAGTGTTTCTGCAACTATGTGATCTATGTGTCCCCAAATCCCACTACCCCTGTTTGTGGTTACTGAACCTACCTTGGTCCTATGTTTCTTGGTTATGTGGGAACCTGTTTTGGGTGTTGTGTTTGGACAGTTGCTTGTTACTCTACCCCCTTTTCAAAACTGTTCTATTGAACAACTTCCCCTGTTGTTTTAAAAAACTATTTCAAACAAGTCTCTTTTTCAAGTGTTTTCCTGCTTAAATCTTTTCAAAATATTGTCAAGCACTCTCACTCTACTCTTAGACCATCAAGTTCTGCCCCTTTTGTGTGAGTCTTCCCTTGGGACCCTTGAGCTCCCTCTAAAATTGGACAAACGATAGTTGGCCTTTTCACACTGCACTTACTCTGTCTTGGCTATGAAATTTGGGTGTGAGCACTGCCCGTTACCCCTTAAGGTCTTTAGAGAACTTTGACATACTCGGATATGAGAAAGGCTATGAAAAAATCTTCGCGTTTCAGGTTCTGGAAATCCGGGCCTGTTTTCAGGATATTTATAGTGTAACTTCTTATTTTTCTACTTATGTAAGTCATTTCAATATTGGTCTGTAATAATTTGTTGTAAACGAATATTGGGTTTGGCTAGTGAAAAGGGAGGGTAGTTATATATGTTATCGACATCAACGGGTAGAACCCATGCCTTAGGTTTACATTTCCTATATGCGCATTGTCCATGTGTAGGACCAACACATTCAAAGCATGTCATGCATTAGATACCATGTTCTTGGTTTACTGTTACATCATCTCATTTGACATCATTTTACCACTTAAAAATCCTGCTTTAGGCTAACTAACAACATCAACATAAAATTGTTGCTCCAGCATATCTTGAAATCATGTTGTAACTCTTTGGGCATTTAGAAATCATGCTTTAGGAATTCTGCATATCCTGAAATCATTCTGCACTTTGATATGTGCATGTTAGATAGCCTGTTTTAGGATCTCGTTCAGATTTTCTCAATCACATCTAGTTAAACTACCGATGCATGAAAAAGGACATAAAACATTCTCATGTTTGATTATCCTATTTAAGTGAAACTGGTCACAATCCCTGTATGTCTTTGCAACATTTAAAACAACATGCTTTACGTAAAATAACTGCTAAATTGTTTTAATGATTCTGGTAACTGCTGCATGTTATTTTACGCTTAGGCAAGCCTAGGGAATAAACATTAAAATAAACAGAACCATCTTTGTGATTAGTGTTTAACTGTCAGCATGTTAAAATCAGTAGGCAAGTCTGATTAAGACTTCCTCTCTGAGTTATATAATAAATCTGACTCTGTTTTTATCACTTAGATATCATGCTTAAGATCTAAATTTAGACCTTAATTGTGTATGAGTCATGCTGTTTATGTGTATCATGTGTGGAGGTATATCTGAGCCTTTTATTTGTCTTCCATGCTCCCCTTTATTGAAGTCCTATCTGTTTATTATGTGTCGCCTTAGTATTTTACCTTTAAACTTGAGTGTCTACCTAGAACCCCCTTTTTATAGGATTGGAATCCTAAATTTCTCCGTGGTTGATAGGAAGATGCGGATAACAGCATGCAATAGGGGTCGACACCAATCCTTCCTTTAATTACCTTCACGGGGCGATAAAGGGTAGATATGGATATGATGACCGGTGAGTTAATACCACGTGTAGCCCCTCTTTGAGGAATGTCATACCGGGTATTGCATTGATGTGATCTATATTATAAACAAGCCTAGGATACCCACTTTACATTCCCAAATATGCTTAGATTGTAATTCTTTTCAAAATCTTGCTTTTCATTAATTGTTTTTCAAACATCTTTGTACTTAAACTTGAATCCCCTATTATTTGAGCCACACTTGTTATTTACTAATTGTACAAATTCACAAAAAAACTGTTTGGCCGGGAACCATACTAATGGATCCTGAGGGGTGCCTAACACCTTCCCCTTAGGATAATTTCAAGCCCTTACTATGTCTCTGGTTACCAAACATAGTTATAAATGAACCCTATAGGTGCCCTAAAGCACCTTAAATTGTTAGGTGGTGACTCTTCAAAAATGCAAACCCCCTTTCAAAAATGAAAGAGTTGTCCCAACCAAAAATGTCATAAACCCGATTTCGCGAGAAAAAGGGGGCACGACAGCATGGCGACTCTACTAGGATATTCAGGCTTTTACCATTTCATACCGCTTTTGTGAATTTGTACCCCCCCTATGTGCCATTATTTTTTTAATTCCTTTAAACCTTTAATTTCTCCTTCAGAAGCAAAACTGACATATCTTTCTTGTTTCCTTCCTTTATAACTACTTTTAAATTATAAAATTGTTGTATTTATCGCTTTCTTAACGTGCAAATACATGTCAACATGCTTTTAATTATTGCATAATCATGCTCATCATCATACTGCACTCGTGCCAAACAAATACTATAGCAACGCTTGATAAATGGTTGCGCCCTTCCTGTATCATTACTTCCCTAAATTCGGAAAGGCTTATTTGCGGTAAAACTAGTCGACCAGTGGTGCAGTCGACAATTCCGTTCCTTCCCCCATGAGTTGTCCGCTCAAGGGTACCAGTCTAAAACCCCAGAGAAACCTTACTCTGTTTAAATTGCGCATACATCATGGTCAAACCTAGTCGGCTAAGTTATGTTGTCCACATAATGGTCCTTTAAGATAGCCTTGTCCAAAAGTCAAATGGGTTTCCCTAAACACAAAAGGACATCATCACATTCTGCGCATTTATTTGGAGAACTAAATGCTTCATGCTAATTGTTGATGTTAAATAGTCGAGTCTGGTGGGGGTACGGGCCTAACCTTGTTTGCCTTGTAGAAATATGAGGCACGAAGTCTGCAGATTCGGCATGGTCATCGATATCCACCCAAGATTGCTAAGTTTGTGGGAAGATTTACATTCTAGTGACAAAACCCTTTTTAGAAAATATCTGGGTAATGTACCATCCCTCCTAGAGATCCAACCTAACAACATGATAATAGAAGCTGCTACCTTATTTTGGGATTGTGAAAGGGTCGTGTTCCGCTTTGAGGATATCGAAATGACACCTTTTCTAGAGGAGATAGGAGGACTGGCTAGTCTAGCATGGGAAACCTCGGGTTTGCTGATGCTCGAGAATCGCACAGGCAAGGGTTTCCTAAAAATGATAGGTTTGAAGAAGTGTGCAGAATTGGTATGCCTAAAGGAATCGAAAATCCTTTTTGACTACCTGTATGAAAGGTACGGTCACAAAAAATCATACCGTACCTACCATGATGAGTTTTACATCACGTCCTTGGGAAATATCGATCGTATGGTGTTCGTCTTCATGTTTTGATTCCTAGGTATGATCATGTCTAGTGAAGAAAGGGAGAATTCATACTAGGTTGGCTATGGTAACCAAGACCCTAATGGAGGGGATTGGTGGGTAGACATTCAGCATTGTACCCATGATCATCGCAGATATATACCGAGCCTTACAGAAGTGTCAATGAGGAGCGATACACTTTGAAGGCTACAATCTACTACTTCATCTTTGGCTCATGGAACATCTTCAAAAGGGAGAATACCGACAGGAAATTCAGTGAAGGGCCCGGGATGATCACATTTCTTTCCATAATCCGAAGCGAATGAATTACATCCCCGACATGTTCTCTCAACCTGAGAATGCCAAAGAATGGGTTGAGCTCTTTGATAATCTGACTGAAGGGCAAGTTCAATGGATGTTCGAGTGTTTTCTGACAGAGGAGTTCATCGCCCGATCCAGAGGAGTTCATCGCCTAATCAAAATGATGATAGTCCCCACAAGTGCCTAGCCAGCACATGTGACACTGCAAGATCGTAATGGAGAAAGACACCATCGAGCCAGACAGATATTATGCCAGTTGTACCCTTTTCTATTCTGGTTGGTTGGAAGACAATTGGGATGGTCTGGGCCAGCCAGGGTTTGTTCGAGGTTATAGAATTATAGAGGAAAACGCCGAGGCGCAAGTCAAGTGCAACCAGCTGTACAAAAGGATCCGTGAGATGTGAGAGCAAATACCACGAGATACAAGAGTCCAACAAGAAGTTGATTGAGAAATGGAAAGATATGGCTATCAGTGCCAACAAAAGGCTAGGATAATTGGAGCGAGTCATAGTAGAACTAGAGGGAAAATTTCTCAAAAGGGTTGAAGACTGTCAAAAGGCTAAAGGGACCGAAGGTGGACATCTAGCCAAATCATACCTGTTGCTGGGATTTCGCGAATTGGGGAAGCTTTTCGACGTAGCCAAGGATGTCAAATCTGGAGAAGGTCCTTCTGGGACCAAATAGATAGGAATTTACTTTTTTGCTTTATGAAGGTAATAAGGCCAATGTCCATTAGTGGCTTTTATTTCTTGCTTATTTAGTATCGTTTTGGGATTAGCCTATCTTTATCAATGAAATATGGTATTTAGCATTAAAAGTTCTCCAAGTCTATTTGTCTCTAGGCCTACCTCGGGCGCAAAGAGGTTCCAAAATTAGGACACACTTTACATTCCAGCACTACGTGTTTAAATATTGCAATACTCTTTATACTCCTCACTGAATTGATTACCTTTTGTTTTATTTTTGTTTTTATTATTCCCATCCCCAAAGGTTAGTTCGTGCAATCTGGCATCATCATCTTATTTCACAAGATCCAGGGGCCCTCCACCCACTCCTACTCTTAGTCCCTCTAAAGGTAAGAACAAAGGCAAGAATAAAATGGAAGATTTAAACAACATCAGGAAAGAGAACACAATTGAACGGGTAGAGGCCACTAATGGCCAAGGTATTCGGGTTCCTAACAAGATGTGGCACAACTTGAACAAATATTGTTGAAATTCTAGGAAGAGCTCGATCAGGTTCAAATCTAGCAAACCTATCATTTTCCCTCAACACCCCAGATATAAATTTCCCCAATGCTCAAAACCCTGCACCTCCTCGAAATATCCCAAAACAACAGAATCATCCCGCACCTCATCATAACATTGCTCCACCAAAGAACCCATGTAACACCTGTCATACGCCCAAACAACACTCCACTACTCATACCAGAACCTCAGAACTCCACAAATGACCATTTCCACACCCATACACCAGGCCACCATAACACTTCTATCTACGTGGAGACGATGCCACACCCCACCCAACCTAACTCATGCACACCTGAGTCTGATGAAAAGGATCTGCTTATCAGGAACTTGGCAAAGGAACTTAAGAAACTGACCAGCCAGATTCAGGACGTTGAGGGAACCAAAGGAATTGAGGGGCTCAACTATGAGTACCTTTGCATACAACCTGATGTCGAACTGCCTGAAGGGTACAAACCTCTAATGTTCGAAATGTTTGATGGTACATGTGATCCAAGGGTCCATCTGAGGACATATTGCAACAAGCTGGTTGGAGTAGGAAAGGATGAAAGGATCTACATGAAGCTTTTCATGAGGAGTTTTAAAGGAGATGCATTATCTTGGTACATCAGCCAAGATCCCAAGAAGTGGTCAAGCTAGGTAGGCATGGCATTTGACTTTATGGACAAATTCAGGTTCAATAGAGAGACTGCACCAGACGTGTTCTATATCCAGAATGTGAAGAAGAAGCCCACAGAGACGTTTCGCGAGTATGCTACTCACTGGAGATCCGAAACTGCTAAGGTCAGACCCGCCTTACAAGAAGAGAAAATGAACAAGTTCTTTGTTCGGGCTTAGGACCCGCAGTACTATGAACGATTGATAATGATTGAGAACCACAAGTTCTCCGACATTATCAAATTAGGTGAAAGAATTGAAGAAGGTATTAAAAGTGGTATGGTTACAAATTTCGAAGCCTTGTAAGCGAAGAATAAGGCTTTTCAGTCCGGTGGTGTGTCCAAGAAAAGGGACGTAGGGGTTGTGATGGTTTCACAAAGGACCAAGTGTCCCCATAAATACCAAGCTTACATACCGGCCAACCCTAAATTACCAAACACCCTCATACCATGCTCCACCACCAACTTATCAGACATCTCCACCTCCTACATATCAACCTACTTCACCTAGATACTCCCAACCCGCTCATGTATATCAAACTTATAATGCTCAACCATCATATTATCAATCACCCCCTGCACGCCAAAATTTCCCAAAACCCCGACCTAATTTTGATCGCAGACCTCCAAAACAATATACAGCCATCGCTGAACCCATCGACCAGCTATATGAGAGGCTCAAAGCCGCTGGTTATGTCACCCCCATCACTGTTGCAACCCCTGAGAATCCTTCTCCGTGGGTTAACCCAGACAAGTCCTATACATACCTCTCAAGCAAGAAAGGGCACACCATCGATGAATGCCACTCCTTGAAAGATAAGATACAGACATTGATTGATAACAAGATCATTGTGGAAAAAGAACCCGCTCCAAACGTCCTTAAGAATCCTCTGCTAGATCATAAGGGTGGAGGTATCCACATGATTGAGGTAGAAGATGATTGGGATTCCGAGGGATCAATCGGGTTGATCGCAGAAGGTGATGACCCAAAGAAACCGACAATTACTATCAATCCAATCATAATCTATATCCAACCGTCTAAGGACGTTAAGGTAAATATGTCTATACCTCTTGAGTTTGAAGTAGCACCACCCACAAAGACACCGGTACCAACTGAGGTTGAATTCGTGTCTCCGGCAAATGCACCCGCACCATTTGAGGTTGAAGTCTTGCCACCCAAGGCATATGTTCCATTCAAAGTGAGGATAGCCGTGCCAATCCCAGTGGCGATGTCTACCATGCCACCATTCTATACAAATGTTGTACCTTGGGACTATACAGCCGAGGCGAGAAGGAAAGGCAAGGTCAGGATTGAAGAAACTGTCGCAGCACAGTGTATGACAAGAAGTGGTAGAGTCTATACCCCTAAACATCTGGCTGAATCAAGCAAGTAGGCCTCCAATCAGCAGCCCTTCATTGAGGCAGGTCCAGATGACCTTTCGAGAAAAATGTAGGCCAAAGAATATTCGTTCATCAACCAGTTAAACAAGATGCCAGCACAAATATCCATTCTCTCTTTGCTGCAAAATTCTGAGACGCACAAGAATGCTTTGTTAAAGGTGGGTAAATGAAGTGTACGTACCAAGTAACATCACTATTAGGGAAGTGGCTAATATGGTAGGACAATTACTGGAAAGCCATAAGATCACCTTTTATGAGGACGAGCTGCCACCTGAAAGGCTGGGGCACAACAAAGCACTGCACATCACCGTGCAATGTGAAGATTATTTCATTACCAGAATCCTGATCGATAGAGGTTCCAGTCTTAACATTTGTCCACTGGTAACACTCAAGAAGTTGGATAAAGGTATGCATGAGATAAAGGATGGAGCAATCAATGTTAAAGCCTTCGATGGTTCTCAAAGGTCCACCATTGGCGATATTAGTCTATGCCTGCAGATTGGACCAACCTGGTTCGAGGTCGATTTCCAGGTAATAGATGTACCAGCGTCTTACAACTTGCTACTGGGACGGTCGTGGATTCATGCTACTGGGGCCGTAGCATCAATGCTACATTAGGCAGTAAAGTTCGAATGGAATCACCAGGAAGTGATCATTCACGGCGACGGTAGCAACCCTATATATAATCGCCAGACCATTCCGGCGATTGAGGGAATAAGGAAGTTGTGTGGATAAACTTACCACCATATTGAGCGGGTCAGTGCTATCGAAAATGACAAATGGTTGGATAGCAAAATCAAGAGTATACTGAGTTGGAGTGGGTACGAACCTGGAAAAGGGCTCGGTAAGAACCTCCAAGGAATCTCTAAACTCATAAAACTCAAGAAACATGACACTACCTTCGGTTTGGGGTATGAATACACCTGGGAAGAATTCAATAGCTGGTCGCCACCATGGCACAGTCCTTATTATCCACTAGAGCAGCCAATACCGCATCTGCAGCAGACCTTCAAATAGGCTGACATTATTTACGGGTAAGATGAAGAAGAAACACTTGTAGCATTGAAGAACTTGTTTCTAGAGGCCAATGATATGAATTGTTGTGTTATTCTCGAGGAGGAGGGGGAGTAAGGCCCTTCCATACAGGTTGTGAGCAGAGGGACACATCTCAAGAATTGGACCATCAGGACAACCAAAGCTCGACAAGCCTCGGGGTAGCAAGGCTAAAACAAGCATTATTCACTGTTTTATTTACTAAATGATTCTCTTTTCATATTTTTTAATTCCCGCAATAAGATCTTCGATGTTCAAAACAGTTATTCAACTTATCAAAAGCATTTTTGATTTTTCTTTTGAATTAATATTTATTGCTATCGTTTTCTCTCCTTGCTTTACCAATATAACATAACTATTACTTGTCTTGACAAACCAATGACTGTGACACGCAATGAGACAATGCAACAAACAGACGTGGATTCATAGGAAGATGACATACATGATGAGATTGTCAAAGAAGTTGAGAACTTTGAGAACAGACCTAAGTCCAACCTGGATGAGATTGAACTTATCAACCTGGGAGATGTAGAAAACGTCAAGGAAATAGGAATTAGCATTCACCTATCTCCATCAGAGAAGAAAGAATACACAGAATTTCTAAAGGAGTATGAGGACATGTTCGCCTGGTCGTATGATGAGATGACTGGTCTGAGTACATCTATTGTAGCTCACAAGCTGCCAACCAATCCAATGTGTCCACTGATAAAGCAAAAGCTCAGAAAGTTCAAGCTTGATATGAGTTTAAAAATCAAGGAAGAAGTCACCAAGAAGATCAACGCTAATGTTCTCAAGGTAGTAGAATACTAGACATGGTTAGCCAACATTGTGCCAGTGCCAAAGAAGAATGGGAAGGTCAGAGTCTGCGTCGACTATCGGGATCTCAACCGGGCCAGTCCGAAAGACGACTTCCCTTTGCCAAATATACACATCCTGATTGACAATTGCGCTAAGCATGAGCTACAGTCATTCGTAGATTGCTTCGCTGTTTATCATCAAATCAGGATGGATGAAGAAGATGCTGAGAAAATGACTTTCATTATGCCGTGGGGAATGTACTGCTACAAGATGATGCCATTTGGCCTGAAGAATGCAGGGGCCACCTACATGAGGGCCATGACTATCATATTCCATAATATGATACACAAGGAGATAGAGGTATATGTGGATGATGTTATTATTAAATCTATGAAGGCCACTGACCACATAGAAGATCTGAGGAAGTTCTTCAATAGACTGTTGAGATACAACCTGAAACTAAACCCCGCAAAGTGCGCATTTGGGGTTCCTGCTGGGAAATTGCTTGGGTTTATTGTGAGCCACCGAGGAATAGAACTAGATCCATCGAAAGTCATAGCCAGTCAAGAACTACCACCGCCAAGGAACAAGAAGGATGTGATATGTTTCTTGGAAAGACATAACTACACCAGCCGATTCATAGAATAGTCTACAATTATCTATGAGCCAATCATTAAGATGTTAAAGAAGGACGTCGCCCCCAAATGGACCGATGATTGCCAAAAGGGATTCGACAAAATCAAGGAGTACCTATCCACACCACTAGTCTTAGTCCCGCCCAAGCTAGGTAGACCCTTATTACTCTACCTTGTAGTGTTAGATGGAGCTTTTGGCTGTGTTCTAGGGCACCACGATGAAATAGGGAGGAAGGAGCAAGTCATTTATTATCTCAGTAAGACATTCACCAGGTATGAGGCCCGGTATTCTCTATTGGAACGCACATGCTGTTCTTTGACTTGGGTAGCTCGGAAGCTGAGACATTACTTCTATGCCTATACTACATATCTCATATCGTGAATAGATCCCTTGAAGTAAATCTTTCAGAAACCCATGCCCACCGGCAAGCTAGCCAAGTGGCATATCCTGGTGAGTGAGTAGGAAATTGTTTACATAACTCAGAAAGTGGTCAATGGACAAGTACTGGTAGACCACCTTGCAGAAATCCCTGTGGACTTTAGGATACGAACCCCTAAAAATGTATTTTCCTGATGAAAAAGTATCATTCATAGGAGAAGACATTGCGGAATCCTATGATGGTTGGAGAATGTTCTTCGATGGAGTAGCAAACTTCAAAGGAGTTAGCATAGGAGCAGTCCTAATATCATAAACCGGTCAGCATTATCCGGTGTCTGCCAAACTCAGGTTCCCTTGCACCAACAATATGGTTGAATATGAAGCCTACATCTTAGGACTCAAAATGGCCATTGACATGAACGTTCAAGAGTTGCTAGTGATTATAGATTCAGACTTACTTATACATCAGGTACGAGGAGAATGGACAATCAAGAACTCCAAGATACTCCTGTATCTGCATTATGTACCGGAATTGAGAAAGAGGTTCACGAAGACAGAATTCCAGCATGTTCCCAGAATCCAGAATGAGTTTGCCGATGTATTAGCTACCCTATTATCTATGATACAATATCCCGACAAGAATTTCATTGATCCCATTCCGGTGAAAATCCATAATCAGCTAGCTTATTGTGCCCATGTTGGAGAGGAAGCATACGGAAAGCCTTGGTTTAATGATATCAAGGAATATTTGGCAAAAGGAGAGTACCTGGAGCTTGCAAATCCTACTCAGAAATGCACACTTCAGAGATTGTCCAACGACTTCTTTCAGAGCGAAGGAATCCTATATAAGAGGACTCCCGATTTTGGATTATTAAGATGTGTCGACGCAAAGGAAGCATCCAGGCTACTAGAGGAAATTCATGTTGGGACCTGCGGTCCACATATGAACGATTTTGTCTTAGCAAAGAAGATACTCCGGGCTGGTTACTTTTGGATGACTATGGAAACGGACTACATCCAGTATTTTTGGAAATGTCACCGCTGTCAGATACATGCAGACATGATAAAGGTACCTCCAAGCGAGCTTAACACAATAAGCTCACCGTGGTCGTTCGCCGCCTGGGGAATGGACGTTATTGAACCAATTGAGCCTGTTGCTTCCAACAGACACAAGTTTATCCTTGTAGACATCGACTATTTCACCAAATGGGTCGAAGCAGCATCTTACAAAGAAGTGACAAGAAAGTCGTGGCAGACTTTGTCCGCGACCACATTGTTTGTCAATTCGAAATTCCAGAGTCAATCATTACTGATAATGGCTCCAACCTCAACAACGACTTGATGAAAGCTACGTGCGAAACTTTCAAGATCAAACACAATAATTCCACAGCCTACAGACCTTAGATGAATGGAGTTGTAGAGGCCGCCATCAAGAATATCAAGTAGATATTGAGGAAAATTATAAAGAATCACAGACAGTGGCACGAGAAGTTACCATTGATCTTCTAGGTTATCGCACCTTAGTCTGCACATCAATCGGGCCAACCCCCTATATGATGGTTTACGGTATAGACGTTGTCATTCCCGCTAAGGTAGAAATTTCTTCCCTAAGGATCATACAAGAAGCTGAGCTCGATGACGCAGATTGGGTAAAAAGTCATTATGAGAAACTACCCCTTATAGACGGAAAGAGAATAAATGCAGTCTTCCATGGTCAACTCTAATAGAAAAGAATGTCCAGAGCCTTTAACAAAAAAGTCAAGCCAAGACAGTTCATACCGGGGCAGCTGGTGTTAAATAAAATTTACCAGTTCAAGATGAAGCCAAAGGGAAGTTCCCTTCCAACTGGCAGGGTCCATACATGGTTAACCGAGTTTTGGAAGGAGGAGCCCTCATACTTGCAGAAATGGACAGAGAAGTCTGGCCAAAGCTGATCAATTCTGATACAGTCAAGTGTTACTATGTATAATTTTTATGCTTTCCTTATATGATGTAAATTGAACTACGCTTGACCTGATTCCCGTTTAAGAGGGGATACGTAGGCAGCCCTAGGGGTTCGGTCACAATTCAATAAAAATTTCATTTTCTCGCAATTGGAAACTGGGGTAGAATTTTGAGGAGGACCCTAAAAATTCCGAAGTAATTTCAGTCGATCGCCACACGAGTGACAGTAAGAAACATCAACCCAACAAACTGGGGCAGAATTTTGAGGAGGACCCTTAAAATTGCGTAACAGGAGAGGTTGTAATGTCCTGAACTACGTCACAGTCGTCGGTTCATCTAAAAGCTATTTTAATTATACATTTATGTCATACTTTTACAAAATCATGCATGTTTATTATTGAGACTGCTTTGTTTAGCAACGCTACCCCAATGATATAGATGGTATAACCAGATCAAAGTTGAATGAGTCAAGCAAAGCCAGCGGGGATACGAACTAACCTCCCGCTTTACAAAACTCACGATTTTTCTTTGGATGCAGAAACTAGGGTTGCAAAATCGTTAAACGTACTGTACACCCATGGGACAAGCATTGCTCAGGAATATGATTCTCAGAACAGTTGCACTTGCCAACATCTGCTATCAGCACACACCAATGGTGTTCTATATGTCACAATGCTCCTAGTAATCACAATGCCGCAATCTACTATTAGCTAAGAAAACTCTACTATCATTTGTTATCTTATTTCTTGCATAAGGCTACCATTCTGCCTTCAAATTTGCATAAGGCTTCCATTTTGCCTTCTGAGGTTAAATTCTACCTCCATCTGCATCTGCATTGCATAAGGCTACTATTCTGCCTTCCAATTTGCATAAGGCTGTCATTCTGCCTTCTTATGTTAAGGTCTACCTCCATATGCATCTGCATTGCATAAGGCTACTATTTTTCCTTCAAATTTGCATAACGCTACCATTCCGCCTTCCGAGGTTAAGCTCTACCTCCATCTGCATTTGCATTGCATAAGGCTACTATTCTGCCTTCAAATTTGTATAAGGCTACCATTCTGCCTTCTGAGGTTAAGCTCTACCTCCATCTGCATCTGCATTGCATAAGGCTACTATTCTGCCTTCCGAGGCTAAGCTCTTCCTCCAATTTTCTTCAAAGCTAAGCGCGATCCCAAACACTATTTATCTCAATTCTCTTACGGGCTAAGCTTTGCCCTTCAATTCGCAAGACTGAGCTATGTATTGTCCGCATCATACTACTACATCCATCATGGGCTGAAATATCGCCAACTCATCCAAAGGCGTCATCGTTAGAGGCACCATCTTCATAGCCCGAGAAAACCATGTCATGGCCTGAGGATCTCCTTCAATATTTTGCATGTCATTATTCAAAGGCATCATGGTTCGGAGGCACCATCCTCATAGCCTAAGAACATTATTTCATGGTTTGCGAATCCTGCACCGAACAACCCATGGCCCAGGACATCGTGGTTCGAGGACTCCATCCTAACCGTCCAAAGACAACATTCATGGTTTAACAGGAATTTACATCATGTTTTATGCACAGTATACGCTTGTATTGCTTCTATATGCCGGTAAGTTGGCGAGCAACGATTATCCCAGCAGGAGCAATCCCGCTCCAGTTCCTTCAATCCATATCGAACCTAACCATTCCCGTAAACTGTTCACTCACTCGGCCCTAGATGTTGCTTCCGTTCTTGAAATGGCTTCATTGGTATACTCCACCGATGGATCCGGAACTACATATGGCCTGATTCCTGTAAAACTAGGGATATGTAGGCAGCTCAGAAGGCAGGGTATGGCCTAATCTCTTGAACTATTTCGCTCGGTCAAAATTGGCCATCATTTCTTTACCCGAAAACTCTTTCATCCTTCCCGGGTAAAGAGGGTAGCTGTTGATACCCAATTTTTCCCAAAATATTTTAAAATTGCATATAAAGCTTCAAAATCATGCATTAATAGCAATTGGTATTTTTCTATAATTTTCCTAGATTTTTATTAATTTATCTAGCATTTTATTCACAATAAATAATTACAAAATGGCATTACAAATGATTTCAAAAGCTTCTCTTGATTTAATTTATTATCTATGGTCCTATTTAAACCAAATTATTTCATAATTATCCAAATTGGCATCTTTTGGCTATAATTGCTATAGCCCAATCATATGATTTAATACTATTTTTTGACCAGAAATTAAGCATTTGTATTTTTAAATACTAAGTAATCATTTTTAATTATTTTATATTCATAAAATTCATTTGGTACAATTATAAGCTATATTTACAAATTATTTCATTCAATTTAATTGGGTATTTAACAAATAGCCCCATTTTATTTCAATTATAACCCAATTAAATCAGCCCCAAAACCCCAATAAAATTATCCCAACACCCAGGCACAAACCTAAATCATACCGGACCTCATCCCTAATCCAACCTGGACCATTGATCAATTCTAATCAACGGTCCAGACCCCCCCATACAATATTTAACCGAATAGACTACCCCCACAAACCCTCATTTCCTCTCTTCACTCCGCCAATACACTCTCTCATTCTCTCTCAAGCTCTCTACACAACCATGGCTCCTATTCGTCGGCCGTTGGCTCGTCAGTATCAATGGTGGTTCCACAACTAACCCTAGTCTTCATGGCCCCTCACATGTCGGATCCTTGCTACCTCGAGGCCCTCAAGGGAACCAAAAGACGGTTCACTCGCCTCGCATGATTTCTAAGTCATTCTCAGGCCATCCATGGTTGTCCGCGTAAGATCTTTCTTTTTCCAGCTAGATACATGGCTTCTAAGCTGGAATCTCTCTATATCTGGGTTATCTCTCTCTGAAGCCCTAATTTTAGCTCTTGACTTCTTAGATATGTAACAGATCTAAGAGTTTTCAAAGTTGTCTTTACTTTTTTCTTAAGAATCTCTCCGAATTTTCAAAAATTGCCTTTTCATCTTCAAACTAGGGTTTCTTAACCCCTTTTCAAAATGACTTTCCCTCTAATTTTCATGTATTATTCTATGATTCTTACTATGTTTAAACGGTTCTTCAAGTTTTTCCCTTTCATCTGATTTATCATGTTGAAAACCTAATTATTTTGGTCTTAATCCTGGGTTCTAAGAACTGTCCTTTCTTATTTTTTCATTTAATTTGATCGCATGTCCGTTATTCATGAATATTTTTATGTTTCTATGATTTTTACCCTATTATGCTCATTAGGGTTTCTAATTTTGCTTCTTCCGCCTATACTATGTTTATTTTGTTTATTAAAAAAATTTGTGTTCATTCCTCTAGTTAGTACTAATTTTTCTAGTTGAATTCATGACTTTATGTGATTTTTACTTGACTACGCTTATTAGGGTTTATGATTTTTATTCCTTCTTGCCTATATTGTGAATATTTCGTTTATTTACAGCAATTTGTGTCAATTCCCCTTAATCATTTCTATCCCTATTTGAATCCCTAATTTTCTGTAATTGATGCCTTTCACTAATCTCTTGTGATGATTTCCTTACTAATTTTCAACCTCTAAGATACTTTCTTGCCTTATTTTCGGCCGACTATGTTGTCACTTGGTTCTGAAGTACTTCCCTTAATTAGAGTTTCTGAACCTAGCCTATTTACTTGTTCTATACTTACTATGCCTCAAAATATTTTCTTATGTGCTATGTTCCAAGCTTATGTGATCTCTTTCCTTATTTGTCTTTACAATTGGTAAATTACTCCCTTAATTAAAGGAGACTTGGCTGATTTTTGATTCTTAATTGATTCTGTAGTTCTATAATTGCTGGACAATTTATTATTGCCTTATTGACCTGACTTTAAAACTCTGTGATTACTTGCTATCGTTCTAAGTCAGCCGGCTGCAAGCCAAGGCTGATTACTCTACTCTCTTGCCCCTCACTTTGTTTTTACTATCTTCTTTATTGGTATGTTTTGATTTCACTTCAAGTTTCAAAACAATGTATTTCTTTTTTTGCTTCATTTTATCCTATTTCTGGTATGTTTTCACTTTTGGTTATGTTGATTCAACTTGCAATTGATATGTTTACTTCAATCACTTCATCTACATGCTTTTGAATGTCTCCCCTCCCTTAGACTCATCATGTTTATAAGATGTTATCTCCCCTCCTAATATACCCCAATGTGGCTCTTCCTTACTTATGGTTCTCTGATTTCTGCCATGAACCTCTCTGTGCAAAATAGTTGGCTATCCTTAAGTTACAGGATTCTGTGTTAAATCTGAAGTTTTCTAACCCTTTAGCATATTGTTGATTCTATACTTAAGTGTTTCTGCAACTATGTGATCTATGTATCCCCAAATCCCACTACCCTTGTTTGTGGTTGCTGAACCTGCCTTGGTCCTCTGTTCCTTTGTTATGTGTGAACCTGTTTTGGGTACTGTGTTTGTACTGTTGCTTGTTACTCTACCCTCTTTTCAAAAATGCCCTAATGAACAACTTCCCCTGTTGTTTTACAAAACTATTTCAAACAAGTCTCTTTTTCAACAGTTTTCCTGCTTAAATCTTTTCAAAACTATGTCAAGCACTATCACTTTACTCTTAGACCACTAAGTTCTGCCCCTTTTGCGTGAGCCTTGCCTTGGGACCCTTAAGCTCCCTCTGAACTTGGACACACGAAAGATGGCCTTTCCACACTACACTTACTTTGTCTTGGCTGTGAAATTTGGATGTTAGCACTGTCAGGGATCCCTCAAGGTCTTTAGGGAACTCTGACACATCCGGATATGAGAAAGGCTATGAAACAATCTTGGCGTTTGAGGTTCTGGAACTCTGGGCCTGTTTTCAAGCTCTCTATAGTGTAAATTTTTATTTTTCTACTTATGTAATTCATTTCAATATTGGTCTGTAATAATTTATTGTTAACAAATATTGGGTTTGGCTATTGAAAAAGGGAGGGTAGTTATATATGTTATCGGCATCAACGGATAGAAACCATGCCTTAGGTTTACATTTTCTATATGCGCATTAGAATCCATGTGTAGGACCAACACATTCAAAGCATGCCATGCATTAGATACGATGTTCTTGGGTTTACTATTTCAGCATCTCATTTGACATCATTTTACCACTTAGATATCCTGCTTTAGGCTAAATAATAGCATCAACATAAAATTGTTGCTCCTGCACATCTTGAAATCATGTTGTAACTATTTGGGCATTTAGAAATCATGATTTAGGAATTCTGCATATCCTGAAATCATTCTGCATTTACATATGTGCGTGTTAGATAACCTGTTTTAGGATCTCGTTCACACTTGCTCAGTCACACCTAGTTAAACTACTAATGCATGAAAAGGGACATAAAACAGTCTGATGTTTGATTATCCTGTTTAAGTGAAATTGGTCACAATCCCTGTATGTCTTTGCAACAACTAGAACAACATGCTTCAGGTAAAATAACTGCTAAATTGTTTTAATAATTCTGGTAACTGCTGCATGTTATTTTACGCTTAGGCAAGCCTTAGGTAATCAACTTTAAAATAAACCAGAACCATCTTTGTAATTAGTGTTTAACTGTCAGCATATTAAAATCAGTAGGCATGTTTGATTAGGACTTCCTCTCTGAGTTATGTAATAAATCTAACTTTGCTGTTATCACTTATATACCATGCTTAAGATCTGAATTTAGACCTTAATTGTGTATGAGTCATGTTGTTTATGTGTATCATGTGTGGAGGTATATCCGAGCCTTTTATTTGTCTTCCATGCTCCCATTTAATTGAAGTCCTATCTGTTTATTATGTGTCGCCTTAGTATTTTACCTTTAAACTTGAGGGTCTTCCTAGAACCCTTTTATAGGATGGGAGTCCTAAATTCCTCCGGGGCTGACAGAAAGGGGCGGATAACAGTATGCAATAGGGGTCGAGACCAATCCTCGCTTTAATTACCTTCACAGGGCGGGAAAGGGTAGATATGGATATGATGACCAGTGCGTTAATACCAAGTGTAGCCCCTCTTTGAGGTGTGTCATACAGGGTATTGCATTGATGTGATCCATATTATAAACAAGCCTAGGTACCCCCTTTACATTCCCAAATATTCTTATATTGTAATTCTTTTCAAAATCTAGCTTTTCATTAATTGTCTTTCAAACATCTATGTACTTAAACTTGAATCCCATATTATATGAGACACACTTGTTATTTGCTAATTGTAGAAATTCACAAAAAAACTGTTTGGCCGGGAACCACACTAGTGGATCCTGAGGGGTGCCTAACACATTCCCCTTAGGATAATTTCAAGCCCTTACCTTGTCTCTGGATACCAAACGTAGTTATAAATGAAATCTATAGGTTCCCTAACGCATCTTAAATCGTTAGGTGTAAACTCTTCAAAAATGCAAACCCTCTTTCCAAAACGAAAGAGTTGTCCCAACCAAAAATGTCATAAACCCGATTTCGTGAGAAAAAGGGGGCACGACAGCATGGAGACTCTACTAGGATATTCAGGCTTTTACCATTTCATACTGTTTTGTGAATTTGTACCACCTCCCCCCCATGTTCCATTATTTGTTTAATTCCTTTAAACATTTAATTTCTTCTTCAGAATCAAAACTGACATATCTTTCTTATTTCCTTCCCTTATAACTGCTGTTAAATTATAAAACTACTATAGGTATCCCTTTCTTAACGTGCAAATAAATGTCAACATGCTTTTAATTATTGCATAATCATGCTCAACATCATACTCCACTCGTGCAAAACAAATACTATAGCAACACTTGAGGAGTGGTTGTGCCCTTCCTTTATCATTACTCCCCTAAATTCGGAAAGGCTTTTTTGCGATAAAACTAGTCGATCAGTGGTGCAGTCAACAGTTCCGTTCCATCCCCCTTGAGTTGTCCGCTCAAGGGTACCAGTCTTAAACCCCATAGAAACCTTACTTTGTTTAAATTGCGCATGCATCATGGTCAAACCTAGTCGGGTCAGTTATGTTGTCCACAAAATAATCCTTTAAGATAGCCTTGTCCAAAAGTCCACTGGGTTTCCCTAAACCCAAATGGACATCATCACATTCTGTGCATTTATTTGGAGAATTAAATGCTTCATGCTAATTGTTGATGTTAAATAGTCGTGTCTGGTGGGTGTACGGGCCTAACATTATTTTCCTTGCAGAAATATAAGGCACGAAGTCCCCAGATTCGGCATGGTCACCAATATCCACCCAAGAGGAACATACACTTACATTCCTCTTTGAGTTATGAGGCAAGCAGGTGTTGCGCCCCCTTTTTCTAAAGGTGAAATCGGGTTCATAACATTTGGGATGACAACTCGTTCCCTCTTGAGAATTGGGTTTTTTGGGTTGAAGAGTAGTCACCTAATGATTAAAGTGCATTAGGACACTAAAGAAGAGTTCGAGTTGGAAAACCAGAGTTCGGGTAAGGGCTAGAAATTATCTCGAGGGGAAGCTGTTAGGCACCTCCCAAGATCCACTAGTGTGGTTCCCGGCCATGTTACAATTGTGACTTTAACTAACAAGTAAGAAAATAAAGGTCTCAAATAGAATGGGATTTACACATAATGTTGCAAGTGAATTGAAAGTTTGAATAAAGATAAAGAAATAGAAATATTAAGCAAATAGTCTGGACAGTTAAAAAAAGGATAATAAGTGAAGGGGAAGGGGTCGTAGGTTTACAAAAAATATGGATCACATCAATGCAATACCCGACAATCACTCCTCAGAAGAGGGGTCACACGTGGTATTTGCGCACAGGTCATCATGTCCATATCTACCATTTCCCACCCCGTTAAGGTATTAAACGCGAAATAGTATCGTTACTTATTGCATGCTATTACCCGTCCCGATCCTATCAGTCCCGGATGCATTTGGAACTACTAGTCCTAAAGGGAGGGAGGTTGGGGCTTTTCAATGATTTAAAAGGACAAAATTATAATGTAACAAACAAAACACATAAGCAAGTAGAGGGAAACAAATAGCAATTTAAGGGCTCAAACAGGCCTCCTCACTTAAAGGAGCAAATTATTTAGCATGACTTCAAATACTGGTTATAGTCTGAATTAAATTAAAAAGCGTTAGGACAGGCTGATTTATCATATATTTCTCAGATGAGTGGTCCGAATTAGCCTTGTCTGGTTGTAGTTATCAAAACTGACATAGTTAATTAATGACCTAATGGTTTGCCTAAGTGAGACCTATAGGCTTGATATCTAACGGAGCGTACTGATTTTAAAGAGAGGATTACTGGTTCTATAAATAAAAGATCTGCACATTTTAAATGACCTTATAACTGATTTTAGATTCATTGACGAAATAGACGAATCTGATTCAATTGATTACTCATATAGGCAAGTTATCTAAGCGTTATTGGTTTTAAACGATTACATAGATGCAAGAGTCCTATAAGCATAGTATCTAAGATGAGAATGCAAAAGTGCAGGAAAACTTATAGGCATGGTTTCTAAGATGAGAATGCAGAAGTGCAGAAAAACTTATAGGCATGGTTTCTAAGATGAGAATGCAGAAATCAGAAAATCATATAGGCATGAGTTCTAAGATGAAAATGACGAAATCAAAAAATCCTATAGGCAAGTTTTCTACCCTTTGCATACATTCATCCCTATCCCTTTTTACTAGCCAACCCCAATAGTTATTATAAATTATTACAGACCCGAATGAATCAGAAAAAAAAGTATAATTACATCCGAAATTCCAGCTACAACCAAACAGCCTAATTCAGACTCAAAGTTCAACAATATGAAATAAACCAACTTCCAGGATTAGATTTCTAAAAGCCTTTCTCATGTTTGGGATGTTTCAAAGTTCCCAAGAGTTTTAAAGGGCCCCGGGCAGTGCTTACACCACAAACACATTGCACAATTGAGATCATAGTGCAGTGTGGAAGGGACAACCCTCAGATGTCCAAGTTCAGAGGGAACTCAAGGTCCCAAAGCAAGGCTCATAAGAGGGGGGCAGAACTTAAGAGTCGAAGAATAAGTGTAAGTGCATAGGGGAATTATGGGAAAGCCATGGCAGGCTGGTGGTCATGCTCAGCAATTGGGAATGCTTGTATACCCCGACCAGCCTGTTAGCCAAATCTTAAGAGTTAGGATCCATTGTGGATCAGGTTATGACCTGAGCAACAATTTGAATACTGCCAGGCCATGAGCCTTAACTCAAACACATAGAAGTGAATATGGGGTAGGGATTCACAATAGAAACAGGTGCAGGGAAAGAACATACTTAGCATAAATCATTGAACATGAGCAGTAAAGTAAACAGGATTGCAGAAGACTGTAAATAAGCACATAGGGGTGAGGCAGAAACGTTAAATCAGAACATACCAGTTTCAGGGGAAAACAAGTAAATATAGTAGCCTTAGAAAAGGACAAGTTGCAAGCCAAGCAATTCCAAAAGATCTCAAGCAAAAGCAGAGTGTTGAAAGAGTATTGAATTCAAAGCAATATTGCAAGTGTGCAGGTATTGAATTGGAGTTAAGGTCTGGTAGTGTTTAGGTCGTGTGAACTAAGGTGTAAGGTGTCTTATAAGTGCAGAAGGGTAGTCCCTTTTATAGTGCAGATAGCAAGTAATAAAGGCAAAGAAATATCATTGAAATCAACCTCCCTTTGATTAAGTGATTCTGATTTCAACGGGTAAAAATTAGTTAAGGAAAGAAGTTTTAACTAAAACCTTTTCAAAGTAGCACAAAAGGGATAAGTACATAGAAGTTTTTTAAGGAAAACAATCAATGGCATACGGTTTGTGCCAAATATGGCAAGGGAATCAATCAAACAGCCAGAAAACCAAAATTACAAGTTCAATTTGAATGAACCAAGTCAAGAAAGGTAAAAGAGGTTCAATCGAAGAAAAATCAGTGACAATTCATCAGCCTTATTAAAGGGATTTCAGAATCAATCACTTAATTGGTGAAAACTTTTGAAAGAGGAATTTCTCATATATAAAGCACACAGATCAAGCAAAAGGAATGGTCAGGTTTCTTAAAAAAAGAATCAAACATTGAAAGTCTTAGAGCCACAAGCAAATGGGATTCGAGTTCAGTTACATACTCATAGTGAGTCTGAAAGCCTAGGGTCCCTAATACCAGTTGCCAAAGAAACTCCCAAATCCTAGGGTTTCAAATTGAGTCAGACAATATAGATGAGAAGGCAGGCCACTTGAGAGGGGCTCAGAACTCTCTTCCAAAGACTTATGAGAGACAAACACACAATAGAAAGAACACTGATTCAAAGTCATGAGAAAATGCTCGAGAAAACTTGGAGTTTAAACAAGTTCAGAAGAAAGAGATGATACGAGCATTTAAACAAAAGTAGATGAAATATGCTTAGCAGGAACACAAACAGAACTCAATAATGTGAACAAAATCAAAGAACTCAACCATAAACACATATAGCAAAGAATAAGGATTAACAACACGGATTAACATGAGAGCATAAGAGTGACAACAAAATAGAAAAGTCTCGCATAATAGAAAAGAAACAAGAGAGCAAACTCATGCATAGTAAAAAAGAAAACATACGAGCCTAACATAGATAAACACACATAAAGAAATAACGGAAAGAATCAGAAAGATATTTGAAGAAACTTTTTCAGAAACCTTAAAATCCAAATTGAATGATTTTAAAAGGGAATTTTGGGAAAATCCTTAAAATGTCAAATAAAGCCAAGACATATCACAGATCTAAAAAAATAGGCGGGTACAGAACCTTAGAAGGCTTAGAGTTGCAGAGAAAACCCTAGCAGTGAGAAAGGTCTTGAGGAAAGTCAGATCCTGAGTCGAAAAGACTCATATTACTTGAACATGCCGGAATAATGGCCGGAGAAGCCATAGATCTATTGATCTGAGAAGGATCTGAAGAAGGCCATTGAAGTCGGGATTCAAACCTTGAATTGCTTAGGTCTGATGGTGAGAAAGGATGAGAACAAACCGTCCATGGCCGGAGACGCCATGGATTCCGGTGGAAACATGGTGAGATAAGGTGGGAAACGATTAGGGTTTCGGAGAGGTTCGAGAGAGTTTGAGAGACGAAGAGGGGTCAAAGGCGGCATCTCGGTGATATTAATTAAGTTAAGGGTAGTTTGGGAATTAAAAAAGGAAAGGGGAGTTTATGGCCGTTGATCATTGGATCAAAAGAAAACCGGATGATTTTTTAAATCGGGTCAGGGGTTGGGTAATTTGGGGGATTGGGCTGGTTTAATTTGTGGGCGGAATTGGGTCAAATAGAGGGCCAAAACTGAAAGGTGAAAGGGCTGTAATTGAAATAGAAGTGGGCTAAGTGTTAAATAGCCTATTTTCCCTTTTTATTTTATAAAAATAGTAATATTAATTTAAAAAGTAAATTAAAATACTGAGCCAACAAATACTATATAAATATTAATTTAAAAATACTGGAAATAACTTGATAATTATAAAATGCTTCTTATCGTGAAATAGGCTATAATTGCAATTACATGCAATATAGCTTAAAAATACCAAATAGATTTCTAAAAAATATACAAAAATCCCCTTAATTATATTTGGTGTAAATATGAGAATACAATAAGTTATTCACCAAAATGATAATCTTTGGAATAATTATTGGATTTTGTACTGCTAAAAATAGACAATAAATTGATTTTAAAATCATAAAAATTAGGAAAAAAATACCAAAACTCTTGGTCATGCTTATATATGCATGTACATGCTATTTTAAAAGTATTTTGTATATAAAAATACATAGAAAAAAATTGGGTATCAACAGCTGCCCCTCTTTACCCGGGAAGGATGAAAGAGTTGTCGGGTAAAGATATGGTGGCCAATTTTGACCGAATGAAACGATTTTGAAGAGTTTTGACCGAGCTCGGGTTTCTGAGCTACCTACATATCCCTGGTATTACAGGAATCGGGCCATATGTAGTTCGGGATCCATCGGCGGAGTATGCCGATGGAGATTTTCGAAAAGCGGACGCGATGTTCAGGTTGAGAAAGGATGGTCAGAGTCTGATAGGCTGCGGGAACTGGAGCGGGATCGCTCCTACTGAGACGGCCGTTGCTAGCCGGTGTACCTGCAAATGAACAATACCAGCATATATATATTGTGCATAAATTTAAATTGTGCATAAATTTAAACGTGATGCAAGTTCTCGTTGGACCGTGAATGTTGTCTTTGGACGGTTAGGATGACGTCCTCGGACCATGATGTCCTGGGCCACGAAGCGTATGATAAAGGATTCGCAGGCTATGAAGTGATGTTCTCAGGCTATGAGGATGATGCCTCCGAACCATTATGACTTTGAATAATGATATGCAAAAGATAAAATGGGGTCCTCAGGCCATGGCATGGCGTTCTCGGGCTATGAAAATGGTGCCTCCAAAAAATGACACCTTTGGACAATTTGGCGATCTTTCAGCCCATGAAAATGCATAAGGTGGCGATCTTTCAGCCGATGCAAGACGTAAATAAAGGGTGGCGGTATTTCAGCCATGCAAGAGAAATAAGATGGCGGTATTTCAGTCATGCAAGAGAAATAGAGTGGCGATAATTCATCCATGCAAGAGAAATAAGGTGGCGGTATTTCAGCCAAGTAGATGGAGGTAGAGCTTAACCCCGGAAGGCAGAAAGGTAGCCTTATGCAATGCAGGAGATGCAGATGGAGGTAGAGCTTAACCTCGGAAGACAGAAAGGTAGCCTTATGCAATGTAGAAAATGCAGATGGAGATAGAGCTTAGTCTCAGAAGGCAGAAAGGTAACCTTATGCAATGCAGAAAATGCAGATGGAGACAGAGCTTAGCCTCGGAAGGCAAAAAAGTAGCCTTATTCAATGCGGAGAAATGCAGATGGAGGTGGAGCTTAACCTCGGAAGGCAGAAAGGTAGCCTTATGCAATGCGGAGAAATGAAGATTGAGGTATAGCTTAACCTCGGAAGGTAGAAAGGTAGCCTTATGCAACGAAGATAATAAAAGACGAATAGTAATGAAATCTCTTAGCTGATGGATGATAGCTGATAGTTAATTGCTATATTGTGGCTGTTGTGGATGTCGTGTATGGATAGCAACTGTAAATAGGTGATGATTCTGAGAGTTGTATTCCCTGGAAGTATGAGTGCATAGATATATCTGATGATTTTAAGACTTGAGTGCCTACATCCAAAGAAAAATCGTGAGTTTTGTGGGGGGGCGGAAGGTTAGTTCGTTTCCCCATGAGCTTCGCTTGTCCTTCATGGCATTGTGTATCATTAAGATAGCATTGCTAAACAAAGCAATTTTGATACCATACATGCATGATTTAGAAAAAATGTAACATAAATACATAATTTAAAATAGTTTTCTTTAGATGAACCGACGAATGCGACGCGGTTCAAGACATTGCAACCTCTCTCGCTCCGGAATTTTGAGGGTACTCCGTAAAATTCTGCCCCAGTTTACTGGGCTGCTCCTTCTGACGGCTGCGTGCGATAAATGGCTGAAATCAACTTCGGAATTTTGAGGGTCCTCCTCAAAATTCTGCCTTAACTTTAGACGGATCTAGCTCGATCCCTCGATGACTGACAATGAATCCCAGTTGTCACACCTCCTTTTTCCGGCACCGCGAGGGGCGCAGAGGGAGTTTTTCCAATTAAAGGACAATCGAAACGGGATTTGTTTATTTATTTCAGAGTCGCCACTTGGGAGATTTAGGGTGTCCCAAGTCACCATTTTAATCCCGAATCGAGGAAAAGAATGACTCTGTATTACAGTCTGCGAACCAGAAATCCGGATAAGGAATTCTGTTAACCCGGGAGAAGGTGTTAGGCATTCCCGAGTTCTGTGGTTCTAGCACGGTCGCTCAACTGTTATATTCGGCTTGATTATCTGATATAATACATATTATAGACTTATGTGCAAATTTTATCCTTTAGCCGCTTTTATTATTTTTATTTATTGTTATTATTTTACAGAGAATTGCAACATTGTGAAAACGTATTTCAAACCACGTCACAATCAATGCACCCGTAGTTATTGGCACATTTCAACTCTGTTGATATTTGGATTTGGGTCACATAAATGTGCATCCGAGTTTTAAGAAAATTGAATTATTAAAAGGCGCGCCTAAAGCGACTAGCATATCATTTACTTTGGGTAGGGTCGTGAAATTTTGCTAAACGGTCCATCCCGAAGTCTAAGCAATTTTAAAGCAAATATTTACCGAGGGCCCCACAATTTTGTATTTTTATTCGGCGAGGCTCATCTCATTCTTATTTTTAAAAGGAATTTGCAACGTCATGGACATGCATCTCGGACCACGTCACAATCAATGTACCCGTGATTAGAGACATATTTCGACTCCGTTGAGATTTGGATTTGGGTCACATAAATGTGCACCCAAGTTTAAGAATGTAATTTAATTAAATCGCGTCTAAAGAGTCTAACGCATTATTATCTTTGGGGAAGGTAGTGAAATTCACTAAACAGTTCATCCCAAATTCTAAGTATTTATTATGACCAATTATTGAGGGCCCCGCAATTTTCATTTTTATTTGGCGAGGCTCGTCTCATTATTTTTTTTTAAAAAAGGATAATCTTAGAACGACTACATTTTTTATTTTTCGTTTTTCTCTAAAATAAATGAAGAAAAGATCCTACTTTATTTACATACTTCGAGTTATTATAGTTAAGTTTCGAAAGTGAGTCGTTTAAAGAGTTTACATGGGCAGCGCATAGAATATTCTACATACAGACAGTAAAAGAAAGAAAAGACTACATTAAACTACAACTTCAAATCTTTCACATTTTTGCATTCATGCTTCGAGTGGCTTACAAGATGAACCAGTGTATCAGTTTGTGTACCTGGTATTTGGAAAGCAAGAAAGAAGATGAAGATCAGTAGAAGCAGCAGTAGTGTAAATACACAGCAACAACAGCAACCCCAGCAGCAATTCGACCCAGGTTCAAGGCCCAGAAAACTTGGAAGAAAACCGAACAACTCAATAGAACAAAACCAAAAGTATGTAAACAAACTAAACAACAACAACCCACGCGTGTATTAAACCCGAAACTTCTCACTTTGTTTTTGTTCTCTTTTTAAACTCTACCACACTCTCTTCGGATTTTCAGAATGTATTCCTCTCTCCCAAAATTCTCCCAAAAACCCTCTTTCTAAAAATTCTCCTCCTAAAATCTCTTAAAATTCCTCCCAAAATCTCTCCCAAAATTCCCCTATTTCTAAAAATTCTTCTCCCCCTTCCCCTAATTCAATCACCTCATCCCCCCTTATATACAAAGCAAGACCCCCTTTTACCTCTTTCCCCTTTAACTTTTATTATTACCCACACTTTTACTTTAGTAAAAGTAGTCAACGTGGCCCCCCCGTGTTCCCTCTTTTGAAAAGTAGTCAAAGTGGGCCCCCGTGTTCCCTCTTTTTGAAAAGAAGACATTATTACCCACCTTTTCCTTTTTGCTTTTATCATTATGTCTTGTCCCCACCATAATTAAATAATCTGCAATTTGTTAATTCCCATATTACCCCTAAAACTACTGTTACTGCCCTGATTTAAAATCTGTTATAATTTCAAAAATCTGTCCAAATAACAATTATCGCACATTTCAATTGCAATTAACTATAAAAATCACACAATTTAGACGTTAAATACTAAAAATGAAACGTACATTATTTTTATGATTTTGTAAAACAAACTTAAATAAATACTAAATGCAAATGCGACATATTTTTGTAATTTTTTTTTAATTTAACCAATAAACACGCACAGACAGAAATACAAATAATTATCAAAAATGCCACAAAAATTCTAAAATTGCACACAAAGGAAAATTGTTTTATTTTGGATTTTTTGGGAGTAATTCTCTCATAGGGCAAAAATCACGTGCTTACAGCTGCCCCTCTTTGCCCGAAGACACGAAGGGTTTTCGTGCAAAGATAAAGTGAGCGATTTTGCCCATCCGAGTACTCTGTGTGAAGTATTTTTTGAAAAAGATTTAACTGAACCTTTGCTTCAAAGGTTTCCTACATATCCCTGGCTAAAGGGGAATCAGGTTAATGTAGTTCGGGAAGTTTTGGTAGCTGGGACTACCATGGGACTGCAATGTTACTGTTGTTGCATGCTATTACCACTGCTTACCGATGTCCTTGTTACACCGTGCTTAAAAGAAAACAAGAAGCTAGGCTAGACTGCAATTGGTTCTTGTTGACTTGCTTTATTGTCTGCTCTCATTTCTTACGGTGCTTTTCTTTCGATGTTTTTCCACCTTTTGACACATGCACTTGAGTTTGTGTTGGGACCTCTTGTTGCAACCTTCTGCTTCCTGATGTTGGGGATTTTTATTGTTTCCTGCTGGGGATTCCTGTTGTAACCCTCTGTTTTATTGTCCTATGACTTGATCTTGAAATGTATGCCTCTGTTGTATGGGCGGGCTCCCAACTTTAATACTTGAAAATTAATGCTGAATGTATTCCTCTGTTATATGGGCGGGCTCCCAACTTCAACACTTGAAATGAAAAGACTGAATGTATGCCTCTGTTCTATGGGCGGGCTCCCAACTTCAACGCTTGAAATGAAAAGACTGAAATGTATTCCTCTGTTCTATGGGCGGGCTCCCAACTTCAACACTTGAAATGAAAAGACTGAGATGTATGCCTCTGTTCTATGGGCGAGCTCCCAACTTCAACACTTGAAATGAAAAGACTGAAATGTATGCCTCTGTTCTATGGGCGGGCTCCCAAGTTCAACACTTGAAATGAAAAGACTGAAATGTATGCCTTTCTTCTCTAGGCGGACTCCTGATTGCTAACTTTGAAATGGAATGTCTCTATTCTCCAGGCAGACTCCTGACTTTTAAAATTTAAACTGTGTGTCTCTGTTCTTCAGGCGGACTCCTGACATCAAACTTGAAAAGTATGTCTCTGTTCTCCAGGCGGACTCCTGATTGCTAAATTTGAAATTGAATGTCTCTATTCTCCAGGCGGACTCCTGATTTTTGAAATTTAAACTGTATGTCTCCGTTCTTCAGGCGGACTCCTGACGTCAAACTTGAAAAGTATGTCTCTGTTCTCCAGGCGGACTCCTGATTGCTAAATTTGAAATTGAATGTCTCTATTCTCCAGGCGGACTCCTGATTGCTAACTTTGAAATGGAATGTCTCTATTCTCCAGGCGGACTCCTGACTTCAACCAATAAATCGCCATTCTGTTCTCCAGGGGGGTTCCTGACTTCAACCAATAAATCGCCATTCTGTTCTTCAGGGGGGGCTCCTGACCACTTAAAATTTGAATTGTATTTCCTTATTCTCCAGGTGGGCTCCTGACTGCTGATACTTCAACTGTTCTTCCTTGTTCTCTAGGTGGACGCCTGATTGCTAATACTTCTACTATTCTTCCTTGTTCTCCAGGTGGACGCCTGACTGCTAATACTTCCATCGCTATTCCTTATACCCATAGGATGTGACATAGGTTGCATAGTTAGGAGGAAATGACTCTCCTATGGGTAAAACTAAACTTAGGAGGAAATACGTCTCCTAGGGGTAAAACTAAACTTTAGGAGTAAATGCGTCTCCTATGAGTAAAACTAAACTTAGGAGGAAATGCGTCTCCTATGGGTGAAAGTAAACTTAGGAGGAAATGCGTCTCCTATGGGTGAAAGTAAACTTAGGAGGAAATGCATCTCCTATGGGTGAAACTAAACTTAGGAGGAAATGTCTCTCCTATGGGTAAAAACAAACTTAGGAGGAAATGCATCTCCTATGGGTGAAACTAAACTTAGGAGGAAATGCATCTCCTATGAATGAATCTAAACTTAGGTGGAAATGCGTCTCCTATGGGTAAAAGTAAACTTAGGAGGAAACGCATCTCCTATGGATAAAAAAAAACTTAGAAGGAAATGCCTCTCCTATGGGTGAAAACAAACTTAGGAGGAAATGCCTCTCCTATTGGTTCAACAACAACTTAGGAGGAAATGCCTCTCCTATGGGTAAAAACAAACTTAGGAGGAAATGTATCTCCTATGGGTGAAACAAACTTAGGAGGAAATGCATCTCCTATTGGTGAAACTGAACTTAGGAGGAAATGCATCTCCTATGAATGAAGCTAAACTTAGGAGGAAATGCGTCTCCTATGGGTAAAAAAAAACTTAGGAGGAAATGCCTCTCTTATGGGTGAAAACAAACTTAGGAGGAAATTCCTCTCCTATTGGTTCAACAACAACTTAGGAGGAAATGCCTCTCCTATAGGTAAAAACAAACTTAGGAGGAAATGTATCTCCTATGGGTGAAACAAACTTAGGAGGAAATGCCTCTCCTATTGGTGAAACTGAACTTAGGAGGAAATGCATCTCCTATGAATGAAGCTAAACTTAGGAGGAAATGCGTCTCCTATGGGTAAAAGTAAACTTAGGAGGAAACGCATCTCCTATGGATAAAAAAAAAACTTAGGAGGAAATGCCTCTCCTATGCGTGAACCATTTCCTTCTTCCTAAATTAATTACTGTGTTGTCTTCCCTCGAAACTGCTGGGGATTATTTTGATGGGGATGACTTTTCCCCTTTCTTCTTTACCCACTCTGGGTTGCTCGAAACTCTGTCGAGGATGCTTCTACATCTCGATGATCCGTTGGGGATAACACTGCTGAGGATAACTCTGCTGAGTAAATATGTTATCTTACTCCTTCCAAAATTACTTCCTTTTAAGTAGGATGTTTCATTCCTCTGCAAACTGCTTCCCTTTTTTTTTTTTTTTTTTTGCATAGCTTCTTCCATCGAAGACTACCTCCCTTAAGACTTGTTTTGCCTTTCCCCGAAAGGAACCGCTGAGGATACCGATTTTCACCAAACTTGTGTTGGACTCCTAAAAAATGCTAGGGATAACACTGTTGGGGAATTGTTTACTTACCTGTTGGGGGATAAAATGTTATCAGCTGTGGATAACGCTGTCGAGGATAACACTGCTGGGGAATTCTGATTCTTTCAGAACTAGTGCTTCACTCTTCGAAAGGCTGTTGGGAATGATACTGGCCTTTTGCTTTTCTGAGCACAAGTGTCATCCCTTTGTTCTGTCTGCTGGGGAACAACTTCCTCCATTGAAACTTATTATATTGGGGCAACACTGGTTCAAAGACCACTTCCCTTGAGACTGGTGTTATCTTTATTCTTCTTCGAATGGGTACCTGATTTCCAGAAAATTTTCCAAATGAAAGGAAAATTTTCTGCCCCAGTTAGACAGTCTCCCTTATGGCATGCATTTCTGTCATCAATGCCATTTCCTTTACCTGTTTCAAATTAAACAAAATTTGTTAGTTTAAAAAACGGTGGTTGGTTGTGATACTCCTACTGGGGATGAATTTCCCTTTCTCCTTCCTTGCTCTGCGTTCCACAACTTGTTGTGGATGATATTATTTGCTGGGAATGATACCTTTCTGTTGGGGATATCCCTCTTCTTTTGTGGCACAGCTCGGAAACTAGCATTTCCCTGACCTTTTAGTCTCGCATGAATTTCCCAAATCATGCTCATTGCTCTCCCTGATTTGTCCACGGGCCTTGGCCTTGAGGTTTAATAACCTTTGATTTCGGCAAGGATATCCCTCTTGACACTCGTCGATCCTTTTGTCAATTCCCTTTTGCTGGGGATATCTTTCTTGACACTGGCCTCGCGCTTGTTCCTTGCTGACTATACCACTTGGATGTACTAGTCAGATCTCGTCTTGCATAATTGGAAAGCTGATGGCCTATTTTGAAGTCATTTCCCACTTGTTCTGACCAGACAGACTCTACTGGGAAATTTTTCTATGAAAGGAAAAGATAAAAGGGAACAGAATAAAAGACAAAGGAAAAAGATGACTCTTTAACAAAAGATACTATAAATAAAAACCTATCAAACGCAGAAACCGACTCTAATGGTCATGACATGCACATGTGGCCTATCCTCCGCCGTCAATCGTCTTTCAAGACCTTCAATTGGCAATTCCCCATCTGATTCTCAATCTTATTCGACTTGTAGTGCCCAAAAGATTTTCACCATCAAGTCTCTCTCATTTTGGTTTTTCTCTCAGCTTTCATCGCCTTATGGTGTCCGTGAAGATTTTCACCGATAAGACTCTCTTATTTGTATCACTTTACAGCTGGGGATTTGGAGTGTTGCCGGTATGACTCTCTCTGCTGGAGATTAGAGTTCTTTCTGCTGTGGAACAGAATGTTATGTTCGCCGGTAAGACTCTCATTTGTCTGACTTGACATCTTTTGCAGACTGGTCAGAAGGTCTTTCTTTGGACCGTAATGTGGGTTTTTGTACAGGCTAGAAAGAAAGGGTATTAAAGGCTCAAAAACAAAATAAATTTGGGGTTTAAAATTACAACCTTCGGAACCAATTTTGTTTACAACAAGCGCAACCCTTGCCCCAGTTTTTTTTTGCTTGGGGATTATTTATTTTAATTTTTATTACACCATGCACACTGTGACCATTGTGGCCATTATGCACCCTATGACCGAGCCGTGAAGCGCCTACGTATCCTCTTTGAGGAATCAGGTCAAACGTAGTTCCCAATTCCTCTTTTTCATTTGACTCTCCTTTTTTTTTCTGTTATCATTTTTCTTTTATTTTCTTTTCCTCTTTTTTTTCGTTTTGTTGTTTTCTTTTCTCTTTCTTTTTTTCTTTTTATCTTCCATGTTTTGTGTTTCTAACTTGTTGTTACCGATTCCGAATGAGGGGTATGAAAGAAAATAAATAAGGCTCAAAAGGGGTAACGAAGGATAAAGTGTTTGGGTAGCAGAACAAAATGCCTTCGTCATTCCAGTCTTCAAGACATGCCAAGTGCAAACAACATAATTAAACAATAGATTTATAGTCTCTTCCGATGGTGCTGGACTTGACAATTATGTTAAACATTTTCTTTTCCCTTTGTCATTTCTAAAGCACCGTTGGGCGACACTCTCATTATCATGAATGACCCTCATGCCAATTTGGCGAATCTTGCTTTCAACGGTTTTATTTGTGTTTTCCTTGCCCTAGTTCCACATGACTCGGGATCCAAATAATCTCAAACCGTTCTTATTTCCTTTAAATTCTTTGATCACCTTCCCAGGGTTTTATGATTAACTTTTAAGATTAGGCCCAAACTGGGTGCGCATGTCATGTCCCTAGAATCGGCATTGAACAAAAATGATAAAAGGACTAAACAAAAAGATGACTGGAAATAACAAAAGACCGGCTTTGTATTAGACTACCGGCGAAATGGTTTAAATAATAAAACAAACAAAACAACCAGAATAAAATCCTAACACAAACTGGACAAAATTCAAACAAACTGCTATGACAAAAATGGAAAGATAAGAAGGTTTGACATAGGACAAAATCCAAATTACAACCTTAATAATCCGGACGACAGAAATGACAACAAAATAAGCCACCAAATGCTTTTTTCTTGTTAACCAAGGAACGGAGCGTCCTCCCACTTTAGCGAAACTGGCATCTCAGCCACTGAGCTTTGCATCAGTATTGCCAGACCATTGCCAACTTCAATATCATCACCCTTAGTCAACAAGTTCCCAATAGGACTTGAATGCTTCTGTCATCACGCCTGATCCCCGCAAAGCGTGCTTTTGGATCTTGTATATCCGGCTTACCACAAACCAACCACCTTCTTTCTTTGTGATTCAAAACAAAACAGGTTAGAATGGACTCGTCGGTCCTCATTATTGACAACATCTTTTTTTCTTTTTCTTTTTTTTCGATTTTTTTTCATTTTTCCCTTTTCATTTCTTTTTTTTCTTTTTCTTTTTCATTCTCTTTTTTTTCATTCTCTTTTTTTTCATTCTCTTTTTTTGTTATGGTCGAATCTTATGGAGATTGCCTACGTATCATGACCCCGCATGAATCAGACCTTGCGTAGTTCGGACCCAATAAAAGATAAACAATACTAAACATTTTTTTTTCATATTATAACAAACTGGGTTTCAAAGGTTTGAAGATGACCTACAAACTAGAAAATCAAACAACCCACATATCTTAATTAGAAGATTTACAAACTCTAAAAACAAATGGCCAGCTTCCTTTCTCCGTTTAACAAATGCAACCGAACGGTTATTTTTGCAAACGTGGCCCCTTCCAAATTCCACATGAATTTTGAGGCCGGGGAGGATTATTTTATGAAACTTTACAAAATTGTCCGTTCTTTTACGAAAATAACCTTTTGACAACTGAAAGGTACTCTAAGGCTATTTCGGCAAGAACGGTTTAAGACGCGGCCGAAGCTGGCTCAACATATTTTGACTAAAAATTCAAACGGTATTCGCCTGACCGATGAATCTTTGTTTTTTTTCTTTTCAAATTACAATAAAAACCACGTGAGGCAAACACGGCCTTTCAATGCCTCGGGGACGAAGATTTTTAAGGTTGTGTGGGTCAACTGGACCAAATCCTAAACATGACCCAAAAGGTGGCTATTTATGCAAAGTCAGCCTTCCGGCGTCCCTTTCGGGAACATTCGGCTATATTTGACAAAAACAACATCACCCGACTTGTTTATGACTCTTTTTATCATTTTTCAAAAATAGAAAACTCAATATTGCAAACACGGCCTTTCAACGCCTCGGGGACGAAGATTTTTAAGGCTGTGTGGGTCAACTGGACCAAATCCTAAACATGACCCAAAAGGTGGCTATTTATGCAAAGTCAGCCTTCCGGCGTCCCTTTCCGGAACATTCGGCTATGTTTTGACAAAAACAACATCACCCGACTTGTTTATGACTCTTTTTATCATTTTTCAAAAATAGAAAACTCAATATTGCAAACACGGCCTTTCAACGCCTCGGGGACGAAGATTTTTAAGGCTGTGTGGGTCAACTGGACCAAATCCTAAACATGACCCAAAAGGTGGCTATTTATGCAAAGTCAGCCTTCCGGCGTCCCTTTCGGGAACATTCGGCTATGTTTTGACAAAACAGCGTCACCCGACTTCTTCATGACAAAATTAATATTTTGACATGTTTTTTTTTTATTTGTTTTTGGCTATTTTAGCAAAATGTGGGGTTGGACCCGATGAGGGTTGCCTACGTATCTCACATCCGGTGAGAATCAAACTCGCGTAGTTCGGGCAAGTAAACTAACTGATTTTGAAAACAAAAATATTTTCCCTTTTTTTTTTGGAAACAAAGCAAACTAAAATAAAGGACTTTTTCCTACACACTTCCTGCTTTTTTTTTTTGGGTAAACAAATAATTTTAAAAGTAAAATATATTTTGGCAGAGTTTCAACAGTACTTGGACACTGGGTTTTTCTAAAACAATCAATTAACTCCCTAACTGTTATTTCTCTCTTTTTCTCTTTTTTTTTCAATTTTCCAACGTTCCCGAGATTCAAAAACCGGTCAACATGCGGGTTCAGAATAAATGCACAGCACAAATAGGATGCAGCAGGATGGTCTTTTCATTTCAGGTTGCTAGTCCTAGACGGACCCAACCCCTATGTTGAGTCCCCTATGTAAAATGCAACATGATGCAAATAATCGTTCCTACTAGGGATCCGTCATGAAGTCATGTTATTCTATGTTCAGAAGCTGAGTCGGTGTTCTAGACTGTGTACCCGAGCGGACAACTCAAGTCGAGGAGGGGGCAACTTACCGGGAACCAAAAGGCCAACCGACTTCGTAACTTATCCGAGCCTCTTTTTTATTTCAGGGTATGACACTAACAGAATAGGGAGTCTCAACCAGTAAGAACATCCCCGGAGGTGAAGAGAGAAGGGTTCGGCACAGTTTATATATGCAGTCAAATAATATCAAAGCGGTAAAAGCAGCATCTAGCACATTAGGCTCAAACATGTAAAAATCAGATAAAGCCAAATATAACAATTTATCTAAGCTCGAATTTCTAACCCTGAACCAGTGGTTCTGGGTTTTTAATCCCCAGCAGAGTCGCCAGAGCTGTCACACCTCCTTTTTCCGGCACCGCGAGGGGCGCAGAGGGAGTTTTTCCAATTAAAGGACAATCGAAACGGGATTTGTTTATTTATTTCAGAGTCGCCACTTGGGAGATTTAGGGTGAACCAAGTCACCATTTTAATCCCGAATCGAGGAAAAGAATGACTCTGTATTACAGTTCGCGAACCAGAAATCCGGATAAGGAATTCTGTTAACCCGGGAGAAGGTGTTAGGCATTCCCGAGTTCCGTGGTTCTAGCACGGTCGCTCAACTGTTATATTCGGCTTGATTATCTGATATAATACATATTATAGACTTATGTGCAAATTTTATCCTTTAGCCGCTTTTATTATTTTTATTTATTGTTATTATTTTACAGAGAATTGCAACATTGTGAAAACGTATTTTAAACCACGTCACAATCAATGCACCCGTAGTTATTGGCACATTTCAACTCTGTTGAGATTTGGATTTGGGTCACATAAATGTGCACCCGAGTTTTAAGAAAATTGAATTATTAAAAGGCGCACCTAAAGCGACTAGCGTATCATTTACTTTGGGTAGGGCCGTGAAATTTTGCTAAACGGTCCATCCCGAAGTCTAAGCAATTTTAAAGCAAATATTTACCAAGGGCCCCGCAATTTTCTTTTCTGCGAGGCTCATCTCATTCTTATTTTTAAAAGGAATTTGCAACGTCATGGACATGCATCTCGGACCACGTCACAATCAATGTACCCGTGATTAGAGACACATTTCGACTCCGTTGAGATTTGGATTTGGGTCACATAAATGTGCACCCATGTTTAAGAATGTAAATTAATTAAATCGCGTCTAAAGAGTCTAACGCATTATTATCTTTGGGGAAGGTAGTGAAATTCACTAAACAGTCCATCCCAAATTCTAAGTATTTATTATGACCAATTATTGAGTGCCCCGCAATTTGCATTTTTATTTGGCGAGGCTCGTCTCATTATTTAAAAAAAAAAGGATAATCTTAGAACGACTACATTTTTTATTTTTCGTTTTTCTCTAAAATAAATGAAGAAAAGATCCTACTTTATTTACATACTTCGAGTTATTATAGTTATGTTTCGAAAGTGAGTCGTTTAAAGAGTTTACATGGGCAGCGCATAGAATATTCTACATACAGACAGTAAAAGAAAGAAAAGACTACATTAAACTACAACTTTAAATCTTTCATATTTTTGCATTCATGCTTCGAGTGGCTTACAAGATGAACCAGTGTATCAGTTTGTGTACCTGGTATTTGGAAAGCAAGGAAAGAAGATGAAGATCAGTAGAAGCAGCAGTAGTGTAAATACACAACAACAACAGCAACCCCAGCAGCAATTCGACCCAGGTTCAAGGCCCAGAAAACTTGGAAGAAAAGCGAACAACTCAATAGAACAAAACCAAAAGTATGTAAACAAACTAAACAACAACAACCCACGCGTGTATTAAACCCGAAACTTCTCACTTTGTTTTTGTTCTCTTTTTAAACTCTACCACACTCTCTTCGGATTTTCAGAATGTATTCCTCTCTCCCAAAATTCTCCCAAAAACCCTCTTTCTAAAAATTCTCCTCCTAAAATCTCTTAAAATTCCTCCCAAAATCTCTCCCAAAATTCCCCTATTTCTAAAAATTCTTCTCCCCCTTCCCCTAATTCAATCACCTCATCCCCCCTTATATACAAAGCAAGACCCCCTTTTACCTCTTTCCCCTTTAACTTTTATTATTACCCACACTTTTACTTTAGTAAAAGTAGTCAACGTGGCCCCCCCGTGTTCCCTCTTTTGAAAAGTAGTCAAAGTGGGCCCCCGTGTTCCCTCTTTTTGAAAAGAAGACATTATTACCCACCTTTTCCTTTTTGCTTTTATCATTATGTCTTGTCCCCACCATAATTAAATAATCTGCAATTTGTTAATTCCCATATTACCCCTAAAACTACTGTTACTGCCCTGATTCAAAATCTGTTATAATTTCAAAAATCTGTCCAAATAACAATTATCGCACATTTAAATTGCAATTAACTATAAAAATCACACAATTTAGACGTTAAATGCTAAAAATGCAACGTACATTTTTTTTATGATTTTGTAAAACAAACTTAAATAAATACTAAATGCAAATGCGGCATATTTTTGTAATTTTTTATTAATTTAACCAATAAACACGCAAAGACAGAAATACAAATAATTATAAAAAATGCCACAAAAATTCTAAAATTGCACACAAAGGAAAATTGTTTTATTTTGGATTTTTTGGGAGTAATTCTCTCATAGGACAAAAATCACGTGCTTACAGGGCTGCCTACGTATCCCCTCTTAAACGGGAATCGGGTCAGGTATAGTTCAAATACATTATATTGTAAGAGTTACACATAGTATCGCTTCAGTGCATCTGAATTGATCGGCTTCGGCCAAACTTCATCATCCATTTCTGCAAGTATGAGGGCTCCTCCTGTTAGAACCCAGTGAACCATGTATAGACCCTGCCTGTTGGGAGAGAACTTCCCTTTGGCTTCATCATGATGTGGGAAAATCTTCTTTAACACCAGCTGCCCCGGTGTAAACTGTCTCGGCTTGACTCTTTTGTTGAAGACTTTGGACATTCTGTTCTGATAAAGTTGACCATGGCAAACTGTATTCATTTTTTTCCCATCTATAAGAGCTAACTGCTCGTAGCGACTCCTTACCCATTCTGCATCGTCAAGTTATGCTTCCTGTATGATTATCAAGGAGGGAATTTCTACCTCGGCGGGAATGACTGCTTTTGTACCATAAACCAACATATAGGGAGTTTCCCCGGTTGATGTGCGAACTGTGGTGCAGTATCCCAATAAAGCAAATGATAACTTCTCATGCCACTGCTTATGTTTCTCTATCATCTTCCTTAGTATCTTCTTGATATTCTTATTTGCGGTTTCTACAACTCCGTTCATCTGAGGTCTGTAAGCTGTAGAATTCTTGTGTTTGATCTTGAAGGTTTCACACATGGCTTTCATCAGGTCGCTGTTGAGATTGGAACCATTATCAGTGAGGATTGACTCCGGAATTCTGAACCTACAAACAATACGGTCGCAGACAAAATCTACTACCACTTTCTTAGTCACTTCTTTGTACGATGCTGCTTCAACCCATTTGGTGAAATAATCAATTGCCACTAGAATGAACCTATGCCCGTTTGATGCAGCAGGCTCAATAGGTCCGATAACATCCTTCCCCAAGCGGTGAACAACCATGGCGAGCTTGTTGCAGTAAGCTCGTTTGGAGGCACCTTTATGAGGTCTGCATGTATCTGACAGTGATGGCATTTTCGGACATACTGGATGCAGTCCGTTTCCATAGTCATCCAAAAATAACCAGCTCGGAGTATTTTCTGGGCTAAGACAAAGTTGTTCATATGTGGTCCGTAGGTCAACGACATGAATTTCCTCCAATAATCTGGATGTTTCCTTTACGTCGACACACCTTAGTAATCCCAAATCAGGAGTCCTCCTATACAGGATTCCTCCGTTATAAAAGAAGATGTTAGATAGTCTCCGAAGTGTGCACTTCTGAGTATGATTTGTGAGTTCTGGATATTCTCCCTTCGTCAAATATTTCTTGATATCATGAAACCAAGGTTTTCCATCTACTTCTTTTTCTACATGAGCACATTAAGCTGGCTGATCATAAATCTTTACCGGAATAGGATCAATGAAGTTCTTGTCTGGGTATTGTATCATGGACAATAGGGTAGCCAATGCATCGGCAAACTCATTTTGAACTCGGGAACATGTTGGAACTCTATCTTTGTGAACCTCTTCCTCAACTCCTGTACATGATGCAGATAAGGGAGTATCTTGGAGTTCTTGGTTGCCCATTCTTCTCGGACCTGATGTATAAGCAGGTCTGAATCTCCGATCACTAGTAATTCTTGAATGTTCATGTTAATGGCCAGCTTGAGGCCTAAGATGCAGGCTTCGTACTTGGCCATGTTGTTGGTGCACGGGAACCTGAGCTTGGCAGATACCGGATAATGCTGACCGGTTTCTGATATTAGGACTGTTCCTATGCCAAATCCTTTGAAATTTGCTGCTCCGTCGATAAATATTCTCCAACCATCATAGGATTCTGCAATATCTTCCCCTATGAAAGATACCTCTTCATCAGGAAAATACATCTTTAGAGGCTCGTATTCTCTATCCACGGGATTTTCAGCAAGATGATCTGCCAGTGCTTGTCTTTTGATTGCCTTCTGAGTCACGTAAACAACGTCGAATTCACTCAGCAGGATTTGCCACTTGGATTGCTTGCTAGTGGGCATGTGCTTCTGAAAGAGGTACTTCAAAGCATTCATTCCTTGATATGAGATAAGTAGTATAGGCACAGAAATAGTGCCTCAACCTCTGAGCTACCCAAGTCAGAGCACAACAGGTGCGTTCCAATAGAGAATATAGGGCCTCGTACGGGGTGAACTACTTGCTGAGATAATAGATGGCCTGCTCCTTTCTTCCCGTTTCATCATTCTGTCCCAGAACACAACCAAAAGCTCCATCCAATACTGCAAGGTAGAGTAATAGTGGTCTACCCAGCTCGGGCGGGACCAAAACTGGCGGCGTTGACAAGTATTTGTTGGTTCTGTCAAAGGCTTTTTGACAATCATCAGTCCATTTGGTAGCGGCATCCTTCTTCAACATCTTAAAGATTGACTCACAAATGATAGTGGATTGAGCTATGAACCTGCTGATGTAGTTGAGTCTTCCCAAGAAACTCATAACCTCTTTCTTGTTCTTTGGTGGTGGCAATTCTTGGATGGCTCTGACCTTTCACAGATCTAGTTCTATTCCTTGGCAACACACAATGAACCCAAGTAGTTTTCTATCCGGAACTCCGAATGCACACTTGGCGGGGATTCAGCTTCAAGTTGTACCTTATTACTCTGTTGAAGAACTTCCTCAGATCTTCCATGTGGTCAGTGGCTTTCTTGGATTTGATGATGACGTCGTCTACATACACCTCGATCTCTTTGTGTATCATTTCATGGAAAATAGTAGTCATGACTCTTATGTAGGTGGCCCCAGCATTCTTTAACCCCAAACGGCATCATCTTTTAACAATACATCCCCCACGGCGTAATGAAAGCCGTTTTCTCCGCGTCTTCCTCATCCATCCATATCTGATGATACCGAGCAAAATAATTAATGAACGACTGCAGTTCATGCTTGGCGCAGTTGTCAATTAGAATGTGTATGTTCGGCAAGGGGAAGTCATCTTTCGTACTGGCCCGGTTTAAATCCCGGTAGTCGACACAGACTCTAACCTTCCCGTCCTTCTTCGGCACTGGCACAATATTGTCTAACCATGTTGGATACTCTACCACCCTGAGAACCTTGTCTTTGACTTGCTTGGTGACTTCTTCCTTGATTTTCAAACTCATGTCGGGTTTGAACTTCCTAAGCTTCTATTTTACTGGTGGACATGTCAGATCGGTTGGCAGTTTGTGAGCTACAATAGATGTACTGAGACCAGTCATGTCATCATAAGACAAGGCAAATATGTCCTCATATTCTCTTAGAAATTTCGTGTACTCTTTCTTTACTGATGGTGACAGATAAACACTGATGCGCGTTTCTTTGACATTTTCTACATCTCCCGGTTTGACAACCTCAGTTTCGTCCAGGTTAGACTTAGGTCTGTTCTCAAAATCCTCAACCTCTTTAACAACCTCGTCTGGTATACCATCTTCTTCTGAGTCTATATCCGTTTGTTGCGTTGTCTCATTGCATATCACAATCGTCGGTTCATCAAGATAAGTAATAGTAATGTTGTGTAAATAAAGTAAACGATAAAAAGTAATAAGAGCAAGATTTATAAGAAACTAAAATGCTTTGATAAATTTCATAATTGTTTTGAACATTGGAGCTCTTATTTCAATATTAAAAATGTGGAAAGAAAGTCAACTAGCAAAAATAAAGACAATGCATGGTGCTTTGTTCACCCTTGCTACCCGAAGCTTTCTGGGCCCTGGTTGTTCTGATGGACCAATTGTTGAGGCGTGCTCTTGGGCTCACAGCTTGTATATAAGGGCCTTCCTCCCCCTCCTCCTCGAAAATGACACAACAGTCCATATTGTCATCTTCCAAAAACAAATTCCTCATCACCGCCAGTGCTTCCTCTTCTTCAAACCCATATATGACATCGGCTGGCTAGAAGTTCTTCTCTAAGCGAGGTATCGGATGCTCCAGTGGGTAGTAGGGACTGCACCATGGTGGCGACCAATGGTTGAACTCCTCCCAAATGTATTCATATCCCAAACCGAAAGTGGTACCGTGTTTCTTCAACTTGATAGGCTTAGCGATTCCTTGGAGATTCTTGCCAAGTCCCTTGCTAGGTTTGTATCCACACCAATTCAGTATACTTTCAATTTTGTTATCCTACCAATTATCCTTGTCCACGGCGCTGACTCGCTCAATGTGATGGTAGGTTTCTCCTCCTATCTTCCTTCTTTCTCCGATTACTGGGATGGTCTGGCGACTGTATATGGGATTGCTACCGTCGCCGTGAATAATTACCCCTTGGTGATTCCACTCAAATTTCACTGCTTGATGTAGGGTTAATGCTACATCCCCAGCAACATGGATCCAGGGTCGTCCCAATAGCAAGTTGTAAGGTGCTGGGACGTCTATTACTTGAAAATCAACGTCGAACTAGGTCGGTCCCATTTGTAGACACAAACTTATTTCCCCGATAGTGGATCTTTGGGATCCATCGAAAGGTTTGACAGTGATGGCTCCATCCTTGTTCTCATGCAGGCTCTTTCCCAATGTTTTGAGAGTCACCAATGGACAAATATTGAGGCTGGACCCTCCGTCAATCAGGATTTTGGTGATGAAATAATCTTCGCACTGCACAGTGATGTGCAACGCCTTGTTGTGGCTCAACCCTTCTGATGGCAGCTGATCTTCATGGAAAGTGATTTTGTGACTCTCCAATACTTGCCCTACCATGTTTGCCATTTCTCCTCTAGTTATGTTGCTAGGCACATATGCTTCGCTCAGCACCTTCAATAAGGCATTCTTATGCGCGTTAGAGCTTTGTAGCAGAGCCAAGATGGAGATCTGGGCTGGCGTTTTGTTCAACTGATCAATGACCGAATACTCTTTGGCTTGTATCTTCCTCCAGAGATCATCAGGCCCAGTTTCAGTGACGGTTGGTCGTCCAGAGGCCTGCTTACTGGACTCAGCTAGATGTTCTAGAGTGTAAACCCTGCTGGTTCTTGTCATACCCTGTGCTGCAATTGTTTCTCCAGATTTGGTTTTTCCTTTCCTTCTCGCCTCGGCGGTGTAATCCCACGGTATGGCCTTTGGGTGGAATGGTGTTACGGTTGTCATGGCCACCATAATGGGCACCCATGCTTTGGGAGGTAACACAATAACCTCAAATGGTACATGTGCCTTTGGGGACCCAAACTCGACCTCAATAGGCCCTAACGTCTTTGCAGAAGAAGGTGCTTCGAACTCAAGTGGTATGGACATGTTCACTTCGTCATCTCCAGAAAGTTGCATCTGGACCACAATCGGGTTAAGGGTGACTGTTGGTTTCTTTGGCTCGTCACCTTCAGCGATAAATCCAATCGACCCTTTGGGGTCCCAATCATCTTCTATCTCAATCATGTGAACATCTCCACCCTTGTGGTCTGGTAAAGGGTTGTTACGGACATTCAGAGTAGGCTCCTTTGCCAAAATGATCTTGTTGTCAATTAAATCTTGGATCTTATCCTTTAGAGAGCGAGACTCATCAATGGTATGCCCCTTCATGCCGGAATGGCATGCATAGGTTTTGTTTGGGTTGACCCATTGGGAAGGGTTTTCCGGGTTTATGGCAAGGATATGGGTGACATAACTAGCAGCTTTGAGCCTTTCATACAGCTGGTTGATAGGTTCAGCAATGGTGGTATACTATTTGGGGGGTCTGCGATCGAAGTTTGGTTGGGGTCTAAGGAAATTTTGGCGAAGGGGAAGTGATTGATAGTGGGCTTGTTGGGTGTTGTAGGCTTGGTAGACAGGTGCGGGTTGAGAGTATCTGGGCGAAGTGGGCTGATATGTGGGAGGTGGAGATGATTGATAAGTAGGAGGTGGAGCTTGGTAAGAGGGCAAGGGTGCTTGGTAATTTGGGGTAGGCTGATATGTGAGTGGAGGTAATGGGTGGGTTTGGTATTTGATTAGGGACTTTGTTCTCTGTGCAACCATCACGGCACTCACATCCCTTTTCTTGGACATGCCACCAGACTGTAGAGCCTTGTTGGTGGCCTGTAATACTTCAAAGTTTGCGACCATACCACTTTTAATACCTTCTTCGATCCTTTCCCCTAGCTTAATGATGTCGGAAAATTTCTGGCCTTCAATCAACATCAACCTCTATAATATTGTGGGTCTTGAGCCCGAACAAAAAACCATCTTCTAAAGCCGGCCTGACCTTAGCAGCTTCCGATCTCCAACGAGTAGCATACTCGCGGAATGTCTCCGTAGGTTTATTCTTTAAGTTTTGGATGTAGAACACATCTGGTGCATTCTCCGTGTTGAATCTGAATCTGTCCATGAAATCTGACTCCATACTTACCCAATTCGACCACTTCTTCGGGTCCTGGCTAATGTACCAAGATAGAGCATAATAAAGAGCTTCATGCGAATCTTTTCATCCTTCCCTACTTCGACAAGCTTGTCGCAGTAGGTCCTCAAATGGACTCTAGGATCCCCTGTGCCATCAAACATCTCGAATATGGGAGGTTTGTACCCCTCGGGCAGTTCGACATCTAGCTGAATGCAAAGGTCTTCGTAATTCAATCCCTTGATCCCCTTATTTCCTTCAACACCCTAAACTCTCCTAGCCAGCTTCTTGAGTTCCGCAGCCAGCTTCTTGATAATAGAGTCTTTGTTATCAGACTTAGATGTTCTTGAAATAGGTTGAGTATAGTGCGTTATGGTTTCCACATAGATGGGGGTGTTATGGTGATGATCATTTGTGGAGTTTAGTGGTTCAGGGATGAGCAGTGGGGTGTTGTTCGAAGTGTGGCATGTGTTGCAGTGGTGATGGGAAGAAGGTTAGTTTTGTGGTTTAGGGATGTTTTGTGGATGTGTGGGGTTTTGAGTGTTGGGAAAGTTGACATCTGGGGTGGTGAGGGAAAACGACAAGCTTGCCAAGTTCCGAACTTGGTCCAGTTCTTCCTAAAATTTCAACAACTTTTTCTCGACTTGGGAGGCACTTTCCTTGGAAACCTGATTACCCCGAGGAACCTCTACCCTTTCAACTGAGTTCTTCTTTCTGATGTTGCTCAAATCTTCCATTTTTCCCTTGTTCTTGTTTTTGATAAGAATCAAAGGAGGAAGAGGCAGAGGGCCCTTAGATCTTGTGGAGTATGATGACGATGCCAGAGTGCACGAACCAACCTTTGGAGAGGGGAATAAAACAAAAGTAAAAACGAAAAGGTAGCAAGTTAGTGCGGATTATGAGAAGAAAATATTGCAATATTTAAACACATAGTGCGAGAATATAAATTGTGTCCTAATTTGGGAGCCTCATTGTGCCCGAGGTAGGCCTAGCGACAAGTTGATTTGGAGAACATATAATGCTAAATGCCTCATTTTATTGATAAAGATAAGACGAATCCCAAAACGACACTAAAAATAGCAGAAAATAAAATGTCACTAATGGCCATTGGCCTTATTACATTTAAGGCAAAATGAAAAGATCCTAACTACTTGTTCCCAGAAGGACATTCCCCAGATTCGACATCATTAGCTCCATTGAATAGCTTCACCAGCTTATGCAGTCCCAGCAGCAAGTAGTCTCTAGCCAGGTGTCCTCCTTCATTTCCCTCAGCATTCTGGCAGCTTTCGATCATATGGATGAACTTCTTTTCTAGCTCCACTAAACCTCGTTCCAGGTATCCAATCGCTTGTTGGCACTGACAGCTATGTCTTTACACTCTTCAATTAGTTTTTGGTGGGCTTCTTGAATCTCACGGTGCTCGCTTTCATATTCTCGAATCCTCTTGCGCAGTTGATTGTATTTGACCTGTGCTTCAGCCCTTTCATCGATGATTCTATGACCTCAAACAAACCCGGGTTGGCCCAAACCATTGTGATTATCCTCTAGCCAGCCTGAATAGTATGAGGTGCAGCCAACATGGTATCTGTCTGGTTCGATAGTATCTCTTCCCATCATGATCTTGCAATGACACATATGCTGAGCTTGGCACTTATAAGGACGGTCATCAGCTTGGAAGTCAGCCCGGAAGTGACTCATCTTTTCGACCCTTGGTATAACCTGCTTCCTACCAGCTTGTCTCGTAACTCGTAGAGGGACATAAGGGTAGGTTCCTCTCAAACCGATCAGTATCAGAAATCGAGCGTCCCTGGATCGGGTGATGAACTCTTCAATAGGGAACCATTAGAACATCCATTGCACTTGGTCCTCTTTCAGATTTACGAACAACTCTACCCACCCTTTAGCATCTTCTGGTTGGGCAAACATGTCAGGCATATAATTCATTCGCATTGGCTGATGGAAGGCGATATGATCATCCCAGTCTCTACGCAGGATCTCTTACCGATATTCATACTTTAGGAGGTGCTCCATGAACCAGAGTTGGAGCTGTAAGGTACAACCCTCAAAGTGTTTGGCCCCTCGTTGACAGTTTTTCAGGGCTCGGTATATCTCCGCAACGATCATAGGTACTATGCTAAAAGGTTGCCCGCCAATTCCTTCCATCAAAGTCTTGGTGACCATGGCCAGTCTGGTATGGATCCTAGCCTTCTTCATAGGAAATACTATCATCCCCAAAAAGCAGAACATAAAGACGAAGACTCTTCTGTGGATATGCCCTAATTATGTGAGGGAGAATTCATCTGGGTAAGTGCAGTAGGACTTGCTATGGTCGTACCTCTCGTACAGATAGTCGAAAGGAATGTAGGAACTTCAAGCAGGTCAAGTCTGTGTTCTTCTTTAGTCCCATCATTTTGAGAAAGCCCCTACCCTTGCAATTTTTCAGCATAAGTAAACCCAGAGTCTCCCATGGAATACCGACTAATCCTCCTATTTCCTCGAGCAGAGGCATCATTTCAAGGTCCTCGAAGCAAAACACCGATCTATCACCATCCCAGAATAGAGTTGCAGCGTCTATGATTTTGTTGACGGGTTGGATCTCCAAAAGAGAAGGCAAATTTCCCAAATATTTGCGGACGATGGTCTGATCATTGGAGTGAAGGTTTTCCCACCAACTTAGCAACCTTGGGTGAATGTTGGTTACCATACCGAATCTAGGGACTTCGTGCCTCAATTTCTGCAAAATAAAGTGTTAGACCCTTACCCTTGCTAGACTCGACTATTTAAATATCAATAATTGGCATAAGCAGCATATAGTTCTCCAAATAAATTTACAGATATGGTAATATCCGTTTGGGTTACAAGGGAACCCAGCGGACTTTGGACAAGGCTATCTTAAAGAGTCATTATGCGGATAACATAATTCACTCGGCTAGGTTTGACAGTGATTCATGCACAATTGAACAGAGTAAGATTTCTATGGGGTATTATACCGGTACCCTTGAGCGGACAACTCAAGAGGGAAAGGCACGGAACCGTCGACTACACTGCTGATCGACTGATTTTACCGCAAATACGCCTTTGCCAAATTTAGGGGTGATAATATTGGAAGGGCGCAACCACTCATTATAAGCGTTGCTATGGTATTTTGTTTGGCACGAGTAGAATATGATGTTGAATGTGCAATTACAAGAATGAAACAAGTTGTCACGTATTTGCACGTTCATAAAGTAATGATTATAATAATTGCTCATAATTACAACGGCATTGAAGGAAAGCGGTAAAAGAAAGCATTAAATAAAAGAAACAAAGAGCCAAGTCAGATTCACAGCAGAAAAGAGGTAAAGACATTAAATAAAGGTAATAAAGAAGCAGTGAAGTCACAAGTAACATGAGATGGTAAACGCCTAAAGAAGTCCCCAGCAGAGTCGCCATGCTGTTGCGCCCCCTTTTTCTAAAGGCGAAATCGGTTTCATGACATTTGGGAGGACAACTTGTTCCCTCTTGGGAATTGGGTTTTTTGGGTTGAGGAGTCTCCACCTAATGATTAAAGCTCATTAGGACACTAAAAAGAGTTCGAGTTGGAAAACCAGAGTGCGGGTAAAGGCTAGAAATTATCTCGAGGGGAAGGTGTTAGGCACCCCCAAGATCCACTAGTGTGGTTCCCGGCCATGTTACAATTGTGACTTTAACTAACAAGTAAGCAAATAAAGTTCTCAAATAGAAGGGGATTTACACATAATGTTTCAAGTGAATTGAAAGTTTGAAGAAAGATAAACAAAACAGAAATCTTAAGCAAATAGTCTGGACAGTTAAAAAAAGGATAACAAGTGAAGGGGAAGTGGTCCTAGGTTTACAAACAATATGGATCACATCAATGCAATACCCGACAATCACTCCTCAGAAGAGGGGTCGCATGTGGTATTAACGCACCGGTCATCATGTCCATATCTACCATTTCCCACCCCGTTAAGGTATTAAACGCGAAATAGTATCGTTACTTATTGCATGCTATTACCCGTCCCGATCCTATCAGTCCCGGATGCATTTGGAACTACTAGTCCTAAAGGGAGGGAGGTTGGGGCTTTTCAATGATTTAAAAGGACAAAATTATAATGTAACAAACAAAACACATAAGCAAGTAGAGGGAAACAAATAGCAATTTAAGGGCTCAAACAGGCCTCCTCACTTAAAGGAGCAAATTATTTAGCATGACTTCAAATACTGGTTATAGTCTGAATTAAATTTAAAAGCATTAAGACAGACTGATTTATCACATATTTCTCAGATGAGGGGTCCGAATTAGCCTTGTCTGGTTGTAGTTATCAAAACTGACACAGTTAATTAATGACCTAATGGTTTGCCTAAGTGGGACCTATAGTCATGATATCTAACAGAGTGTACTGATTTTTAAGAGAGGATTACATGTCTTATAAACAAAAGATTTGCAGATTTTAACGACCTTATGACTGATTTTAGACTCATAGACGAAATAGACGAAGTTTATTCAATTGATTACTCCTATAGGCAAATTATCTAAGCGTTATTGGTTTTATACGATTACATAGATGCAAGATTCCTATAGGCATGGTATCTAAGATGAGAATGCAGAAGTGCAGGAAAACTTATAGGCATGGCTTGTAAGATGAGAATGCAGAAGTGCAGAAAAACTTATAGGCATGGTTTCTAAGATGAGAATGCAGAAATTAGAAAATCTTATAGGCATGAGTTCTAAGATGAGAATGCAGAAATAAAAAAATCCTATAGGCAAGTTTTCTACCCTTTTCATACATTCATCCCCATCCCTTTTCACTAGCCAACACCAATAGTTATTACAAATTATTACAGACCGGAATGAATCAGAAAAAAACGTGAAATTACATTCGAAATTCCAGCTACAACCAAACAGCCTAATTCAGACTCAAAGTCCAACAATATAAGATAAACCAACTTCCAGGATCAGATTTCCAAAAGCCATTCGCATGTTTGGGATGAGTCAAAGTTCCCCAAGAGTCTCAAAGGGCCCGGGCAGTGCTTACACACCAAAAACATTGCAGAATTGAGATCATAGTGCAGTGTGGGAGGGCCAACCCTCAGATGTCAAAGTTCAGAGGGAACTCAAGGTCCCAAAGAAGGCTCATAAGAGGGGGTAGAACTTAAGAGTCTAAGAATAAATGTAAGTGAATAGGGGAATTAGGGGAAAGCCATCGCAGGCTGGTGGTCATGCTCAGCAATTGGGAATGCTGGCACACCCCCGACCAACCTGTTAGCCAAATCTTAAGAGTTAGGATCCATTGTGGATCAGGTTATGACCTGAGCAGCAATTTGAATACTGCCAGGCCATGAGCCTTAACTCAAACACATATAAAGGAATAGGGTGTAGGGATTCATAATAGAAACAGGTGTAGGAAAAGAACATACTTAGCATAAATCATTGAACATGAGCAGTAAAGTAAACAGGATTGCAGAAGACTGTAAATAAGCACATAGGGGTGAGGCAGAAACGTTAAATCAGAACATACCAGTTTCAGGGGAAAACAAGTAAATATAGTAGCCTTAGAAAAGGCCAAGTTGCAAGCCAAGCAATTCCAAAAGATCTCATGAAAAAAGCAGAGTGTTGAAAGAGTATTGAATTCAAAGCAATATTGCAAGCGTGCAAGTATTGAATTGGAGTTAAGGACTGGTAGTGTGTAGATCGTGTGAACTGAAGGTGTAAGGTGTCTAAAAAGTGCAGAAGGGCAGTCCCTTTTATAGTGCAGAAAGCAAGTAAGAAAGTCAAGGAAATATCATTAAAATCAACCTCCCTTTGGTTAAGGGATTATGATTTCAACGGGTAAATATTAGTTAAGGAAAGAAGTTTTAATTAAAACCTTTTCAATGTAGCACAAAAGGGGTAAGTACATAGAAGTTATTTAAGGAAAACAATCAATGTCATACGGTTTGTGCCAAATATGGCAATGGAATCAATCAAATAGCCAGGAAACCAAAATTGCAAGTTCAATTCGAATGAACCAAGTCAAGAAAGGTAAAAGAGGTTCAATCGAAGAAAAATCAGTGACAATTCATCAGCCTTATTAAAGGGATTTCAGAATCAATCACTTAATTGGTTAAAACTTTTGAAAGAGGAATTTCTCATATATAAAGCATACAGATCAAGCAAAAGGAATCGTCAGGTTTCTTAGAAAAAGAGTCTAACATTGAAAGTCTTAGAGCCACAAGCAAAAGGGATTCGAGTTCAGTTACAGACTCATAGTGAGTCTGAAAGCCTAGGGTCCCTAATACCACTTGCTAAAGAAACCCCCAAATCCTAGGGTTTCAAATTGATTCAGACAATGGAGATGAGAAGGCAGGACACTTGAGAGGGGCTTAGAAGTTTTTTCCAAAGACTAATGAGAGACAAAAGTAGATGAAATAAGCTTAGCAGGAACACAAACAAAACTTAGTAAAGTTAACAAAATCAAAGAACTCAACTGTCACACCTCCTTTTTACCTACACCCCCGGGAGGGGATATAGTATAAGGGACTTTTTCCAATTAAAGGACAATCAAAATGGGATTTATTGTTTTAAAAAATTCAGAGTCGCCACTTGGGATAATTTTATGGTGTCCCAAGTCACCTGTTCAAATCCCGAATCGAGGAAAGAATGACTCTGTATTACAGTCCGCGAACCAGAAATCCGAGTAAGAAATTCTGTTAACCCGAGAGAAGGTGTTAGGCATTCCCGGATTCTGTGGTTCTAGCACGGTCGCTCAACTGTTATAATTGGCAGAACATTTTGAACCTATATTCATTTTATCTTTATAACCGCTTTTATTCGTTTTAAGGAAGATTTCAACGTCAGCCAAAACACATCTTTTGACCGCGCCACATTAAATGCACCCGCAGTCTGAGACATATTCAATTTGACGTTTTTAAGATTTGGATTTGGGTCACATGAAATACGCACCCAAGTTTAGGAAGGTAATATTATTAAAAATAACGCACCTAAAGCAACTAACGCGTTGTTAACTTTGCAGGGGCCATGAAAATTCGCTAAATGGCAAAACCTCGATTTCTAATTTCAAAGGATTTTATTATTGGAGGTCCATAGCTAAGCTTATTTAACATGGCACGCCTCCAACTATTTCAAAAGATTGTACTAAACTAAAGTCACCTACGGATACTCCTATCTAATCCAATTTCTGACTTTCAAAGACAAACAAACATCTCCACTGCCTTGACAAATAGGCCATGGCCCAGAAATGCAATACAACTACTCATTCAATTAAATTAGACCAAGTGACCATACAACCCACGTAAAACGTGAGAACCAACAGGGCAAAAGAAAACTAAAATGCATCAGGACTTAACGATGAGCATTCATATTATTCCAAAAAAATTCCAAGCCTGTCATGATTGATTAAACTCTACGGATGTTGCATTTTAATGCCATTAATGAATCAATAACATGAACCACATGAATCACATTAATAACACCATTTAATTTCAAACCAAACAAATTATAGGAATGTAACCATCCAAGCAAAATGATAAAGAAGAAAACAACGGACCTTTGAAGCCTCTCAATATATTAAAGATCTTTCAATGGGTTACAATAAGAATATTGCACGATGGCTGAGCACGAACAAACCCTCGGCAACCAACGGACTGACCGAGTTTCACCAGAAGAACTCGAATCTGACAGTAGCTGGGACGGAACACTGACTCAACGACCTCGAACGGGACGATGACTGGAAACTTCTCACATCTCTATCACTATTTTTGTTTCATTTCCGGCCAGTTATGGTAGCGGCAGATGCGGGAGGGTGGAACGGTAGCAGTGTGTGTGTTTGTGTTTGCCGGCTTCAATAGTGGTCGCCGGTGACGTCGTGCGCCTGGTTTCCAACGAACAATCGCGGGTTTAAGTTGTTTGGTCACTGGTTGGTGTTGTCACTTGCCGGTGATAAATTCCGGTGAAGCAACAACTCAAGCGAAGGAGATGGAAGAAGGGTCGAGGTCATATTTATGGGGTAGTCGACCGGTGGTTGATGACAGAGATGGGGTGGGGTTCTTTTGCAGGTCAGCGGCTGTCGGCTCAGGTCGTCGTGAAGAAGACGAAGACGAGAGTATGAGGTCTGTGAGTTTCTCCGGCATGCATGGGTCGTGGGGGGTCTGTTATGCGGGGTTAGGGCGTTTGGAGAAGACTATCTGGGGGGGTGCTTGTTATGCGCAGCTTCTCAACCTTTTCGTTCAGCCCTTCGTTCTTCTCCTTTTCCTATTTTTTTTCTCTTTTTTTATATTGTAGGTTTTTTGGTAAGGTTTTGAGGTTAAGGGGTACGTGCCTAGTAATTATGGGCTTGGCAATTGTGGGCTAGGTCCAAAATTAGGCCTAAAAATGGGTTGCTCGAGCCCAAGTTCTATCTTTTCCCCGCGAACAAGGATAAAAATACGATCTCAATTATTAATTAGTCCTACTATTCAAATAATAATTAAAATAAATCTCATCATTAAAACAAATCTATTTTGATATTTTCAAATATCATATTAAAATAAAAATACGATACTATTTTTGTATATATATTTTTTAGTTTAAAAATGACTACAAAACTTTAATGAAGCTATTTTCGTAAATATTTGTTTTCTTGTAATAAAATAGAGTAAAAGAGTCAAAATTACTTAAAATATCTATATTATGCCAAAACTAAATATTTACGCGCTAAAATATGAAAAATCTTGGGGAGGGTCAAAAATCACATGTCTACAGCTGCCCCTTTTTGACTGGAAACGTACAGAGTTTTCAGACAAAGACTGACTAGACAGGTTTTTGACCGGACCCTTATTTGGAGAGACTAAAACTAAGAGAAAAGGGGAATGTGACCGAGCTCTTGTATCTGGGCTGCCTACATATCCTCGGCTATAAAGGAATCAGGCCACGTGTAGTTCAGAAATGAGTGAGATGACGGAGTATGCCAAGGTGGAGATCCGGTCGAGGTGTCATTCCGCCGAGGTTCCGATCCGCAGTCCTGCTATTACATCAAAATCAAAACATGAAAAAGGCTAGCTAAGCCTATCAATTACGAGTTACAAGATTCCTATCTATAAGTCTTCTGAAGCTTGATCTTGAGTCTTGAGTGGTTCTTCATGCAGACTTTAGATTTGAACCTTAACGCTTACCAGTTGCAGGTGCTAGCTCATTCTTCGTCAGATTTTCGGACCAAGATCGGACATGTATTGCTTGTGACCTCGGTCATGTCTTGAGCAGCTCACATCCTTCATCAAATTCTGCATTTGGATTAACTTGTTGCCTTTCTCTCTTTTTATTTATTGATTAAATTTTGTTGATCATCTAGGACTGCTGACTCGCATTCTTGACGCGAGCTTCTTTCGTTACTGACTTGAATTGCATTCTAAATTGAATTCCCTTTTTTCCAGGTTGGCGCCTGATTGCTGAACTTGAACCGTCTTATCTTGTTACTTGACACTGTTTTCCCTTGTACCTTGAACCATTTTCCCCTGAAACTTGAACTGTCTTCCTTCGAAACTGCTTTCCCTTGAAACTCGAGTTGTCTTCCTTCGACACTGCTTTCCCTAGAAACTTGAGTTGTCTCCCCTTGTTCTCCAGGTGGGAGCCCGATTACAACAAAATAGACAAAATAAATAAATTTTTTTCTGCCTAAGTTTGCATTAGGAAGATTTGTAAGTTATTAGCAAAATTGTAAACCACTTGTACTATTGATGCAATGATGAAATTAAACTAAAGAATAGACAAGGAAAACTGTAAGCTAAGCTTGAGTAAAGTAAAAACTGACCCTATTCTCCAGGCGGGGCTCCCTGACTGCTAACATGAAATGTATTCCCTGCTCTCCAGGTGGGCTCCTGACTGTTAACTTGAAATGTATTCCCTGCTCTCCAGGCGAGCTCCTGACTTCAACAAAATAGACAAAACAAAGAAAATTTTCTACCCTGATTTGGTGGCTGGGCACAGAGTAAGTGTAAAATGGATCACAATGCCAAATATCAATAAGAACTTGAAAGTTAAAACTTGAATTGTACTCCCTTGTTCTCTAGGCGGGCTGTTGACTGCTAACTTGAAAGTATTCCCTGCTCTCCAGGCGGGCTCCTGTCTACTGACTTGAAATGTATTCTCTGCACTCCAGGCGGGCTCCTAACTTCAACATAGACAAAACAAAGAATTTGAAAGCTAAAATTTAAATTGTACTCCCTTGTTCTCCAGGCGGGCTCCTTACTGTTGCGCTTGAAAGTATTCCTTACTCTCCAGGGGGGCATCTTGACTGCTGACTTGAAATGTATTCCCTGATCTCTAGGCGGGCTCCTAACTTCAACATAGACAAAACAAAGAATTTGAAAGCTAAAATTTAAATTGTACTCCCTTGTTCTGCAGGCGGGCTCCTGACTGCTAACTTGAAAGTATTCCATGCTCTCCATGCGGGCTCCTGAATACTAATTTTAAATGTATTCCCTGCTCTCCAGGAGGGCTCCTACCTGTTGCGCTTGAAAATATTCCCAACTCTACAGGGGGGCATCTTGACTACTGACTTGAAATGTATTCTCTGCTCTCTAGGCGGGCTCCTAACTTCAACATAGACAAAACAAAGAATTTGAAAGATAAAATTTAAATTGTACTCCCTTGTTCTGCAGGCGGTCTCCTGACTGCTAACTTGAAAGTATTCCCTGCTCTCCATGCGGGCTCCTGACTACTGACTTGAAATGTATTCACTGCTCTGCAAGAGGGCTCCAGACTTCAACATAGACAACACAAAGAATTTGAAAGCTAAAATTTAAATTGTACTCCCTTGTTCTCCAGGCGGGCTCCTGACTGTTGAGCTTGAAAGTATTCCGTGCTCTCCAGGCGGGCATCCTGACTGCTGACTTGAAATGTATTCCCTGCTCTCCAGGCGGGCTCATTACTTCAACATAGACAAAACAAAAAATTTGAAAGCTAAAATTTAAATTGTACTCCCTTGTTCTCTAGGCGGGCTGTTGACTGCTAACTTGAAAGTATTCCCTGCTCTCCAGGCGGGCTCCTGTCTACTGACTTGAAATGTATTCTCTACACTCCAGGCGGGCTGCTAACTTCAACATAGACAAAACAAAGAATTTGAAAGCTAAAATTTAAATTGTACTCCCTTGTTCTCCAGGCGGGCTCCTTACTGTTGCGCTTGAAAGTATTCCTTACTCTCCAGGGGGGCATCTTGACTGCTGACTTGAAATGTATTCCCTGATCTCTAGGCGGGCTCCTAACTTCAACATAGACAAAACAAAGAATTTGAAAGCTAAAATTTAAATTGTACTCCCTTGTTCTGCAGGCGGGCTCCTGACTGCTAACTTGAAAGTATTCCATGCTCTCCATGCGGGCTCCTGAATACTAATTTTAAATGTATTCCCTGCTCTCCAGGAGGGCTCCTACCTGTTGCGCTTGAAAATATTCCCAACTCTACAGGGGGGCATCTTGACTACTGACTTGAAATGTATTCTCTGCTCTCTAGGCGGGATCCTAACTTCAACATAGACAAAACAAAGAATTTGAAAGATAAAATTTAAATTGTACTCCCTTGTTCTGCAGGCGGTCTCCTGACTGCTAACTTGAAAGTATTCCCTGCTCTCCATGCGGGCTCCTGACTACTGACTTGAAATGTATTCACTGCTCTGCAAGAGGGCTCCAGACTTCAACATAGACAACACAAAGAATTTGAAAGCTAAAATTTAAATTGTACTCCCTTGTTCTCCAGGCGGGCTCCTGACTGTTGAGCTTGAAAGTATTCCGTGCTCTCCTGGCGGGCATCCTGACTGCTGACTTTAAATGTATTCTCTGCACTCCAGGCGGGCTCCTAACTTCAACATAGACAAAACAAAGAATTTGAAAGCTAAAATTTAAATTGTACTCCCTTGTTCTCCAGGCGGGCTCCTTACTGTTGCGCTTGAAAGTATTCCTTACTCTCCAGGGGGGCATCTTGACTGCTGACTTGAAATGTATTCCCTGATCTCTAGGCGGGCTCCTAACTTCAACATAGACAAAACAAAGAATTTGAAAGATAAAATTTAAATTGTACTCCCTTGTTCTGCAGGCGGGCTCCTGACTGCTAACTTGAAAGTATTCCATGCTCTCTATGCGGGCTCCTGAATACTAATTTTAAATGTATTCCCTGCTCTCCAGGAGGGCTCCTACCTGTTGCGCTTGAAAATATTCCCAACTCTACAGGGGGGCATCTTGACTACTGACTTGAATTATATTCTCTGCTCTCTAGGCGGGCTCCTAACTTCAACATAGACAAAACAAAGAATTTGAAAGATAAAATTTAAATTGTACCCCCTTGTTCTGCAGGCGGTCTCCTGACTGCTAACTTGAAAGTATTCCCTGCTCTCCATGCGGGCTCCTGACTACTGACTTGAAATGTATTCACTGCTCTGCAAGAGGGCTCCAGACTTCAACATAGACAACACAAAGAATTTGAAAGCTAAAATTTAAATTGTACTCCCTTGTTCTCCAGGCGGGCTCCTGACTGTTGAGCTTGAAAGTATTCCGTGCTCTCCAGGCGGGCATCCTGACTGCTGACTTGAAATGTATTCCCTGCTCTCCAGGCGGGCTCATTACTTCAACATAGACAAAACAAAAAATTTGAAAGCTAAAATTTAAATTGTACTCCCTTGTTCTCTAGGCGGGCTGTTGACTGCTAACTTGAAAGTATTCCCTGCTCTCCAGGCGGGCTCCTGTCTACTGACTTGAAATGTATTCTCTGCACTCCAGGCGGGCTCCTAACTTCAACATAGACAAAAAAAAGAATTTGAAAGCTAAAATTTAAATTGTTCTTCCTTGTTCTCCAGGCCGGGTCCTTACTTCTACGCTTGAATGTATTCCCTGCTCTCTAGGCGGGCTCCTGACTGCTGACTTGAAATGTATTCCCTGCTCTCCAGGCGGGCTCCTGACTTCAACATAGACAAAACAAAGAATGTGAAAGCTAAAATTTAAATTGTACTCCCTTGTTCTCCAGGCGGGCTCCTGACTGCTACGCTTGAATGTATTTCCTGCTCTCCAGGTGGGCTCCTCACTTCAACATAGACAAAACAAAGAATTTGAAAGCTAAAACTTAAATTGTACTCTCTTGTTCTCCAGGTGGGCTCCTGGCTGCTAACTTGAAAGTATTCCCTGCTCTCCAGGCGGGCTCCTGACTACTGACTTGAAATGTATTCCTTGCTCTCCAGGCGGACTCCTGACTTCAACATAGACAAAACAAAGAATTTGAAAGCTAAAACATAAATTGTACTCCCTTATTCTCCAGGCGGGCTCCTGACTGCTGAACTTGGATGTCTTCTCCCTGTTCTCCAAGCGGGTACCTGATTTCAACAAAATAGACATAAACAAAGGAAAATTTCCTGCCCCAGTTTGGTAACTGGGCATATATGTGATTGTTAAACTTAATCATATTACCAAATATTACTAAGAATTTGAAAGCCGGGTCCCATTATACAGGGGGTCCTGACAACTCTTAATTGAACGACAATTTTAAATCTAAGTTGTATCTTCTACAGGTATGACTTCAGCTAAATCTTGCTATCTAAGAGAATCTTTAAACTACTCCCCATTATCCAGGAGGGTCCTGAAAATCAAAGGTCAAATTTTATCTTAAGGGTGACAACTTTCATGTCTAAAGTATACTACCCTATAGCAGAGTTTATGCTAAATGTTGTTATCCAATCGAAATCTTAAAGCTAAGTCCCATTATTCCGGAGGGTCCTGGAAACTCCTAATTGAATCCTATCTCCAACATGCAAACTTCTAAGCCAACTTATATTCCCTTGGGATACATTTATGCTAGATTATGCTATTTCTGAACTATAAACTAGGTCCCATTTTCCAGGAGGGTCTTGAAAATCAAGAATCAAGCCTGTTTGGTGACTGCCTTTCTCCACGGAGGGTTTCTCTGAAACAAGCGAAATTTCCTGCCCTTGTTTCAAATAAAAGAAAAATCTTGTCAGTTTAAAAATGTGGTGGTTGGTTTGTGGTCTTGACTTTGAGGGCGATTGCTCCTTCACTTCCCTTGATAACGGATTTCCACTCGAGGACCTTGCTTGCTCCTTCACTTCCCTTGATATGGACTAACCACTTTCTCTATCATCCTTATCACAGAAAATACCCCTTCTCCGTTCCGACCCAATTCCCTTTATCTCTTGCATTGCTCATGAACTGACATTTACCAACCTTTGTGTTTCAACGAAAATACATTTGATCCGTCCACTAACACCTACCATCTATTGTATCGTGCTCTTGTGTTGAAATGAATTCCAAAGCACATTAATTGCCATCCACTTAGTGCGCATGTTGTTCCTTCCTAACTTAAATCACTGGCCTTGGCCTTGAAGTCTATTGTTCCCTCACTTGTCACGATAACTTTAATTTCGGCTTGGAATACCTTGCTTGTTACTGGTTAAACACTTTCTTTGTTGATCTTATCACAAAGAATACCTTTGACCCGTTCACCCAACATCCTCTATCTGTTGCACTGTTCACGAATTGAAATATACCAAACCTTTGTATTTGTGATGGACCCCAAAGCATGTTGATTGTTACCAACTCAGTGTGCTTGTTGTTCTTTCCTGACTTACGACACTGATGTGCTGGCCAGATCCCGTTTTGTGCAATTGGAAAGCTGGTGGCAAATTTTGAAGTCATTTTTCATTTATTTTGACCAAACCGACTCAGTAAGAAGAAGTAAGCAAGACAAAAGGAACAGAGTAAAAGACAAAGGAAAGAGACGATTAATAACAAGAAAACTACAAAGTAGAAACCTATCAGATGTGGATACCATCTCTAATGACCATGACATGCACATGTTGATTAAGTGGCCTAATCTGTCAAACAAGTCTGATGTTCAACTCTTGTTATACCCCTGGGCCATGAAACTGGACTTCAATGCTCCGATTATCCAATCTGATTCACAATCTTTATTCGACTTGTAGTGCCCGAAGGGTTTTCACTATCAAACCTCTCTCATTTTGTTCTTCCTCTCAACTTACCATCGCCTTACGGTGCCCGCAAGGGTTTTCACCGATAAGACTCTCTCATTTTTTGATTTCTCTTAGCTCTCGTCGCCCTACGCTGCCCGTGAGGGTTTTCACCAATAAGACTCTCTTATTTTCATTATTTTTCTGCTTGGGCCAGAGTATTTCCCCTGATATGAATTACCTCCTCTTGCTTGACTTGGCATCTCTCGAAGACTGATCGGAAGGTCTTTCTTTGGACCGTAACGTGGCCTTTTGGATAGGGTTAAAAAGAAAGGATGTCAAAGGCTCAAAAACAATTCTCATGGGTTCAAAATTACAACTTTTGAAATCAGATTTCTTACAACAACCACAACTTCTTCCCCGGTTTCTTACTTGGGGACATTTGGATTTTTATTTTGATTAGACCGAACCGTGAGGCTGCCTACGTATCTTTAAAAGGAATCAGGTCGAACATAGTTCATGTCATAGAAATTACTTTGTTGTTGTGTTTTTTTTCCTTTTCTCTTTCTTCTTTCTTTTTTTTTCTTTTGCTTTTCTCTTTTTCTTTTTATTGTTTTTCTTTTTCTTTTCTCTTTTCTTCTTTTTTTTTTCTCTTTTTCTTTATTTCTTTCTATTTCCTTTTCTTTCTCTTTTTCTTTCTTCCTTTTCTTATCTTTCATGTTTGTGTTTCTGATATTCGCTACTAATTCCAAAAGAGGGGTATGAAAGAAAATAAATAAGGCTCAAAAGGGGTGACGAGGGATAAAGTGTTTGGATAGCAGAACAAAATGCCTTCGTCATTCCAACCTTCAAAACATGCCAAGCACAAACAACACAATCAAACAAACCAAAGAAAACATTCGTAACATCTTTTGGTTGCGCCAGACTTGATAACCGTACCCACACATTCGCCTTCTACATTTTTTATATATAAAGCACCATTGGACAACATTCTCACTCTCATTACCATGAGCAGCCCCCTACAAATTTGGGGCAAACTTGCTTTTATCTTCAAATTGATGCGGCATGATTCATTTCAATAGAGGTTCTTTATGTTCTATCTGTCCCAGTTTTACACAATTCGGGCTTGAAGTGATATCAAAATTCCTTTACTTGTTTCCCTCAAATGTCCCTACATCTTCAACATTGTTTCATTGCTTCGTGATTAAACTGACTTTTAAAAGCAGGTTGAGAATTACGCGCGCATGTCACGTCACTAGAGTCAACAGGAAAAGAACTATAAAAGAAAAGAGAACTTAACGAAAATGACTAGAAATCACAGAAAACAGAAAATTGCATTATACAGATGGTGACCGGGTTTGGACAACAAAACAAACAAACTAAACTGGGGCTACAAACCTAGAACAAACCTAGACATCACTAAACAGGCTACTAGACTAAACAAGCTAGGTAAAATAAGAGGATAGAAGGGTTTGAGTCACAAGACAATATCTGGATTACAACCATGAAATAATCCGGACAACAGAAATGACAACAAAATAAACCACCAAAACTCCTCCCTGGCTAACCAAGACAGGAGTGTCTTTCCAATTACCAAGCTCGGCATCTTAGCCACTTAAATCTGCATCAACATTACTAGGACCTTCATAAACTTCCATCACATTGTTCTTAACAAATTGCTTTTGGGTTCCCTTTGCTGGCTCGTTCTTAAGATCAACCTTTGATAGCACTGAAAACTTTGCAGCGCGTGGGACTTCGAGGATCTCAGAAGAATTTTCATATTCCTTTTCAAAACAAATCATACTCACCATATGCGTCTCAAGCGATGGACTTTGGCTGGTGTCTGATGCATCTGGATTTTGCAAGACAATGTCACCTGCATCAATAAGCTTCTGAATTGCTTTCTTCAGATTCCAACACTTGTCTATGTCATGCCCCGGGGAATCTGAGCAATATGGGCACCTTTAAGAAAAATCAAACTTCTTTGGAAGAGGGTTTGACATTTTTATCTAGATCGGCTTCAACATGTCCAATTGCTTCAACTTTTGGAATAAACTGGTGTATAACACTCCTAATGGGGTGAAAGCCTTTTCTTTTTTCAGCAACCTCTCATTCTTAAATGCTTGATTGGGCCGGAAACTTGATCCAGGGTGTTTTCGATAGGCTCGTGGGGTGGATAGGCATTTTGTAGAGATGGGTACTAAGAGAATGATGTACGATTTTGGGAGTTCCGTGGAGAGAAGTGGCATTGGGGAGGATCATCTGGTGCATCAGGATATCTATGGGGACGATGTCGAGGCTGGAAGTGTTGATCGGGAAAGCCCATTGGATCATCTTTCCTGTTTCTCTTTCTTCCACCCAAGCTTACCGGGATGTTCTAAATGTCTTTCGAACAGCTAATGATTTTACCTGATTTGATTCCCTCTACTACCATCTCCCCCATTTTAACACATCATTGAAAGGCTTTCACATGGCCGGGATCAGATGACTGAAGTAGGTGGCCCCCTAGGCTTTTAGGAAGAGCTCAACCATTTCTTCTTCCCCAATCGGGGTATTGACTCAAGCAGCCTGCTCCCTCCATCTGAGTCCAAATTCTCTAAAGCTTTCATCAGGCTTCTTTTCCATTTTAGATGGGGAGGAGCGGTCTGGGGTAATACCTGATCTGTATTGAAAGTATTGAACAAAATCTTGAGCCATGTCACGCAATGTAGGCCACTTACAAACATCTTGACGATTATGCCATTCCAATGCTGCCCCAGTCAGGCTCTCACTGATGTACGCCATCAACAAATCATCTTTCTCTCCAACACTTCTCATTTTATTGCAATAATCCCTCAAATGGGCTACCGGATACCCACACCCATCATACAAGTCAAACTTTGGCACTTTAAACCTCGGAGGCAGATGAACGTTAGGGAACATAGACAATTCTTTGTAAGACATGCTACCCTGGTCTCCCGTTCCTTGCTTGTTCATTGAATACTGTTCTATGCCTTTCAGCCTCCTGGGTACCCTATCTCCCCCTTTTCTTCCTGTGAACTCTTTATTTACAACATGAGGCCCATCCTGCGGACCCTGCTTGTATGAGTTGGGAACCTTGTGGGCAACCTCTGAGGGGTAATATTGGGCATCATGAGCTTTGAATGAGTATTCATTGTCGGGGATAGTAGATGTGACAAGAGGGCACTTTTGGGGAGAGGTAATTGGAGGATGAGTGATGGAGCTACTAAGACAGTTGGGAAAGCTGTGATAAGCGGGTAGATCTGGAGAGTATGGAGGATCATCTGGCATTGTGTTCGGAGCTTGGGTAAGGACGACATCTAGGAGGCTATGTGGTGGTGGGGGTGGTACCTTACCAGTCATCCAAGCCTGATACATGTCAGCCATGTGTTGTTTTAACATCTTTACCTCTTCAACCAACCCATTAACTGCTTTCGAGCGCCGGTATCAACCAACTCAGTTTCGTTGTCGTCTGTCATTGCCTTTTGACCTTATGTTATAGAGAAGAGCTACAACTTTAAAACCACAAACCAACCACCTTTATGATATGAATATAACAAAATGAAACCATCACGTTAGCGTTAGGGCATTTAACATAAGATAATCTCACTTTATGTGCAATGTACCTAGCCACAGTTATCGGTTCTAAAATGACTTCGAGGGTCATAAGGTCACTTGGCATCATCCCAATCTGTCCATTTGAGTCTTCTCTTTTCTTTTCTTTCCTCGCACTTCTTAACTCACTCATTTTCTTTCATTTCTCTTTTTTATCACCACTCTTTTCTTTCTCTCATATCTCACATCCCACAATTTCGCCTATTTTTTTGTTTCCTTCTTTTTTCCTTTTTTTACTTTTCTTTTAACAGTAAAAAAAATGATTCGATCGAACCCTATGTAGGTTGCCTACGTATCATGACGCCGCATGAATCGGATCTTTGCATAGTTTTGGAAGATCAGGAATAAAGGAAACAAACTAATGTTCTCTATTTCTCCCTTAATGACTCTGACGAGAAAAGAGAAATAAAATAAACAAATCTCTTTTTTTTGTTTTTAGATTTTCTAGACCTAATGTTCTATAACCTATTGCAAACTCAAGCTTAACGATCATATATTTTGCTTTTTTTCTTTTCTTTGAAACAAACACTTCATGAGAAATTATTATGGAAAACCCTAGAAGAGAAAACAAAAGTATTTTTGATTCCTCCTTTTTTTAGGAAGAAGATCGAAAGAATAAACCACAGAAAAGTATTTTGAATTTTTATTTGATATCCTAACGCAAGATTTCGAAGCAAGTAATGAAAAAGACAAAACAGAATATTTTTGGATTTTAATATTCATTGCCTAAAGGAAAAATTCTAATGATAAACAAAAGTTAAAGTATGCTTTTTTTTTCCTATGTACAATATCCTAAAGTTCTAGTGAAGATAAAAAGATTTATTTTTCATCTTTCATTAATTTCTCGAAGAAACACCCCAAAAGAAAATCTTTTTGGATTTTGGAATTAACACCTTAAAGAAAGCTTTTAAAGAAGTACTAAAATAAAATTCTCTCTTTTTTGTTTCGAATTTTGGTCCTAATATACTAAAGGAAACATAAAAATTATTCATTTTAAGTCCTAGATATTAATTTCCTAAAGGAAAAACAACCTCAAAATTTTCTCATTTCTAGAATTAGCATTCTAAAGAAAATTTATAACGAAATATAAAATGCAACATCTCTTTTTTTAGATTTTTGAGTTACAACACATTTTTTCAAATATAAAACAGAAAATAACAATAATAAAAAGACTTGACATTACTTTACAAAAGTAGAAAGTAAAAGACGACATAAAATGAGGAACAAATTCAAAACATAAAAATAAAACAAATCTCCTTAAGCAACTCCTGACTGAGCGATCCTAACCGGATGGTTACGGGGTTTCTGCCATGCTCAAACTTCGGTAAATAAATCCACACCTGTATGAGAAAACTTTAACCAACACTATGTGATATAATAACACTCCCTATTAGACGCATGCAAGACATGATTGAGGCTATTTTTGCAAAATAACTTATTTGGCCAATAGGTGCCTAGAAGTGCAAAATTTGGCTATGATCCCGCAAAGCCAAGAACCTAAGACTTACTAGGAAGACCGGACCCTATGTGGGTTGCCTACGTATCATGCCCCGAAAGACGAGAATCAGGTTCGAGCATATTGGATACAGGCGAGAATAATAATAAAAAAAAACAACAACTGACATATAGAAAACACATCTTTTCTCTTTTTTTTCTTCAAAAAATGATGAAACATATAAAATCTTTTTGGATTTTTTTTTTGTATTTTATTTTATTTTTGAAAAATGATAAAGAGTGCAAAATATTTTTGAAGTTTCCATGATCTTTTTTTCTTAATAAAATGTAACAAAAATATAATTGGGTCCTACTCGCTTCATCCTCACACTTCAGCCTCTCTTTTTTTTTCTTTTTTTTTTCTCTTTTTTTTCTCTTTTATTTCATTCGCCCTCAATTATCATTGGTCCGCCAAATGACCCTTTTACCCTTGAAGAAATGCAACATGTAGCACGTAGGATGCATCAAGATTGTCTGTTATTTTGGGTACACCTGTCCTAGACGGACCCAACCCCTATGTTGAGTCCCCAAAGTCAAATGCACGTGATGCAAGCAAACGTTCCTACTAGGGATCCGTCATGAGGTCTTGTTATATTAGGTTCAAAACCTGGGTTTATTGTTCTAGACCTGGCTTACCCGAGCAGACAGCTCGAGCCGAGGGGAGGCAGCGTACCGGGAATACAAAAGCTTCACCGGCTTTGCAACTTGTCCGAACCTCGTTCTAAATTTGGGATATGACTCTACCAGAAAAGAAGTCACACGAAGTGCACACTTCTTCATGATTTAGAAAACTCAGAGAGAGGAGGGATTTCGCCTCAGTTTATATACAGTTCACGAATATCAAAGCGGTAAAAGCAATCAATTAGCACGTTAGGCCCAAATCATGTAACAAAATCAGATAATGGATAAAGCCAACTATAACAACTATTCTAAGCTCGGATTTATAACCAGAAAATAGAGAGCAAAGGGTTAACACTAAGCATCAACAAAGGCACAGTACTGTCACACCTCTTTTTTATCTTACACCCCGGAAGGGTATAAATAAAGGAGTTTTTCCAATTAAAGGACAATCGAAACGGGATTTATTGTTTTAAAAAAATTCAGAGTCGCCACTTGGGATAATTTTATGGTGTCCCACGTCACCGGTTCAAATCCCGAATCGAGGAAAGAATGACTCTGTATTACAGTCCGCGAATCAGAAATTCGAGTAAGGAATTCTGTTAACCCGGGAGAAGGTGTTAGGCATTCCCGGATTCCGTGGTTCTAGCACGGTCGCTTAATTGTTATAATTGGCCTATTATCTGATTTTAGAACATTTTGAACCTATATGCATTTTAACTTTATAACCGCTTTTATTCATTTTAAGGAAGATTTCAACGTCAGCCAAAACACATCTTTTGACCGCGCCACATAAAATGCACCCGCAGTCTGAGACATATTCTATTTGACGTTGTTAAGATTTAGATTTGGATCACATGAAATGTGCACCCGAGTCTAGGAAGGTAATATTATTAAAAATAATGCGCCTAAAGCAACTAACCCGTGCTAACTTTGCGGGGGCCATGAAAATTCGCTAAATGGAAAACCTCGATTTCTAATTTCAAAGGATTTTATTATTCGAGGGCAATAGCTAAGCTTATTTAACATGGCACGCCTCCAACTATTTCAAAAGATTGTACTCAACTAAAGTCACCTAAGCATACTCCTATCTAATCCAATATCTGATTTTCAAAGATAAACAAACATCTCCACTGCCTTGACTAACAAGCCATGGCCTAGAAATGCTGTACAACTACTTATTCAATTAAATTAGACCAAGTGACCATATAACCCATGTAAATTAGCAAATAATGGTCCAACTATTATTTTGACTCAAGTCTTATCATTCCATCCGTGAAGAAGAACCAAGTCTAAAACGTGAGAACCAACAGGGTAGAAGAAAACTAAAATGCATTAGGACTTAACGATGAGGGTTCATATTATTCCAAAAAAATTCCAGGTCTGTCATGATTGATTTACTCTACAGATGCTGCATTTTAATACCTCTAATGAATCAACAACATGAACAACATGAAGCACATTAATAACACCATATAATTTCAAACCAAACAGATTATAGGAATTTAACCATCCAAGCAAAACGATAAAGAAGAAAACAACGGACTTTTGAAGCCTCTCAATATATTAAAGATCTTTCAACGGGTTACAAGAAGAATACTGCACGATGGCTGAGCACGAACAGACCCTCGGCAAGCAATGGACTGACCGAGTTTCGCCGGAAGACCTCGAATCTGATAGTAGCTCGGACGGAACACTGACTCTACGACCTCGAACGGGATAATGACTGGAAACTTCTCACGTTTCTGTCACTGTTTTTGCTGCATTTCCGGCCAGTTATGGTAGCAGCAGATGCGGGAGGGTGGAACAATAGTAGTGTGTGTGTGTGTTCGCCGGCTTCAATGGTGGTCGCCGCTGACGTCGTACGTCTGGTTTCCGATGAACAGCGGCTAGTTTAATTTGTTTGGTCGCTGGTTGGTGTTGTCACTGCCGGTGATCAATTCCGGCAAAGCAACAGCTCAAGCGAAGGAGATGGCAGAAGGGTCGAGGTCATGTTTATGGGGTGGTCGACCAGTGGTTGACGACGAAGATGGGTGGGGTTCTTTTGCTGGTCAGCGGCTGTCGGCTCAGGTCGTCGTGAAGAAGACGAAGACGAGAGTATGGGGTCTGTGCGTTTCTCCGTCGTGCATGGGTCGTGGGGGGTCTGTTTTGCAGGGTTAGGGCATTTGGAGAAGACGATCCCGGGGGGGTTCTTGTTATGCGCAGCTTCTCAACCTTTTCGTTCAGCCCTTCATTCTTCTCCTTTTCCCATTTTTTTTATCTTTTTTTATATTATAGGTTTTTTGGTAGGGTTTTTAGGTTAAGGGGTATGGGCCTATGAATTATGGGCTTGGCAATTGTGGGCTAGGTCGAAAATTAGACCTAAAAATGGGTTGCTTGAGCCCAAGTTCTATCCTTTCCCCGTGAACAAGGCTAAAAATACGATCTCAATTATTAATTAGTCCTACTATTCAAATAATTATTAAAATAAAACTAATCATTAAAACAAATCTATTTTTGGTATTTTCAAATATCATATTAAAATAAAAATACGATACTATTTTTGTATATATATTTTTTTGAATTAAAAATGACTACAAAACATTAATGAACCTATTTTCGTAAATTTTTGTTTTCTTGTAATAAAATAGAGTAAAAGAGTCAAAATTATTAAAATATCTATATTATGCCTAAATTAAATATTTACGCGCTAAAATATCAAAAATCTTGGGGAGGGTCAAAAATCACATGTCTACATCAACCATAAACACATATAGCAAAGAATAAGGATTAACAACACAGATTAACATGAGAACATAAGAGTGACAACAAAATAGAAGAGTCTCACATAATAGAAAAGAAACAAGAGAGCAAACTCATGAGTAATAGAAAAGAAAACATATCAGCCTAACATAGATAAACACACATAAAAAAAGAACGGAAAGAATCAGAAAGATATTTGAAGAAACTTTTTCAGAAACCTTAAAATCGAAATTGAACGATTTTAAAAGGGAATTTGGGGAAAACCTTTAAAATGTCAAATAAAGCAAAGACATATCACAGATCTAAGAAAATAGGCGGGTACAGAACATTAGACGGCTTAGAGTTGCAGAGAATACCCTACCAATGAGAATGGTCTTGAGGAAAGTCAGATCCTAAGTCGAAAAGACTCATATTGCTTGAACATGCCGGAATAATGGTCGGAGAAGCCATAGATCTACAGATCTGAGAAGGATCTAAAGAAGGTCATTGAAGTCGGGCTTCAAACCTTGAATATCTTAGGTCTGATGGTGAGAAAGGATGAGTACAGACCGTCCATGGCCGGAGACGACATGGATTCCGGTGGAAACATGGTGAGATAAGGTGGGAAACGATTAGGGTTTTGGAGATGTTCGAGAGAGTTTAAGAGACGAAAAGAGTTCAAAGGTGGCATCTCGGTGAAATGAATTGGGTTAAGGGTGGTTTGGGAATTAAAAAAGGAAAGGGGAGTTTATGGTCGTTGATCAAAATGATCAACGACCTGGATCAAAAGGGAGCCGGGTGATTTTTTAAATCGGGTCAGGGGTCGGGTAATTTGGGGGATTGGGCTAGTTTAATTTGGGGGAGGAATTGGGTCAAATTGAGGGCCAAAATTGAAAGGTGAAAGAGCTGTAATTGAAATAGAAATGGGCTAAGTGTTAAATAGCCTATTTTTCCTTTTATTTTATAAAAATAGTAATAATAATTTTAAAAGTAAATTAAAACATTGAGCCAACAAATATTATATAAATATTAATTTTAAAATACTGGAAATAATTTTATAATTATAAAATGCTACTAATCGTGAAATAGGCTATAATTGCAATTACATGCAATTTAGCTTAAAAATACCAAATAGATTTGTAAAAAATATACAAAAATCAACTTAATTATATTTTGGTGTAAATATGAGAATAAAATAAGTTATTCACTAAAATGATAATCTTGAGAATAATTATTGGATTTTGTACTGCTAAAAATAGACAATAAATTGATTTTAAAATCTTAAAAATTAGAAAAAAATACCAAAACTCTTGGGAATGCTTATATATGTATGTACATACTATTTTGAAAGTATTTTGTATATAAAAATACATAGGAAAAATTGGGTATTAACAGCAGGTAGGAAGCAAGTCATACCCAGGGTCTACAAGATGAGCCATCTTCGAGCTAACTTCCAAAATGATGATAGTCCCCACAAGTGCCAAGCCCGTCACATGTGGTACTGCAAGATCATAATGGATAAAGACACCATCGAGCCAGACAGATATCATGCCGGTTGTACCCTTTTCTATTCTGGTTCGTTGGAAGACAATTGGGATGGTCTGGGCTAGTTAGAGTTCGTTCGAGGTCATAGAATTATAGATGAAAAGGCTGAGGCGCAAGTCAAATACAACCATTTGCGCAAAAGGATCCGCGAAAGTGAGATCAAACACCGCGAGATACAAGAGTCCAACAAGAAGCTGATTGAGGAATAGAAAGATATGGCTATTAGTGCCAACAAAAGGATAGGATATTTGGAGCGAGGCATAGTAGAACTAGAGGGAAAATTTCTCAAAAGGGTTGAAGATTGTCAAAAGGCTAAAGGGACCGAAGGTGTACATCTAGCCAGAGCATACCTGTTGCTGGGACTTTGCAAATTGGGGAAGCTGTTCGACGGACCCAAGAATGTCGAATCTGGGGAAGGTCCTTTTAGGTCCAAATAAATAGGAATTTACTTTTTCGCTTTATGAATGTAATAAGGCCAATGGCCATTATTGACTTTTATTTCTTTCTTATTTAGTATCTTTTTGGGATTCGCCTATATTTATCAATAAAATGAGGCATTTAGCATTAAAAGTTCTCCAACTCTATTTGTCGCTAGGCCTACCTCAGGCGCAAAGAGGTTCCCAAATTAGGACACGCTTTACATTCTCGCACTGTGTTTAAATATTGCAATACTTTTTATAATCCTCACTGACTTGATTACCTTTTGTTTTATTTTTGTTTTTATTATTCCCCTCCCCAACGGTTAGTTTATGCACTCTGGCATCATTATCTTATTTCACAAGATCCAGGGGCCCTCCACCCACTCCTCCTCTTAGTCCCTCTAAAGGCAAGAACAAAGGCGAGAATAAAATGGAAGAATTAAACAACATCAGGAAGGAGAACATAGATGAACGGGTAGAGGCCACTGATAGCCAAGGTATTTGGGTTCCTAACTAGAATGTGTCACAACTTGAACATAAACTGTTGAAATTCCAAGAAGAGCTCGATCAGGTTCGAAATCTGGCAAACCTGTCTTTTTCCCTCAACACCCCATATATCAACTTCCCCAACACTCAAAACCCTACACCTTCTCAAAATATCCCAAAACAACAGAATTATCCCGCGCCTCATCATCACGCTGCTCCACCAAAGAACCTATGTACACCTTCCATACCACAAACAACAATCCACTACTCATCCCAAAACCTTAGAACTCCACAAAATACCATTTCCACACCTATACACCAGGCCACCATAACACTCATATCTACGTGGAAACCATGCCACACTCCACCCAGCCTATCGCATGCACACCTGAGTTTGATTAAAAGGATCTGCGTATAAGGAACTTGGCCGAGGAACTTAAGAAACTGACCACCGGGATTCAGGGCGTTGAGGGAAGCAAAGGAATTAAGGGGTTGAACTATGAGGACCTTTGTAAACAGCCTGATGCCGAACTGCCTGAGGGGTACAAACCTCCTAAGTTCAAAATGTTTGATGGTATGGGTGATCTAAGGGTTCATCTGAGGACATATTACGACAAGCTGGTTGGAGTAGGGAAGGATGAAAAGATCCACATGAAGTTGTTCATGTGGAGTTTGAAAGGAGATGCACTATCTTGGTACATCAGCCAAGATCCCAAGAAGTGGTCAAGCTAGGTTGGCATGACATCTGACTTTATGGACAGATTCAGGTTCAATACAGAGAGCGCACCAGACGTGTTCTATATCTAGAATCTGAAGAAGAAGCCATGCAGATGTTTTGCGAGTATACTACTCGCTGGAGATCCGAAGCTGCTAAGGTCAGACCCGCCTTAGAAGAAGAGAAAATGAACAACTTCTTTGTCCGGGCTCAGGACCCGCAATACTATGAATGGCTGATGATGATTGAGAACTACAAGTTCTCCGACATTATCAAATTAGGTGAAAGAATTGAAGAAGGTAATAAAAGTGGTATGATTACAAATTTCGAAGCCTTGTAAGATACGAATAAGGCTTTACAATCCATTGGTGTGTCCAAGAAAAGGGACGTAGGGGCCGTGATGGTTGCACAAAGGGCCAAATCTCCCCTTAAATACCAAGCTTACCCAACACCTCCACTCACATACCAGCCAACCCAAATTACCAAACACCCTCATACCAAGTTGCACCACCAACTTATTAGTCATCTCCACCTCCTACATATCAACCTACTTCACCTAGATACTCCCAACCCGCTCATGTCTACCAAACTTATAATACTCAACCATCCCATTATCAATCACCCCATGCATGCCAAAATTTCCCTAGACCCCGACCTAATTTTGATCGCAGACCTCCAAAACAGTATACAGCCATCGCTGAACCCAACGACCAACTATATGAGAGGCTCAAAGTTGCTGGTTATGTCACCACTATCACTGCGACAACCCCTGAGAATCCTTCTCAGTGGGTTAACCCAAACAAGTCCTGTGCATACCACTCTAGCATGAAATGGCACACCATTGATGAATGCCACTCCTTGAAAGACAAGATTCAGTCATTGATTGATAACAAGATCATTGTGTCAAAGGAACCTCCTCCAAACATCTGCAAAAAACCTCTACCAGACCATAAGGGTGGAGGTATCCATATGATTGAAGTAGAAGTTGACTGGGATCCTGAGGGATCAATCGAGTTGATCACAGAAGGTGATGACCCAATCATAGTCTAGATCCAACCGTCTGAGGATGATGAGGTGAATATGTATATACTTCTTGAGTTTGAAGTAGCGCCACCCGCAAAGACACCGGTACCAATTGAGGTTGAATTCGTGTCTCTAGCAAATCCACCCGTACCACTTGAGGTTGCAGTCTTGCCACCAAAGGCATGTGTTCCATTCGAAGTGAGGATAGCCGCGCCGATCCCAGTGGCAATGTCTACCATGCCACCATTCTATACAAGTGTTGTACCCTGGGGCTATACAGCCGAGGCGTGAAGGAAGGGCAAGGTCAGGATTGAAGAAATTGTCTCAGCACAGGGTATGACAAAAACTAGTAGAGTCTATACCCCTGATCATCTGGCTAAATAAAACAAGCAAGCCTCCAATTAGCTGCCCCTCATTGAGGCAGGTCCGGATGACCTTTGGAGAAAAATACAGGCCAAGGAATATTTGGTCATCAACCAGTTAAACAAGATGCCATCACAAATATCCATTCTCTCTTTGCTGCAAAATTCTGAGACGCACAAGAATGATTTGTTAAAGGTACCAAATGAAGCGTACGTACCAAATAACATCACTATCGTGGAAGTGGCTTATATGGTAGGACAAGTGCTGGAAAGCCATAAGATCACCATTTATGAGGACAAGCTGCCACCTGAAGGGCTGGGGCACAACAAAGCAGTGCACATCACCATGCAATGTGAAGATTATTTCATCACCAGAATCCTTATCGATGGAGGTTCCAGTCTTAACATTTGTCCGCTGGTAACACTCAAGAAGTTGGGTAAAGGACTGCATGAGATAAAGGATGGAGCAATCAATGTGAAAGCCTTCGATGGTTCTCATAGATCCACTGATAATAGGCGAAATCTAGGTGATTTAGCTATTGTTTATGCTTTCGCTTGATTATATTCCGATGACATATTATGGTTAATTGATAAAAAATAGGCTCTAATTGTGATATGTATACATTGCAGTATGAGGAGCCTAAATGATGCTTTCAAGAGGAGATTGGAATGATTTATGAGCAAGAACAACCCCTAGGAGTCGAGTGTGCGCAAGGACGAGATGGAAAAATGGACAAAATCGGGCTACTGAAGAAGTGCACTAAGTATTGTGCTAACTTTCAAACTTCGCGCAATAGTTCGCGAGCTTTTCTGCCTGGAATCCAGAAGAAGCGCGCGAAGTATTGCGCGAACTACAAACATCACGCACTTGTTCGCGCGTTTCCGATCTGAAGAAACGTTATTTAGGGGTAAAATTGGAATTCCTTCTTAATCCCAATCAATTTACATAAAGCAAAAGCTCCATTATTGGAGAGATCAGATTTTGAGGGAGAAAAGCCATAGAAGAAGGAGGAGCTTCCTCTTGGAGTTAAGAAAGGAGAAGAAGAACATCATTTTGGAGCAAGGATTCAAAGAGTTCTTCTAAACTTTCTTCTATTTGCTTGTTAATATTATGTTTAAGACTTTTATTGTTGATTTTTGTATGATTATGAGTAGCTAAAAACTCTAGTATTCTTGGGTCATGGATGTTAGATAATTATGTTGTTTGAAGCTTAGATTGAAGATCTTGAATCTATCGTTATGGGTTGTTTATTTGATTCTGCTTCTAATTATTCTACTGCGTAGCTAACAGTGAAATATTATTTACGAATCTTGAATTAAAATTGACAAAGGAAATTCTTGGTTGCATATAGAATCAAATAGAGCAAGATCCGGATCCTGGGCATCGGGTGAAAGATTCGCAATTAAGATAGAACTATACTTAATTGCCTTGCTTGGTTGAAAAATAGGAGTTGTAAATGCATTCTTGCTAATATTAATACCATAGACATATAGGTATTAGTTTAACTTGAATAGATGCATAAGAACTCGAAAGATTCTTATGAATATTATTAACCCTATAATCAATAACCCGGATAATTCAATAAATCCATTTTAAGCTAAAATAGTAGCATAATTTCTAGCAAGTCCATGACCCAGGAATATATTTATCCAAATTGTTATAAACATATTGTGAAATTGGTGTAGTAATTTTGTGTTGAATTATTGTGCAATTATTAAGTAAGTTGTAAATTGGTTCTTTAAATATTTTGTGATAATTTAGCTTGAATTGATAATTGTTTGAGTCTACATCAGTCGATAAGTTGATCACAATTCCTCGTGGGAACGATACTCTACTTACTACTATATTACTTGTCGATCGCGTGCACTTGCGTGAGTGTTTTGGTCGCAACATGTTTTTGGCGACTCTGCTGGGGAACGAACCCAGAATCTCTGGTTCAGGGTTCAAGAATTCGAGCTTAGAATAATTGTTGTATTTGGCTTTATTATCTGATCTTTATTACATGTTTGGGCATAACGTGCTAAATGTTGCCTTTTACCGCTTTGATATTATCTGAATTGTATGTAAACTGTGTCGAAACCCTCCTCTTCTCATCTTCGGGGATGTGGTTGCTGGTCGAGACTCCCTATCCTGTTAGTGTCAATACCTGAAATAAGAAAGAGGCCGGACCAGTTACAAAGCCAGACGATCCCGCGGGTCCCCGGTACGTAGCCCCCTCCTCGACTCGAGTTGTCCGCTCGGGTGCACAGTCTAGAACAAATACCCAAGTTATGAACCTAGAATAACTCAGCTTCATGCCGGATCCCTAGTAGGAACATTTGTTTTCATCACGTGCATTTGACTTTGGAGGCTCAACACAGGGGTTGGGTCTGTCTAGGACAGGTGTACCAAAATGACAAAAGACCATCCTGATGCATCTTACTTGCTTCTACTTGTGAATTTATTTGCTTCGGACTTGCATGCTTACCGGCTTTTGAATGTCTTGAGGAAAGGGAGATAGAGGTAGTTAATCACCTACTTTGAAAAAAATCAACGTCCAAATAGTGTCGAAACTCTGCCGAATTTTTGGAAAAAAAAAGAAAAAAGAGTTTTGTTTATGAAGAATGGTTTTGGTTTGCCAATGGAAAAAGAGTCTTTTTTTTCAAAAGAAGTTTGTTTTATCTGACCGAACTACGCGGGTCTAATTCTCACCGGATGTGAGATACGTAGGCAAACCTCATCGGTTCCGACCCCAATTTTAAAAAAAAATCCGAAAATATTTTCTTCCAGTCCCTTCTTTGAAAATATTTTTCTTAAATGTTTTTTTTTAAAAAGTAGTTTTTAAACTCAAAAAAATGGTTTCCTTCTTTCTAATATCTTTCATACAAAAAAAGAGAAAAATCAATAAAAATCAAAATCTAAAATACGGGTTTCCTTCATTCTGAAGTATTTTTCCAAAAAATTCAAAAAAAATATCAGAAATAAAAATCCAAAAAAATTGCTCTTTAGCTGTCTTTATTTTGTAAATATCCATAAAAACTTTGAAAATATGAGTCCAAAAATATTTTCGCTTTTCTTTAGAAGTGTTTTTGTAAATAAATAAAAAACTCAAAAATCCAAAATATTTTCTTAAAAGTGCCTCTTTTGAAAATTAAGAGGCGACAGCCAAAATCCAAAGAAAATATTTTCTTTCTTATTCAGAAAAAGAGAGAACAAATGAAAATTCAAACAAAAATATTTTCTTTTTTACTTCTAAAATTCTCAAAGTTCCAATCAAAAGAAAAGGAATTTTTAGAAGTCTTTCTTTCAAAAAATAAAAATAGAGTCAAATTCGAAAATCCTAAAAATATCCTTTTCTTCTTTTAAAGCATTTTTTTAGAAAAATCCAAAAAAAACAAAAATCCAAAAAAAAAACTTTATCCTTTTAAAGCATTTTTGTTAAAAAAATCCAAAAAAGAAAAAAAAAAGAGTTAGTTTACTTACTCCATTCACGACCTCCTGAACTACGCAAGATCTAATTCATGCGGGGTCATGATAAGTAGGCAATCCCCATCGGATTCGATTATAGCCATAAAATAATTGAGTAAAAAATGGGAAAAAAAAGAGAGAACAATTAAAAAAAGTGCCAAAACAAAAAAAAGATCGGCAAAAACAAGATCAAGAGTGGTTAAAGAGAAGCAGGAATAAAAGAAAAGAAGTACATAGTGAAAAGGGCTAGTTAAGGCCGGGATAAAACATGCAACCCGTTCAAACACATGGTAGAAGCGTTTAACTATTTAGGTGCATTGCATCCCAACGTGCGATTTCCTATATGTTAAATGCCTCAAAACTAACAAGGTTGTGTGTGTGAGTAAATTAGCCAAGTTCTTTTCAGGTGATTGGTTTTGTTGGTATGCATTGATGAATGCGCAACCTTACACGCGGCCATAATATTATCCACAAAACTGAGCTCCATTTCCCATAAATGTCCATCCTTACCAAGCTCCATATAATCCTCAATAGATGTTAATAATTACTTAGATTTCGGGAGTGGCCATTTAGCGAACTTCACGGCTTTCTCCAAAGATAATAATGCATTAGACTCTTTAGACGCGATTTTGATTAAATTACATGCTTAAATTCGGGTGCGCATTTATGTGACCCAAATCCAAATCTCAACGGATTCGGAACGTATTAACAACCACGGGTGCATTGATTGTGACGTGGTTCGAGATGCATTTTCACGACGTTGCAATTCTATTAATGATGTGTTGTATGAAGCTGAAAAAAATCTTCTAGACCAAATAGAGGAGCTAAAACAAGAATACTAATCATTAGAACATATTTTTTCTTGATGAGGCCAATATTGAGAAGAGTGCTCTAGAGTCATGTGAGGGAGTAGATAACATTACTTTGGGAGAATTGAGTGTTTGTATAATTGGGGATGTAAATAGTAGTAAAATTCATGAGTTATGGCGCATTAGACCTCATTCCAATAATTTTTCCACGTTGTGCTTAGATAGTAAGATAGTAATTGAGCTATCTGAGCCTATGGGGGAGTCAAAGAGTGAGGATGAAAGTGCCTATATTCTTGAATTTGTTGTGTCGAAAAGCAAAAATTACATTCCCCATTTAAAGGCCAAGAAGTGCAGAATGAAAAAATTATCACTTGGCCTGGTTATCATTGTAGCCCCAACACTTGAGCATAGCCGCAGACTTGAAGCCAAATTGGGGGCTCAATTCATAAGTTCGAGGTGGAGGCAAAAAGTGGTTCACGTCGTGCCGCGACGTTAAATTAGGCGCTTGTTGGGAGGCAACCCAGCTTTACTACTTTCTTTTATTTTTGATTTTTTTTTCTTATTGTAATATTCTTGCAGTGTTGTTTTATTTTGTGGGATTTTGAGCATATGGAGTCAAAGCCAATGGGCATTTGCAAAAGCGAGCAGGTGGTTGATACTAAGTGTGAGGTACCCGCACAAGGGATCATACCTGGGAGAAGTCTGAGTATCCCGTGAACTGCTAATTCTTCGGCCTTTGGCCTACCAGGGAGTCTCTTTTACCTTCTTGTTATTCTTAGTGTGCATTGAGGACATTGCACAATTTTAAGTGTTGGGTGAGGAGATTGTTTGGGTGCTTTTCTATGCTATCTTAGTGCAGTTGTAGTACTTAATTTTAGTGTAGTAGTTTTTGACACAAAGAGAAAATATGTAGACTTTTCCGGATGACGTATCCTTTAGACAACTTTCTTGAGGGAAGTTAGTCTAAGAAAATACCAAAAAAATAAAAATAGCCTATTTCTGTCTTAGGAAGTGTAGCAATCCCTCCTTGGTTTTTCTTTAAGCCGCGATTCTTTTCCAAGGGTTTATCTTGAACTGGGCATAGGTAGTTTTAAATTTCTGTTTTTTTTTTTTTATTTATAGACTAAAATAAGGAGTTATAAGCTATAGAAAAGTGGACCCATAGCGTTGACACACCTGAACTCAATAGACCCTAGAGTGTAACGCTTAGTCCTAATTGTTGAATCTTACTGAAAGTGCCTTAATTTGTATGTTTGTACTGAATTGACTGCTCGTAATGGAGTATCTTGATTAGCTGATATGGAATGAGTCATATGCCATGTGTGGTGAGTATTTGTGTAGTCCATGTAATGTACTTGTGTCTAGAACTTGCCCGATATGTGAGTTGAAGCGAAATTTGAGGTGGTGCTCGGTTTGAAAAATGATGTTAGGCTTTCTTTGACCTTTTTGAGCTTAATTGCTTATTACAAATAAAATTTGTCCCTAGTTAACCCTTTTGAGCTTTCAGACTTTTTGTTTGGCACCCGCATTACAAGCCTATATCCTTTTGTTCTTAATTGACAATGTTTTGATCCTTTTACCTCTTAAAGAACTTTAATTGTGAGAAGAGCGCTAAAAGAAGTAAGAAGGAAATAAGTGTGGGGTGGCTTTTGAGTGGAACCAATAAAATATTGAAAGGGGCACTTATGTTGTAAACGAATACACCACTAGCAGAAATTGAGTGACACGAAAAAAAAGAGATAATTACATTATGTTTTTCTCTAGCTAGTGGGAATGAATTAATAGAGTGCTCAAAGAAGAAGGGTGTATTTGTGGGATGATATTGTGTATAAAGAAGAAGTGGGTTGAAGAATTTATGCTGAAAATTGCTCGTGTGATGTGTTAAAGTGCTTAGGGGTTGAGTCACTATTCTTAAATACATCCTACCCATCCCTTAACCCACATTACAACCATGAAAAAGTCCTAATTGATTTTGGATTGAGGTAGCCTACATTAGTAGAGATTTACATTAAGGGCAAGCTTATGGTACCAATTGCATGCATGTGACCTCGTTTGTTAGAGTGAGTGATTTCCTTGATATATGTGAATATATGAATTAAATGTGGGGGATTGAACTCAGTTTTTGTTGAGGTAATTGTGAGGGCATATGAATCGTGACGGAGAAACAAGTCTTGATTTCTGTGTAGAGTACTTTGAGGAAGTGTAAATATTGCATGGCACTTGAGAGTTGACTTTGAGGCTAGGATTGTTCACTGCTAGACGTAATATATGTACAATGTTCTAGGTGTAATGCGTGAGGGAAAATGGTTGAGCGAAGGATTCTCTAGAGAATATAGTTGATTGCTCGAGGACTAGCAATGAATTAAGTGTGGGGTGTTGATAATAGGCGAAATCTAGGTGATTTAGCTATTGTTTATGCTTCCGCTTGATTATATTCCGATGACATATTATGGTTAATTGATGAAAAATAGGCTCTAATTGTGATATGTATACATTTTAGGATGAAGAGCCTAAATGATGCTTTGAAGAGGAGATTGGAATGATTTATGAGCAAGAACAACCCTTAGGAGTCGAGTGTGCGCAAGGACGAGACGGAAAAATGGACAAAATCGGGCTACTGAAGTGCGCTAAGTATTGCACTAACTTTCAAACTTCGCGTGACACTTTGCGAGCTTTCCAGAAGAAGTGCGCCAAGTATTGCGCTAACTTTCAAACTTCGCGCAATAGTTCGCGAGCTTTTCTGCCTAGAATCCAGAAGAAGTGCGCGAAGTATCGCGAGAACTACATACTTCGCGCACCTGTTCGCGCGTTTCCGATCCGAAGAAACGTTATTTTGGGGTAAAATTGGAATTCCTTCTTAATCCCACTCAATTTACATAAAGCAAAAGCTCCATTATTGGAGAGATCAGATTTTGAGGGAGAAAAGCCATAGAAGAAGGAGGAGCTTCCTCTTGGAGCTAAGAAAGGAGAAGAAGAACATCATTTTGGAGCAAGGATTCAAAGAGTTCTTCTAAACTTTCTTCTATGTGCTTGTTAATATTATGTTTAAGACTTTTATTGTTGATTTTTGTATGATTATGAGTAGCTAAAAACTCTAGTATTCTTGGGTCATGGATGTTAGATAATTATGTTGTTTGAAGCTTAGATTGAAGATCTTGAATCTATCGTTATGGGTTGTTTATTTGATTCTGCTTCTAATTATTTTACTGCGTAGCTAACAGTGAAATATTATTTACGAATCTTGAATTAAACTTGAAAAAGGAAATTCTTGGTTGCATATAGAATCAAATAGAACAAGTTTTGAATCTCGGGCATCGGGTGAAGAATTCGCAATTAAGATAGACATATACTTAATTGCCTTGTTTGGTTGAAAAATAGGAGTTGTAAATGCATTCTTGCTAATATTAATACCATAGACATATAGGTATTAGTTTAACTTGAATAGATGCATAAGAACTCGAAAGATTCTTATGAATATTATTAACCCTATAATCAATAACCTGGATAATTCAATAAATCCATTTTAAGCTAAAATAGTAGTATAATTTCTAGCAAGTCCATGACCCGGGAATATATTTATCCAAATTGTTATAAACATATTGTGAAATTGGTATAGTTATTTTGTGTTGAATTATTGTGCAATTATTAAGTAAGTTGTAAATTGGTTCTTTATATTTTTTGTGATAATTTAGCTTGAATTGATAATTGTTTGAGTCTACATCAGTCGATAAGTTGATCACAATTCCTCGTGGAAACGATACTATACTTACTACTATATTAGTTGTCGATCGCGTGCACTTGCGTGAGTGTTTTGGTCGCAACAAGTTTTTGCCGCTGTTGCCGGGGAATTAGACATTAACTATTCTTCTGGGTTAGACTTTTATTATTATCTTTACAAGTTTATTTTCTTTTCTTTTTGTAAATATGTTATTTTTATAATTATTTGATTTTTCTCTTAGTATGTTTCTAGTTCTCTCAGGATGACATCTGAGGATGAAATATACAGAGGTAAGGTTAATGATGAAGACGCTTGGTTAATCAAAGATTTTTATGGCCCGTATTTTTTTGGTAGTCATGACCTCACCTCTTGGACATCTTAATTTGAATATGGGAGTAAGGGTTGGTATTGGGACGAATATTCTCGATTAGTGGATTCTGCGAAACGACGTTGTTTACTAACAACGGTGATGAAAGATTGGTCTAAGGAGATAGATGAGCTTGCACAAAAAAGTGATAATTTTGGCTTGGTTGTGCATAACTTGGATTCAGATTTGAGGGCAAAGGTTGATGCGTGTAACGCCCAACAATGTAATGATGAGTTGTATGAAGCTGAAAAAAAACTTCTAGAAAAAATAGAAGAGCTAAAACAAGAATACCAATCATTAGATCATATTTTTCTTGAGGATGCCAATATTGAGAAGAGTGCTCTACAATCATGTGAGGGAGTAGATAACATTACTTTGGGAGAATTGAGTGTTTGTATAACTGGGGATGTAAATAGTAGTAAAATTCATGAGTTATGGCGCATTACACTTCATTCCAATCATTTTTCCACGTTGTGCTTAGATAGTAAGATAGTAATTGAGCCATCTGAGCCCATGGGGGAGTCAAAGAGTGAGGATGAAAGTGCCTATATTCTTGAATTTGTTGTGTAGAAAAGCAAAAATTGCATTCCCTATTTAAAGGCCAAGAAGTGCAGAATGAAAAAATTATTACTTGGCCTGGTTATCATTGTAGCCCCACCACTTGAGCATAGACGCAGACTTGAAGCCAAATTGGGGGCTCAATTCATAAGTTCGAGGTGGAGGCAAAAAGTGGTTCACGTCGTGCCGCGACGTTAAATTAGGCGCTTGTTGGGAGGCAACCCAGCTTTACTACTTTCTTTTATTTTTGATTTTTTTTTTCTTATTGTAATATTCTTGTAGTGTTGTTTTATTTTGTATGATTTTGAGCATATGGAGTCAAAGTCAATGGGCATGTGCAAAAGCGAGCAGGTGGTTGAAACTAAGTGTGAGGTACCCGCACAAGGGATCATACGTGGGAGAAGTCTGAGTATCCCGTGAACTGCTAATTCTTCGGCCTTTGGCCTACCAGGGAGTCTCTTTTACCTTCTTGTTATTCTCAGTGTGCATTGAGGACATTGCACAATTTTAAGTGTGGGGTGAGGAGATTGTTTGGGTGCTTTTCTATGCTATCTTAGCTCAGTTGTAGTACTTAATTTTAGTGTAGTAGTTTTTGACTCAAAGGGAAAATATGTAGACTCTTCCTGATGACGGATCCTTTAGACAAATTTCTTGAGGGAAGTTAGTCTAAGAAAATACCAAAAAAAAAATAGCCTATTTGTGTCTTAGGAAGTGTAGCAATCCCCCCTTGGTTTTTCTTTAAGCCGCGGTTCTTTTCCAAGGGTTTATCTTGAACCTGGCATAGCTAGTTTTAAATTTCTGTTTTTATATTTTTTTTGTTTGTAGACTAAAATAAGGAGTTATAAGGTATAAAATGTGAACCCATAGCGTTGACACACCTGAACACAATAGACCCTAGATTGTAACGCTTAGTCCTAATTGTTGAATCGTACTAAAAGTGCCTTAATTTGTATGTTTGTACTGAATTGACTGCTCGTAATGGAGTATCTTGATGAGCTGATCTGGAATGAGTCATATGCCATGTGTGGTGAGTATTTGTGTAGTCCATATATTGTACTTGTGTCTAGAACTTGCCCGATATGTGAGTTGAAGCGAAATTTGAGGTGGTGCTCGGTTTGAAAAATGATGTTAGGCTTTCTTTGACCTTTTTGAGCTTAATTACTTATTACAAATAAAATTTGTCCCTAGTTAACCCTTTTGAGCCTTCAGACTTTTTGTTTGGGACCCGCATTACAAGCCTATATCATTTTGTTCTTAATTGACAATGTTTTGATCCTTTTACCTCTTAAAGCACTTTAATTGTGAGAAGAGCGCTAAAAGAAGTAAGAAGGAAATAAGTGTGGGGTGGCTTTTGAGTGTAACCAATAAAAGGATGAAAGGGGCACTTATGTTGTAAACGAATACACCACTAGCAGAAATTGAGTGACAAGAAAAAAACAAGAGATAATTACATTGTGTTTTGCTCTAGCTAGTGGGAATGAATTAATAGAGTGCTTAAAGAAGAAGGGCATATTAGTGGGATGATATTGTGTATAAAGAAGAAGTGGGTTGAAGAATTTATGCTGAAAATTGCTCATGTGATGTGTTAAAGTGCTTAGGGGTTGAGTCACTATTCCTAAATACATCCTACCCATCCCTTAGCCCACATTACAACCATGAAAAAGTCCTAATTGATTTTGGATTGAGCTAGCCTACATTAGTAGAGATTTACATTAAGGGCAAGCTTATGGTACCACTTGCATGCATGTGACCTCGTTTGTGAGAGTGAGTGATTTCCTTGATATATGTTAATATATGAATTGAATGTGGGGGATTGAACTCAGTTTTTGTTTATGTAATTGTGAGGGCATATGAATCGTGACGGAGAAGCAAGTCTTGATTTCTGTGTAGAGTACTTTGAGGAAGTGTAAATATTGCATGGCACTTGAGAGTTGACTTTGAGGCTAGGATTGTTCACTGCTAGACGTAATATATGTACAATGTCCTAGGTGTAATGCATGAGGGGAAATGGTTAAGCGAAGGATTCTCTAGAGAATATAGTTGATTGCTTGAGGACTAGCAATGAATTAAGTGTGGGGTGTTGATAATAGGCGAAATCTAGGTGATTTAGCTATTGTTTATGCTTCCGCTTGATTATATTCCGATGACATATTATGGTTAATTGATGAAAAATAGGCTCTAATTGTGATATGTATACATTGCAGGATGAGGAGCCTAAATGATGCTTTCAAGAGGAGATTATAATGATTTATGAGCAAGAACAACCCCTAGGAGTCGAGTGTGCGCAAGGACGAGACGGAAAAATGGACAAAATCGGGCTACTGAAGTGCGCTAAGTATTGCGCTAACTTTCAAACTTCGCGCGATACTTCGCGAGCTTTCCAGAAGAAGTGCGCTAAGTATTGCGCTAACTTTCAAACTTCGTGCAATAGTTCGCGAGCTTTTCTGCCTGGAATCTAGAAGAAACGCGCGAAGTATCGCGCGAACTACATACATCGCGCACTTGTTCGCGCGTTTCCGATTCGAAGAAACGTTATTTAGGGGTAAAATTTTGAATTCCTTCTTAATCCCACTCAATATACATAAAGCAAAAGCTTCATTATTGGAGAGATCAGATTTTGAGGGAGAAAAGCCATAGAAGAAGGAGGAGCTTCCTCTTGGAGCTAAGAAAGGAGAAGAAGAACATCATTTTGGAGCAAGGATTCAAAGAGTTCTTCTAAACTTTCTTATATTTGCTTGTTAATATTATGTTTAAGACTTTTATTGTTGATTTTTGTATGATTATGAGTAGCTAAAAACTCTAGTATTCTTGGGTCATGGATGTTAGATAATTATGTTGTTTGAAGCTTAGATTGAAGATCTTGAATCTATCGTTATGGGTTGTTTATTTGATTCTGCTTCTAATTATTTTACTGCGTAGCTAACAGTGAAATATTATTTACGAATCTTGAATTAAACTTGACAAAGGAAATTCTTCGTTGCATATAGAATCAAATAGACCAAGATCCGGATCCTGGGCATCGGGTGAAAGATTCGCAATTAAGATAGAACAATACTTAATTGCCTTGCTTGGTTGAAAAATAGGAGTTGTAAATGCATTCTTGCTAATATTAATACCATAGACATATAGGTATTTGTTTAACTTGAATAGATGCATAAGAACTCGAAAGATTCTTATGAATATTATTAACCTTATAATCAATAACCCGGATAATTTAATAAATCCATTTTAAGCTAAAATAGTAGCATAATTTTTAGCAAGTCCATGACCCGGGAATATATTTATCCAAATTGTTATAAACATATTGTGAAATTGGTGTAGTAATTTTGTGTTGAATTATTGTGCAATTATTAAGTAAGTTGTAAATTGGTTCTTTATATATTTTGTGATAATTTAACTTGAATTGTTAATTGTTTGAGTCTACATCAGTCGATAAGTTGATCAAAATTCCTCATGGGAATGATACTCTACTTACTACTATATTACTTGTCGATCGCGTGCACTTGCGTGAGTGTTTTGGTCGCAACATCCACCTTTGTTGAGATTAGTCTATACTTGCAGATTGGACCAACCTGGTTCGAGGTCAATTTGTAGGTAATAGATGTACCAACGTCTTACAACTTGCTGCTGGGAGGGTCGTGGATTCATGCTGCTGGGGCCATAGAATCAATGCTGCATCAGGTAGTAAAGTTCGAATGGAATCACCAGGAAATGATCATTCATGGCGACGGTAGCAACCCTATATATAGTTGCCAGACCATTCCGGCGATTGAGGAAAGAAGGAAGCTAGGTGGAGAAACTTACCACAACATTGAGCGGGTCAATACTATCGACAAAGACAAATGGTTGGATAGCAAAATCAAGAGTATACTAAGTTGGAGTGGGTACGAACCTGGCAAAGGGCTCGATAAGAACCTCCAGGGAATCTTTAAACCCAAAAAACTAAAGAAACATGGCACTACCTTTGGTTTGGGATATGAATACCCTTTGGAAGAATTCAACAGCTGGTCGCCACCATTGGCGGTCCTTACTATCCACTAGAGAAGCCAATACCGCATCTGGAGCAGACCTTCCAACATGCCGACATTATTTACGGGTCAGATGAAGAAGAAGCACTTACATCATTGAAAAACTTGTTTCTAGAGGACAATGATATGGACAATTGCGTAATTCTCGAGGAGGAGAGGGAGGAAGGCCCTTCCATACATGCTTTGAGTAGAGGGACACATCTCAAGAATTGGACCATCAGGACAATAAAAGCCCGACGAGCCTTGGGGTAGAAAGGCTAAAACAAGCATTATTCACTATTTTATTTACTAAATGATTTTTGTTTCGCATTTTATAATTCTCACAATAAGATCTTCAATGTTCAAAATAGTTATTCAACTTATCAAAAGCATTTTTTTCTTATGAATTTATATTTATTGCTATCGTTTTCTCTCTTTGCCTTACTAATATATCATTACTATTACTTGTTTTGACAAACCAATGACTGTGACATGCAATGATACAACACAACAAATGGGTGTGGATTCACATGAAGATGACATACCTGACAAGATTATTGAAGAAGTTGAGAACTTTGAAAACAGACCTAAATCCAACCGGGACGGGACCGGACTTTTTAACCTGGAAGATGCAAAAAACGTCAACGTAACGCGAATTAGCATTCACCTATCGTCATCAGAGAAGAAAGAATACATAGAATTTCTAAAGGAGTATGAGGACATATTCGCATGGTCGTATGATGACATGACTGGTCTGAGTACGTCAAGGACGCCGCCACTGAATTGACCGATGACTGCCAAAAGGCCTTCGACAAAATCAAGGAGTACCTGTCCACACCACTAGTCTTAGTCCCGCCCGAGCCACGTAGATCCTTATTACTCTACCTTGCAGTGTTAGCTGCAGCTTTCGGCTGCATTCTGGGGCACCACAATGGAACAGGGAGGAATGAGCAAGCCATTTATTATCTCAGTAAGAATCATCCTGTACGAGGCCCAGTATTCTCTTTTGGAATACACCTGTTGTGCTTTGACTTAGGTAGATCAGAAGTTGAGACATTACTTTTGCACCTATACTACATATCTCATATCGAGAATAGATCCCTTGAAGTACATCTTTCAGAAACACATGCCCACATGCAATCTAGCCAAGTGGAAAATCCTGTTGAGTGAGTTCGACATTAATTATGTAACTCAGAAAGCAGTCAAGGGACAAGCACTGGTAGACCACCTTGCTGAAAACACAATGGATGGAGGATACGAACCCTTGAAAATGTATTTTCCTGATGAAGAGGTATCATTGATAGGAGAAGACATTGCGGAATCTTATGACAGTTGGAGAATGTTCTTTGATGGAGTAGCAAACTTCAAAGGAGTTGGCATTGGAGCAGTCCTAATATCAGAAACTGGTCAGCATTATCCGGTTTCTGCCAAACTCAGGTTCCCCTGCACCAACAATATGGATGAGTATGAAGCCTGCATTTTAGGACTCAAAATGGCCATTGACATGAATGTTCAAGAGCTGCTAGTGATTGGAGATTCAGACTTACTTATACATCAGGTACGAGGAGAATGGACAACCAAGAACTCCAAGATACTCCCGTATCTGCATCATGTATAGGAATTGAGAAAGAGGTTCATGAAGATGAAATTCCAGCATGTTCCTAGAATCTAGAATGAGTTCGCCGATACATTGGCTACCCTATCTGCTATGATACAACATCTCGACAAGAATTTCATTAATCCCATTGCGGTGAAAATCCATAATCAACCTAGCTTACTGTGCCCATGTTTAAGAGGAAGTAAACGGAAAGCCTTAGTTTCATGATATCAAGGAATATTTTGCAAAAGGAGAGTACCCGGAGCTTGCGAATCCTACTCAGAAATGCACGCTTCGGAGATTGTCCAACATCTTCTTTCAGAGTGGAGGAATCCTATATAAGAGGACTCCCGATTTAGGATTACTAAGATGTGTCTACGCAAAGGAATCATCCAGGCTACTAGAGGAAATTCATGCCAGGACATGCGGTCCACATATGAACAATTTTGTCTTAGCAACGAAGATACTTCGGGCTGGTTACTTTTGGATGACTATGGAAACGGACTGCATCTAGTATGTTTGGAAATGCCACCATTGTCAGATACATGCAGACATGAGAAAGGTACCTCCAAGCGAGTTTAAAACAATAAGCTCACCGTGGCCGTTTGCCGCCTGGGGAATGGACATTATTGGACCAATTGAGCCTGTTGCTTCCAACGGACACAGGTTTATCCTAGTAGCCATCGACTATTTCACCAAATGATTCGAAGCAACATCTTACAAAATAGTGACTAAGAAAGTCGTGGTAGACTTTGTCTGCGACCACATTATTTGACCATTCGGAATTCTAGAATCAATCATTACTGATAATGGCTCCAACCTCAATAGCAACTTGATGAAATCTATGTGATAAACTTTCAAGATCAAACACAACAATTCCACAGCCTACAGACCTCAGATGAATGGAGTTGTAGAGGCCGCCAACAAGAATATCAAGAAGATATTGAGAAAAATGATAAAGCATCACAGACAGTGGCACGAGAAGTTATCATTTGCTCTTCTGGGGTATCGCACTACTTTCTGCACATCAATTGGGGCAACCACCTATATACTGGTTTACGGTACAGAGGTTGTCATTCCCGTTGAGGTAGAAATTCCTTCCCTAAGAATCATACAACAAGCTGAGCTCGACGACACAGAGTGGGTAAAAAGTCATTATGAGCAACTAGCCCTTATAGACGGAAAGAGAATGAATGCAGTCTGCCATGGTCAACTCTACCAGAATAGAATGTCCAAGGCCTTAAAAAGGAACCGAGCCAAGACAGTTCACACCGGTGCAGCTAGTATTAAATAAACAATTTCCGCATCAAGATGAAGCCAAAGGGAAGTTCTCTCCCAACTGGCAGGGTCCATGCATGGTTCACCGGGTTTTGATAGGAGGAACCCTCATACTTGCAGAAATGGACGGAGAAGTCTGGCCAAAGCCGATCAATTCAGATGCAGTTAAGCATTACTGTGTGTAATCTTTTTTCTTTCCTTATATGATGTAAATTGAAGTACACCTAACCTTATTCCCGTTTAAGATGGGATACGTAGGCAACCCTATGGGTTTGGTCATAATTCAATAAAAAATTTATTTCCCCACAATTGGAAACTGGACAGATATTTGAGGAGGACTCTCAAAATTCTAAAGTAATTTCAGCCAATCGTCGCACGAGCGACAATCAGAAACGTCAACCCATCAAACTGGGGCAAAATTTTGAGGAGGACCCTCAAATTTATGTAGTAGGAGAGGTTACAATGTCTTGAACCACGTCATAGTCGTCGGTTCATCTACAAGCTATTTTAATTATACATTTATGTCATACTTTTACAAAATCATGCATGTTTATTATTGGGACTGCTTTGTTTAGAAACACCCCAATGATACAGACGGTATCACCAGATCAAAGTTGAATGAGCCAAGCAAAGCCAGCGAGGATACAAACTAACCTCCTCTTTACAAAACTCACGATTTTTCTTTGGATGAAGGCACTAGAGTTGCGAAATCAATAAATGTATTGTGCACCCATGGGACAAGCATTGCTCAAGAATACGATTATCAGAACCGTTGCACTTGCCAGCATTTGCTATCGGCACACACCAGTGGTGTTCTGTATGTCACAATGCTCCCAGTAATCACAACGCCGCAATCTGCTATCAGCTAAGAAAACTCTATTGTCATTTGTTATCTTATTTCTTGCATAAGGCTAATATTCTTGCCTTCTGAGACTAAACACTGTCTCCATCTGCATTGCATAAGGCTACTATTCTGCCTTCCAATTTGCAAAAGGCTGTCATTCTTCCTTCCGAGGTTAAGTTCTACCTCCATCTGCATCTGCATTGCATAAGACTACTATTTTACCTTCCAATTTGCATAAGGCTGTCATTCTGCCTTCTGAGATTAAGTTGTACCTCCATCTGCATCTACACTGCATAAGGCTTCTATTCTTCCTACAAATTTGCATAAGGCTACCATTCTGCCTTCCGATTTTAAGCTCTACCTCCATCTGCATCTGCATTGCATAAGGCTACTATTGTCACGACCCAAAATCTACTAAGGGTCGTGATGGCGCCCAACACCGTTGTCAGGCGAGCCGACGCAGAAGTATTAGTAAACTCTTATTTTACTTACCCAATTTGGTTAAAACATTTCTTAATTTGCAATTTAAGACAAGTGATGATAAGCAATATTTAATAATAGTTATACATCCCAAAAGAACTGTCTACTAATGTGTGTGCCAAGACCTGGTGTCACAAGTAGTGGGCAACTAGTAGAATGCACAAAAGAATAATACTACCCTACTGTCTGAGATAGATTAGACAGCAAAAGTAAAGAAAGACCCCATCAAACTGCTGAACGGTGCAGGAAAGGAGCAGCTCACCATGGAAGTCTCGGTCTATGAATTAGGGACACGCACCAGTCTGGTAGCCAGATATACCTGCCTCATATCCTGTACAATTAAGTATAGAAGTGTAGTATGAGTACATAAACAATATGTATCCCGTAAGTATCCCGTCTAATCTCGAAAAAGTAGAGACAAGAGGTCGACTTGACACTTACTAAGGTCAATAATACAATGTAGAGTTACACTAAGCATGGAAGTCACAAATAATCAACAGTTTGTAGCCAAAGGAAATATGTCATGTTCTTAACAAATTGTACAATTAGCCATTTACATTTCAAGTTTTTAGCCAGTCAAGTCATAGATAAGATTTCATATAGATATCATGCACACATTATGCCGAGGTCGATGGCCCGATCCAACAGAAAATAAATTGTGAACTGCCAGAGGGGCGAATGGCGCGAACTATAGATGCATCTATTCAAACCCGAGGCGATCGACCCGATCCACAAATATCAATTAATATTAAGAAAACACACGAAGGGGCATTTATATTCAAATAAAGTCATGCAAGGGTTTAACAAGTATTTATGCTCACCGTTTTTCCTTCCAAGTCTCTAACATACCCTAATGATCACATGAGCACAAAACATAGAGATATTCACTATATAGCATGATGTGGGTCCTACACTACCCGGACAATTAATAAAATAGTAGCTACGCACGGACTCTCGTCACCTAGTGCGTACGTAGCCCCCGCATTTAGTAACAATTTACTCAATTAATACACCTATGGGGACAATTACCTCTTACAAGGTTAGAAAGGAGACTCACCTCGCTCCAAAGTGCTCTTCCAATACCAAGAATGAGTCCAAGACCTAAACTCGGAGTCGAACAATCCCAAACTAGTTAAATGAAGTAAGAACTAGTTAATATAGGCTCACAAGATCGAATTCTAGCTATTTAAGCAATTTCCCAACCATTAACACAAGTTTCCTAAATTCCCACCCCGGGCCCACGTGCCCGAATTCCGACATTTTTTGAAGGAAGTTGTTCTCTACAACCTAAGGATCAATAATATATGATTTCTAATTTATTCCATAACAAATTTCGTGGTTGAAGCTAAGTTTCATTAAAACCCTAGGTTTTTTTCTCTAACCCCATGATTTCACCTTAATACTAGTGTTTAATCTACCTCAGACAACGATATTAAACTAGAAATAGGTAGCACACACTTGCCTCAAGATGCTAGGTGAAGTCCTTCTCTCAAAAGCTCCCAAATCGCCTAATAGAGGAGTGAAAATGTGATAAAAATGACTTAGAACCCATATTAAATGAACCACGCTACCCAGCGATTTCCGCACCTGCGGTCAGGGGACTGCATCTGCGGTACCGCATCTGCAAGAGATGGGCCGCACCTGCAAAAATGGGCCAAAGAGTTGGGACAGCATCTGCGGTCTCCAGGACGCATCTGCGAAGCCACTTCTGCGGTTCCTGGCCTGGCCTGGCCCAGGCCGCCTCTGCGATGGCGCAACCGCATCTGCGATCTCGCACCTACGGCCCAGCAACCACATGTGCGGTTATGATAGAAGCAGCAAGCTTCAGCTCTTTCTAAAAATTTCCACTTCACTCGAGCATCGTCCGATTGACGCTCGGGGCTCCCGAGCCCCGCTCGAACATACCGACAAGTCTGAAATCACGAGACGGACCTACTCGAACCTTCAGAACACCCGAAACAATGCTAAATCTAGGAATCACCCCCTAAAATCAAATGAATCAAACTTATGAACTTCAAGTTCTTAATTTTCCTATAACGGGTCAAAACGCCCTTAAACTACTCGGATTTGACACCAAATTTTACGAACAATTCTTAAATGATATTTCATACCTGTACCGGGCTTCGGAACCAACATACGAGCCTGATACCCATGAAATCAATCATTACTTAGTTTCTTTAAATCCTTAAAACTTCAAATTAACAATTTCAAATAAAAATTCATTACTCGGGCTAGGGACCTCGAAATTTGATTCCGGACATACGCCCAGGTCCCATATTTTCCCATTGACCCTCCAAAACCATCAATCATGAATCCGGGTCTGTTTACTCAAAACATTGACCAAAGTCAAACTTAGTCTTTTAAGGGAATTCTAAGGAATCAAATGGGCATATTTCGCTCAAAACTCTTCCGGTTCCCGAACCAACCGTCCCCGCATGTCCTAAATTAGCTAGAGCAAGAACGGGAAATTTTATTTAGGGGAACGGGTTCAAAAGCGCAAAATGACCAGGCGGGTCGTTACATTCTCCACCTTTTAAACAAATGTTCGTCCTCGAACAGACATAATAATGTACCTGACCTGTTAAATAAATGGGGATATCTGCTCTACATGTCCTCTTCGGACTTCCAGGTCGCCTCCTCAACTGGTTGGCCGCTCCACTTTACCTTTACCGCATAAATCCTCTTGGACCTCAACTGGTGGTCCTGTCTATCAATAATGGCAATTGGCTCCTCCTCATAACCCAAACTCTCGTCCAGCTAAATAGTACTGAAGTCCAACACGTGAGATAAGTCGACATGATACTTCTGAAGCATCGATACATGAAAAACTCGATGAAATCCCGATAAGCGGGAGGGGGTAAAGCAAGCTCATTGGAAACCTCCCCAACTCGCCTCAACACCTCAAAGGGACCAATAATCCTTGGGCTCAACTTGCCCTTCTTCCCGAACCTCATAATGCCTTTCATTGGCGAGACTTTCAAGAGAACCTTCTCGCCAACCATGAATGATACATCACGCACCTTCTGATCTGCGTAACTCTTCTGTCTGGACCGAGCTGTGGGAAGCCTTTCCTGAATCAACTTTACCTTATCCAAGGCATCCTATATCAAATCTATACCATATAACATAGCCTCACCAGGCTCAAACCACACAATAGGAGAATGACACCGCCGACCGTATAAAGTCTCAAATGGAGCCATCTCAATGTTGGACTGATAGCTATTGTTGTAAGCAAACTCTGCCAAAGGCAAGAATTGATTCCACTGTCCTCCGAAGTCAATCACACATGCTCTAAGCATGTCCTCCATGATCTAAATTGTTTCTCTGACTGCCCGTCGGTCTGTAGGTAAAATGTTGTTCTAAGCTCCACGTGGGTCCCCCAACTCACCCTAAACAGATCTCTAGAAATGAGAAGTGACCTGAGGGTCTCTATTTGATATGATGGAAATAGGCACACCGTGCAACCGAACTATCTCCCGAATGTAAATCTAAGCCAGTCTCTCCGAAGTATAAGTAGTCACAACCGGTATAAAGTGTGCCGACTTTGTCAACCTATCCACGATGACCCATACTACATCAAACTTCTGTGAGGTCCGGGGCAAGTCAACTACAAAATTCATAGTAATACGCTCCCACTTCCACTCTAGTATAAGCATCTGCTAAAGTAGGCCACCCGGCCTCTGGTGCTCGTACTTGACCTGCTGGCAAATCAAACACCTAGCCACATACTCCACTATGTCTTTCTTCATTCTCTGTCACCAATAATGTTGTCTCAAGTCACGATACATCTTTGTAGCACGCAGATGAATGGAATACCGCGAACTGTGTGCCTCCTCTAGTATTCTCTTCCTCAGACCATCAACATTAGGAACACATAGACGACCCCGGATTCAAAAAACACCATACTCACCAATAGAAACCTCTTTGGCACTACCCTGAAGCACTGTCTCTCTAAGAACTACCAAATGTGGATCATCGAACTGTCGGGCCTTGATCTGCCCCAATATTAAATACTGAGCAACAACGCATGCAAGAACTCGACTTGGCTCTGAAATATCCAACCTCACAAATTTGTTAGCCAAGGACTGGATGTCCAAAGATAGTGGCCTCTCCTCTGCTGGAATGAATACCAAGCTACCCATACTCTCTGCCTTCCTGCTTAAGGCATCCCCGACCACATTAGCCTTGCCCGGATAATAAAGAATGGTGAGGTCATAATCCTTCAGTAACTCAAGCAACCTGTGCTGCCTCAAATTAAGATCCCTCTGTTTGAACAAATACTGTAAGATGCGATGATCCATATAAATATCACATGACATCCCATACAGATAATGCCTCCATATCTTAAGAGCATGAACGATCGTGTCCAACTCTAGGTCGTGCACAGGATAATTCTTCTCATGAACCTTCAGTTGGCACGAAGCATAGGCAATAACTCGCCCATCCTGCATCAATACACATCCCAATCCAACGCGCGAAGCGTCACAATATACCGTATACATCCCTGAACCGGAAGGCAACACAAGAACTGGTGTTGTAGTCAAGGCTATCTTCAGCTTCTGAAAGCTCTCCTCACAATCATTGGACCACTGGAAAGGAGCACCCTTCTGGGACAATCTAGTCAGAGGTGATGCAATATATGAAAAAGCCCTGCACGAATCGTCTGTAATAACCTGCTAACCCTAGGAAACTCCTAATCTCGGCCACCGAAGTAGGACGTGGCCAACCCTGAACAGCCTCAATATTCTTGGGGTCCACCTTAATACCTTCTCCTGGTACATTATGCCCCAAGAATGCCACTGACTCTATCCAGAACTTTAACTTGGAGAACTTAGCATATAGCTTCTGCTCTCGCAAGGTCTGAAGCACTACCATCAAATGCTGCTCGTGCTCCCCCAGGCTACGAGAGTATATCAAGATGTCGTCAATGAAGATGATGACAAATGAATCAATATAAGGCCTGAATACCCTGTTCATCAAGTCCATGAATGTTGTTGGGGCATTAGTCAAGCCAAAGGACATCACCAGGAACTCATAATGGCCATATCTAGTCCGGAATGCAGTCTTCGGAACATCCAATTCCCGAATCTTCAACTGATGATACCCTGACCTCAATTCAATCTTGGAGAACACCTTAGCACCCTGCAACCGGTCGAATAAATCATCGATACGGGGCAACGAATACTTGTTCTTGATGGTGACTTTGTTCAACTGGTGGTAATCAATGAACATCCGCATAGTCCCATCCTTCTTCTTCACAAATAACACGGGTGCACCCCAAGGCGATACATTGGGTCTAACAAACCCCTTCGCTAACAATTCATCAAGCTTCTCCTTCAACTCCTTTGGAGCCATACGGTACGGTGGGATAGATACATGTTGGGTGCCTGGAGCCAAATCAATGTAGAAATCAATATCATGATCTGGTGGCATGCTAGGGAGATCAAAAGGAAACACATCGGTGAACTCTCGAACCACCGGAACAGAATCAATCATCGGAGACTCTACGGTGGTGTCCCTAACATAAGCAAGATAACCCAGACACCCCTTCTTGACCATTTGTCGAGCCTTTAGGAAAGAAATAACCCTACTAGATGTATCGACTGCGGAACCCTTCCACTCCAACCTTGGTAACCCTAGCATCACTAGTGAAACAGTCTTGGCATGGCAATCTAGGATGGCATGATAGAGGGACAACCAATACATGCCCATGATGATCTCACAGTCAATCATATCAAACAACTGGAGATCCGCACTAGTCTTAATGCCATAGAGTATTACCATACAGGACTGGTAGATCCGATCTACAACCACCGAATCACCCACATGAGTGGACAAATAAACAGGAGTGCCCAAAGGCTCAGGAGAAATAACCAGGAAACGAGCAAACAAAGATGATACATAAGAATAAGTAGACCCTGGGTAAAATAATACCGAAGCATTTCTACCGCCGACAGAGATAATAAATATGATGACGGCATCTGAGGCCAATGCATCTAGCCTGGCCGGAAGGTTATAGAATCTAGTTGGAGCGCTAGCTGGCTTGTCACGACCCAAACCGATGGGCCGGGACGGGTACCCGGTACCTTACTCAACTGAGTACCAACGTAACATATCTTTCTTAATACATCATCATATACACATGCATACGGGCCTAATAGGCCAACATGATCCTTTATAAACTCAAAACGTAGGCCGACAAGGCCGTACAATCTTTTATGTACACGACATATGTCTACAAGCCTCTTAGAATACATAAATGTCATAAGGGTCGGGACAGAGTCCCACCATACCAAACAATACACGTCTAAATCATAATAACCAAACAAGTAACTGCGAAGCAAATGGAGCGCACCAACATCTTTCGTTGAGCTGATTGCCTACTTGGAGGGCTCTCGATCTGTCTATCGGGACCTGCGGGCATGAAATGCAGTGTCCCCAAGCAAAAGGGATGTCAGTACAAATAATGTATTGAGTATGTAAGGAACATAAATAAATACATGAGAGATATGGAAGACATATAGAGTACATGACTCAACCTGTAAGTCTGAATAACTTTGTAAATCATAAATTACTCTTAAAGTCATGCATATGCGTATGAATGTCATGTTGTGCATAGGTACATATTTCATTATATCATCAGCCTCTGAGGGCATCCCATCATATCATATCGGTCACTATGGGCAAAATCATCATCGTATACCAGCTAATCAGGTGGTGGTACGTATATAACGCCATAACCTTTTCCATGTCCCATATACATATATACATACATATATAAGCATATATAATGCCGTTTGAATCATACTTACATATATATGCGTATATAACGGCGTTTGAATCATATTTCGGCCACTGTGGGCAACATCATCATCATATACCAGCTGATCAGGTGGTGGTGCGTATATAACGCCGTAACCTTTTCCCATTCCATATACATATATTTACATATATACGCGTATATAACGCCATCTGGTCATGGGTCAATGCACATGAATGCAATGCATGAAAAGTACGTCAATAAAATCATTCGGAAGGTCATAAGACCACTTTGCCTCTTGAGCAATATCATAAAGTAACATCTTTTCAACTTTCGTATTTTTCTGAGACCCATGAACAGATGATAAAATATTATGACACATGAGAATTAAAGAACATAGATATTTCTATTACTTCTCTGAGAAGAGTCACTCATGGAATTTGTGCATTTGCACATTTTGTTCATATCGTATGGATCATGCCAAAAGAAAGAAGCGATAGCCTTAACATACATGGAGTAGGAAAAACTCTGTATAATATTCTGTTGGAAACCTTCGTAGATTGAACCATAAAAATCGAATTAAGCTTCTGCGCTTTGAAATTGAGGAATGAAATCGTGCTTGATTTGTTGCAATTTGGATGAAATTATCATTCTTCTTCTCACGTTTTTGGCCTTAAGACCAAATACCAAATGAGATGTAATCTTAGTTCCAACGTTTGGGTTTTTGCTTCTGTTTAAAGCCTTTAAATGGAATGGAATACTAAACTGATATATTACCTTTATGGTTTGAATGGAATGGAATTAGATTTGGAATGGAATTACATTTTTGAAATGGATTCAGATTTGATATAATGGAGTAGTTCACGTTCTTGAAATGGAATGTTTTATGAAAAGCCTTCCTACTCTCTTAAGTGTTGAAGATATATATCTTCTAATTTGTAAGATAAGTATGTAGCTTGTTTTGAATTTCAAGACTTGTTTCTTATTTTGTTGCCACCTATTCCCAATATTGACTAATGAGTCATTTATTATGGAGGTTGTTGCTACCACGTTTTGGGGGTGGGGTTTTAATCTTATCCCAATTTTAATAGTTAACCGGGTAATGTCCTGTTACCCGGTAATTAATCAATTACCCGCATAACTTAAAAATTATCTCAAATTACTTAAAATGTTACTTATTTTTAATATATTTTATACACCTTACAATTATGGATATGGGGTACCTTGCATGGTACTAGTCCATAAATATCGGGCATTTTAACTCGGGTAATATTTTATCTTAAAATGCCAAACTTCGACAAAAATTCTATTTCTTCGATATTACTTACCCTCTTATCTTCACAAATTTACTCATCACTTATAATCCATATAATCTCCAAATAATCTTTTCCTTGGACTAATGGCAATTACCTTACGACAAATTTAACGTACAATACTAGAGGGTGTAACATCATCGTAATACTGCGGGGCATAACATTATTCCCTCCTTTGGAACATTCGTCCTCGAATGTTGACTTATGCACTTATAATTTTCATAACTTATATCTTCCGAACACTTTAGAACTTCCCTTGCTATCTAGGCTACTATTCTGTGAATGAGTCCAAAGTCCAGGGCATTCCCCCCTTAGGCCTCCTTCTCACATCACAACTTGTAGTCGGAATCCCTCCAATCTCATAACTGTTGCTACCTTTCATCATGCAGCCTGTACAATTTTGACCTTGTAAGTGTGTCCAATCTCTAGGATTCATATATAGAGCTTGATAAGATGTTCCTTTGAGCATATATGAGTATACTGAAGTTCTTCGCTCGATACTTTGTTGAATTCAAGAATATTGATATACAATATACGACTGATAACCTTAAACTCCTTACGTAATACTTTTCTCCTAGGGCTTAATCCTAAAGACTTATCCATTCTCATCACCTTTTCACTTGCCTTTCCTCATCCTTACTCATGCTTCCTTAAAAATTTATCACTCTACCATACTTTAGCCTGCGACCTATACATATCCATTTATAAACTTTCCTTCAACTTCTTTGCACCATGGATTTTCTTATGTTATTCTGGAACGTCAAGTGAGACATCACATTGTCTCCATCTTTTCCCTATTCTCTTATCTAGATCTCTCAGTACTTAGAAACCATAGGCTGGAAGACATATCACTGACGATGTCGTTATTACTCCAAGTTATTGGATCCGAACTATGGACTATTCACGATCTTCTGCCTTTGAGTATCTCGTACGTTGTTCACCTTTACCTTACTTACATTAAAATCTCTCATCGTATCTTCTGTTTCTTTCCTAACTTCCCTTCCATCTAGGTGTAATTCACGTCCATAACTTGAAGCTCTTATTATAACACTTGCACCTTTGGTGCATACACAATTCGGTGGGAGCTTCGTACTGACTTCCTATAAGGTCGGTACTCTTCCAACTAGATTATCATGGAGACGTTATATAATATGGTTGTTGTGTTATTTCTCTTGAAGATCTGATATTAAGAGTGATTCTGTCATGTTCTCAAGCATAACTCCTATAATTTTAATAGGTCCAATAATCAGACTCCTGATTTACTTGGGTGATGTAATTCTTTAGTTTCCTCATCCTTCTGATCAGCCTGTATGTAGGCTTAAGCTATCTTCCGGGCTGTGGCACATGGTATCAGTTTTTACCTTAGCCTTTCATGGGCGTTATGGAATATCCATGATACAATCTTCTAATAATTCAATCCTTTGTCTATACCCTGGGCTCGATTCTTTCCTTGTACTTATACCAGAGTCTTTTATGACTGTATGATTGTAAACAAATATGTTGCTTGGATAATGCTCCAAAATCTTGAGTGTATCCATAATGTACTAGCTCTGGATCATTGATCGAATAATTCCTTTCGTTCCATCTCAGCTTTCTTTAAACGTGTACAATTACGTTTCCTGGTCTTTCTGCCCCTTGTCGTGTGCATACTTAACTCATCCTAATTCCCATACATGCAAAAAAATTTGTGCAACTCATATAGTCTTGAATATTACCTTCGATCTTACTCCCCGTTCATTAGCCATGGTAGGTTCCACTTTCTTTTGGAGGGCATACAATTCTTGTTGTGAGACTGCATTTACATGACCATTTCTCCTTCGAGTTACTATGTTTAGGTTGAAGCCTTCTTCCTTATTTCCACAGCCAGTCTTTCATTGTAGTACTCGGGGAGGATTCTCTGACTTTTGTAAAGCTGTGGGCTTATTAAATTGTATACTCGACGGACCTCCTGATGTCCTTCCTTGCCTATACTTATCCGTAGTTACTTACCTCCATGCCCTGGAGCTTGTGGGTTGCTTTTGAACTGATTTTTTTGACTGTCTTCCCAGTGGAACTCTCTTTTATTTCCGTAGCACTCGCACGATACCCTTTTAACTTCCCCATATGAATATATCTTAAGTATTATAATGTCATACTGCGAGGCTGAATTCCCTATGTTGGGGTTAATTCTATTTATCTTGCACGATCTATTGATTTTTCTGTAACCTCTTGTCTAGTAATTACTAGGCTCTTCCTGAATCAACTACTAACTATTCGTTGGCCTATTCTCATATCTATATTCACGTAATCTTTCTTGGGTTATTTTCTTTGTCTTAACTTACCTCACGTACTGGCTCCTTATCTATCAATAATATCCTGGGCAGGAACCCTTTCTTCCTTTTCTTGACGTCGTGCTTACATAATGTTCTAGAACCATAGAATATCTGTAACATTTCATCATCTCATCCCTTTCTCATTTTTATCGCATTCTTCCTTCATTATTCACTTAATTATGACTTAATGCCACATCATTCCATATTCCCCCCTTTAGGGGTATACTAAAACTTGGAGTTATGATGACCTTCCTATAGATGTTTTTCCTCTTCATCTTTGGCGTCCTTTCACATTATCAATGACCCTTACTCGCCTTGCGGTAATTCTTCTAGACCAAGGATAACAAAATCCCTCGCTCGTGATGGTGACACTTAGTTTAACTGGAACATACAGTATCTTAAGCTTAACTTTGCTCACCTTGCTTCCTATAGGGAAGCGTCTCCTTGAATGACCATTCTCCGAATTTCGCATGAATCTTCTTTTGTCGTCCATTCTATTATTGTCGGAACAAAATTTGAAATTCCGATGATGCCGAGTATTTTCCAATCATTCATTCCCTAATTCATATTTAGGTTATGGATTTCATGGTATTTTATGTTGTTTTATTATGAGTCTATTGATAGTACTAATATAGTGTCTCTTGTTGCCTCTTTGAGCCGAGGGTCTCCTAGAAACAGCCTCTCTGCCTCTCGGGTAGAGGTAAGGTCTGCGTACATATTACCCTCCCCAGACCCCACTTGTGGGATTACACTGGGTTGTTATTGTTGTTGTTTACCGGTCCATACTGATTTCTATTACTCTGGGATTAACTCTCCCCTCTAGTAGTCGCGTTGGAGTCACGAACATATTTCTCGAAATGAGGATATAACCTTATGGCCTATAATCTTTTGTTTTCTTAAGTCCCATCACCTTTTGTCTCTTCCTTCATTTGACTATCGATTCTGTAACGCTCTACCATTTTTATCCATGTATCACACCTTATTCATAATGCTTCCTTATCTCTCTTCTCATTACTTTGCTAATATTTTTGCATATCCCTTTTCTTGTGAAAACTTCAATACAACATTCTTTCGCTTTTAGCTTTCCTTTGCTCCATCCAGTGGCTCTTCAAGTTGCCTAACGTTCTCGCTTTACTAGGGACGCGAGCCATACTAAGGTAATATTTATCCCTTCAAGGCTTGTAGTGCATATCCTTATTAGTACTCATATCTGGATGTACTATTTTATAGTGCACTATCTGGGTGTCTCATAAAGAGATCTATTAGAACATTTGTAATATCCTTCGAAAATGTCTACTAATGCAAACAATTCATCCATCATATCTTCTTATACTACTTCTGTTAACTCCCATAGGGCATATCTAGAATGGGTGCGGCCAATTGTATATACCTTTGTTATTATTGAATATAACTCAAAAAGCTTATGTTCCTCTGCCTTAATTGTAAACGTTGTTAACCTTCATTAACTGGGTACCTCGTACCCTTTTTCACCTTGCTCCTTTTACTTGCTGAAACTTGTACTTATCTTCTTAATCTCTCATTGTCCTTCACCATAAAGATGGATAGGCATTCTTGCCTTAAGGCTTCTTATCAGGAAGCTTACACCCTTCAGTACACACAAGGTCTGCTAAAGACCTCACATTTACTTTATTGAAGGCATCATACAAAAATCTAATTCCTCTGAATTAGTTCATCCACAACTATCTCTCTTTCCAACCGGAATTTGAATCGGAATTTGAATTCTTATAAATGAGCTCTACCACACGATCTAGAGTAAGAAGAAAGAGTGACAACCTTAAATGCCTTGTAGCATCCTGCTTATAAGTGTGGTGCACGACACACCCATAAACAAGACTCTACTAGACACGGCTTGTAGACTCCCGAGGACAGAACTGCTCTGATACCACTTTTGTCACGACCCAAACCGATGGGCCGGGACGGGTACCCGGTACCTTACTCAATTGAGTACCAATGCAACGTATCTTTCTTAATACATCATCATATACACATGCATACAGGCCTAATAGGGCAACATGATCCTTTATAAACTCAAAACATAGGCCGATAAGGCCCTACAATCTTTTATGTACATGACATATGTCTACAAGCCTCTAAGAATACATAAATGTCATAATGGTCGGGACAGAGTCCCTCCATACCAAACAATACACGTCTAAATCATGCTAACCAAACGAGCAACTCCGAAGCAAATTGAGCACACCAACATCTTTCGCTGAGCTGATAGCCTACTTGGAGGGCTTTGGATCTGTCTATCAGGACCTGTGGGCATGAAACGCAGCGTCCCCAAGTAAAAGGGACGTCAGTACGAATAATGTACTAAGTATATAAGGCACATAAATAAATACATGAGAGATAAAGAAGACATATAGAGTACATGACTCAATCTGTAAGTCTGAATAACTTTGTAAATTATAAGTTACTTTTAACTTCATGCATATGCGTATGAATGTCATGTTGTACATAGGTACATATTTCATAATATCATCAGCCTCTGAGGGCATCTCATCATATCATATCGGCCATTGTGGGCAATATCATCATCATATACCAGCTGGTCAGGTGGTGGTGCGTATATAACGCTGTAACCTTTTCCCATTCCATATACATATATTTACATATATACGCGTATATAACGCCATCTGGTCATGGGTCAATGCACATGAATGCAATGCATGAAAATTACGTCAATAAAATCATTCGGAAGGTCATAAGACCACTTTGCCTCTTGAGCAATATCATAAAGTAACATCTTTTCAACTTTCGTATTTTTCTGAGACCCATGAACAGATGATAAAATATTATGACACATGAGAATTACAGAACATAGATATTTCTATTACTTCTATGAGTAGAGTCACTTATGGAATTTGTGCATTTGCACGTTTCGTTCATAAAATATGGATCATGCCAAAAGAAAGAAGGGATTGCCTTAACATACCTGGAGTAGGAAAAACTCCGTATAATATTCCGTTGGAAACCTTCATAGATTGAACCCTAAAAATCGAATTAAGCTTCTGCGCTTTGAAATTGAGGAACGAAATCTTGCTTGATTTGTTGCAATTTGGATGAAATTTTCATTCTGCTTCTCACGTTTTTGGCCTTAAGACCAAATACCAAATAAGATGTAATCTTAGTTCCAACGTTTGGGTTTTTGCTTCTGTTTAAAGCCTTTAAATGGAATGGAATACTAAACATCTATATTACCTTTATGGTTTGAATGGAATGCAATTAGATTTGGAATGGAATTACATTTTTGAAATGGAATCAGATTTGATATAATGGAGTAGTTCACGATCTTGAAATGGAATGTTTTATGAAAAGTTTTCCTAATCTCTTAAGTGTTGAAGATATATATATTCTAATTTGTAAGATAAGTATGTAGCTTTTTTTGAATTTCAAGACTTGTTTCTTAGTTTGTTGCCACTTATTCCCAATATTGACTAATGAGTCATTTATTACGGAGGTTGTTGCTGCCACGTTTTAGGGGTGGGGTTTTAAACTTATCCCAATTTTAATAGTTAACCGGGTAATGTCCTGTTACCCGGTAATTAATCAATTACCCGCATAACTTAAAAATTATCTCAAATTACTTAAAATTTTACTTATTTTTAATATACTTTATACACCTTACTATTATGGCTATGTGGTACCTTGCATGGTACTAGTCCATAAATATCGGGCATTTTAACTCGGGTCGTATTTTATCTCAAAATGCCAAACTTCGACAAAAATTCGATTTCTTCGATATTACTTACCCTCTTACCTTCATGAATTTACTCATCGCTTATAATCCCTATAATCTCCAAATAATCTTTTCCTTGGACTAATGGCAATTACCTTACGACAAATTTAGCGTACAATACCACAGGGTATAACATCGTCATAATACTGCGGGGCATAACATGGCTGGCCTCCACCTAGCTGGGCAATAGCTGGATGACCTCTCCCTGCCTAGCCTCTACCTCTAGGACGACCCGTACCAGTTTGCCCTTCACCTCTAGGTGGCGGGGCAGCTGGTGCTGAAATCATAGGCTGCTGACCCTGCTGTACTGCCCTGCCTTGAAGCCTGGGGAAGTACCTCCTCATATGGCCAAGATCTCCGCACTCGAAATAACCCCGCGGTGCGGCGGCCTAGTGTCTTGATGGATGACATTGATGGCCTGTAGACCCACTGGAATAAGCCTGAATGGCCGGTGAACGGTATGAACTCTCCGGTATAGCACTGAAATAAGAATCAGAAGAGCCCTGAGGTCCTAAATACCCCCCGGAGGAACCCTGAATAGCTGGCAGGAAATACAAGCTCTCTGGCATGTCGCTAACATATGGGCGCGCGGGAGCACCTCGTGCAGGCGGTGGTGCTGAATATGGGGGCCTGCTGGGCTGAATCCTCCCCAACTGACCTCTACCCCTAGACGGGACACCTCTGAACTCTCTTCAGAGAATCGAGCCCTCTTATCCTGTTGCGTCTGCTCTCTACCCCTCTGGCAATATCCCTCAATCCTGCGAGCAATCTCTACCACTAGCTGATACTCTATACCCATCTATACCTCTCGGGCCATGCTAGATCGAATACCAGGGTGCAACTCCGCAACAAATCTCCGCATTCTCTCTACATCTCTAGGAAGTATCATGAGTGCATGGCGAGACAACTCGGGAAACCTCGCCTCATAATCGGTCACAGACATCTGGCCCTTCTCAAGATGCTCAAACTGATACCACAACTCTTCCCTTTTAGTGGGTGGAATGTACCTATCCAAGAATAACTGTGCGAACTGACTCCAAGTGAGGGGAGGGAGAACCTGCTGGCCTGCCAAGAACATAGGACTACCACCATCTACGGGCCCTGCCCTTAATCTGAAAAGTAGTGAAGTCAACTCCATGCGACTCCAATATCCTCATGTTGTGCAGTCTGTCCCTGTACCTGTCTATGAAGTCCTGAGCATCCTCATGACGCTCACCCCCAAAGACCGAGGGGTGAATCCTAGCCCATCTATCCAATAACTTCGGCGGATCGCCATCCGTAGCTGGTCTGGGCTGGGGTGGGGTGCCACTATAGCAACTGGCGGAGCCCCATCTGCGAGTACTGCACTCGGAGTCTGATACACTGCAGCTGCATGACCAGGAGCCTGAGCAATAAGGGTTTTTGCTCCCCCTCCTACCTGTGATGTAGCTGGATCTACTGGAAATAAACCAGTTTGAGTCATAGAATCCATGAACCGTAGTATACGGCCCATGACATCCTGGAATCCCAGTGCTGATGTGAAATCTGCCGGGGTAAGCTCAGCTGCGGGCACCTCGCCCTGCTCCTCGATTATAGGATCTCCCGTGGGACCTGCTGGTGGTACTACTGGGATAACTCTGGGACGCCCTCGACCCCTACCTCATGCCAGTGCCCTCCCCCGGCCTCTGCCTCGACCTGTAGCAATGGGGGGAGCAGCTCCGCCTGGGTTTGGAACATCAGCCGTGCGTGTCCTCACCATATGTGAGAGAATAGAAGGGGAAAATTTAGCATAACAACCAATGCATGGTAGGAGATGAATAAAGAGCAGATTTCCTAACACTCTATAGCCTCTCGAAGATAAATACATACCGATCCGCAAGACACTATTAGGTTTGCCCATGACTTGTGAGAACTACGTGAACCTAGTGCTTTGATAGCATGTTGTCACTATCCAAAATCCACTAAGGGTCGTGATGGTGCCCAACACCGTTGTCAGGCAAACCGACGCGAAAGTATTAGTAAACTCTTATTTTACTTACCCAATTTGGTTAAAACATTTCTTAATTTGCAATTTAAGACAAGTGATGATAAGCAATATTTAATAATAGTTATACAACCCAAAAGAACTGTCTACTAATGTATGTGCCAAGACCTGGTGTCACAAGTAGTGGGAAACTAGTAGAATGTAAAAAAGAATAATACTATCCTACTGTCCGGGATAGATTAGACAACAAAAGTAAAGAAAGACCCCATCAAGCTGCTGAACGGCGCAGGAAGGGAGCAGCTCACCGTGGAAGTCTTGGTCTATGAATCAGGGACGCGCACCAGTCTGGTAGCTAGATATACCTACCTCAGATCCTGTACAATTAAGTACAGAAGTGTAGTATGAGTACATAAACAATATGGACCCCATAAGTATCCCGTCTAATCTCGAAGAAGTATAGAGGAGAGATCGACTTGATACTTACTAAGGTAAATAATATAATGTAGAGTTACACTAAGCATGGAATTAAAAAATAATCAACAGTTTGTAACCAGAGGAAATATGTCATGTTCTTAACAAATTTTACAATTAGCCATTTACATTTCAAGTATTTAGTCGGTCAAGTCATAGATAAGATTTTACATAGAAATCATGCGCACATTATGCCGACGTCGACGGCCCGATCCAACAGAAAATAAATTGTGCACTACCAATGTGTCGAAAGGCACGAACCATAGATGCATCTATTCATACCGAGGCGATCGGCCCGATCCACAAATATCAATTAATATCAAGAAAACACACGAAGGCGCATTTATATTCAAATAAAGTCATGCAAGGGTTTAACAAGTATTTATGCTCACCGTTTTTACTTTCCAATTCTCTAGCATACCTTAAGTGATCACATGAGCACAAAACATAGAGTTATTCACTATATAGCATGATGTGGGTCCTACACTACCCGGACAATTAACATAATAGTAGCTACGGACAGACTCTCGTCACCTAGTGGGTATGTATCCCCCGCATTTAGTAGGAATTTACTCAATTATTACACCTATGGGGACAATTCCCTATTACAAGGTTAGAAAGGAGACTCACCTCGCTCCAACGTGCTCTTTCAATACCAAGAACGAGTCCAAGCCCTCAACTCGGAGTCGAACAATCCCAAACTAGTTAAATGAAGTAAGAACTAGTTAATATAGGCTCACAAGATCGAATTCTAGCTATTTAAGCAATTTCCCAACCATTCACACAAGTTTCCTAAATTCCGACCCCGGGCCCACGTGCCCGGATTCCGAGATTTTTCGAAGGAAGATGTTCTGTACAACCTAAGGATCAATAATATATAGAATTTCTAATTTATTCCATAACAAATTTCGTGGTTAAATCTAAGTTTCAATAAAACCCTAGGTTTTTGCTCTAACCCCATGATTTCATGTTAATATTAGTGTTTAATCTACCTAATATAATGAAATTAAACTAGAAATAGGCAGCACACACTTACCTCAAGATGCTAGGTGAAGTCCTTCTCTCAAAAGCTCCCAAATCGCCCAATGGAGAAGTGAAAATGTGATAAAAATGACTTAGAACCCGTATTAAATGAACCTCACTGCCCAGCGATTTCCACACCTGCGGTCAGGGGACCGCATCTGCGAGATATGGGTCGCACCTGCGAAATGGGACAAAGAGCTGGGACCGCATCTGCAGTCTCTAGGACGCATCTGCGGAGCCGCTTCTGCGGTTCCTAGCCTGGCCTGGCCTGGGCCGCTTCTGCGATGGCACAAATGCATCTGCGGTCTCGCACCTGCGGCCCACCAACCGCATGTGCAGTAATGACAGAAGCATCAAGCTTTAGCTTTTTTAAAAAAATTCCACTTCACTCGAGCCTCGTCCGATTGACGCTCGGGGCTCCCAGGCCCCGCCCGAACATACCGACAAGTCTGAAATCACGAGACGTACCTACTCGAACCTTCGGAACACCTGAAACAACGCTAAATCATGGAATCACCCCCTAAAACAAAATGAATCAATCTTATGAACTTCAAGTTCTTAATTTTCCTCTAACTGGCCAAAACGCCCTTAAACTACTCAGATTGACACCAAATTTTACGAACAAGTCTTAAATGGTATTTCAGACCTGTACCGGGCTTCGGAACAAAGATACGAGCCAGATACCCATGAAATCAATCATTACTTAGTTTCTTTAAATCCTTAAAACTTCAAATTAACAACTTCAAATAAAAATTCATTACTCGGGCTAGGGACCTCGGAATTCGATTCCGGACATATGACCAGGTTCCATATTTTCTCACGGACCCTCCGGTACTGTCAAATCACGAATCCATGTCTATTTACTTAAAACATTGACCAAAGTCAAACTTAGTCTTTTAAGGGAATTCTAAGGAATCAAATGGGCATATTTTGCTCAAAACTCTTCCAATTCCCGAACCAACCATCCCCGCATATCTTATTTCTTGCATAAGGCTATTCTGCCTTCCGAGACTAAACGCTGTCTCCATCTGCATCTACATTGCATAAGGCTACTATTCTGCCTTCCAATTTGCATAAGGCTACCATTCTGCCTTCCGAGTTTAAGCTCTACCTCCATCTGCATCTGCATTGCATAAGGCTACTATTCTGCCTTCCTATCTGCATAAAGCTATCGTTCTGCCTTCCGAGCCTAAGCTCTTCCTCCAATTTTCTTCAATACTAAGCGCTATCCCAAACACTATTTATCTCGATTCTCTTACGGGATAAGCTCTGGCCTTCAATTCGCAAGACTGAGCTCTGTCTTGTCCGCATCATACTGCTGCATCCTTCATGGGATGAAATATCACCAACTCATCCAAAGGCGTCATCGTTCGGAGGCACCATCTTTATAGTCCGAGAACACCATGTCGTGGCCAGAGGATCTCCTTCAATCTTTTGCATATCATTATTCAAAGGCGTTATGGTTTGGAGGCACCATCTTCATAGCCCGAGAACATCATTTCATGGCTTGCGAATCCTGCACCAAACAACCCATGGCTAAGGACATCGTGGTCTGAGGAAGCCATTCCTAACCGTCCAAAGATAACATTCATGGTCCGACGGGAATTTACATCATATTTTATGCACAGTATACGTTTGTATTGCTTCTATTTGCAGGAAAGCCGGCGAACAACGACTATCCCAGCAGAAGTGATCTCGCTCCAGTTCCCTCAAGCTATATCAAACCTAACCATTCCCGTAAACCGTTCACTCACCCAGCCCTAGATGTTGCGTCTGTTCTTGAAATGGCTTCATTGGTATACTCCGTCGATGGATCTGGAACTACATATGGCTTGATTCCTGTGAAACTAGGGCTATGTAGGCAGCTCAGAAGCCAAGGTGCGGCTTAATCTCTCTAACTATTTCTCTCGGTAAAAATTGACTATCATTTCTTTACCCGAAAACTCTTTCATCCTTCCCGGGTAAAGAGGGGTAGCTGTTGATACCCATTTTTCCAAATTTTTTTTTTAAATTTCATATAAACTTTCAAAATCATGCATTAATAGCAATTAGTATTTTTCTATAAAATTAATTTATTTAGCATTTTATTCCCAATAAATAATTACAAAATGACATTACAAATGATTTCAAAAGCATCTCTTGATTTAATTTATTATTTATTGTCCTATTTAAATCAAATTATTCATCTTTTGGCTATAATTGCAATAACTTTGCAATTATAGCCCAATCATATAATTTTATACTATTTTTTGACCGGATATTAAGCATTTGTATTTTTAAATACTAAATAATTATTTTTAACTATTTTCTATTCATGAAATTCATTTGGTACAATTATCAGCTATATTTATAAATTATTTCATTCTATTTAATTTGGTATTTAACAAATAGCCCCATTTTATTTCAATTATAACACAATTAAAGCAGCCCTAAAACCCCAATTAAATTAGCCCAACACCCAGGCCCAAACCTAAATCTTACCCGACCCAATCCCTGGTCCAATCTGGACAGTTGATTAATTCTAATCAATGGTCCAGATCCCCCCATACCATATTTAACCTAATAGACTCCCCCCCTCCAAACCCTCATTTCCTCTCTTTACTCTGTCGATACACTCTCTCATTCTCTCTCAAGCACTTTGTGCACCCATCGCTCCTATTTGCCGGCCGTTGGCTCGCCGGTATCAATGGTGGTTCCACCACCACGCCTAGCCTCCATGGCCCCTCACATGTCAGATCCTTGCTACTTTGAGGCCTTCAAGGGAACCAAAAGATGGTTCACTCGCATCCCATGATTTCTAAGTCATTCTCAAGCCGTCCATGTCTGTCTAAGTAAGATCTTTCTTTTTCCGGCTAGATCCATGGCTTCTATGCCAGAATCTCTCTATATCTGGGTTATCTCTCTCTGAAACCCTAATTTTAGCTCTTGACTTCTTAGATCTGTAATAGATCTAAGAGTTTTCAAAGTTGTCTTTACTGTTTTCTTAAGAATCCCTCCGATTTTTCAAAAAACTCCTTTTCATCTTCAAACTAGGGTTTCTTAACCCCTTTTCAAAACGACTTTCCCTCTGATTTTTTGGTATTATTCTATGATTCTTATTATGTTTAAATGGTTCTTCAAGTTTTTCCCTTTCATTTGATTTATCATGTTGAAAAAATAATTATTTTGGTCTTAATCTTGGGTTCTGAGAACTGTCCTTGCTTATTTATTCGTTTAATTTGCTCGCATGTCTGTTATTCATGAACATGTTATTCATGAACATGTTCTACGTTTCTACGATTTTTACTCTATTATACTCATTAGGGTTTCTAATTTTCCTTCTTCCACCTATACTATGTTTATTCTGTTTATTAAAAGAATTTGTGCTAATTCCTCTAGACAATACTATTTTTTCTAGCTGAATTCCTGACTTTATGTGATTTTTACTTGACTACGCTTATTAGGGTTTATGATTTTATTCATTCTTGCCTATACTATGAATATTTCGTTTACTTACAGCAATTTGTATTAATTCCCCTTAATCATTTCTATTCCTATTTGAATCCCTAATTTTCTGTAATTGATGCCTTTCACTAATCTCTTGTGATGATTTCCTTACTGATTTTCAACCGCTAAGATATTTTCTTGCCTTATTTTCGGTCGACTATGCTGTCAATTGGTTCTGAAGTACTTCCCTTAATTAGATTTTCTGAACCTAGCCTAATTACTTGTTCTATACTTACTATGCCTCAAAATATTTTCTTATGTGCTATATTCCAGGCTTATGTGATCTCTTTCCTTATTTACCTTTACCGTTAGTAAATTACTCCTTTAATTAAAGGAAACTTGGCTGATTTTTTATTCTTAATTGATTTTTTAGTTCTATAATTGCTGGACAATTGATTCTTGACTTATTGACCTGACTTTCAAACTATTATATATACCCTCTTCTATTTTCATTACCATACAAACACATTAGTTCAAAAAAAAACTCTCTCTCACAAAAAAACATTATTTTGCTCTCTTTCCTCTGGTTACTTGCTATCATTCTAAGTCAGTCGGTTGCAAGCCAAAGCTGATTACTCTACTCTCTTGCCCCTCACTTTGCGTTTACTATCTTCTTTATTGGTATGTTCTGATTTCACTTCAAGTTTCAAAACAATGTGTTTCTTTTACTGCTTCATTTTATCCTATTTCTAGTATGTTTTTTGCTTATGTTGATTCAACTTGCAATATATATGATTACTTCAATCACATCATCAGCATGCTTCTGAATGTCTCCCCTCCCTTAGACTCATAATGTTTATAAGATATTATCCCCCCTCCTAATGTAACACAATGTGGCCCTTCCTTACTCATGGCTCTCTAATTTCTATCATGAACCTCTCTGTTTAAAATATTTGGCTATCCTTAAGTAACAAGATTTTGTGTTAAATCTGAAGTTCTCTAACCCCTTAGCATATTGTTGATTCTATACTTAAGTGTTCCTGCAACTATGTGATTTATGTATCCCCAAATCCCACTACCCCTATTTGTGGTTGCTGAACCTGCCTTGGTCCTATGTTCCTTTGTTATGTGTGAACCTATTTTAGGCGCTGTATTTGGATCGTTGCTTGTTACTCTACCCACTTTTCAAAATTGTCCTATTGAACAACTTTCCCTATTTTTTAACAAAACTATTTCAAACGAGTCTCTTTTTCAACTGTTTTCCTGCTTAAATCTTTTCAAAACTATGTCAAGCACTCTCACTCTACTCTTAGACCACTAAGGGGTCATTTGGTAGGGTGCATAAGAATAATGCTGAATATGGTGTATTAGTAATGTTGCCATTAGTTATGCTTGCATTAATTATGCTGGTATTAGTTATGCTAACCTATTTCTTATCCATTGTTTGGTTTGATGTATTAAAGCATTGCACAATTTCTAAAAGAATTGTTTGTTTACAAAAATATCCTCAAAACTAGTCCATCACTCTAACTTTTTAAAAGAAACATATGTTGAGACATGTTTTTATATGAAAAAGTTTTAAAAAAATTATTTGATTTGTCTACCTATATTGTAATATAGAACTAAATATTTATTTATAGAAAAAGAAATATGCTAAGTATTTATTTATTTACTAGAGATATAACTTTATTTCTCACTATTTGAATTATTTTAAACTTGCATTAATATTATAACTAGCACATTTTAATCTAGCATAAATTTTGAAGGATAATTTTATCTTTAACTAAGCTAATGTATGCATTAAAACCCATTGCATTACTAATACCATGGTTTTTGATGCATTAGTTATGCATAGGATAATACCAAATAGAATGTATAACTAATGCTTGCATAACTAATGCATATGTTCAAAATATCTACCAAACAAGGTATTATTAATACACAAAACTAATGCATGCATTATTTTATCTAATGCATCCTACCAAACGACCCCTAAGTTCTGCCCTTTTGTGTGAGCCTTGCCTTGGGACCCTTGAGCTCCCTCTAAACTTGGACACACAAAAGCTGGCCTTTCCACACTGCACTTACTATGTCTTGGCTATGAAATTTGGGTGGGAGCACTGCCCGGGATCCCTTGAGGTCTTTAGGTAACTCTGACACACCCGGGTATGATAAAGGCTATGAAACAATCTTGGCATTTGAGGTTCTGGAAATCTGGGCCTGTTTTCAGGCTCTCTATAGTATAACTTCTTATTTTTGTACTTATGTAATTCATTTAAATATTGGTCTGTAATAATTTGTTGTAAACAAATATTGGGGTTGGCTAGTGAAAAAGGGAGGGTAGTTATATATGTTATCGACATCAACGGGTAGAAAGCATGTTGTAGGTTAACATTTCCCATATGCGCAATAGAATCCATGTGTAGGACCAACACATTCAAAGCATGTCATGCATTAGATGCCATGTTCTTGGGTTTACTGTTTCAGCATCTCATTTGACATCATTTTACCACTTAGAAATCCTGCTTTAGGCTAAATAACAGCATCAACATATAACTGTTGCTCCTGCACATCTTGAAATCATGTTGTAACTCTTTGGGCATTTAGAAATCATGCTTTAGGAATTCTGCATATCTTGAAATCATTCTGCATTTTCATATGTGCATGTTAGATACCCTATTTTAGGATCTCATTCACACTTGCTCAGTCAAACCTAGTTAAACTACTGATGCATGAAAAAGGATATAAAACTGTCTCATGTTTGATTAGCCTATTTAAGTGAAACTGGTCACAATCCCTGTATGTCTTTGCAATATATAGAACAACATGCTTTAGGTAAAATAATTTCTAAACTGTTTTAACAATTCTGGTAACTGCTCCATGTTAGTATTTTATGCTTAGGAAAGCCTTAGGCAATTAACTTTAAAATAAACTAGAACCGTCTTTGTGATTAGTGTTTAATTGTCAGCATGTTAAAATCAGTAGGCAAGTCTGATTAGGACTTCCTCTCTGAGTTATGTAATAAATCTGACTCTGATGTTATCAATTAGATACCATACTTAGGATCTGAATTTAGACCTAATTGTGTATGAGTCATGATGTTTATGTGTACCATGTGTGGAGGTATATCTGAGCCTTTTATTTGTCTTCCATGCTCCCCTTTAATTGAAGTCCTATCTGTTTATTATGTGTCGCCTTAGTATTTTACCTTTAAATTGGAGGGTCTACCTAGAACCCCCTTTTTATAGGATATGAGTCTTAAATTCCTCTAGGACTGATAGGAAGGGGCGGATAACAACATGCAATAGGGGTCGAGACCAATTCTCGCTTTAATTACCTTAATGGGGCGGGAAAGGGTAGATATGGATATGATAATCAGTGTGTTAATACCACGTGTAGCCCTTCTTTAAGGACTGTCATACCGGGTATTGCATTGATGTGATCCATATTACAAACAAGCCTATGATACCCCCTTTACATTCTCAAATATGCTTAGATCGTAATTCTTTTCAAAATCTAGCTTTTCATTAATTGTTTTTCAAACGTCCGTGTACTTAAAGTTGAACCCCCTATTATTTGAGCCAAACTTGTTATTTGCTAATTGTACAAATTCACAAAAAAACTGTTTAGCCGGGAACCACACCAGTGGATCCTAAGGGGTGCCTAACACCTTCCCCTTAGAATAATTTCAAGCCCTTACACTGTCTCTGATTACAAAATGTAGTTACAAATGAACCCTATAGGTGCCCTAACACACCCTAAATTGTTAGGTGGAAACTCTTCAAAATGCAAATCCCCTTTCCAAAAGGAAAGAGTTGTCCCAACCAAAAATTTCATAAACACGATTTCGCGAGAAAAAGGGGGCGCGACAATCGACATGAGGCTAAGCCCTGCCTCCATATTTGCATAAGGCTAAGCTCTGCCTTCCATTTGCATAGGAATAAGCCTTGTCCCTCATCTTGCATGAGACTAAGCTATGTCTTCATTCTGCAAAAAGGCTAAGCACTGCCTTCTCATGGGACTAAGCGGTGTCCCTCCTCGCATAAATGTTGCTCTATTCCAACACTATATATTTGCTCCTCTTTCGGGCTAAGCTCTGCCATCAATCTCATAAGACTAAGCCTTGTCTTGTAAATTTTAGTATCATATTATTATCATAGTCTAAAGGCATCATCCTCATAGCCGGAAGACACCATGCCATGGCCTGAGGATCTCTCAAAATTTCATATCATTATTCAAAGGCGTCCTGGTTCGGAGGAACCATTTACATGGCCCGAGAACATCATTTCATGGCCTACGAATCTCTTATCTTACAATTCATGGCCCAGGACATCATGGTCTAAAGAAATCATCCGCACCGTCCAAAGAAAATCTTTCATGCTCCAAAGGGAATTTGCATCACGTTTAAATTTTTGCAATAATCTATGTACGCGCATGCATTGTATTTTAAGTTTGCAGGTGATCTCGAAGGTAACCGTTTTCAAACAGGAGCAACCATTCGCTCCGATTTTCGCTCATACCATTTTCACTTCGCCATTCATAACTGTTTCTCATCAGCTACCCATCTTACCTCGTGATATCCAGCTATCTGCCCTATAATACATCTGATACACTCTAGACCCACAATCATAACTCCATCCAACATCACCCTTCATAAAAGAGCCGTTACCGAAATTGGCTACCATTCCTACAACAACTCCATTAGCTTCGTTCACCGGTGGGTCCAGAACTAAACATGGCCTGATCCTTTAAAACCAGGGATATGTAGGCAGCTCAAATACCAGAGTCCGGCCTCTATCTTTCAAAACATCTCATTCGGTCAAAATTGGCCATTATTTCTTTACCTGAAAACTCTTTCATCCTTCCCAGGTAAAGAGGGGTAGCTGTTGATACCCAATTTTTTCCTATAATATTTTAAAGTGCATATATACCTTCAAAACTATGCATTAGTATCAATGGATATTTTTCCATAATCTCTATATTTTAAAATTAATTTATTCTAGTATTTTATTTATACAAATAATTATAAAACTGCATCATAAATGATTTTAAAATATTTCCTGATTTAATATTACTATTTATGGTCCTATTAAGTCCAAATTATTTCACTAATAGCCAAATTGGAACCTTTTGGTTACAATTGCAATAATTTTTCAATTATAGCCCATGCATACAATTTGGCGTTATTTTACCAGAAATTAGTCCATTATATTTCAAAATACAAAAAATTATTTCTAAAACATTTGTATGCATGAAATTTTTTTTTTGTAATTAGTTAATTATTTTATAAATTAATTTTGTTCATTTGCTTGGGTATTTAACAAATAGCCCTTTTTGTTTTCAATATTAACCCAAGATATCAGCCCAAGACCCCTTATAATTTGGCCCAACCCCTTAAGCCCAAAACTTATCCTGCCCGACCAATACCATGGCCAATCCCGGACGTTGATCATTTTGGATCAACGGTCCAGATTTTCCCTACCATAATTAAACCATAATGACCCCCCCTTACACCCTCTCATTTCCACCCTTTCCCCCCGTCGTCACCCTCTCTCTTCTCTCTCAAACGCTCTCTACCTAAAGCTTAATCCTCAAACGATATCATCAGCTTAGCCCTCTATTCTATGATGTTTCTTTATCGTCTCAAGCCTATACTGGACTCCTGCTTGCTATGGTTCATCAGTTTCCTAGATCCTTGAGAAGATCTCAAGGGACCTAGGCGGTCTGGTTTGCACCTTTGATTTCTTTGCCTGTTTCAAGTCATTTGCTCGACCATGATTAAGAAACCTTTCTTATTTTGCTATGAATCCATGGTTTTCTAGGCCTATGATCTTGTCTCTATTATGCTTTCTAAAAAACCATATCTATGATCTTCTCAGGTCTTTATAGATCTGAGACGAATCGAGCAACTCTTACATGATTTCCTTGAAATTTTTCGATTTCAACTGAGTTCATTATAAGTCATTTTCTCAAGGTCTTTATGATTTTTTAAATGTTTAATTGATTATCCTTTAGTGTTCTTGATTGATTTACGCAAAAGTTGCTTAAACCCTAGTTGATTTATGTGAAACTCTGATTTTCTGATTTTTTGCTTCAATTCTGAGTTTTTGAATTTTACTAGTTGTATTGATTCACTCTGTATCTTTGACCTACACGATTTGCCTTTGTCAAATGCATTGCTCTAACTAATCTCTATTAGGCTTTTTGAATCAATTTTCCGGTCAACTTCTATGTGTTTATAAAGTTTTACTTAGTCTACTTTATTTTGGGGAATCGATATATTCTTTCCAGAATTGTTGTTAATCTGGTTGATTGATTTGCTCTGTTAAGAATATGTACTTCTAAGTCTTGTATGTTTCTTTGATTGTTGTATATTTATTGATTCTTGTATGATTCTTCCCTTAATTAGACCCCTTATTATTTACTCCTTTATTTGGTCTGATTTGAACCTCTTGCCTTAATTAATCCTGTTATTATTGTTGGCTAATTGCCCCTAATTAAGGGAAGACTATGTTGAACTCTTTGTATGATTGGATTCTAAGATCCCCTTATTGCTGATTATTGATTCCTTTACCTTATTTGCTCTACTCTTGAACAACTATATAAACTCTCTTATTTAACTTCTTAACACACAACAAAAGTTCAATGAACACACACTCACACTCAAACTCTCCTTTTCTTTCTATGTTACTTGTGATAATTACTTGTCTAACCGACTGAAAGCCAAGGCTAAACATTGGAACTGCATCTGCTTTACATTTTGTACTCTTTTCTTCAACTGGTATGTCTGTAGTTCAATTCTTAAACTCAACTCTGTTTGTTCTATGTTTACTCTTGCACTAGTTCGATTGGTTATGCATTGAAGTTGTCCTTTGTTGACTGCTTTACCCTGCATGTCTAAATTCTGTCTCCTTTTGGTCAAGCATGTAATATGTGTGTCATGACTTCATTTGATCGGTCAAATCTTTCAAAATGCGCTTCACACAGAGTATTCCAATAGGCAAAAATCGCTCATATCCGCTCACATTATCTTTGCACGAAAACTCTTCGTGTTTTCGGACAAAGAGGGGCAGCTGTGAGCACGTGATTTTTGTTTACGCGATAATCACTCCAAAAGAAATCAAAATAATAACAAACGGTCTCGCCGTGCCATTTTTTGGAATTTACGTGACATTTTTTGTTAGCTATTTGTGGCTTTGTCCGTGTCTATTTAGTCTTATAAAACAAAAATACAAAAATATAGGTCATGCGTAAGTTTAGGATATCATTCTACTATTTAATCGAACCATTATCCGGTTATTAAAAGGGAAATCATAAAATATATGTCTTTTATTCTATTTGTTGTCATTAAATGATTTTATTTTAAATAAATGTTAATGTGAGTGATATTTGTTGTTTGAGTATTAATTAATATTTGTATGATTCTATTTTTTTTTAATTTTACAATTTTAGTTAGAAATTTTATTTAAAAGAAGGAAAAATAAATGGGTTAAATCAAATTTGGGCCATTAATTTGGACCCAGAATCAGGCCCTAAAAATACTGATGTGCCCGGTCCAGGTTAGTTTGGCCTGAGGGGTATCCCAACGATGTCGTTTTGGTCATGCCTGATCTGGGCCGTTGATCTCAGAATGATCAACGACCAAGATCACATACCCCGTACCCACATACGAATCCAACCCGTTCAACCCCGGACCAACCCAACCCCTTGCATTTGAAACGACACCGTTCCCCACCAGCTGAAAGATCCTGGCCCTTCATCTCGCCTCATCCGACGGCCAGGATCTATTCACTCACTAACTATATAAGCCCAAAACCTTACCCCACGCCCCCATCCAAACACCCCCCCTTCATCGTCCCAAACACGGACCTCCCAAACCCTAGCCGCCCCTGTGCACCTTCACCGTAAAGCCGGCGGCAAGGACGCCGGTGACCACCACCTTAACACCCTAGGACCTCCTCCACCCCCCTGAACACAGATCCACTAACTGTGGGTCTCGAATCCTCCCCTACCATCTCGAATCTTCTTTTGAAGATTCGTGCCGGACCTCGACCTACACCAAACTACCCCAAATCCACACTAGGCACTCCCCTGACCCCTCTCGAGACCAAACCAGGCTTGGTTTGGTCCGAATCTAGCCACAAATCCCAAAAACCCAACTCTGAAGAATCGAACCTTAGAACACAAGAATTTGTGGAGTCTGTTGGATTAAAACGAATGTTTGGGGTCTAGTAGATGCTAATCGAAGTGTTCTCATTCGAGAACACCTCGGTTAGGATTTTTCCGACCTCAAATGGGCAAATTAAGCTCGGGCCCGGGTCATCCGTGTTAAAACTTTTCTGGTTTGTTCACTTCTCCCTTTTGTTATCTATTTTAGTCTAGATTAGTTTTTCTGCATTTTTTATTTAGTTTGTTTGTTTATTTTGAGATTTCTGTTGTCAGTTTATTTCTCCATCTTCATCAGACCTTCTATTTGGTTGATTTGTTTATTCTGTTGCGATGAATCCGTATAGTAGTATACATATTTCAATAAGATTAACATCGTCGAATCAATAATATTTGGTTTTTCCCCTGTATCGTGCAAAATTGTCAAGAACAGTGTTATGCCTTATTTTGTGTTGTTTGTTTGGTCGACTGCTTGTCCTGTGTTACAATTAGTATAGTCGAGTCGATATACGTCGTCAATTAGTTTAGCTTTGAATTGGTAATAGTCTGATTCATGTTATTGGTTTTCTGCTTGAAGTTTTGTTTGAATCCAACTAGGAACTGAGTATAGCTGTTTGTTAGTTGTTCAGTTTGAATCAGAAACATTTATGGGTTAGGTTATAGTTTCAGTTCAGGTTTGAGTTTTGAATTGATGGCATGTGTATTCTTGGGCAGCATGTGCACTATAGTTCTTTAATAATTAGGGCAAATGGGAGAACATGTGCTGTCAGGCCATATTCAGGCTGCCCATACCCTTGTTTTAGTTTAATAAGATGATAAAAGGGATGTCAGGGGAATCTCATGGGAGGGGTTCTACTTTTTAAATGTTTGAGTGGAAAAACAGCAGAAAAAGGAGGGAGTCTGAATGGTTGTACAGGCTGTGATTGGTCTGAGAAAAGTTATAAATAGAGGGGGGTTTCATTAGTAGAGGATATACAAAGACAGACAGAGATATACACACATACACAGATATAGACACACATAGAGATATGCACATATAGACAGACGAGGAGAGAGTAGAGAGAAAAAAAAGGAGAGAGTTCAGAAATCAGGGGAAGATAGAAAAGAGATTTCTGTTTGTTTGATTGAAACTGAAAACACTGTTTTCTTCATCTTTTCTGTTTGGACACTAGCTCTAATCTGCTACTGGTTCAGTCAGACTAAGGGTCTTTGCTTTGAAGTATTTGAAAATCAGCAACTGTGTTCTTTTATTGTATCGCATCCATCTGTTACCTGTTTGGAATGACATTGGAGTTTCCAGGTTCTCAACTGGGCTTTATTCTTTTACTTGAACATTGGGTACTGTATCATTGAGTTACTGTTTGGTTTATCCTACCTGGGTTTGTCATTGTTGCTGTATTTGTTGTTTGTTGCTGCCATTCCTGTCGCTGCTGCTGACTTGCTTGCATTCTGTTTCTTCTATTGTGTTCAACATTCAGGTACACATTTGAATCTCACATTGATGTAACATTTAAAAGCATGAAATGAAAGATGCACAGGAGCTTAATCAGTCGCTGCTTTACTATAGCTTTGTAAATACGGTTAAATCTGTGTAAATTTTAGTTTGTAGCTCAATAGAGAATACATTAGTGAGTTTGTACTTAATTGAAGCTTATGCTGGTCTAAAACCGCGATACATGATTCGTTTAGAGGTATACATGATGTAACTATATAATTCATGGAATGTGCAACCACTTAGTGTAATTGTTAATTCGAACTTTTCTCCAGTTGTTTTGAGCATGTAGGGTGAATGGATTTTAAAATCTTGCCAAATACAACACAGTTTTAAATTTGTGAGCTTCAATTTCAGTAGGCAGTTTATAGGACGAGTTCCGAATATCATTAGTAGCATCCTCTAATAAGTAATTTTATTAATCCTGTTTAAATGGGTTAGTTTAAATTTAGCTCGAGGAGTGTTTGGAGTAAGTGTAGCATTTCATCAATCTTGTATGTAATCTTTTATCAAAATAAAAGCATGTTCCATGAGGTACAACATTCTTCACCTTGTAAACAATTAATCAAATGATTAACAAGAATTCGGAATCGGCCAAGCATGCAATTTATTTAGAATGTATTTTCTTTCCCCATTCCTTAGAGACAAACATAATAAAGATGTAGTCAATGTAGGTTTACCTGCTTCACAAAATGAGACGAGCCTCGCCAAATAAAAAAGCAAATTGCGGGACCCTCAATAATTGATTATAATAAATACTTAGAATTTGGGATGGACTGTTTAGTGGATTTCACTGCCTTCCCTAAAGATAATAACGTGTTAGACTCTTTAGGCGCGACTTAATTAAATTACATTCTTAAATTCGGGTGCGCATTTATGTGACCCAAATTCAAATCTCAACGGAGTTGAAATGTGTTAACAACTACGGGTGTATTGATTGTGACGTGGTTCGAGATGCATTTTCACGATGTTGCAATTCTATAAAAATAAATGATAATAATAAAAGCGGTTTGAACTTAATAAAAGCACATAAGTCACAACATGTATTTAAATCAGATATTTAGCCATTACAACAATTTAAGCGACCGTTCTAGAACCACGGGATTCGAGGGTGCCTAACACCTTCCCTCGGGTCAACAAAATTCCTTACTTAGAATTTCTGATTCGCACACTTCATTTGGAAAGTCGAATATTTTCCTCGATTTGGGATTCAAGATAAACCGGTGACTTGGGACACCAAAAGCCAAACCTTTCCCAAGTGGCGACTCTGAATTAAATAAATAATCACATTTCGAATATTGTCACTTAAATTGGAAAAACTCCCTCGCGCATTTAACCCTCGGGGTAGGCGCGCAAAAAGGAGGTGTGACAGCTCTGGCGACTCCGCTGGGGATTTAACCCAGAACCACTGGTTCAGGGTTCAAGAATTCGAGCTTAGAATAATTGTTATATTTGGCTTTATTATCTGATCTTTATTACATGTTTTGGCATAACGTGCTAAGTGTTGTCTTTTACCGCTTTGATATTATCTAAACTCTATATAAACTGTGCTGAAACCCTTCTCCCTTCACCTCCGGGGAAGTGCTTACTGGTTGAGACTCCCTATTCTGTTAGTGTCAATACCCTGAAATAAAAAGAGGCTCGGACAAGTTACGAAGCCGGATGGCCTTTTGGTTCCCGGTAAGTTGCCCCCTCCTCGACTCGAGTTGTCCGCTCGGGTATACAGTCTAGAACATATACCCAGGTTATATACCTAGTATAACGAAACCTCATGTCGGATCCCTAGTAGGAACGCTTATTTGCATCATGTTGCATTTGACATAGGGGACTCAACACAGAGGTTGGGTCCGTCTAGGGCTAGCAACCTGAAATAAAAAGACTATCCTGATGCATCCTACTTGTTTTCCGTGCATTTATTTGTCTCGGACATGCATGCTGACCGGTTTTTGGAATATTTGAAAAATAAAAAAATTTAAAAAAAAAAGAGGAAGAGAAAATAACAGCGTAGGGAAATAATTACTTATTTTTGAAAAATAAAACCAATGTCCAAGTAGTGTCAAAATCTCGCTAGATTTTCTTAAAAAAAAGGGAAAAGAGAAAATGAAAACAAATTTTGGCTTTTAGTTCCTTTTAATCACTTTCAAGATCCAAAATATATATATATTTACTTAAAAGGTAAAAAAAAAGGGGGAAAAATCAAAATTCAAAAAAAAAAAGGGTTGTTTCTTTTGTAGCGTCTCATTTATAAATTCGGACTAATAGTCCAAATACTTCCTTAAAATATTTCCTCTGGTCTTTATCCCTTTTCAAAAAATAAAAAAAAACATATAAATCCAGAAAAATATTCTTGCTTTTCTTTAAAAGATTGTATTCAGAAGGGGTTTAATTGATTTACCCTATTCACGATTGACCGAACTACGCCGGTTTGACTCTCACAGGGTGTGAGATACGTAGGCAACTCTCATCGGGTCCAACCTCCCATTTTGCAAAAAAAAAAAATGACAAAAAAAAATGACAAAATGTTGCCACTTTTATAAAGAGTCAGGTGATGCCGTTTTTGTAAAAAACAGCCGAATGTTCCAAAGCGGGACGACGGAAGGCTGACATTGCATAAACGACCATCTTTGGTCATCATTTTTTATCGACAGATCCTCGCAGCCTTAAAGTCTTCATTCTCGAAGTGCTAAAAGGCCGCATTTGAAAATCGAGTTCGTCGTTTTGGAAAAAAAAAAAAAAGAGAAAAATCTTGGAAAAGAACATAGATACTTTTATTTTTGAGTCTCATAAAAGTTTTTTTATTAGCATGATTACCGTAATAAATGTGCAGGATGAGCACGATATAAAACGAGCCCTTTTCAATAATGACCAAGATCCCTTTTGAGTTGCGATTATGGTGGAACGATTTAGGCAAGGAGGGGCAAGACAGAGTAAGGAAATATCTAAAAGATCTCCCGGATTTACTAGACATTCAAGCTCGGGGTGATATTATCAGACCATTGGTCACTTGCTGGGATTCAGCACACAATGTATTTCATTTCTCGGACTTTGAGCTCACCCCGACATTGGAAGAAATAGCGGGATACATCGGAGGTGAAGAAGCTCCGTTAAGGTTCAAATACTTGATTGCACCTAGGGCCGTCACGGTACACCGGTTTCTAGATTTCCTAAAAATACCCCGAACATTTCACCATCCAGATCTTGCCAAAGGTTTCTGCAGTCTCCACCTCGTATATGCTAGATACGGCCACGTGGGCGGGTTCAATAAGCCAGACTTCAAACTATGCAGTAGAGGTAACCAACAAAAGTGGGATGAACACAGGCTGGTAGCTTTTATGACAGCCTTTTTGGGTCTTATAGTGTTCCCAAGGAAAGACGAAAACATCGATCTAAAAGTAACTGGGGTCGTCAGTACTTTGCTCACCCAAGATAAAAGTACTCTGGAGCCTATGATTATGGCTGACATCTTCCGGGCTCTCACTGCTTGCCGAGCCAGGGGCGACTTTTTCGAAAGATGTAACCTACTGTTGCAAATGTGGATGACCGATCATTTATGCCACCGCTCCCCGCTATTGGGTTACGGTTCGCCCGAGAAAATTTGTATTGGAGAATTATACACAAGAATAAAAGGGTTCAGTCTACCCGAGGGAGTCACGGCATGGACCTCATTTTTCCGAACTCTCACTGCCAACCAAATCTAGTGAACGCTCAGATGGTTGCCCGTTGAGGAAATCATATACATGCCGGCAACCAGGCCCCACTTTCTGTTAATGGGACTTAAAAGCATCCAACCCTATGCACCGTATCGGGTTTTGAGGCAACTTGGGAGGTATCAAGTAGTGCCGAAAGATGAAGATCTGAGTGCCCAAATGATTGAAATCAGTCCGGGCGGTCGTTTCCCCGAAGAAGAAGTTCGCCAAATCTGGAGTGAGTGCCAATATCTGACAGCAAACACTTGTGTGATGGATACGGTAAAAGGGGAAGTTGCCCCGGGGTATCACGCTTGGTTTAGAGGTGATATGTCCTGCGAGAGACCATTTAAGAGACCTCATCTCAAAGATTTCGTTGAGTCATCCCAAGAGCAATGGAACTGGTTAGCAAAAGAAAAGGAGTATCGGGCAGAGATCGGTGATTTGAAGCTACAGATTGACGGTCTGAAATTCAATAATAGCATACAAATCGCTGCGGATCGAGGCGAAAAGAATAGATTGGCCCAACAAAATGAAGAACTTAAGGCCCAAATCCAGAAATTGAGATTCGCTCTTGATAAACAACCAAGGAGTCGATCAGACGAGCAGTTGATAAAAGGGCTGAAAAGTGAAGCCAGGGAATGGCAAGATGGTTTAGAAAAGTCTGAAAATGTCATGGCCGAGCTCAAGGTACAGTGGGGTACAAGAGCAGATAAGCATCGCCGATACTTGAATCAATTGAAACGCGACCACGAGAAAACTGTTGCTAAAATGAAGAGAGGGATGGTTACACTTGAGGTTAAAGCAGTTAAGCAGGCCGAGGATTTCCAATTTGAGAGCAGATACTGTTACGACCTGTTGACCCAAATGAAGGTAGAAGTGCGGCAACTGAAGAATCAGCATATACAGGATTCTCAGGTTTTAAAAACGTGCAGTGATTAGATAAAACACTTGCTCATAGAGAAGAAGAAAACCAGAGATAAGATCAGGACCATTGCCTACGCCATCATCAGACGGTGTCAACAGTGTGAGAACATGACCAACATTACCGTTCTCTCGGCAGTGATGGGTTATGTCAAGCAGACCATGCACGAGCTGGAACAACATGAAAGGGATCTCACACCTAGGACCGCGGCAAGGCCGAACGATGCCCCGCGGGCCCCAATTTTCGAAACCTTAATGTATTCATAGGTCGAGTCTGTAGCTTAGCATTTTCTATCTGTCTCTTCACATCAGGATGCATTAGTCTGTTTGAGTCTGTACTTATTTTTAAGGTTTGTTATTTTTCCTTTTTCCAAAATGTCGGTTGTAATGGATCGTTTCAGTAATAAAATGTGTGCTTCTTTTACACTCATCTATTTCGAACTATGCAATGATCTGATTCACGCGGCATCGTGATACGTAGGCAATCCTCATCGAATTCGGTCACGTTTTTAACTGCAAAAATTGAAAGAAAAGGAAATAATAATAAATAAAAAAAAACAAATAAAAGGGAAGCCTAAAAGAAGCCGGAATGACGCATGCCTCCGCTGCAAACATGTAGGGAATCATTTAACTGTATAGGTGCATCATGCCCCAACGTGAGATTACCTATCTGTTATTTTTTTCGAACTAACCGTTCGCTTGTCGTTGAGTCTTTCCAGGTTTTAGAAAAGGCGGTTGGTTTGGTGAAGTTCTGGCCTCACATTCATACTTCACGAGGTCGAAAGTGAGTGTTCAGTTACCCGTTGTTAAGTCAAGAGGGGGTACTCACACTTATTTCACAAGATCAAAGGGAAGCGTAGAAATGTCTTCAGAAATTCCTTTGCCGACAGTTCCTGTTTCCGAGGAGAGTTCGATCTCGGCCGTCTTCACGCCCGAATCCGCAACTACGGAGGAAAATAGAATCCTGCGACTCCGCATGTTGGAAATTCTGGATGACTGGAATAACGGGAAAGAGCCACCAAGTGTTATCCCTGGATTTCCTGAGTTGTTCTCCAGGACGAGTGAGACTTCTAATGTCCCCATAAGCTATCCGGCTACCCCATTCAGGTATCCAGCCATTTCAGCATTCTCTGCTGGATCGCCTTCTGATTCTTATCCCCGAGTGTCAACAACGGATGTAAATACAAACATCTTTACTGCACCACCCTGCCCGATCATGGCACAACCTACTACACACAATCCAAATTTTGACTCATCCTCATTCACATTTCAAGCGCCATCTTTCTCAATGAAACCGACTCGGTTCGCCACCAGCACTCATCCTCCACAGCCCCAATGCGAGTTTGCACCTAGGCAGGATCAGAACCCCAAAATTGCTGAACAAGATGAGATGGCCAAAAGAATGAGAAGCCTTGAGCAGAGTTTGAAAAACATGCAAGGTTTGAGCGGACAGAAGAGTGTCTCCTATACCGATCTATGCATGTTCCCTCACGTGCACCTACCCGTGGGTTTCAAAACCCCAAAGTTTGAGAAATACGACGGGCACGGCGACCCCATTTCTCACCTCAAGAAATATTGCAACCAACTGCGGGGAGCCGGCGGCAAAGAGGAATTGCTAATGGCATACTTCGGGGAAAGTCTGGTAGGAATAGCCTCGGAATGGTATATGGATCAAGACATATCTCGCTGGCATATATAAGATGATCTCGCCAGAGATTTTGTGAGACAATTCTAGTATAACATCGACATTGCACCAGACCGAAATTCTCTGTCAAACTTGAAGAAGAAACCTTCAGAAAGCTTCAGAGAATATGCTATTAAGTGGCGCGAGCAGGCATCGAGGGTAAAACCTCCCATGGACGAGATAGAAATGGTCACTACTTTTCTCCAGGCTCAAGAATCAGACTATTTCCAGAATATGATGTCAGCCATGGGAAAGCCTTTCGCGGAGGCGATCAAGATCGGGGAGATGGTGGAGAACGGTTTGAAAACGGGTAGAATCTTAAGTCAGGCAGCCATAAGGGCAACCTCCCAAGCCGTCCAGAGCGGGTCCAGAAGAATGGCAAGAGGAAAGAAAAAGGAAGAAACGGCCATGGCAGCATCAGAAGCAAGGGAATACCGTAATCCCAGGCCCCGTTTTCCAGAAAGAACCCCACAACACTACTACCCCCACCAAAATGTGACATATGCTCCTCAACCCTACATGGTCATGAACACCCAGCCTTACATCCATCCGTCACAGCAAGCCAATCGAGGCCAAGCTCCACCTCCCAGAAATCAGCCTCCCTACCGCAACCACTATAATCCCCAACCTCCTCAAAATAACCTCCGCCCTCAGGAACCATCCAGAAGACGGACTTTCACGCCCATCGGTGAACTATACTCTACTTTGTTCCTGAATCTAGTCCAATTGGGTTTCTTGCAGCCAATCCCTCAGACAAGGCACAATCCGGCATCACCTTCTTACAAAGCTGGTGTTAGGTGTGCCTATCATTCAGGAGCAGAAGGGCACGATACAAATGATTGCTATGCTTTGAGAAGGGTAGTCGAGAATCTAATAGAGCAGGGGAAAATAGTACTAAGGGACGAGGAGGTCCCAAACGTGACTAACAATCCTTTGCCAGCCCACAATAACGTGCCGCTGATCGGAATGATTTGCGAAGACAAAGAATTTGACCCTGCTTTAAAAGCTATAATCGCCATCGTCGACGCAGGGAAAAAGCCTGAAACAACCCCAATTGTAGAAAAAGGGGAAAAGAAGGTCAGGGGCGAGCCCGAAGAGAAGGTGGAGAAAAAGACGGTGCCTGTAAAGAATGGAGTTCTTTACGTCCCACGAGGTCAAGCAGAAAAGCCGCAGAGTTTCGAAGTCAAAAGGGCAAAACCAATTTATGTACCAAAAGGGGCCTATGTGGTCCGGGGGACGATTCAACCACCTCAGCTAAATGAGCCAGTGGTTATCGGACGCGTGCCACAGAAGCCGATGACAAAACCGTCCATAGTACCGTAGAACTATCAGAGAACGTTGGTTACGTACAAAGGTAGAGAAGTCACGGGAGAACTTCCAGAAAATACCTTTATTGGAAGGTATTCGAACATTCAAGAGTTAAACAACACCACACGGAGACGCTTCCCACCAAAGAAGCCTGTAAGCATTGAAGAAGCGGAAGTTTTCTTCCAAAAGATGAAAATGCCGGACTATGAAGTGGTAGATCAAATACGCAAGTGCCCCGAGCAAGTGTCCATGCTATCTCTGCTAATGAAGTTGGCTGAATACCAAAAGATCTTGCTCAAGACCCTGAATGAAGCATACGTGCCAGTCGAAACCTCAGTCGAACAACTGGAACGAATGACGGAGAGGTTCTTCGCCGTTAACCAGGTCTCTTTTAGCAAGAACGACTTACCCCCAGAGGGAGCAGCTCACAACAAAGCCTTGCATCTGACAGTTAAATGCGAAGACTACTACGTCAAGCGGGTAATGTTGGATGGGGGTTCAGGGGTTGACATTTGTCCACTCTCCACGCTATAGAGAATGGAAATTGGGACCGGAAGAATCTGCCCCAATAATGTCTGCGTAAGGGCTTTCGATGGCGTCAAAAGGGACACCCTTGGGGAAATAGACTTGGTGTTGACTATAGGACTAGTGGAGTTTGAAATAACTTTCCAGGTGCTTGACATGGATACGTCCTACAATTTTCTCCTCGGCAGACCTTGGATTCATGCGGCAGGAGCTGTGCCTTCCACTCTTCACCAAATGGTGAAGTTTGAGTACAAAGACCGGGAAATTGTGGTCCACAGAGAAGACGAGCAGTCTATTTATCGGGACCCATCTATCCCATATCTTGAACCAAGGGAAGGGAGCGAGCACACGGTTTATCAGGCTTTCGAAGTTGTGTTAGCAGAGCAGTATGAAGAGGGAAGACCTTGCCCCCAACCTTTCTTGTCTAACTCCTCGATCATGGTGGCCAAAGAAATGATCTGACATGGGTTCAGGCTGGGGAAAGGGCTCGGATGAACCCTGCAAGGAATAACAGAACCCATCAACTTGCCTTCCACTAAGAAACTTTTTGGGGTAGGTTTTCAACCCACTCCAGAAGACGAAGAGTGGGCAAAGAAAAGGAAAAATAAGGGTTGGAAACTGCCTCGGCCATTGCCGGATTTATATGAAACTTTCGTCGGACCAAGATACACCGAAGAAGAAGATGATAAGGTTTTCACGGCCGAGGAAATCGAGGAGATATGTGGGGTAATGAGAGAAATGCTCTACGAAGCCCACATGGTTCAACCAGGAGAAGGCACCAGCACCGCTAAGATGCTATATGTGGGGCCAAACGCCGAGCTTCGAAACTGGGAGGCCACGCCATTCCCTACTAGGCAGAAGTCCGGGTACACCTGTCCTGCCACCTTTCCTGCATCACGAGTTATCTCCAGGACATAACTTGGATGTTTCTTCCTTTCAATTGTTGTTTTGAATTCCTGAGTTGTAAACATCGTTATCTTCCAAATTCCAAGAAAATAAAAATCATTGTTTTCTCATTTTTCCCTTTGTTCTGATTTTGTTATTTTTCCTTTATCTTTTCTTTCAGTTATATTAATGCGGCTTTAAGTATGACATGCTTGCGGACTTCACGCCCAGATCACAACGAGCTATTTAATTGTGAAATAATGAACCCAGAACCAGAATATGACGAAGAAGAGGCTTTTAGGGAAATAAACCGAGAATTGGAACACTTTGAGAATAAACCTAAGCCAAATCTGAATGACACCGAACCGGTTAATTTAGGAACTCCTGAAGAAATCCGAGAGACCAAAATAAGCATTCACACAGACGAGAAAACGCAAGACGCGATAATTCAACTCATTTTTGAATTTAAAGATGTGTTTGCTTGGTCATACGATGACATGCCAGGACTAGGTGTTGATCTAGTGGTTCATAAATTGCCAATTTACCCTGACTATCTTCCAGTTTAACAAAAGCAAAGAAAGTTCAAAACTGATGTCAGTGACAAAATTAAAGAAGAAATCACCAAGCAGCTGAAAACGGGAGTGATTCGGGTAGTCCAGTATACCACATGGTTGGCAAATGTAGTTCCAGTACCGAAAAAGATGGAAAGACTTGGGTATGTGTGGATTATCGAGACTTGAATAGAGCAAGTCCCAAAGACAATTTCCCATTGCCTAACATCCACATCCTTGTTGATAATTGCGCCAAACACGAGATACAGTCTTTCGTAGATTGTTACGCTGGGTATCATCAGGTGTTGATGGATGAAGAAGACGCCGAGAAGACTGTTTTCACTACACCTTGGGGCACTTACTGTTATCGGGTTATGCCATTTGGTCTGAAGAATGCTGGGGCAACTTACATGAGGGCCATGACTGCCATTTTTCATGACATGATGCATTAGGAAATAGAGGTGTATGTGAACGACGTGATAGTCAAGTCCAGGACGCAGGATAATCACATCCAAGACTTGAGGAAGTTCTTCGAGAGACTGAGGAAGTACGACTTGAAGCTGAACCCAGCCAAATGCGCTTTCGGAGTCCTATCAGGCAAGCTTTTGGGTTTCATAGTAAGCAGGAGAGGTATCGAATTAGATCCAACAAAGATAAAATCTATCAGATATCTACCTCCCCCAAAAACGAAGAAAGACGTGATGAGTTTGTTAGGCAGGTTAAACTATATCAGTCGATTCATCGCCAGCTGACGAACACGTGTGAGCCCATATTTAAGCTATAAAGGAAAGACGCGGCGATCAAATGGACTGCTGAGTGTCAAGAAGCTTTTGACAAAATTAAAGAATATCTTTCAAATCCCCCAGTTTTGGTCCCGCCAGAGCCAGAGAGACCCCTGTTCCTGTATCTGACAGTTTTGGAAAATTCTTTTGGTTGCGTCCTCGGCCAACATGACGTAACCGGAAAAAAGGAGCAAGCAATCTACTACTTGAGCAAGAAATTCACCTGCTACGAGGCCAAGTACACTATGCTGGAAAGAACATGTTGCGCTCTGACGTGGGTTGCTCAAAAGCTGAGACATTATCTCCAAGCTCACACTACTTTCCTCATAAGCAGGCTGGATCCTTTGAAGTATATATTTCAGAAACCAATGCCTACTGAAAGACTGGCCAAGTGGCAGATCTTGCTTACTGAATTTGACATAGTCTATGTCACCCGCACGACAATGAAAGCCCAGGCATTAGCCGATCATTTGGCCTAAAACCCGGTTGATGATGAATACCAACCATTGAGCACTTATTTTTCGGACGAATAAATAAACACCGTAGAAGTGGTCTCGGAGAACGCTCATGTTTGGAAGATGTTCTTTGATGGGGTCGTAAACGCCAAAGGTGTAGGAATCGGGGCAATTTTGATCTCGCCCTCTGGTCAGCATTATCCAGCCACAGCTAGACTACGTTTCTTTTGCACGAACAATACAGCTGAGTATGAAGCCTGCATCATGGGCATGCATATGGCGATCGATCAGGATGTTGAAGATTTATTGATTATGGGAGATTCTGACCTGATTATCCGGCAAGCCCAAAGTGAATGGGAAACTCGGGATATCAAGCTTATTCCTTACCGACAGCACGTGGAGGACCTCGGCAAGCGTTTTAAATCAATAGAGTTCAGGTATATCCCGCGGTGTCACAATGAACTAGCGGATGCACTTGCTACCCTGGCTTCAATGCTACCCTACCCAGGCAACGCCCACGTCGATCCCTTGGAAATCCAAATCAGGGAAAGACACGGTTACTGTAACGTAATCGAGGCAGGATTGTGTACACAGCCATGGTACCATGATATCAAGAGGTTCTTGAAAACACAAGAATACCCCGAGCATGCTACTGGAGATCAAAAGAGAACCATTAGGCGGCATGCAAGTGGTTTCTTTTTGAGCGGCGAGTTTTTGTATAAGAGGACCCCGGACCTCAATCTGCTAAGATGTGTTGACACCGAGGAGGTGAGAAGGATCATGCACGAAGTACACGCAGGAGTGTGCGGACCCCACATGAACGGGTATGTCTTGGCAAAGAAAATCCTTCGAGCAGGTTATTACTGGAAAAGGACTGTTTTAGCTTCGTTCGGAAGTGTCATCAGTGTCAGCTGCATGGTGATTTGATTCATGCACCTCCCATGGAATTGCATCCCATGTCTGCACCTTGGCCATTTGTTGCCTGGGGCATGGACGTCATTGGTCCAATCGAGCCGAAGGCCTCAAATGGACACAGATTTATACTAGTTGCCATCGACTACTTCACAAAATGGGTAGAGGCTGTCACTCTCAAGTCAGTCACCAAAAAAGCTATAGTGGATTTTGTACATTCAAATCTTATCTGTCGTTTCGGTATTCCTGCAACTATCATCACAGATAACGCAGCGAACCTAAATAGTCACTTGATGGGAGATGTACGCGAGCAGTTCAAAATAACGCATAGGAATTCCACTCCTTATCGGCCCAAGGCCAATGGCGCTGTAGAAGCAGCAAACAAGAACATCAAGAAGAATTTGAGGAAGACGATCCAGAGTTCCCGACAATGGCATGAACAGTTACCTTTTGCATTTTTGGGATATCGTACTATGGTACGCACGTCAGTAGGAGCAATCCCTTATCTTTTGGTTTATGGGACCGAGGCTGTGATACCAGCGGAAGTAGAAATTCCTTCTCTCCGAACCATCGTCGAAGCAGAAATTGAAGATAGCGAGTGGGTTAAGACTCGATTGGAGCAGTTGACTCTGATTGACGAGAAACGAATGGCTGCGGTTTGTCACGGGCAGCTGTACCAACGAAGAATGGCCTGTGCATACAACAAGAAAGTCCGACCCAAGAATTTTGAAGTGGGTCAACTGGTACTGAGGCGCATTCTGCCACATCACCAGGAAGCAAAAGGAAAATTTGCTCCAAATTGGAAAGGCCCATACATCATCAAGAAGATATTGTCGAGAGGAGCGTTGTATCTAGGTGATATTGAAGGAAATGATCCCGAAACAGCAATGAATGCGGATGCAGTCAAAAGGTACTACGTCTGAGTTATACTCCTGTGTCCTGACACATTTGAAATGATGAAGGTTTTATTCCCACTACCCCAAACACTATCAACTCACTCTACAAGCCCTTTGAGCCGGTTACATTTCTTTGGTTACCAATAAAAAATAAAAAAAAAAGAGAAAGAAAGAAAAACACAACAAAACATTGATTGAGGCCTGAACTACGTCTGACTTGATTCTGAAAGGATACGTAGGCAGCCTCTCTCTGAGGTTCAGTCACACCAACAATAAAATCCCATTTACCCTGAAATTGAAACCGGGGCACACCAAACGGCTTAGAAGTTGTAGTTTAATCTACTATTCTTTACTAAGCACAAGTCCTTCGGATCAATTACCAAAGGTAGGGGGAGCCAAGAGATATCACGATTGGAGGTCGGTACATTCTAAATTGAGAGAAATAAAACGATAGAGTCTTGTCGGTGAAAACCTTCGGGCACCGCAAGGCGGCGGGAGTAGAGAAACCAAAATGAGAGAGCTTGTTTAGTAAAAACTCGCAAAGAGTGCTATCAAGTGACGACAGGAAGAGAAATGAGAGAGGTCAACTAGCGAAAACCCGCAAAGGGCGCTGTTGGCCGAAAGGATGACTCCACCTCAGGAAGTCTCGGCAAAGTTCCACCGGTTTGGAAACACAGATCCATTTTGGTTCGGGAGGAAATTCAAGTTCATTGAAGGTCAGGTGTCCAGTCCAAAAAGCATGTCATGTCCATTTAAAGTCAGCATGTTTCCCTCAGATAAGTCTTCCTTGTCCCGAAAGGGACACTTCTTTTCTGAAGTTTGCTTTCTCCACTCTTTCTTTCTTTTTTTTTTACTTTTCTTTGAATCCCTTTAATTTTTTAACCCCAAGTTCCAAATATACTGGAAAGGATAGGTGGCAGGATTGGTTTCACAGAGTTTCGTTTTCGCAAAGGAAAATACCCCGCTTCAATGGTACGTTTGTCCAAACCCGATGGATCATGATGTTGCCTGCATTCGAAGTAGATCCACAAAAAAAACAAAAAAATCCCCATAGGTTTTCCCTTTGTACAAATACCCACAGGGCTTCCCTTTGTAAAAATCCCCACAAAGCCTCCCTTTGTAAAAATTCCCCAAAGAGTCTGCCCCAACAAATTCCCAGCGAGTCTGCCCCAACAAATCCCCAGCGAATCCGCTTTGTAAAAAATCCCCACAGAGCCACCTTCAGACAAATCCCCACAAGGGTCTCGCCTTGTACAAATCCCCACAGATTCCCACTAGTAAAAGTCCCAACTCAAAATCCCCAAACAGAATGGGATGGAAGAACCAAAGCCTTACGCGGGCAAATCATCACAGAGTCTGGAAATGCGAGCCTGAGCAGTCTAAAAAGGGTTTCGCCTTTTGAATCCAATCAGTGGCAGAATTTCTCAACAGAAATAAGGACGCAACAAAGCAACTCGAACAATCAAGGTCACCGAACCAACCGCCATTTACAAACTGACAATTGTTCTTTGTTTGAAAAGTTGAAACAGGTATGATCCAAGACAACCGTGCAAGAAGCAGGTGCCGCCCAAAGAAGAAAAAGAAATACATGAGTGCAAGAAACAGTTTGGCAATAAGGAATCCACTCGAAAGGGAAGTTTCCACAAAATTCTCTTTTAAAAGAAAACTCAAAAAAAGGGGTCAATTAGTATCCCCGACATTTTTCATTTAGCCAGCATTAGGGCTCTAACCCTGAACTGAGCATTATCTTTTAGCCAGCATTAGGGCTCCGACCCTGAACTGAGCAATTGTCTGTTAGCCAGAATTAGGGCTCCAACCTTGAACTGAGCATTTGTCTTTTAGCCAGCATTAGGGCTACAACCCTGAACTGAGCATTTTCCATTCAGCCAGCATCAGGGCTCCAACCCTGAACTGAGCATTGTCTTTTAGCCAGCATTAGGGCTCCGACCCTGAACTGAGCAATTGTCTATTATCCAGCATTAGGGCTCCAACCCTGAACTGAGCATTTGTCTTTTAGCCAGCATTAGGACTCCAACCCTGAACTGAGCATTTTCTGTTAGCCAGCATTAGGGCTCCAACCCTGAACTGAGCATTTTCCATTTAGCCAGCATTAGGGCTCCAACCCTGAACTGAGCATTTTCCGTTTAGCCAACATTAGGGCTCCAACCCTGAACTGAGCATTTGTCTTTTATCCAGCATTACGGCTCCAACCCTGAACTGAGCATTTTCCATTCAGCCAGCATTAGGGCTCCAACCCTGAACTGAGCTTTTTCTATTTAGCCAGCATTGGGGCTCCAACCCTGAACTGAGCACTTGTCTGTTAGCCAGCATTAGGGCTCCAACCCTGAACTGAGCATTGTTCTGTTCGCCAGCATTAGGGCTCCAACCCTGAACTGAGCATTTTCCATTTAGCCAACATTAGGGCTCCAACCCTGAACTGAGCATTGTTCTGTTAGCCAGCATTAGGGCTCCAACCCTGAACTGAGCATTTTTCCATTTAACAAGCATTAGGGCTCCAACCCTGAACTGAGCATTTTTCCATTTAGCCAGCATTAGGGCTCCAACCCTGAATTGAGCATTGTCTGTTAGCCAGCATTAGGGCTCTAACCCTGAACTGAGCATTTTCCATTTAGCCAGCATTAGGGCTCCAACCCTGAACTGAGCATTGTTTCTGTTAGCCAGCATTAGGGCTCCAACCCTGAACTGAGCATTTTCCATTTAGCCAGCATTAGGGCTCCAACCCTGAACTGAGCATTTTCCATTTAGCCAGCATTAGGGCTCCAACCCTGAACTGAGCATTTGTCTGTTAGCCAGCATTAGGGCTCCAACCCTGAACTGAGCATTTTTCATTTAGCCAGCATTAGGGCTCCAACCCTGAACTGAGCATTTGTTTGTTTAGCCAGCATTAGGGCTCCAACCCTGAACTGAGCATTTTCCATTTTAGCCAGCATTAGGACTCCAATCCTGAACTGAGCACTTGTCTGTTAGCCAGCATTAGGGCTCCAACCCTGAACTGAGCATTTTTCTGTTAGCCAGCATTAGGGCTCCAACCCTGAACTGAGCATTTTTACCTTGTGGCAATATTAGGGATCCAATCCCGGAGTTGCATTTTGTAGACTGAAATCTTCCAATCCCTTCATCAATTCTATAAACTTCCTGGCAATTAACTCACGAAGTTTTCCTAGTGAAACTGGGGCAGAAAATTTTGTTCGTCTGTTTTTCCCCGCAGGTCTGACCTCGAGACGCATGGATCGAGACGACTCATGAGATGAGTCTCAATCTAGAATAGAGAAAAAAGAAAAGACAAAAAGAAGATGTTCCGAGATATTGGGAAAAACAAAGAGCGGATCGCTACCAAAGTTTCCCGAACTACATTGACCTGATTCCTGTTTAGCCCAGGATATGTAGGAAATCTTTGGAGCGAAGATTCGGTCAAATCTTTCAAAATGCGCTTCACACAGAGTATTCCAATAGGCAAAAATCGCTCATATCCGCTCACATTATCTTTGCACGAAAACTCTTCGTGTTTTCGGACAAAGAGGGGCAGCTGTGAGCACGTGATTTTTGTTTACGCGATAATCACTCCAAAAGAAATCAAAATAATAACAAACGGTCTCGCCGTGCCATTTTTTGGAATTTACGTGACATTTTTTGTTAGCTATTTGTGGCTTTGTCCGTGTCTATTTAGTCTTATCAAACAAAAATACAAAAATATAGGTCGTGCGTAAGTTTAGGATATCATTCTACTATTTAATCGAACCATGATCCGGTTATTAAAAGGGAAATCATAAAATATATGTCTTTTATTCTATTTGTTGTCATTAAATGATTTTATTTTAATGAAATGTTAATGTGAGTGATATTTGTTGTTTGAGTATTAATTAATATTTGTATGATTCTATTTTTTTTTTAATTTTACAATTTTAGTTAGGAATTTTATTTAAAAGAAGGAAAAAGAAATGGGTTAAATCAAATTTGGGCCATTAATTTGTACCCAGAATCAGGCCCAAAAAATACTGATGTGCCCGGTCCAGGTCAGTTTGGCCTCAGTGGTATCCCAACGATGTCGTTTTGGTCATGCCCGATCTGGGTCGTTGATCTCAGAATGATCAACGGCCAAGATCACATCCCCCGTACCCACATACGAATCCGACCCGTTCAACCCCGGACCAACCCAACCCCTTGCATTTGAAACGACACCGTTCCCCACCAGCTGAAAGATCCTGGCCCTTCATCTCGCCTCATCCGACGGCCAGGATCTATTCACTCACTAACTATATAAATCCAAAACCTTACCCCACGCCCCCATCCAAACACCCCCCCTTCATCGTCCCAAACACGGACCTCCCAAACCCTAGCCGCCCCTGTGCACCTTCACCGTAAAGCCGGCGGCAAGGACGCCGGTGACCACCACCTTAACACCCTAGGACCTCCTCCACCCCCTAAACACAGATCCACTAACCGTGGGTCTCGAATCCTCCCCCACCATCTCGAATCTTCATTTGAAGATTCGAGCCGGACCTCGACCTACACCAAACCACCCCAAATCCACACTAGAAACTCCCCTGACCCTCCTCGTGACCAAACCAGGCTTGGTTTGGTCCGAATCTACCCACAAATCCCAAAAACCCAAATTTGAAGAATCGAACCCTAGAACACAAGAATTTGTGGAGTCTGTTGGATTAAAACGAATGTTTGGGGTCTAGTAGATCCTAATCGAAGTGTTCTCGTTCGAGAACACCTCGGTTAGGATTTGTCCGACCTCAAATGGGCAAATCAAGCTCGGGCCTGGGTCATCCGTGTTAAAACTTTTCTGGTTTGTTCACTTCTCCCTTTTGTTATCTATTTTAGTCTAGATTAGTTTTTCTGCATTTTTTATTTAGTTTATTTGTTTATTTTGAGATTTCTGTTGTTAGTTTATTTCTCCATCTTCATCAGACCTTCTATTTGGTTGATTTGTTTATTCTGTTACGATGAATCCGTATAGTAGTATACATATTTCAATAAGATTAACATCGTCGAATCAATAATGTTTGGTTTTTCCCCTGTATCGTGCAAAATTGTCAAGAACAGTGTTATGCCTTATTTTGTGTTGTTTGTTTGGTCGACTGCTTGTCCTGTGTTACAATTAGTATAGTCGCGTCGATATACGTCGTCAATTAGTTTAGATTTGAATTGGTAATAGTCTGATTCATGTTATTGGTTTTCTACTTGAAGTTTTGTTTGAATCCAACTAGGAACTAAGTATAGCTGTTTGTTAGTTGTTCAATTTGAATCCGAAACATTTATGGGTTAGGTTATAGTTTCAGTTCAGGTTTGAGTTTTGAATTGATGGTATGTGTATTCTTGGGCAGCATGTGCACTATAGTTCTTTAATAATTAGAGCAAATGGGACACTATGTGCTGTCAGGCCATATTCAGGCTGCCCATACCCTTGTTTTAGTTTAATAAGATGATAAAAGGGCTGTCAGGGGAATCTCATGGGAGGGGTTCTACTTTTTAAATGTTTGAGTGGAAAAACAGCAAAAAAGGAGGGAGTCTGAATGGTTGTACAGGCTATGATTGGTCTGAGAAAAGTTATAAATAGAGGGGGGGGTTCATTAGTAGAGGATATACAGAGACAGACAGAGATATACACACATACACAGATATAGACACACTAAGAGATATGCACATATAGACAGACGAGGAGAGAGCCGAGAGAAAAAAAAGGAGAGAGTTCTGAAATCAAAGATAGTTCAGAAATCAGGGGAAGATAGAAAAGAGATTTCTGTTTGTTTGACTGAAACTGAAAACATTGTTTTCTTCATCTTTTCTGTTTGGACACTAGCTCTAATCTGCTACTGGTTCAGTCAGACTAAGGGTCTTTGCTTTGAAGTATTTGAAAATCAGCAACTGTGTTCTTTTATTGTATCGGATTCATCTGTTACTTGTTTGGAATGACATTGGAGTTTCCTGGGTCTCAACTGGGCTTTATTCTTTTACTTGAACATTGGGTACTGTATCATTGAGTTACTGTTTGGTTTATCCTGCCTAGGTTTGTCATTGTTGCTGTATTTGTTGTTTGTTGCTGCCATTCTTGTCGCTGTTACTGCTGACTTGCTTGCATTCTGTTTCTTCTGTTGTGTTCAACATTCAGGTACACATTTGAATCTCACATTGATGTAACGTTTAAAAGCATGAAATGAAAGATGCACAGGAGCTTAATCAGTCACTGTTTTACTATAGCTTTGTAAATACGGTTAAATCTGTGTAAATTTTAGTTTGTAGCTCAATAGAGAATACATTAGTGAGTTTGTACTTAATTGAAGCTTATGCTGGTCTAGAACCGCGATACGTGATTCGTTTAGAGGTATACATGATGTAACTATATAATTCATGGAATGTGCAACCACTTAGTGTAATTGTTAATTCGAACTTTTCTCCAGTTGTTTTGAGCATGTAGGGTGAATGGATTTTAAAATCTTGCCAAATACAACACAGTTTTAAATTTGTGAGCTTCAATTTCAGTAGGCAGTTTATAGGACGAGTTCCGAATATCATTAGTAGCATCCTCTAATAAGTAATTTTATTAATCCTGTTTAAATGGGTTAGTTTAAATTTAGCTCGAGGAGTGTTTGGAGTAAGTGTAGCATTTCATCAATCTTGTATGTAATCTTTTATCAAATTAAAAGCATGTTCCATGAGGTACAACATTCTTCACCTTGTAAACAATTAATCAAATGATTAACAAGAATCCGGAATCGGCCAAGCATGCAATTTATTTAGAATGTATTTTCTTTCCCCATTCCTTAGAGACAAACATAATAAAGATGTAGTCATTGTAGGTTTACCTGCTTCACAAAATGAAACGATCCTCGCTAAATAAAAATGCAAATTGCGGGGCCCTCAATAATTGATTATAATAAATACTTAGAATTTGGGATGGACTGTTTAGTGGATTTCACTGCCTTCCCTAAAGATAATAATGCGTTAGACTCTTTAGGAGCGACTTAATTAAATTACATTCTTAAATTCGGGTGCGCATTTATGTGACCCAAATTCAAATCTCAACGGAGTCGAAATGTGTTAACAACTACGGGTGCATTGATTGTGACGTGGTTCGAGATGCATTTTCACGACGTTGCAATTCTATAAAAATAAATGATAATAATAAAAGCGGTTTAAACTTAATAAAAGCACATAAGTCACAACATGTATTTAAATCAGATATTTAGCCATTATAACAATTTAAGCGACCGTGCTAGAACCACGGGATTCGAGGGTGCCTAACACCTTCCCTCGGGTCAACAAAATTCCTTACTTAGAATTTCTGGTTCGCAGACTTCATTTGGAAAGTCGAATATTTTCCTCGATTTGGGATTCAAGATAAACTGGTGACTTGGGACACCAAAAGCCAAACCTTTCCCAAGTGGCGACTCTGAATTAAATAAATAATCTCATTTCGAATATTGTCACTTAAATTTGAAAAACTCCCTCGCGCATTTAACACTCGGGGTAGGCGCGCAAAAAGGAGGTGTGACAACTACATCTTTGCTCTATGTCTTAATTGCCTATTATCATGGCTAGCCTATTAATTCTCTAAGACTCCTTAGTGTCCTGTGCATTTGTTGTCTATATGTCTTCCCTGTACCCTTTTTATGTTCCGAGGTGATGTGATTTTTATATGTTCCCAGCCCCTTTCACCCTTGTGTGAGATCATCCTGTCTCTGCATCTAGGTATTCTATGACTGATTGCTTGTTTGTTGAATTTGCTCTCTTTAGATTTAATTTGAAAATGTTCTTAGTATTCTTCTAAAAACTCGTTTTCATTCTTAGCATCTTCTTAAAACTGGTCTATTTTAGAAAATCGTTTTCACTCCTAAAAGTTATCTCCACACTGTTTTTCACTAAGTCTTTCAAAACTATGTCAAGCACTCTCACTTTACTATTAGATTATTAAGTTGTGTCCCTATGGTATGTGTACTGCTTACGGATCCTTGAGATCTCTCTAAACTCTAGCATACTGGGGCTGGCTCTTCCATACTGCACATACAGTCCCTATTTGAGAAAAGTCTTGGTATGAGCACTGCTCGGGATCCTCAAGGCCTTTGGGAACTCTAACACACTTGGACACTTACTGGCTATGATATTCTTGGAACTTATGACCACACTGAAGGCCTGGTACCCCCAGGTTTACTTGGGGCCTGCTTCAGGATCTCTATTTCATTTATGTAATTTACTCAATCCTACTCTGTAATAATCCTTTGTAAACAGATATTGGGGTAACTAGTAAAAAAAGGGAGGGTAGCTATATGATTATGTGGGGTAAACTGGGTAGAAACCATATTTTAGGTTTTACATTATGTTGAGTTGTTGTAGAAATCATGTTCTAGGTTTGTGTGATGCATCAAGTATCATGCTTTAGGATTGCTATGCTTATTCACATTAAACCATTCTAAATTTGTGCATTAGATACCCTGTCTTAGGACAATCATGTTTACTTCTTTTGCATATTACATGTTATAGTTCATCAGTTCACTTCTGATTCTGCATAAGTTGCTATCACTTAGAAATCCTGCTATTAAGTTAATAATACTGCTTAATAAAACAACCATCTCTAACTGTCCCAACACATATATATCACGTCCTACTGTCAACATGCCTAAAATAAGTTTTTGTCACTTAGATCAGCATGCCTATAGGACTAAATAACTTCAAGCTGTTTAATTAATTCCCATATTATGACTGCATATAAACACACACTTAGGAGAGCCTTAGGCTATTAAATAACTGTGAAATCAGGTTCTTTTTATGTGTGAAATTGTCCAGGCTTAACAGGCTATAAAACCAGTAGGCAAGCTGGTTAGGATTCTGCCACTTCCCCTTAAAACAAATGTTGCATATTCTGTATCTATAATGTTCATCTACATATCATGTTCCTAGGCTTTCTGAATTTCTTTAAAATCAGTTGTTTGAGACGTGCTATGTATCTGTTTATTTGTGGAGGCAAACATGAGCCCTTAATTGCTTCCCTATTTGACAGTCCTGTGTGTTCTTTGTTGTCGCTTAGATTTTACCTTTTAAGTACCTTAGGAGTGTCTAGAGCCGCCTAAGTATAGGGGTCCTAAATTCTAGGACCACTAGGAAAGGACGGGTAAAGCACACTTAGAGTTCGTTAATTAAACTCGCTTATATAACCACTAAGGGGAGGGTAATGGGTAGTAAAAGGATATGATGACATGCGTGCTAATATCACGTGTAGCCCCTCTAGTTGAGGAGGATTATCGGGTATTGCACAAATTGATCCTATAGGCTAATCAACTTAGGACTTCCCTTTCCCAATTCACCTATGTGTGCTTAGACTGCCTAAATTTCCTTGGTTTATGTATGTATGCTTGGACAATTCTAACTTCCTTAATTTACATATGCTTAACTATCTAAACTCTCTTGATTGTATATGTGTTTAAATGACATAAACTACCTTTATTTGCATATATATGCTTAGTCCGCTTTTTTGTTAAATGACTAATTCACATAACTAAGTTCGGTTGGGACCCACCATTGTGGACCTCGAGGGGTGCCTAACACCTTCCCCTCAAGGTTATTTCGAGCCCTTACCCTAATCTCAAGTAGTGCAAACCGGTTACATGAGTTAATTACTCTAGGTGCCTAACACACCTTAATCTGTTAGATGGAGACTCTCCAAATACCTGATTCCCAAAAGGGAACGAGTTGTTCCCCCGTTAATGTCGAAACTCAGACTTACACGAAGGAAAAAGGGGGCGCGACAGGGGCTTGTTCTGGACAGGTTAAAGTTTTTGGATAGTCCTAGTTATAGCAGAAACTCTACCAAAAATTTTAAGAATTTGTAAAGATAGCTAAATTTTGAGGATCATAAGTAAGTTGTGATTTTGGAAAGGAAGTATAAGACCCATGTAGTCATAAGTGACTATGCATACAGGATGGAGATAAAAGGATGGTAAATCTATTCTTAGAACTGACTTGTGAAATATTCGAGGACGAATGTTCTTAAGTGGGGGAGAATGTAGCACCCCGGAAAATTTTGAAGTACTTACGCACTATTAAGAAAGTTGATGTGTGCTAATTACATTATTTTGTGTGCAGATGGGGACTATTAATATGATGGATATTAATTCGATATGATAATAAGTGTACAAGGCATATTATAAGTGATGTGGGGTCTAAGAAGAGCCCCAAGTCTAAGTCAAGTTGGAAATTACATGACAGACTAAAATTCCAAATGAGTACGCACATGAACTAACTTTGGATGAGCATATATACATATATATAATGGGTTATGTGATATACAACCTATAAAATAAAAGATCTTCGAGTCTATTTTTTATCGCTTCAAACCCCTAGTCATTTGGACACTCCTACAAGAATTTATGATCAAATTACCAAGGGCTGGCAGTGAAGTACTGCCATAGCGTCCATGTCCGCGTCCGGGCTTCGAAGAAGAGTAAAGTGGGGATGCAAAGCATCCGAGGACGCATCTGAAACCCAAAAATTTGGGCCTATAAGTATAAGGTCGGGTAAGGGTATTTTGGAGCTAGGATTTGGTTCTTTAATGGTGGATTCGAGCTTTGAGATAACTTAAGAATACAAGGTAAGTTTTATGGATATTTTAAGTTAATAACATCCTATTAACACTAGTATTAGCATCATTGAAAATTGAATTCCTAGAAAAATTTTAAGTTGTTCAAGAATATCAAATTATTCAAACATTGGATTTTTGAGGAAAAGCTTCAAGAAGGTAATCCTAATGCTCCAAACTCATTTCTTATGATTCGGTGAGAGTAGATATAATATTTGTTTGAAGTTGTTATGGTTGGATAATTGAATTCACAAACTCTAGTTCATGACATGATAGTGTTTTTGAGAAAATGTGGAAGATGAAGAGTGTTATTAGAAATGAAATTAAAGGATGTGATGAACCTATGGAATCATTTTCTAGCTAAATTAAATGTGTTCAACTAAGTAATCACCAAATTGAATATTTTAGAAATGTTGGTTAATAAAGACGACGAGTAGTAATTTGGCAGTATTATAGTATTATTGATGACTTCAAATGGATATTAATTGATAAGAGTGGAGTTGAATATGCTAGTAAGTGAACCTATTCGGCGATTTGAGTTGTTGGAGGCTTGTAGTCAACGTATGAGCCATAAATGGATTTTGGTCAATATTTTAGGTCATATTTTGATGTAATTAGGATATCTAATTGTAGATATCGACTTATTGGTAATGCTTGAATATTTTAATCAAGGTTGGAACGATGGAAGAGGATTGAAAGCTTGTGAATGTTAATAAAGTGAAAGCGAGGTAAGTTGATTAACACTTTACTCTTCTTGAGGGACTTTCTCTAAAAGCATGTTTCAAGTTGATACTTAAGTTGTTTGCAATGTGCTTTCGTGTTTGTGGGGACAAAAAAGTACAGATGTCTCCATGTATTAAAATATTATGTTGCATATGTTAGTGTCATGCTGTTTTATAAAATTTTATTTTAAATCTTGGTTGAAAAATGACACTCAAGATAAATGTTATAAGTTTTTATCAAAACTTACATATTGACAAGAGTATACATATTTGATGTGAAAGATAAGTATTCATGGAAAGTATTTCTTTTTGAAATTGATGAGCAGAATAGCACTTGTAGTATCTTTTAATGATTGATGTTAAATTGCTAAAGACTTTAGCATGTAAAAGGTTGTTTATTTTAATTTCGTTCAACTGATTTAGATTTTTTATAACTGCTATGATTTGATAAAAATATATCCTTTGAGGATACTATACTATGAATCTATTTTTGAAGTATCAAATATTTTGGGAGTTACTTGTGTTCACCGAGATTGGCTTCGGATATATCATGTTCGTTGTCATGAAACTACATGTGTCGGTGTAGGCATATATGGCCACTTTGTGGTATAGACTAAGGCAAAGTGCTCTCCCTCGAGAGGGTACTATTTTGTGCTATTATTAGCATACTTGAGTCGATTCATATGGCACAACGATGAGACGAGCAAGTAGGGTATATGATACTTGCCACCAGGTACACAACCTAGTTGACCTTCTTATGTCAGTGATGGTATAGTACTCCCAGTGAAAGGAAATGATGATTTCTTATGTTTAGGCTTAAGAAGCCGAAAGTGATTTCAATGAATTAAAACAAACGAAATGATTTTGTATGATTTTATCAAAAATCTTGGATTGATGTAAAAGTTTTTAAAGTTTATATTGTGGTTATATTTCACTTGGTTGTTATTTAAAATGACAAGGGTCATGAATTGATAAAAAAATTTATTGTTTTACATCAAATATTAATGCACTACATTTATAAAGTTTGTCCTAAGAACTTAAGTTAAAGAGAGTCTATGAAACTTGTTGAGTACCGATGTAGTGTATTCAGCCCTTAGGATCCCCCTTCTAGGGTCCCGCTTACTTTACATATTTTAGGATGAGGTATGATATGTGGCATGAGGACAGGGCTATGATAACTCTCTTCCTGGGGTGTATGGTGAGGAACCACTCCTATTTCGTGGTAGCTATCGTGTTATTTTCTTAATTTATACTAGTCGGGTATTAGCCCAAGTGTTTAATATTATTCATTGGTATAGAGGATCCATAGATAGTTATGAAAGGTTGTAGTAATGGGGTTGTACACGACAATTATTTTACTTAGTCTCATTGTTATTATCATGAAAGGCATAGTGTTATTTCGAATTGGACAAATATTTTATCATCCAACTTGAAAATGTATATGATTTTCAAAGAGCTTCCATAATAAATTGGTTTTCAGGCATATGATTTGGGTGCATCATATGATTTGGTTCTGTAACGATCTGGTCGATTATTTTGAGTGTATTACCCTCGATCCCCTATTTACTACTTTCCCCGTATCTTTTTCTGCTTATGTGACTTGCCGGAAGGTTCTGTTATTGCTTTCAGAATGTTTTGAGACACTTAGTCCCTAAAACGGAAGCTTGCATTCTACGATGTTGATTGTAGTAGGAAATGTGTGAAGACAACTCTAGAATGGAGCTTCATCGGTTCTGTTAGCTCTATTGTTTGATTTTGGACTCAGAATCATGTCCGGATTATGAATGGGAGGTACGTAGTTGAATTGCTTGAAATGACAAAACTTGAATTTTTTGGGAAGTTTGACCGAAAGTGGACTTCTTGATATCGGGGTCGGATTCCAATTTTAAAAGTTGTAGTAGGTCCGTAATATCGAATATGACTTGTATGAAAAATTTGAGGTCAATCAGACATGGTTTGATAGGTTTTGGCTTCGGTTGTAGAAGTTTGAAGTTTCAAAGTTCATTAAGTTTGGTTTGGAGAGTGATTCGTATTTTTGTTGTTGATTGATGTGCTTTGAGGTCCCGTCTGGGGGCCTCAGGTTGATTTCGGGTGGTTGACGGATCATTTTGGACTTGAGAAAGATTGGAGATTTTTTGGTGTTTCCAGTTCTGGTTTCCTTCTTCGCGTTCGCGAGGGGAGTTCCACGTTCGTGAAGAGGAACTGGAGGCAGGAGAGATTTTGTTCTTCACGTTCGCCATGGAGGTCTCGCATTCGCGAAGCTCCTAGGTAATTGGTCTACGCGTTCGCGATGAAGGTCCCGCATTCGCGTAGAGGAAGTTGGTCAACTGAGTCTCCAGGCCTTTTTGCCTACGCATCCGCGATATTGGTCCCACGTACGCGTACGGTCGAGCTGAGTGACCTTCGCGTTCGCGATTGAGCCATTTTGGACTGAAGCAAGTTTGTGCTTCGCGAAATATAACATTTTAAAATCGAGGGTTAGGCCATTTTTATCAAAACTTGAGATAGAGAGCTCGGATTTGGATGAAATTTCGGGGGATTTTCAGAGAATGCTATTAGTTAACGATTCTTGACTCATTTATGATTATATTCCATTAATCTGTAGTTGATTCCATCCTTTAATTTCGGATTTGGGTTGAAAATTTTGGGAAAAATGGGAGAAGTTCTTCAACTAAGTTTTTGGATTTTGATTCGGATTTTGATATCGGATTTGGATAATATTGGTACAAGTGAACTCATGAGTGAATGGGTGTCCATATTTTGTATCTTTTACTCGATTTCGAGACGTGGAAATGGGTCGACTTTTTTGGGCGAATTTCTAATTTCATGCTAAATTCTTAATTTCATTAATTAGTTTAGTTTCTTGTAGTTGTATTTATGGTATGTAATTGCTTTTTACTAGATTTGGGACATTCAGAGTTGGAAAATTGTGGAAAAGGCATTCTTACTGATTGATTGAGCTGGGTTCGAGATAAATGGCTGGCCTAACCTTGTGTGGCGAAAATCCCCATTGGATTTGGTACTATTGTGATACTTCTGTGATATGTGAGTGCCGTGTGCGCAAGGTGATGAGTGTGCACACGGGCTAATTGTTGTAAAATCCGGTTTTAATTGATTAGTAACCTGCTACATCTTAATTGAGTTATACTCGCATGTGTAGTTACCTTGTTTTAGCCTAATATCGCATTTCTACGTGTCTTAAATGCTTATTTGAAATTAGTGCAGCATGTTTAGTTGATTTTTCCTATTTTTCCTTGATTTGTATAAGTCTTAACTATAAAATTTTTGTTGTTAATTGTTGTATTCATCGTTTAGAGTTGTGTGTTTACTTTTGGGACTATGAGACGGTACCTCGGGAGATCACCCTGCACTTTTACTTTTGGGACTATGAAGCGGTACCTGGGGAGATCCCCTTGCCCGTTTACTTTTGAAACTACGAGGCCGTACCTCGGGAGATCTCCTCGCATATTTACTTTGGGCCTACGAGACGGTATCTCAGGAGATCCCCTGCTATTTATCCCTATGTATTGTGCTGCTAATTTTTGTGGTTTTCCCTTGTTAAATTTCCAGCCTCCTCTTACCATGCTATATTCTTCTGCCTTATTTATTATATACCAGTGGGGACCTGACCTTACTTCGTCACTACTCTATCGAGGTTAGGCTTGCCAATTACTGAGTACCGTTATGGTGTACTCATGCTACTCTTTTTCATATGTTTTGTGTGCATATTCAGGTACCTCCTATCAACCCCTCTATTAGTGGCATGCTTGCTGCTGCTTCGGAGACTTCAAGGTATATCTGTCAGTGTCTGCACACCTCGGAGTTCCCCTCTATCTCTTTTATATGGTTCCTCCTTTATTTCTTCTAGTTACCAATGTATAGAACAGTTAGAGAAATTCATAGAGCTTTTGACTTGTGGCTAACGAGTTTTGGGAATATGGTTTATACCTGAGTGTTGGTTATTGTACATGCTGAGTGACATTTTATCATTTTATATTTATTTGTTGTAGTCTAGTTGTTGAATCCTGTTTTCATTTATGTTATTCAACAAATTGTTAGGCTTACCTAGTCATAGAGACTACGTGCCATCACGACATCTTACGGATGGAGATTTGGGTCGTGACAAGATGGTATCACAACTTTAGGTTCATAGGTGTCGCGAGTCACAAGCAGGTTTAGAAGAGTCTCGTGTATTGGTCCGGAGACATCTGTACTTATCTTAGAGGGACTTCTAAACTGTTAGGAAAATTTCACTTCTTTGATTCCTTGTCGTACGAAATTGTTGACTTCGAAATTCTAAAATTCCGTCTTCTATTCTCTCACAGTCGGTGAGGACACATATAGGAGAATCTGATGACATGGCACCCGCACCCCATGCTAATGTTACGAGAGGTCGGTGTCGGGGTAGAGGCCGAGGATGTCCATGTAGAGTAGCCAGAGCACCCGCATGAGCTGCTACAAAGGAGCCACCAGTAGCTCCAATCGGAGTGCAATGTAAGGCCCCGTAAAAGTTTGCTTAAAAACCTAGAATTTTGTGGCGCTGAGTTAGGCTTATGCGGCCCACTAAGCGATCGAAGAATCACTCTACGAGCCGTAGATTGGCCGCAGAGTGAGACAGTCATTTGGGTTATTTTTTATATCTCTTTTGCGGCCCATTATGCGACCGCAAAACAATTTCCCAAGCTGCACTTTGATTGCATATCCAGCCTCAAGATTTATCAAATGGTGGTTCTACGACGCATTATGCGACTGCAGAACAGATTTGTGGACCGCAGACTGGTAGCAGACTGAAGCAGAAAATCCTAGTTCCGGAGGGCCATTATGCGGCCCATTTTGCGGACATCATATGCATTATGCCATCGCATATGCGACCATAGATTTGTGTCGGGGCTCCTAATTTTTAATTTTTAAACCCGATCCTATGTCGATAAAACATATGCCATAGTTTATTTTGAGCTCATTTTCTGATACTATAGAGTGAGAGAAAGAGACCTAGAGTGAGAGAATGATCTTTATCAACTACTCTTCAATTCTTGCTTAAAACATTAAAGATTATCAAGGAAAGAAACCTAGATATTCTTCACAAGAGGTAAGGTTCCATCACCCAATCTCCTAATTTCCAAATGTAGCTAGAATGGGGCATTAATAAGGTAATTCATGGGGATGAGGTGCTTACCTTGCATGCATGTGTTCTTAAGGTATACAGGGAGGTTGTGAGTAAAAGATGGAAAAGAATGGGGGTGTGGGTTGGTGCAGTTTTTCATAAAGAGGGCCATTAAAATATTAATACACACATAGTGTTTGATAAAATTTTCAAGTGAGCTAGAATCATGATCGCTTTCCTAATTTTGGTTCAATTTTTCTATATTATTAAAATAGATCAAAGTTGCTAATATTCTGGAACGTCTTACAGTTTAGGGGAGCTCAATTGAGGTATGTATGGCTAAACCCCCTTCTTCTTAGAATCAAAACCCCTGGTGTTCGTGTAGTTGGTGTAAGTCCCAAAATTGATCATACTAGAATTGATTGCCATAATGTGTTCTGTTGAAAGATACATGTTCAATTTTTTCTCTACATGTTTATCACGTCATCATGCCATTTGAGGATGTGTTTAAAAAGTGGAATATGCGTTGAGAAAGGTTAAGAATTCAATCAAGAATCGAATAAAGGTTGCTATGCCAATTAGTATTAAAGCCTCTATGTGCTTAGGATTCTCAAAGTTTTTCCCTTATGTGTACAAATGCCTTATATGATAGGCTTTATCACTGCCGATGATAATGTTATTGAATGTATAAAAAGGGAAACTTGAATTTTTAAATATGGCCAAGTGCCAAAAATAACTTAATAAATGAGGCCACTCGTGCCAATGTATTGAAATATGGGAAACAAATATAAAGTGAGATGATTGATTAAAAGGATGATGTCTCAAGTTATATTTCCTAGTCGATCGGGCCATGATCGGACTCCATACCACACATAAGGTGGTAACTATGCTAGAAATGATGATTGAAATTGTGGATATGGTTGATGTGTCAAGTAAGATGACCTAGCCGTTCAGATCGAGATCTGACTCCGTGTGAGAACACGGTGAAATTGAATTGAGACTTTTGTGATCCTTACTTGATGTTTTAATATTGTTTGAAGCTCTTATTGTACATCACGGCTGTTTCCCCTTTGTTTCATTGTTCTTTCATTAAGATGGTGTCTTAGATTTACATACCAGTACTATTCGATAGTACTAATGTCCCTTTTGCCGGGAGTGCTACATCTTTAAATGGATGTAGGTGGTTCCATAGTAGACAGTGTTGATCGCAGCTAGTGGTGCATCTTCTCCTCAAAAGTCTTGGTGAGCCCCATTTCATTCCGGGGTCATGTATTATATCTCTTGTTCACATTGCTACCACGTTTTGAGGTATAGTCGGTGCCTTGTCGCCGACATTATCATAACTATGTTTTGCATCTATAGAACAGGTCTGCGGATCGCAGACTGTTCGCAGACCGAAGCAGAAAGTCCCAGTTCCAGAGGGCCATTGTGCGGCCCATTTTACATACCACAGATCTGTGTCGGGACTCCTAATTTCTAATTTTGAAACCCGATCCTATATCGATAAAACATATGTCATAGTCTATTTTGAGCTCCTTTTCTGATACTATAGAGTGAGAGAAAAACCCCTACAATGAGAGAGTGATCTTCAACAACTACTCTTCAATTCTTGCTTAAACCATTGAAGATTATCAACGAAAGCAACCTAGGTCTTCTTCACAAGAGGTAAGGTTCCATCACTCAATATTTTAACTCTAAAATGTAGCTAGAATGGGGCATTAATAAGGTAATTCATGGGTATGGGAGTTCTTACCTTGCATGCATGTGTTCTTAAGGTATACATGGTGGTTATGAGTAAAAGATGGAAAAGAATGGAGTGTAGGTTGGTGTAGTTTTTTATAAAAAGGGCAATGAAACCTTAATGCACACATAGTGTTTGATAAAATGCTCAAGTGAGCTAGAATCATGATCGCTTTCTAATTTTTGGTTCAATTTTTCTATATTATTAAAATATATTAAAGTTGCTAATATTCCGGAACATCTTAATGTTTAGGGGAGCTCAATTGAGGTATGTATGGCTAAACTCCCTTCTTCTTAGAATCGAAACCCCTGGTGTTCATGTAGTTGGTGTAAGTCCCAAAATTGATCACACTAGAATTGATTGCCATAATGTGTTCTGTAGAAAGATACATGTTCAATATTTGCTCTAAATATTTATCATGCCATTTGAGGATGTGTTTAAAATGTAGAATATGCATTGAGAAATGTTAAGAATTCAATCAAGAATCGAATAAAGGTTGTTATGCCAATTTGTTTTAAAGCCTCTATGGGCTTAGGTTTCTCCAAGTTTTTCCCTTATGTGTACAAATGCCTTATATTATAGGCCTTATCATTGCTGATGATAATTTTATTGAATGTGTAAAAAGGGAAACTTGAATTGTGAAATATGGCCAAGTGCCAAAAATAACATAATAAATGAGGCCACTCATGCCAATGTATTAAAAAGTTGGGAAAGAAATATAAGGTGAGATGATTGATTGAAAGGATGATGTCTCAAGTGAGATGGCCTAGCTGATCGGGCCATGATCGGACGCCATGCCACACACAAGGTGGTAACTATGCTGTAAATGATGATTGAAATTGTGGATATTATTGATGTCTCAAGTAAGATGACCTAGCCAATCAGATCGAGATCAAACTCCGTGTGAGAAAACAGTGGTATTGAGGCTTGTGGCATATAGCACTAAAGATTACCCAACCTAATAAGATGGAAAATGATTTGAGACTTATTTGATCCTTACTTGATGTTTTAATATTGTTTGAAGCTCTTATTGTACATCACGACTGTTTCTCCTTTGTTTTATTGTTCCTTCAATTAAGATGGTGTCTTAACTTTACATATCAGTCCTATTCGATAGTACTAATTTCCCTTTTTCCGGGAGTGCTACATATTTAAATGGATGTAGGGGGTTCCATAGTAGACAATGTTGATCGCAGCTAGTGGCGCATCCTCTCCTCAATAGTCTTGGTGAACCCCATTTCATACCGGGGTCATGTATTATATCTCTTGTTCACATTGCTATCACGTTTTGAGGTATAGTCGGTGCCTTGTCGTCGACATTATTATAACTATGTTTTGCATCTATAGAATAGGTCTGCGGATCGGAGACTGGTCGTAGACCGAAGCAGAAAGTCCCAATTCCATAGGGCCATTGTGTGGCCCATTTTGCTGACCACAGATCTGTGTCGGGGCTCCTAATTTCTAATTTTTAAACCCGATCCTATATCGATAACATATGCCATAGTCTTTTTTGAGCTCATTTTCTGATACTATGGAGTGAGAGAAAAACCCCTACAATGAGAGTGATCTTCAACAACTACTCTTCAATTCTTACTAAAACTTTTGAAGATTATCAAGGAAAGCAAACTATGTCTTCTTCACAAGAGGTAAGGTTACAACACCCAACATCTTAACTCCAAAATGTAGCTAGAATGGGGCATTAATAAGGTAATTAATGGGGTTGAGAGTTCTTACCTTGCATGCATGTGTTCTTAATGTATACAGGGAGGTTATGAGTAAAATATAGAAAAGAATGGAGTGTAGGTCGGTGTAGTTTTTCATAAAAAGGGCAATGAAGCCTTAATGCACACATAGTGTTTGATAAAATGCTAGAGTGAGCTAGAATCATGATCGCTTTCCTAATTTTTGGTTCAATTTTTCTATATTATTAAAATATATTGAATTTGCTAAAATCTCGGAACATCGTAATGTTTAAAGGAGTTCAATTGAGGTATGTATGGCTAAACGCCCTTCTTCTTAGAATCGAAACCCCTGGTGTTCGTGTAGTTGGTGTAAGTCCCAAAATTGATCACACTAGAATTGATTGCCATAATGTGTTCTATTGAAAGATACATGTTCAATATTTTCTCTAAATGTTTATCATGTCATCATGCCATTTGAGGATGTGTATAAAATGTGGAATATGCGTTGAGAAAGATTAAGAATTCAATCAAGAATCGAATAAAGGTTGCTATGTAAATTTGTATTAAAGCCTCTATGTGCTTAGGAGACTCCAAGTTTTTCCCTTATGTGTACAAATGCCTTATATGATAGGCCTGATCGTTGCCGATGATAATTTTATTGAATGTGTAAAAAGGGAAACTTGAATTGTGAAATATGGCCAAGTGCCAAAAATAACTTAATAAATGAGGCCACTCGTGCCAATGTATTGAAAGATGGTAAAGAAATATAAAGTGAGATGATTGATTGAAAGGATGATGTCTCAAGTGAGATGGTCTAGCCGTTCGGGCCGTGATCGGACGCCATGCTACACACAAGGTGGTAACTATGCTGGAAATGATGATTGAAATTGTATATATAGTTGATGTCTCAAGTAAGATGACCTATCCGTTCGGATCGAGATCGGACTCCGTGTGAGAACACGGTGGTATTGTGGCTTGTGCCATATGGCACTAAAGATTACCCAACCTAATAAGATAGAAATTGATTTGAGACTTATGTTATCCTTACTTGATGTTTTAATATTGTTTGAAGCTCATATTGCACATCACGAATGTTTCCCCATTGTTTCATTGTTCGTTCAATTAAGATGGTGTCTTAGCTTTACATACCAGTACTATTCGATAGTAGTAACGTCCCTTTTGTCGGGAGTGCTACATCTTTAAACGGATGTAGGTGGTTCCATAGTAGACAGTGTTGATCGCAGCTAGTGGTGCATCCTCTCCTCAACAGTCTTGGTGAGCCCCATTTCATTTCGGGGTCATGTATTATATCTCTTGTTCACATTGCTACCACGTTTTGAGGTATAGTTGGTGCCTTGTTGCCGATATTATCATAACTATGTTTTGCATCTATAGAACAGGTCTGCGGATCGCAGTCTGGTCGTAGACCGAAGCAGAAAGTCCTAGTTCCAGAAGGCCATTGTGCGGCCCATTTTGCAGACCACAGATTTTTTTCGGGGTTCCTAATTTCTAATTTTTAAACCCGATCCCATATCGATAAAACATATCCCATAGTCTATTTTGAGCTCATTTTCTGATACTTTGGAGTGAGAGAAAAAACCCTACAGTGAGAGAGTGATCTTCAACAACTACTCTTTAATTCTTGCTTAAACCTTTGAAGATTATCAAGGAAAGCAACCTAGGTCTTCTTCACAAGAGGTAAGGTTCCATCACCCAATATCTTAACTCCAAAATGTAGCTAGAATGGGGCATTAATAAGCTAATTCATGGGGATGGGACTTCTTACTGTGCATGCATGTGTTCTTAAGGTATATAGGGAGGTTATGAGTAAAACATGGAAAACAATTTAGTGTAGGTTGGTATAGTTTTTCATAAAAAGGGCAATGAAACCATAATGCACACATAGTGTTTGATAAAATGCTTGAGTGATCTAGAATCATGACCGCTTTCCTAATTTTTGGTTCAATTTTTCTATTTTATTAAAATATATCGAAGTTGCTAATATTCTGGAACATCGTAATGTTTAGGGGAGCTCAATTGAGGTATGTATGGCTAAACCACCTTCTTCTTAGAATCGAAACCCCTACTGTTCGTGTAGTTAGTGTAAGTCCCAAAATTGATCACACTAGAATTGATTGCCATAATGTGTTCTGTTGAAATATACATGTTCAATATTTGCTCTAAATTTTTATCATGTCATCATGCCATTTGAGGATGTGTTTAATATGCGGAATACGCGTTGAGAATGGTTAAGAATTCAATCAAGAATCGAATAAAGGTTGTTATGCCAATTTGTATTAAAGCCTCTATGTGCTTAGGAGACTCTATGTGTTTCCCTTATGTGTACAAATGCCTTATATGATCGGCCAGATCGTTGCCGGTGATAATATTATTGAATGTTTAAAAAGGGAAACTTGAATTGTGAAATATGGCCAAGTGCCAAAAAACAACATAATAAATGAGGCCACTCGTGCCAATGTATTGAAAGATTGGAAAGAAATATAAAGTGAGATGATTGATTGAAAGGATGATGTCTCAAGTGAGATGGTCTAGCCGATCGGGCCGTGATCGGACGCCATGCCACACAAGGTGGTAACTATGCTGGAAAGGATGATTGAAATTGTGGATATGGTTGATGTCTCAAGTAGGATGACCTAGCCGATCGGATCGAGATCGGACTCCGTGTGAGAACACGGTGGTATTGTGGCTTGTGGCATATGGCACTAAAGATTACCCAACCTAATAAGATAGAAATTTATTTGAGACTTATGTGATCCTTACTTGATGTTTTAATATTGTTTGAAGCTGTTATTGTACATCACGAATGTTTCCCCTTTGTTTCATTGTTCGTTCAATTAAGATGGTGTCTTAACTTTACATACCAGTACTATTCGATAGTACTAATGTCCCTTTTGCCGGGAGTGCTACATCTTTAAATGGATGTACGTGGTTCCATAGTAGATAATGTTGATCGCAGCTAGTGGCGCATCATCTCCTCAATAGTCTTGGTGAGCCCCATTTCATTTCGGGGTCATGTATTATATCTCTTGTTCATATTGCTACCACGTTTTGAGGTATAGTCGGTGCCTTGTCGCCGAAATTATCATAACTATGTTTTGCATCTATAGAACAGGTCTGCGGATCGCAGACTGGTCGCAGACGGAAGCAGAAAGTCCCAGCTCTAGAGGGCCATTGTGCGGCCCATTTTGCAGACCATAGATCTGTGTCGGGGCTCCTAATTTCTAATTTTTAAACCCGATCCTATATCGATAAAACATATGCCATAGTCTATTTTGAGATCATTTTTTTATACTATAGAGTGAGAGAAAAACCCCTATAGTGAGATAGTGATCTTCAACAACTACTCTTTAATTCTTGCTTAAACCTTTGAAGATTATCAAGGAAAGCAACCTAGGTCTTCTTCACAAGAGGTAAGGTTCCATCACCCAATATCTTAACTCCAAAATGTAGCTAGAATGGGGCATTAATAAGGTAATTCATGGGGATGGGAGTTCTTACCTTGCATGCATGTGTTCTTAAGGTATAGAAGGAGGTTATGAGGAAAAGATGGAAAAGAATGGAGTGTAGTGTGGTGTAGTTTTTGGTTCAATTATTCTATATTATTAAAATATATCGAAGTTGCTAATATTCTGGAACATCGTAATGTTTAGGGGAGCTCAATTCAGGTAAGTATGTCTAAACCCCCTTCTTCGTAGAATCGAAACCCCTGGTGTTCGTATAGTTGGTGTAAGTCCCAAAATTGATCACACTAGAATTCTGTGACGACCCGACCCGTCGTCTCATGAATTACTACTCCGTTTTCCCCATTTTCAGCTTCCTTATGCTTCATTATCCATATCTTGTGTAATCGCGTTGATTTGAAGTGGTTTTAATAAGAAATGAGACACTTAGTCTCTTTTAAGAAGCCTTAAGTTGGAAAAGTCAATCGGACGCTGACTTATGAGTTAGAGTGCTCGGAGGTGAATTCTGTTGGTTCGGTTAGCTCTGGGAGATGATTTGTGATTTAGGAGCGTGATTGGAAGTGATTTTGGAGGTTCGGTGTAGAAGTTAGCCTATTTTCTCGAAGTTAGGATTTTGGCGAAATCTAGTTGGTATGCGAGATTTTGATCCGAGGGTCGGAATAGAATTCCGAGAGTTTCTGTAGCTTCGTTATGTCATTTTGGACTTGTCTGCAAAATTTGAGGTCATTCGGACTAGTTTTCATGTGCTTCGGCATCGGTTGTGAAATTTTAAAATTAAATAAGTTCTTAGGCTTGAATCCATGCATAATTGGTGATTTTGATGATATGTGATGTGATTTGAGGCCTCGACTAAGTTCGTGATGTGTTTGCAGACTTGTTGGTGCTTTTGGTTGAGGTCCCGGGTGCCTCGGGTGTGTTTCGGGTGAGTTTTTGAGTGAGTACGGACACCCCGGAACTTAGAAAAATGGAGAGGGCAGCAGTGGCAGCGCGGACCGCGCTCCTTCTCGCGCTGGGCGCGCGGCCGCGCAGGGGAAGAATCTGCACGTCACTTGTCCTACTTCGGAGGTTCATATCTTTTGATCTACAAGGAATTTTGAGGTGTTTCAAAGGAAAGTTGTAGACCTTTGATTATGAACGTGGGATAGAGCACCGTTAGGGATTATGACTTGGTCCGTCCCGCTTGTTGATTTTACTGCGTATTTGACTGAAATTACTTGTTATCATCATAATTTGGGCTGATTGCCATGTTTGGGGCCTTGTTCCAACTTGTAGAATCCTTCGGGGATTGATATTACTGTTTTAGCATAATTTGCATATCACACGGTCTTAGACCAAGGTTTTGAATACTGTTTTGCAAACTCAGCCATATTTCTAAGTTTTGAAAACTCAAATGAGGACTACTGTTTTATAAATGCCCATGGGGCTTATGATGATTTTTGAATTGTGCATGGATCGGGCTGCGCGCCGCAGCAGTATTTATACTGAGATGAGCATGGATCGGGCTGTGCGCCGCAGCAGTGTATATATATTGGATCGGGCTGCGCGCCGCAGCAGTGTATATATATTGGATCGGGCTGCGAACCGCAGTAGTGTATATATATTGGATCGGACTGCACTCCGCAGTAACATTGCGCTTGGGCTGTAGGAGCCCCTCCGGAGTCTGTACACACCCCCAGTGAGCGCCATCGACGTTAAATGGATCGGACTGCACGCCGCAGTGGGTACCGGAGTGTACCATCATATGCATTGCATTGAATTCATACATTTGTGCACTATTTGTTGTTTATGTCATTTCTTGAGATATTTATTTGTTGTTCTGATATTGTCTGATCACTTTCAAAGTGGATAAGTTTGAGACAGTGGTAACAGTGACACTGTATAATGTATATGGGTCAGGTAACAGTGGCTGACCAGCGGTAAGAATATTGCCTGAAGGGCGAGTTATGAGTTCAATTAGACATACTTGCTTGTTCCCGAGAGGCTGAATTTCGTGCTAGCTTGCACTACCTGTCCTGCATTTACTGGCTTAAATTGTTGGAAAAATGATATTTTTGAAAGTTATTTTAAACTTAGGCAGATATTTTCTAAGGAATTTTCCAGGACTTACTGTTTTCTCAAATGGTTGTGTTGCCCCATATTGCATGGTGGAGTGCTCTTACGTGGTTTCTTGCCTTTAGTTATTATTTACTCTTATTACCACTGAGTTGGAAGTACTCACTTTACTCCCTGCACCTCGCGTGCAGTTGCAGGTATTGTTCGCCTGGCAGCGGCTTATTAGCAGTTGAAGAATTGTTATTGTAGCTGAGCCATGTGACCGCTAGCGTCCGCGGCACTGGATCTTCTCCCTTATTTTATGTTGTTCATATTAATTTCAGACTTTGTTTCCTATTTCCGGACTTGTAGTTCTTTAATGAATTCTGTAGTAGCTCATGACTAGTGACACCCCGATGTCGGGCTGTGACGGGATGCTTCCCAGTTGTTATCGTTGTTTTCCGTGCTTTTGATTATGCTAATCATGTTTTAGCTTTATAAATGTTAAATAACTGTTAAAAAGAAGCGTTTGTTTTGTTGGCTGGCCTTGTCTTCACGAGAGGTGCCATCACGATTGGGTTTGGGATTTGGGTCGTGACAAGTTGGTATCAGAGCCTAGGTTACTAGGTCTCACGAGTCATGAGCAGGTTTAGTAGTGTCTCGCGGATCGATACGGAGACTTCTGTACTAATCCTCGAGAGGCTGCAGAACCTTTAGGAAAACTTCACATTCTTGAATTTATCGTACGTTCTTGATTCATCTTGAAAAGTAATTCTTGAAATTCCTTCCACGCGTTTGCATGCGCAAACGAGCGCTCAGTATCGGATGAGCCTTGATGGCTTGTGATTCCCTGATTGAGGGGCGAGACGTGATCGCTTTGAGTTTGATGTTGGGCCAGTCTGGAGGACTTGAGGCCGGATCTTTGCTTATGGCTTGAGCACCAGGGTGCTGATTGTGCGAGCTAGTGTTATGAACTTATATGTTCAGTATTGTCCATATTAGTGGGAATGATGGCTGGATAGTTACCTGATGAGTATGATAGTACTGCGAGATCTATCTATATGGCTTGGAAGTTACGAGGAAGGTCTACTGGATGATTGATGAACTGTGAAGTGTATGATTTCCATTGTGATCGGATGTGTAGTCCCAAGTTATGGGCGCGTGAAGATCTTTTCATGTCTCCTGGTTGGAGTGGAGTAAAATTTCATGTTACAGTATGAGTTTAGACTCAGGAATATTAAGTGATTGTGTAATGTGTATGGCAGTGGAAGGTATACAAAAATATTAACTAAAGGTAAAGCTAGTGGGTAATTGGTTTATGAGGGGAATCTATTTGTCATACTAGTTAGATAAGTCTGGGAGCTGAGATCGCTTCTGTAAATGTATTATGACGAAATCTATGAGTCGAGGAGACCACCTTGAAAGTCGAAAATATTAAAGAAAGAATATGTTCTTACTCAGTTGAATAGCCCAATAATGGAGGATTGAAAGGTATTTCTATGTGTTATGATTCAAATAGGTGCAACGCATGTCCATGTATCAATTTTGATGGTATAATACATGTAATATTGGGATTAGTGTTGTTGATATACATTGTGATGCTTTGTCAAGTTGTGGACGTGTTATTAGGATGGTGTTGGTGATTCTCTGGAAGGTGGATAGGCCCAATTACAAAAGAAACTCTGCCACAATTTTTGAAATATTTGGGACTTAGTAAAATTTTGGTCGCCTAGAGAGTAGGCTTGACTATTATGTGAGTGAATGCCAGAAAATGCAGAAGAGTTAAAATTCCAGATGATTTGTGTTTCCACAGCTTATGAAAGAGTGAGTTTAATCTCACTATGGTATTATGACAGCAATGGAGTATATGCGTTATGAGTATAGTATGTTGTGATATATGGATTCGAGCCAAGTTGGAGAGCTTGCTATTGTTTAGCGGATTGTACGGTTATGTACTATGTTATTTCCGATTTGATGCATGCTGGTGAATCAGTTCTGGTTGTGGAAATTGGGCCGAGAATGGCTAGAGTAAAAGAAAATTTTGACCAAGGTTATATTATGTTTCATGGGGTATGAGAATCACGAAATGTTTAGAGTTGCGGTTGGTAGAGAATGCTCGGTGCATGGAGCAAGAAGATGTTTGGTTGTATTGGAGTGAGGTCATACCCTGCGGTGTCAGAGTGCTAATGAGGCACGGGTGGTTTTGTTCGTTGGATCAGGTAAATTGCAGTTTGAATAAGAAGTAAATGACTCTCTATAATGGTTTTATTATGTTCAAGATTCTACATGTAACGATAAGGTGTCTTAAGGTTGTGTATGTGGTCAGAGACTGTGTTTTCACTAGAAAAGGTCAAGACTTGTGGTATATTTATGTTAATTATGGGATCCTATGTATCAGTATCTAAAAAGTAAGGGTAACACACTTAGATTCGCAAGAAGTCCTTCATAGTAGAGTATTTTGGAATGTGGTGTTTCTAGGAATAATTGATAGAAAATTCAGTGGCTTATGGGTCTTAGACAGTGTGGTCTTGTTCTCGGGTCTCATGTAGTGAGCTTGGGTTGAGGAACTGAGGTTCTATAACAAGAGGGAATATCAAGTCAATGATGTATTAGAAGGGAAATTAGATCGATGAAATAGCTTGATAGTAGACCGAGTCAGTATGGTAAGGATATGATTAATTCTTCGTATGTGTTCGAGGTAATGAGCCCTTACAAGTATTTTTGCAGCGATGCTCTTAGGTTTTGATGGCTTGCTTAGCTTGGTCGAGTTAGAAGGATTCAGTCCTGGCAGGTGTGATTTGTGCAAAGGGAAAATCGGAGAGTTCTTGATGGTTTCTACCGTGGCTGAAGAGGTGCATTTTCTATGGATATGAGAGACATGTGATGTGTAGTGATTTTTTTCTTCTAGATGGGATCAATGAAAGTTCTTGACTAGTTAAGTGCATAAACATTCCTGGTTCGGAAGGGAGGTGAAGTCCTCATGTTACCTTAGGATGATATGGTATATGCGATATGTTGTGAAGTATTGAGAATTGCATGTGTAAGGTTATGGTTCAGTTCTAAATGGAAATTCATAACATTCTTAGGTGGTATGGGCAACTTTTGGGTGAATGATCTTCAGATGATTGAGAAAATTGTATTTCTAATCATAGTGATTTATAGAGGGTACATGTTTCAGAAAAAGAGCAATGTGATTAAGTTGATGGCACTTCAATAGTATTGCGGCACTTTTAAGGCTGGATCTTTACTTTTTGGTATGTTAGATTTTGTATGTGATGTCAGAATTCAGACTGGTTGTCTTAGCGTCGGGAAATTTGTGAACTATTGTGCCATGGGCTATGCCGTAAATGCCACGGGTTGAGTGGCGAGGTGAGTTGGATTATGTTCTATCAGGTTTGCGTGGTATGTGTTATTTGATTCACCGTGGGTGTAATGATTTGCTCTGGCTCCGGACATCAATTGATCATGGTTGTCGATTTCAATCATAGTCACTTGAGGCGTTTCATGTGGAGTAGTACATAGATAGGATTGCGAGTTGCAGCAAAGCTTTGTGAAAAAACATGACCTTGTGGGTCAAATCTGTGTGTCCTATTTCTATGATATGAGACATGGTCTCAGCCTTGTGTTGTGGCAGTACTAGTGAGTTTGAGGTATAACTCTCTCAGTTGAGTCATTTCCATGCTTTGGGTATGTTCGAACCGTTTCTTATGGGTGCGCGTATTACGCAAGTTGAGGCTTAGGCCTGTATTAAGGTGTCATATCACCAGAGAGGTGTGTTGGATTCGAGGTGATCGTTGGGGTCATTGATGAACATGAACAGATTTGATTTCGGCTTGTTAGAAGGATAATATTGAGGTTCGACTCGAAAATCTGTTGTGGTATTAGTCAAAAGGGAAGTGGTTTCATAAGTGGTTGATCTGAGAGATGGTTATGGTTTGATGCGTGTCTCATTTATCGTTGGCAGTATATGAAAGTGTTGGAATAAGACTTCAGCTAATAAGGGATTTTCTTTCGGTATTTGGTTGTTGTGGGCAACTGCTGTGAATAGAAGTCATCGTTTCGAATGCTTGGATTACACGGTAGAATATATGATTTCACCCGAGGATGCAGGTATGGTTTATCACAGCTGGTTCGAGACTATTCAAGGTATAGGTGTGATGTTTTGATCATATCGATGGTTTCAGAAGTAAAAAGGTAGTTCTATGATTTATGGGCTAGACTGGATTGTGTAATTTCGATTTAAATGTGTTATCGGAACTATATGAGATATAGTGACGTGGGATCACCCCCAGGTATATGCTTAGTAAGGTTACTCAGCTTTTGGTTGCTTCTAGGGCAACTCTGGGTACGCTCGAGGACGAGCGTTTGTTTAAGTTGGGGAGAATGTGACGACCCGACCCGTCGTCTCATGAATTACTACTCCGTTTTCCCCATTTTCAGCTTCCTTATGCTTCATTATCCATATCTTGTGTAATCGAGTTGATTCGAAGTGGTTTTAATAAGAAATGAGACACTTAATCTCTTTTAAGAAGCCTTAAGTTGGAAAAGATAACCGGACGCTGACTTATGAGTTAGAGTGCACGGAGGTGAATTCCGATGGTTCGGTTAGCTCCGGGAGATGATTTGTGATTTAGGAGCGTGATTGGAAGTGATTTTGGAGGTTCGGTGTAGAAGTTAGCCTATTTTGGTGAAGTTAGGATTTTGGCGAAATCCAGTTGGTATGCGAGATTTTGATCCGAGGGTCGGAATGGAATTCTGAGAGTTTCTGTAGCTTCGTTATGTCATTTTGGACTTGTCTGCAAAATTTGAGGTCATTCGGACTAATTTTCATGTGCTTCGGCATCGGTTGTGAAATTTTAAAATTAAATAAGTTCTTAGGCTTGAATCCATGCATAATTGGTGTTTTTGATGATATGTGATGTGATATGAGACCTCGACTAAGTCCGTGATGTGTTTTCAGACTTGTTGGTGCTTTTGGTTGAGGTCCCGGGGGCCTCGGGTGTGTTTCTGGTGAGTTTTGAGCGAGTACAGACACCCCGGAACTTAGAATCTGCAGGTCACTGGTCCTACTTCGGAGGTTCGTATCTTTTGATATACAAGGAATTTTGAGGTGCTTCAAAAACGAAAGTTCTAGAGCTTTGAATCTAGTTTTCAGAAACATAGTATAATAGGAATTTGGACATTTGTAGAGAACGTTACGGCCTAAATAGTGAAGCCTGTCACTGCAGTCAAATTGCTGCGCGGCCGCAACCATTTTTGTGCGGTCAGAACTCCCTGGGCGTGGACCGGGGTCATTTTTGTGCGGTCAGCACTGTCGGAATCCGAGGGGTACTCTATAAATACGAGATTTTGGGTTTTATTTGATATTTTGACCTATAGAGCTCGGATTTTGGCGATTTTTCGAAGGCTTTTCAAGAAATTCATCGGGGTAAGTGATTCTAACTCAGATTTGGTTAGAGTACATGAATATACCACTGAATTCATCATTTAATAAGTGATTTGAGATGGAATTTGGGAAGAACTAGGGCTTGAGTTTTGAGATTCTAAATTGAGGATTTTAGGGGTCATTTGAACTCTGATTTTTACATTCTTGGTATGTATGAACTCGTGGAAAGATGAGGAATCTAAATATGTAAAAAAAATTGAATTTCGAGAAGTGGGCCAGGGGCTCGGGTTTTGTAATTTCGGAGTTTTTGCCCGAATTTGATTGTTTTTGCTTGGGCTTTGTTCCCTTAGCATATTGTGATATATTCGCTCTATTTTTGGTTAGATACGACGCGCGTGTAGGCCGGGTTGAGGGGCAAAGGCGTCGCGGGCTAGAGATCTCACTGTTTCGAGGTGAGTAATACTTGTAAATGATATCCTGAGGGTTTGAAACCCCGGATTTGCAAATCATAGTGCTGTATTGAGGTGACTTGCACGCCGGATATGAGCGTGGGGTAGAGCACCGTTGGGGATTGTGACTTGGTCCATCCTGGTTGTTGATTTTACTGCGTATTTGACTGAAATTACTTGTTATCATCATAATTTGGGCTGATTGCCATGTTTGGGGCCTTATTCCAACTTGTAGAATCCTTCGGGGATTGATATTACTGTTTTAGCATAATTTGCATATCATACGGTCTCAGACCAAGGTTTTGAATACTGTTTTGCAAACTCAGCCATATTTCTAAGTTTTGAAAACTCAAATGATATTTTAAGTGTTGTTTCGGGCTGGGGACCACTGTTTTATAAATGCCCATGGGGTTATGATGATTTTTGAATTGTGCATGGATCGGGCTGCACGCCGCAGTAGTATTTATACTGAGATGAACATGGATTGGGCTGCGCGCCGCAGCAGTGTATATATATTGGATCGGGCTGCGCGCCGCAGCAGTGTATATATATATTGGATCGGGTTGCGCGCCGCAGTAGTGTATATATATTGGATCGGACTGCACGCCGCAATAACATTGCGCTTGGGTTGTAGGTGCCCCTCCGGAGTCTGTACACACCCCCAGTGAGCGTCGTCGACGTTAAATGGATCTGACTGCACGCCGCAGTGGGTACCAGAGTGTACCGTCATATGCATTGCATTGCATTCATACATTTGTGCACTATTTGTAGTTTATGTCATTTCTTGAGATATTTGTTTCTTTTTCTGAGATTGTCTGATCACTTTCAAAGTGGATAAGTTTGAGACAGTGGTAACAGTGACACTGTATAATGTATATGGGTCAGGTAACAGTGGCTGACCAGCGGTAAGAATATTGCCTGAAGGGCGAGTTATGAGTTCAATTAGACATAATTGCTTGTGCCCGAGAGGCTGACTTTCGTGCTAACTTGCACTACCTGTCCTGCATTTACTGGCTTAAATTGTTGGAAAAATGATATTTTCGAAAGTGATTTTAAACTGAGGCAGATATTTTCTAAGGAATTTTCCGGGACTTACTGTTTTCTCAAATGGTTGTGTTGCCCCATATTGCATGGTTGTCACGGCCCGGATTTCCCACTATCGGGTGTTGTGATGGCGCCTACTATCGGAGCTAGCCAAGCGAAATATTTAAAATACCTTTCCTGCTGTCTTTCAAACAATATAATAAACGAGACAAAATTTAAGTGGAAGACTTTAAATCTAAAGCAACTAAAACCAAAAGTGTGGAAGTTTAATACACATCATTACCCAAGGTCTGGTGTCACTAGCTCACGGACTACCACAGAATACTACAAACAATGTCTGAAAGGAAATACATCATGTTTGTTTGATACAAGATGAACAAACAAAAAACATAGAAAGGGACTTCGGCGTGCGAACGCCAGCTAGGCTACCTCGAGATTCCCTGGACTGAAGACAGCTCCCAGAAATCCTACTGATGTGGTCCGTAAGCTGCTCCCTGATCTGTGCACAAAAATTTGCACATAGTGTAGCATCAGCATAACCGACCTCATGTGCTAGTAAGTGCCTGGCCTAACCCCGGCGAAGTAGTGACGAGGCTAGACAGTACCTACCACATTTAACCTATACAGATATATATACGACAAGTGCAAGAAAACAATAACAAGATAATACAAAGTAAAACTGGGAGGGGACATACTATCTTGGAGTAACAGATAAAAATGAAATATCGGAAATAAGCAGAAGAGACTCCGGTTCCCATGATATATATATATATATATAAGTGGACGGCGTGCCACACGATCCCATAATATCATATATAAGTGGACGGCGTGCCACACGATCCCATAATATCATATATATAAGTGGACGGCGTGCCACACGATCCCATAATATCATATATAAGTGGACGGCGTGCCACACGATCCCATAATATCATATATAAGTGGACGGCATGCCACACGATCCCATAATATCATATATAAGTGGACGGCGTGCCACACGATCCCATAATATCATATATAAGTGGACGGCGTGCCACACGATCCCATAATATCATATATAATATCTGACTTCATATAGTAGACCCCTTCAGGGGAGGATAACAACTCAATACCTTTAACCCGGCAAGGGTACAGCTAACAGCCCAAAATATCCCGACAAGGGAGAATATATATATCAGTCTACACAATCCGGCAAGGGAGTATTCACAACACATTCTCCTTTTTAAATCCATTTTTTCCTCAACTAACACATTTATGTTCGAGCTAACGCTCTAAAAGTACACCAATCGCAATTTTACCACAACCGTTCATATTATGTGAAACTCATCAAATAAACAAGGAGCCTGTGTCACATTATTCGAATTAAAAGCAATAAAGACTCACGGTCGTGCTAGACTCCGGTGCATAGATAACCGTCACCATGCCTATACACCGTACTCCACATTAGCAAGTAGCAAATATCATCCTAATCATATTCCCTCAAGCCAAAGTTTGAACAAACACTTACCTCGAATGCTCCAAACTCAACTCACGCTTCTAGTATAGCTTTACCTCTTGATTCCACCACCAATCCGCTCGAATCTAGTCATAAGTTACTTAATCACATTAATAATTACTAAATGAATCATCCCCAATGCATGAAACATATATTTTTCAAGGTTAATCCCAAAAAGGTCAAAAATACCCACGGACCCACGTGGTCGAAACTCGAGGTTCGGACCAAAACCCGGTTACCCATTCCCCCATGAATCCAAATATATGATTTGTTTTTAAATCGGACCCCAAATTGAGGTCCAACTTCTCAATTTGTAAAAAATCTAGATTCTACCCAAAACACCCAATTTTCCCCATGAAAATCTTTGATTTGAAGTTGAAATTATGTTAAAAGATGTTAAAGAATAAAGAAATTAAGTTAGAAATCACTTACCAATCATTTTGGAGAATAAAAGTTGTTTGGAAAATCGCCTCTTAGGTTTTGGGTTTTTGAAAAGTGGAAAAAATGACTGAAAATCCCGAATTTATATATATGCTGGGGGCTGGCGCGGACCGCGCAGAAATGCACCGCGGCCGCGTGGTTGCCAGCGCGGACCGCGCGGAAATGTACCGCGGTCGCGCCGAGGGAGGGAAGAAATGGGCTCTCTCTGAACCCACCCAGCGCGGACCGCGCGGAAATGGCCGCGGCCGCGCTGGGCCTGCAACATCTGAACCTGTATATTTTTTTTTCTAAGTCCAAGACCTCCCGGGCCCCATTCAAAACTCACCCGAGCCCTCGGGGCTCTGATACCAAACATGCACACAACCTTAAAAACATCTTACGGACTTACTCGTGCGATCAAATGGCCAAAATAACATCATATACATAGGATCAAGCCTCAAACACATGATTTTCTTTCAACTTTCACAAAAACTCAACTTCCCCATTTTAAGTCCGAAACACATCATATGACGTCCGTTTTTAGCCAAACTTTACAGATAGTGCTTAAATCATATTTAAGACTGTACCGGGTGTCGGAACCAAAATACGAGCCTGATACCACAATTTTCTGATCAATTTTCTTCTTCGTTTTCCTTAATTAATTTTAGAAAACAATTTCACACAAAAATTTATTTCTCGGGCTTAGGACCTCGGAATTTGATTCCGGGCATACGCCCAAGTCTCATATTTTCCTAAGGACCCTCCGGGACTGTCGAATCACAGGTCTGGGTCCGTTTACCCAAATTGTTGACCGAAGTCAACATTATGCATATTAATACAAAAATTCATCAAATGTTTCACATAATTCACATATTCTAACATAAAAATTTTCCGGCTACGTGCCCGAACTGTGCACGCCAATCAAGGCAACTAAAAGCAAGGTTTTCAAGGCCTCGGGAGCACGAAACAAGGAAGAATTACGGTGATGACCCCTTGGGTCGTCACATTGTCCACCTCTAAAACAACCGTTCGTCCTCGAATGGACAAAAGAAAGAAGTACCTGAGTCGGAAAATAAACGAGGATAACGGCTCTGCATATCGGACTCGGACTCCCAGGTCGATGCCTCAGGAGGCTGACCTCTCCACTGAACCTGCACCGAAGGAAAACTCTTCGACCTCAACTGTCGAACTTGCCGGTCTAGAATAGCCACCGGCTCCTCCTCATATGACAGATCCTTGTCCAATTGGACAGTGATGAAATCCAACACATGCGATGGATCCCCGCGATACTTCCGGAGCATAGATACATGCAACACGGGATGCACAGCTGATAAGCTAGGTGGCAAGGCAAGTCTATAAGCCACCTCTCCCACACGATCAAGACTCTCAAATGGACCGATGAACCTAGGGCTGAGCTTTCCCTTCTTCCCAAATCTCATCACGCCCTTCATAGGTGATACACGGAGCAATACCCGCTTACCAACCATGAAAGCAATATCACTGACATTGCGATCTGCATAACTCTTCTTTCTGGACTGAGCTGTACGAAGTCTATCCTGAATAATCCTGACCTTGTCCAAGTCTTCCTGAACCAGATCCGTACCCAATAATCGAGCCTCTCCCAGCTCAAACCATCCAACTGGAGACCGACATCGCCTACCATACAATGCATCATACGGAGCCATCTGAATGCTGAACTGGTAGCTGTTGTTGTAGGCGAACTCTGCTAAAGGCAAAAACTGGTCCCACGAGCCTCCAAAATCAATGACACAGGCTCGGAGCATGTCCTCAAGAATATGAATAGTCCTCTCGGACTGACCGTCCGTCTGGGGATGAAATATTGTACTCAACTCAACCTCGGTGCCCAATTCTTGCTGAACCGCTCTCCAGAAATGCGATGTAAACTGCGTACCCCGATCAGAAATGATAGATAGTGGCAGCCCATGAAGGCGAACAATCTCCCTGATATAAATCTCGGCTAACCTTTCGGACGAATAGGTGGCTGCAACAGGAACAAAATGTGCTGACTTGGTCTGCCTATCAACAATGACCCAAACTGCATCAAACTTTTTTCGAGTCATCGAAAGTCCAGTAACGAAATCCATCATAATCCTCTCCCACTTCCACTCGGGAAGTGCAATCCTCTAAAATAGACCACCGGGTCTTTGATGCTCGTACTTAATCTGCTGATAATTCAAACACCCAGCCACGTGCGTAATGATGTCTTTCTTCATTTTACGCCACCAATAGTGCTGCCTCAGATCCTGATACATCTTCGCGGCGCCAGGGTAAATAGAATACCGAGAACTGTGGGCCTCCGCTAAGATCAACTCTCAAATCCCATCAACATTGGGCACACAAACTCACCACTGCAATCTCAATACACCATCATCATCTAAGGTTACTTTCTTGGCACCTTCATGCTGCACCGTGTCTCTCAAGACACACAAATGGGGATCCTCAAACTGCCGCTCGCGGATACGCTCTAATAGTGAGGAACGAGCAACCGTGCAAGCTAACACTCTGCTAGGCTCAGAAATATCCAACCTCACAAGACGATTGGCCAAGGCCTGAACATCCAAAGCAAGCGATCTCTGGCTGACTGGAATATAAGCAAGACTACCCATGCTGGCGGACTTCCTGCTCAATGCATCGGCCACCACATTGGCCTTCCCTGGGTGGTATAAGATAGTAACATCATAATCTTTTAGCAACTCTAACCACCTCCTCTGCCTCAAATTCAACTCTTTCTGCTTGAACGGATACTGAAGACTCTTGTGATTAGTGTAAACCTCACACGTCACACCATATAAGTAATGCCTCCAGATCGTCAAGGCATGAACAATGGTTGCCAACTCGAGATCATGAACCGGATTATTCTTCTCGTGGATCTTCAACTGCCTCGAAGCATAAGCAATGACGTTGCCTTCCTGCATAACACTGCACCAAGCCCAATACGAGACGCATCACAATAGACTGTATATGGCCCTGAACCTGTGGGCAAAACCAATACTGGTGCCGTAGTCAGAACCATCTTGAGCTTCTGAAAGATCACCTCACACTCGTCCGACCACCTGAACTGGACACCCTTCTTGGTCAATCTGGTCATAGGGGCTGCAATGGATGAAAACCCCTCCACGAACCGATGGTAGTAACCTGCTAACCCCAGGAAACTCCGAATATCCGTAGCTGAAGCTGGTCGAGGCCAGTTCTTGACTGCCTCTATCTTCTTCGGGTCTACCTGAATACCTGCTGCTGATACGACATGACCCAGGAATGCGACCGAACTCAACCAAAACTCGCACTTTGAGAACTTAGCATACAACTGACTATCCTTTAGGGTCTGAAGGACCACTCTGAGGTGCTGCTCATGCTCCTCCTGAATGCGGGAGTATATAAGAATATCGTCAATGAAAACTATCACGAACAAGTCCAAATAAGGTCTGAACACTCAGTTCATCAACTCCATGAACGCTGCTGGGGCATTAGTCAATCCAAATGACATGACCAAAAACTCATAGTGCCCATACCGAGTGCGAAATGCTGTCTTAGGGATATCAGACGCCTTAATCCTCAGCTGGTGGTAACCAGATCTCAAATCTATCTTCGAGAACACCCTCGCACCCTGAAGTTGGTCGAATAAATCATCAATCATCGGTAGTGGATACTTATTCTTAATTGTAACCTTGTTCAATTGCCGGTAATCGATGCACATTCTCATCGAACCATCCTTTTTCTTAACAAACAACACCGGCGCACCCCAAGGTGAAACACTGGGTCTAATGAAACCTTTCTCAAGCAAATGCTTGAGCTGTTCCTTTAACCTTTCAACTCCGGCGGGGCCATACGATATGGTGTGATAGAAATGGGCTGAGTGCCCGGGGCCAAATTAATACAAAAGTCGATATCCCTGTCGGGCGGCATACCCGGCAAGTCTGAAGGGAAAACCTCAGGAAACTCCAGAAAACAACGGGCACAGAATCAATAGAAGGGGCCTCTGTGCTAGAATCGCGAACATACGCCAAGTAGGCCAAACATCCCTTCTCGACCATACGCCAAACTTTCGCATACGAGATAACACTACGGTTACATTGACCAAAAGTCCCTCTCCACTCTAAACGTGGTAAATCCGGTAAGGCTAAAGTTACGGTGTTGGCATGACAATCCAAGATAGCATGGTACGGGGATAACCAATCCATCCCTAATATAACATCGAAGTCGACCATGTCCAAAAGCAACAGATCAACACGGGTCTCAAGACCCCCAAACACTACGATACAAGAACGATGAACTTGGTCGACCACAATAGAATCATCCACCGGTGTTGACACATAAACATGAATACTCAACGAGTCACTAGGCATAACCAAATAGGGTGCAAAATAGGACGACACATATGAATACGTAGATCCGGGATCAAATAGCACAGAAGCATCCCTATCACAGACCAGAATAGTACCTGTAATCACAGCATCTGATGACTCAGCCTCTGGCCTGGCTGGCAAAGCATAACAACGGGGCTGGGTCCCACCTCCCTGAATCATATCCCTGGGACGATCTGCTGCTGGTTGACCTCTACCTCTAGCGGTCGAAGCTCCACCTCTAAGACCTCTACCTCCACCTCTATGTCCTTTACCCCCGCCTCTAGCTGGCTGGGCAGGCTGTGGGGCAACTGGTGCCTGGATCATTGGGCGAGGACCCTGCTGATGCGAGCTGCTGGAAGCTCGAGGGAAATATCTGGCAATGTGACTCATATCGCCGCAAGTATAACATGCCCTCGGCTGCTGAGAATAACGAAGTGGTGGTGCACTGATAGGTGCTGATGGTGAACTGAACAGCTACTGGTCAGAATACTACGGCCGAGAACTGCGACCACCTGGTGTACCATGAGAAGCCTAGAGAGCTGACTGAAAGGGACTCGAAGGATGACCTCTACCATAAGAATCCCTACCTCCAGATGAGATACCACTGAATCTACCAGAATGACGGTGCCTCTTATCATACCCATGACCACCTCCCTGAGAAAGTGCCATCTCTATCCGGCGGGCACCATCTGCCGCCTCCTAAAATGAAATCCCACTACCGGCATTCATGGCCATCTGAACACGGATCGGCTGAACTAACCCATCAACAAACCTCTGCAACCTCTCTCTCTCTCTTAGTGGGGAGTATCACAATGGCATGGCATGCAAGATCAATAAACTGTGTCTCATACTGGGTAACTGACATCGAACCCTGCTGGAGACGCTCAAACTGCCTGCGAAGGGCATCCCGCTGAGTAACTGGGAGAAACTTCCCCAGAAATAACTCTAAAAACTGATCCCAGGTCAATGATGGCGACCCTGCTGGTCTGTCTAAACAGAAATCTCTCCACCAAGTCTTGGCGGATACTGCCAGGCGAAAAGTGGCGAAATTGACCCCATTGGTCTCTACAATGCCCATAGTCCGTAGAACCTCATGACAGCTGAATATGAAAACCTGAGCATCCTCTACGGGGAGTGCCACTATATGTAGTAGTGAAGAGCTTGGTGAAATGATCAAGCCTCCACAAAGCATCCGCGGACATAGCCGCACCATCACTGGACTGAGCCGCAATACCTAGCTGGGCTGCCACAGCTGGCTGAACTACCACGGCTGGCTGAACCGCTGGAACCTGAGCCTGAGGAGTTACCGGCTCTGGAGTACGAGTATCGGGAGTCTGAACTCCTCCCCCAGCCTGAGATATGGCTGGAGCTATGGAAAGCAAACCCGCTCTATAAATGCCCTCCATAAAGCCTACCAGTCGGACGAAAGCGTTCTGAAGCACTAGAGTGGCTATGAAACCCTCTAGGACCTGAGCTGGGCCAACTGGAACAGCTGGGGACGGAACCTCCTCCTCAACATAGACCTGAGGCTCCGTCGCTGGAAATGCTGCTCGGGGCTGAGCTCTGCCCCGGCCTCGGCCTCTGCCATGGCCTCGGCCTCGCCCTCTGCCGGTAATAGGGGCTGCTGCAGGGGGCTCAGGCTGTTGCGCAGTAGAAGAGGAAGCACGTGTCCTCGCCATCTGTGAAAGAACAGAGTGGAAAGACAATCAGTACTTGAGAAACAGAATCGCACGACAAGAATGAACAAGGTAAAGTTTTCTTAACTCAGTAGCCTCTGCGGGATAAATACAGACGTCTCCGTACCGATCCCTCAGACTCTGCTGAGCTTGTCCGTGAGTTGTGAGGCCTAAGTAACCTAGTGCTCTGATACCAAATTGTCACAGCCCGGATTTCCCACCATCGGGTGTCGTGATGGCGCCTACTATCGGAGCTAGGCAAGCCAAATATTTAAAACACCTTTCCTGCTTTCTTTCAAACAATATAATAAACGAGACAAAATTTAAGCGGAAGACTTTAAATCTAAAGCAACTGAAAACCAAAAGTGTGGAAGTTTAATACACATCACTACCCAAGGTCTGGTATCACTAGCTCACGGACTACTACAGAATACTACAAACAATGTCTGAAAGTAAATACATCATGTTTGTCTGATACAAGATGAACAAACGAAAAACATGGAAAGGGACTTCGGCCTGCGAACGCCAGCTAGGCTACCTCGAGAGTCCCTGGACTGAAGACAGCTCCCAGAAATTCTACTGGTGTGGTCCGTAAGCTGCTCTCTGATCTGTGCAAAAAAAATTTGCACATAGTGTAGCATCAGCACAACCGACCCCATGTGCTGGTAAGTGCCTGGCCTAACCCCGGCGAAGTAGTGACGAGGCTAGACAGTACCTACCACATTTATCCTATACAGATATATATACGACAAGTGCAAGAAAACAATAACAAGATAATACAAAGTAAAACTGGGAGGGAACATGCTATCGGGGAGTAACAGATAAAAATGAAATATCGGAAATAAGCAGAAGAGACTCCGGTTCCCATGATATATATATATATATAAGTGGACGGCGTGTCACACGATCCCATAATATCATATATAAGTGGACGGCGTGCCACACGATCCCATAATATCATAAATAAGTGGACGGCGTGCCACACGATCCCATAATATCTTATATAAGTGGACGGCGTGCCACACGATCCCATAATATCATATATAAGTGGACGGCGTGCCACACGATCCCATAATATCATATGTAAGTGGACGGCGTGCCACACGATCCCATAATATCATATATAAGTGGACGACGTGCCACACGATCCTATAATATCATATATAAGTGGACGACGTGCCACACGATCCCATAATATAGTTCATAATATCTGACTTCATATAGTAGACCCCTTCAGGGGATGATAACAACTCAATACCTTTAACCCGACAAGAATACAGCTAACAACCCGAAATATCCCGACAAGGGAGAATATATATATCAGTCTACACATCCCGGCAAGGGAGTATTCACAACACATTCTCCTTTTTAAATCCATTTTTTCCTCAACTAACACATTTATGTTCGAGCTAACGCTCCAAAAGTACATCAATCGCAATTTTACCTCAACCGTTCATATTATGTGAAACTCATCAAATAAACAAGGAGCTTGTGTCACATTATTCGAATTAAAAGCAATCAAGACTCACGGTCGTGCTAGACTCTGGTGCATAGATAACCGTCACCATGCCTATACACCGTACTCCACATTAGCAAGTAGCAAATATCATCCTAATCCTATTCCCTCAAGCCAAAGTTAGAACAAACACTTACCTCGAATGCTCCAAACTCAACTCACGCTTCTAGTATAGCTTTACCTCTTGATTCTACCACCAATCCGCTCGAATCTAGTCATAAGTTACTTAATCACATTAATAATTACTAAATGAATCATCCCCAATGCATGAAAAATAGATTTTTCAAGGTTTTTCCCAAAAAGGTCAAAAATACCCCCCGGACCCACGTGGTCGAAACTCGAAGTTCGGACCAAAACCCGGTTACCCATTCCCCCATGAATCCAAATATATGATTTATTTTTAAATCGGACCCCAAATTGAAGTCCAACTTCTCAATTTGTAGAAAACCTAGGTTCTACCCAAAACACCCAATTTTCCCGACGAAAATCTTTGATTTGAAGTTGAAATTATGTTAAAAATGTTAAGTAATAAAGAAATTAAGTTAGAAATCACTTACCAATCGTTTTGGAGAAAAAAAGTTTTTTGGAAAATCGCCTCTTAGGTTTTGGGTTTTTGAAAAGTGGAAAAAATGACTGAAAATCCCGAATTTATATATATGCTGGGGGCTGGCGCGGACCACATAGAAAAGCACCGCGGCCGCGTGGCTGTCAGCGCGGACCGCGCGGAAATGGCCTCGGCTGCGCTGGGCCTGCAACATCTGAACCTGTATATTTTTTTTTTCTAAGTCCAAGTCCTCCCGGGCCCCATTCAAAACTCACCCGAGCCCTCGGGGCTCTGATACCAAACATGCACACAATCTTAAAAACATCTTACGGACTTACTCGTGTTATCAAATCGCCAAAATAACATCATATACATAGGATCAAGCCTCAAACACATGATTTTCTTTTAACTTTCACAAAAACTCAACTTCCCCATTTTAAGTCTGAAACACGTCATATGACGTCCGTTTTTAGCCAACTTTACAGATAGTGCTTAAAACATATTTAAGACTCGTACCGGGCATGAGAACCAAAATACGAGCCCGATACCACAGTTTTCTGATCAATTTTCTTCTTCATTTTCCTTAATAAATTTCATAAAACAATTTCAAACAAAAATTCATTTCTCGGGCTTGGGACCTCAGAATTTGATTCCGGGCACACGCCCAAGTCCCATATTTTCCTACGGACACTCCGGGACCGTCGAATCACAGGTCCGGGTCAGTTTACCCAAAATGTTGACCGAAGTCAACATTATGCATATTAATACTAAAATTCATCAAATGTTTCACATAATTCACATATTCTAACATAAAAACTTTCCGGCTATGTGCCCGAACTGTGCACGCCAATCGAGGCAACTAAAAGCGAGGTTTTCAAGGCCTCGGGAGTACGGAACAAGGAAGAGTTACGGTGATGACCCCTTGGGTCGTCACAATGGTGGAGTGCTCATACGTGGTTTCTTGCCTTCAGTTATTATTTACTCTTATTACCACTGAGTTGGAAGTACTTTACTCCCTGCACCTCGCGTGTAGTTGCAGATATTGTTCGCCCGGTAGCGGCTTATTAGCGGATTAAAGATTTGTTATTGTAGTTGAGCCAGGTGACCGCTAGCGTCTGCGGCACCGGATCTTCTCCCTTATTTTACGTTGTTCATATTAATTTCAGACTTTGTTTCCCATTTCCGAACTTGTAGTTCTTTAGTGAATTCTGTAGTAGCTCAGGACTAGTGACACCCCGATGTCGGGCTGTGACGGGATGGTTCCCAGTTGTTATCGTTGTTTTCCGCGCTTATGATTATGCTAATCATGTTTTAGCTTTATAAATGTTAAATAATTGTTAAAAATAAGCGTTTGTTTTGTTGGTTGGCCTTGTCTTCACGAGAGGTGCCATCACGATCGGGTTTGGGATTTGGGTCATGACAAATTGATTACCATAATGTGTTCTGTTGAAAGATACATGTTCAATATTTGCTCTAAATGTTTATCATGTCATCATGCCATTTGAGGATGTGTTTAAAATGTGGAATATACGTTGAGAAAGGTTAAGAATTCAATCAAGAATCGAATAAAGGTTGTTATGACAATTTGTATTAAAGCCTCTATGTGCTTAGGATTCTCCAAGTTTTTCCCTTATGTGTACAAATGCCTTATATGATAGGCCCTACCGTTGCCGATGATTATTTTATTGAATGTGTAAAAGGGGAAACTTGAATTGTGAAATATGGTCAAGTGCCAAAAATAACTTAATAAATGAGGCAACTCGTGCCAATGTATTGAAAGATGGAAAAGAAATATAAAGTGAGATGATTGATTGAAAGGATGATGTCTCAAGTGAGATGGCCTAGCCGATCGGTCCGTGATCGAACGCCATGCCACACACAAGGTGGTAACTATGATGGAAATGATGATTGAAATTGTGGATCCAGTTGATGTCTCAAGTAAGATGACCTAGCCAATCGGATCGAGATTGGACTCCGTGTGAGAACACGGTGGTATTGTGGCTTGTGGTATATGGCACTAAAGATTACCCAACATAATAAGATGGAAATTGATTTGAGACTTATAAGATCCTTACTTGATGTTTTAATATTGTTTGAAGCTCTTATTTTACATCACGACTGTTTCCCCTTTGTTTCATTGTTCGTACAATTAAGATTGTGTCTTAGCTTTACATGCCAGTACTATTCGATAGTACTAATGTCCCTTTTGCTGGGAGTGCTACATCTTTAAATGGATGTAGGTGGTTCCATAGTAGATAGTGTTGATCGCAGCTAGTGGCGCATCCTCTCCTCAACAGTCTTGGTGAGCCCCATTTCATTCCGGGGTCATGTATTATATCTGTTGTTCACATTGATACCATGTTTTGAGGTATAGTCTGTGCATTGTCGCCGACATTATCATAACTATGTTTTGCATCTATAGAACAGGTCTGCGAATAGCAGACTGGTCCCAGGCCAAAGCAGAAAGTCCCAGTTCCAGAGGGCCATTGTGCGGCCCATTTTGCAGACCACAGATCTGTGTCGGGGCTCCTAATTTCTAATTTTTAAACCCGATCCTATATCGATAAAACATATGCCATAGTCTATTTTGAGCTAATTTTCTGATACTATAGATTGAGAGAAAAACCCCTATAGTGAGAGAGTGATCTTCAACAATTATTCTTCAATTCATGCTTAAAACTTTGAAGATTATTAAGGAAAGAAACCTAGGTCTTCTTCACAAGAGGTAAGGTTCCATCACCCAATATCTTAATAAGGTTCCATCACCCAATATATTAACTCCAAAATGTAGCTAGAATGGGGTGTTAATAAGGTAACTCATGGGGATGGGAGTTCTTACCTTGCATGCATGTGTTCTTAAGGTATACAGGGAGGTTATGAGTAAAAGATGGAAAAGAATGGAGTGTAGGGTGGTGTAGTTTTTCATAAAAAGGGCAATGAAACCTTAATGCACACATAGTGTTTGATAAAATGCTCGAGTGAGCTAGAATCATGATCGCTTTCCTAATTTTTGGTTCAATTTTTCTATATTATTAAAATATATTGAAGTTTCTAATATTCCGGAACATCTTAATGTTTAGGGGAGCTCAATTGAGGTATGTATAGCTAAACTCCCTTCTTCTTAGAATCGAAACCTCTGGTGTTCGTGTAGTTGGTGTATGTCCCGAAATTGATCACACTAGAATTGATTGCCATAATGTGTTCTGTTGAAAGATACATGTTCAATATTTTCTCTAAATGTTTATCATGTCATCATGCCATTTGAGGATGTGTTTAAAATGTGGAATATGCGTTGAGAAAGGTTAAGAATTCAATCAAGAATCGAATAAAGGTTGTTATGCCAATTTGTATTAAAGCCTCTATGTGCTTAGGATTCTCCAAGTTTTTCCTTTATGTGAACAAATGCCTTATATGATAGGCCTTATCGTTGTCGATGATAATTTTATTGAATGTTTAAAAAGGGAAACTTGAATTGTGAAATATGGCCAAGTGCCAAAAATAACTTATTAAATGAGGCCACTCGTGCCAATGTATTGAAAGATGGGAAAGAAATATAAAGTGAGATGATTGATTGAAAGGATGATGTCTCAAGTGAGATGACCTAGCCAATCGGGCCGTGATCGGATGTCATGCCACACACAAGGTGGTAACTATGCTGGAAATGATGATTGAAATTGTGGATCTGGTTGATGTATCAAGTAAGATGACCTAGCCGATCGGATCAAGATTGGACTCCGTGTGAGAACACGGCGGTATTGTGGCTTGTGGTATATGGCACTAAAGATTACCCAACATAATAAGATGGAAATTGATTTGAGACTTATAAGATCCTTACTTGATGTTTTAATATTGTTTGAAGCTCTTATTGTACATCATGATTGTTTCCCCTTTGTTTCATTATTCGTACAATTTAAATGGTGTCTTAGCTTTACATACCAGTACTATTCGATAGTACTAATGTCCCTTTTGCCGAGAGTGCTACATCTTTAAATGGATGTAGGTGGTTCCATAGTAGATAGTGTTGATCGCAACTAGTGGCGCATCCTCTCCTCAACAGTCTTGGTGAGCCCTATTTCATTCCGGGGTCATGTATTATATCTCTTGTTCACATTGATACCACGTTTTGAGGTATAGTCTGTGCCTTGTCGCCGACATTATCATAACTATGTTTTGCATCTATAGAATAGGTCTGTGAATAGCAGACTGGTCCCAGGCCAAAGCAGAAAGTCCCAGTTCCAGAGGGCCATTGTAAGGCCCATTTTGCAGATCACAGATCTGTGTCAGGGATCCTAATTTCTAATTTTTAAACCCGATCCTATATCGATAAAATATATGCCATAGTCTATTTTGAGCTTATTTTCTGATACTATAGATTGAGAGAAAAATCCCTACAGTGAGAGAGTGATCTTCAACAACTACTCTTCAATTCATGCTTAAACCTTTGAAGATTATCAAGGAAAGAAACCTAGGTCTTCTTCACAAGAGGTATGGTTCCATCACCCAATATCTTAACTCCAAAATGTAGCTAGAATGGGGTGTTAATAAGGTAACTCATGGGGATGGGAATTCTTACCTTGCATGCATGTGTTCTTAAGGTATACAGGGAGGTAATGAGTAAAAGATGTAAAAGAATGGAGTGTAGGGTAGTGTAGTTTTTCATAAAAGGGCAATGAAACGTTAATGCTCACATAGTGTTTGATAAAATGCTCGAGTGAGCTAGAATCATGATAGATTTCCTAATTTTTGGTTCATTTTTTCTATATTATTAAAATATATTGAAGTTTCAAATATTCCAGAACATCTTAATGTTTAGGGGAGCTCAATTGAGGTATGTATGGATAAACCCCCTTCTTCTTAGAATCGAAACCCCTGGTGTTCGTGTAGTTGGTGTATGTCCCGAAATTGATCACATTAGAATTGATTGCCATAATGTGTTCTGTTGAAAGATACATGTTCAATATTTGCTCGAAATGTTTATCATGTCATCATGCCATTTGAGGATGTGTTTAAAATGTGGAATATGTGTTGAGAAAGGTTAAGAATTCAATCAAGAATCAAATAAAGGTTGTTATGCCAATTTGTATTAAAGCCTCTATGTGCTTAGGATTCTCCATGTTTTTCCTTTATGTGTACAAATGCCTTATATGATAGGCCTTATCGTTGCCGATGATAATTTTATTGAATGTGTAAATAGGGAAACTTGAATTGTGAAATATGGCCAAGTGCCAAAAATAACTTAATAAATGAGGCCACTCGTGCCAATGTATTGAAAGATGGGAAAGAAATATAAAGTGAGATGATTCATTGAAAGGACGATGTCTCAAGTGAGATGGCCTAGCCGATCGGTCCGTGATCGGACTCCATGTCACACAAAAGGTGGTAACTATGCTGGAAATGATAATTGAAATTGTGGATCCGGTTGATGTCTCAAGTAAGATGACCTAGCCGATTGGATCGAGATCGGACTCCGTGTGAGAACACGGTGGTATTGTGGCTTGTGGCATATAGCACTAAAGATTACCCAACATAATAAGATGGAAATTGATTTGAGACTTATAAGATCCTTACTTGATGTTTTAATATTGTTTGAAGCTCTTATTTTACATCACGACTGTTTCCCCTTTGTTTCATTGTTCGTACAATTAAGATTGTGTCTTAGCTTTACATGCCAGTACTATTCGATAGTACTAATGTCCCTTTTGCTGGGAGTGCTACATCTTTAAATGGATGTAGGTGGTTCCATAGTAGATAGTGTTGATCGCAGCTAGTGGCGCATCCTCTCCTCAACAGTCTTGGTGAGCCCCATTTCATTCCGGGGTCATGTATTATATCTCTTGTTCACATTGATACCACGTTTTGAGGTATAGTCTGTGCCTTATCGACGACATTATCATAACTATGTTTTGCATCTATAGAACAGGTCTGCGAATAGCAGGTGATCCCAGGCCAAAGCAGAAAGTCCCATTTCCAGAGGGCCATTGTGCGGCCCATTTTGCAGACCACAGATCAGTGTCGGGGCTCCTAATTTCTAATTTTTAAACCCGATCCTATATCGATAAAACATATGCCATAGTCTATTTTGAGCTCATTTTCTGATACTATAGATTGAGAGAAAAACCCCTATAGTGAGAGAGTGATCTTCAACCACTACTCTTTAATTCTTACTTGAACTTTTGAAGATTATTAAGGAAAGCAACCTAGGTCTTCTTCACAAGAGGTAAGGTTCCATCACCCAATATCTTAACTCCAAAATGTAGCTAGAATGGGGCATTAATAAGGTAACTCATGGGGATGGGAGTTCTTACCTTCCATGCATGTGTTCTTAAGGTATACAGGGAGGTTATGAGTAAACGATGGAAACGAAAGGAGTGTAGGTTGGTGTAGTTTTTCATAGAAAGGGCAATGAAACCTTAATGCACACATAGTGTTTGATAAAATGCTCGAGTGAGCTAGAATCATGATCGCTTTCCTAATTTTTGGTTCAATTTTTATATATATTAAAATATATTGAAGTTTCTAATATTCCAGAACATCTTAATGTTTAAGGGAGCTCAATTGAGGTATGTATGGCTAAACCCCTTCTTCTTAGAATCGAAACCCCTGGTGTTCGTGTAGTTGGTGTATGTCCCGAAATTGATCACACTAGAATTGATTGCAATAATGTGTTCTGTTGAAAGATATATGTTCAATATTTGCTCTAGATTTTTATCATGTCATCATGCCATTTGAGGATGTGTTTAAAATGTGGAATATGCGTTGAGAGAGGTTAAGAATTTAATCAAGAATTGAATAAAGGTTGTTATGCCAATTTGTATTAAAGCCTCTATGTGCTTAGGATTCTCCTTGTTTTTCCTTTATGTGTACAAATGCCTTATATGATAGGCCTTATCGTTGCCGATGATAATTTTATTGAATGTGTACAAAGGGAAACTTGAATTGTGAAATATGGCCAGCTGCCAAAAATAACTTAATAAATGAGGCCACTCGTGCCAATGTATTGAAAGATGGGAAAGAAATATAAAGTGAGATGATTGATTAAAAGGATGATGTCTCAAGTGAGATGACCTAGCCGATCGGGCCATGATCGGATGCCATGCCACACACAAGGTGGTAACTATGCTAGAAATGATTATTTAAATTGTGGATATGGTTGATGTCTCAAATAAGATGACCTAGCCGATCGGATCGAGATCGGACTCCGTGTGAGAGCACGGTGGTATGTGGTCTGTGGCATCTGGCACTAAATATTACCCAACCTAATAAGATGGAAATTGATTTGAGACTTATGTGATCCTTACTTGATATTTTAATATTGTTTTAAGATCTTATTGTACATCACCATTGTTTCCCCTTTGTTTCATTGTTCGTTCAATTAAGATGGTATCTTAGCTTTACATACTAGTACTATTCGATTGTACTAATGTCCCTTTTACCGGGAGTGATACATCTTTAAATGGATGTAGGTGGTTCCATAGTAGACAGTGTTGATCGCAGCTAGTGGTGCATCCTCTCCTCAACAGTCTTGGTGAGCCCCACTTCATTCCGGGGTCATGTATTATATCTCTTGTTCACATTGCTACCACGTTTTGAGGTATAGTCGGTGCCCTGTCACCGGCATTATCATAACTATGTTTTTAATCTATAGAATAGGTTTGCGGATCGCGGACTGGTCACAGACCGAAGCAGAAAGTACCAGTTCCAGCGGGCCATTGTGCGGCCTATTTTGCAGACCACAGATCTGTGTCGAGGCTCCTAATTTTTAATTTTTAAACCCGATCCTATATCGATAAAACATATGTCATAGTCTCTTTTGAGTTCATTTTTTGATACTATAGAGTGAGAGAAAAACCCCTACAGTGAGAGAGTGATCTTCAACAACTACTCTTCAATTCTTGCTAAAACTTTTGAAGATTATCAAGGAAATCAACCTATGTCTTCTTCACAAGAGGTAAGGTTCCATCACCCAACATCTTAACTCCAAAATGTAGCTAGAATGGGGCATTAATAATGTAATTCATGGGGATGGGCGTTCTTACCTTTCATGCAGGTGTTTTTAAGGTATACAGGGAGTTTATGAGTAAAAGATGGAAAAGAATGGAGTGTAGGTTGGTATAGTTTTACATAAAAAGGGCAATGAAACCTTAATGCACACATAGTGTTTGATAAAATGCTCGAGTGAGCTAGAATCATGATCGTTTTCCTAATTTTTGGTTCAATTTTTCTATATATTGAAATTGCTAATATTCCGGAACATCTTAATGTTTAGGGGAGCTCAATTTAGGTATGTATGGCTAAACCCCCTTCTTCTTAGAATTGAAACCCCTGGTGTTCGTGTAGTTGGTGTAAGTCCCCAAATTGATCACACTAGAATTGTTTGCCATAATGTGTTCTGTTGAAAGATACATGTTCAATATTTGATCTAAATGTTTATCATGTCATCATGCCATTTGAGGATGTGTTTAAAATGTGTAATATGCCTTGAGAAATGTTAAGAATTCAATCAAGAATCGAATAAAGGTTGTTATGCCAATTTGTATGAAAGCCTCTATGTGCTTAGGATTCTCTAAGTTTTTCCCTTTTGTGTACAAATGCCTTATATGATAGGCCTTATCATTGTCGATGATAATGTTATTGAATATGTAAAAAGGGAAACTTGAATTGTGAAATATGGCCAAGTGCCAAAAATAACTTAATAAATGAGGCCACTCGTGCCAATGTATTGAAAGATGGGAAAGAAATATAAAGTGAGATTATTGATTGAAAGGATGATGTCTCAAGTGAGATGGTCTAGCTGATCGGGCCGTGATCGGAGACCATGCCACACACAAGGTGGTAACTATGCTAGAAATGATGATTGAATTGTGGATATGGTTGATATCTCAAGTAAGATGACCTAGCCGATCGGATTGAGATCGGACTCCGTGTGAGAACACGGTGGTATTGTGTCTTGTGGCATATGGCACTAAAGATTACCCAACCTAATAAGATGGAAATTGATTTGAGACTTATGTGATCCATACTTGATGTTTTAATATTGTTTGAAGCTCTTATTGTACATCATGACGGTTTTCCCTTTGTTTTATTGTTCATTCTATTAACATGGTGTCTTAGCTTTACATAGTAGTACTATTCGACAGTACTAACATCCTTTTTGTCGGGAGTGCTACATCTTTCAATGGATTTAGATAGTTCCATAGCAGACAGTGTTGATCGCAGCTAGTGGTGCATCCTCGCCTCAGCAATCTTGGTGCTACCCATTTCATCCCGGGATCATGTATTATATCTCTTGTTCATATTGTTACCACGTTTTAAGGTATAGCCGAGGCCTTGTCTCCGGCATTATCATAACTATGTTTTGTATCTTTAGAGGCTACATAGACATTATGTGGGTTGTGTATGGATGCTAGAAAGGTCAGGCAAATTGTGTGTGTTGTGGACTCTTGTTCCACTAAATCGTAAAGTGTATGTAATTTGGAACTTAGCAATGATGTAGAAGAAAGAAATGAGTTACTCATGTTGATATATATATATATATATATATATATATACACACACATAAATATATGACCTTTCCACTATATAACTTATGGTAACGCACCTTCTCTTGATCATAAGCGAGTTGGGTAGGAAGTTTTTAACAGGATTTCTCGACCGGGTCGACTCGGATAAGCGTTGGCCGCTCTCCCCAAGGTTGGGGCATGACATGCACGCACTTGAGATGCCTGTTACTGCACTAGCTCTCTAGGAGACCCATGCACAGTCCCTGAGCATGTTCAACACCTAGGCTCAGGCTAGATTGATTCCACTTGCTCCTAACACACCTTAGGCCGAACGTACCCCATATCAGCGGGTTTAGGTCAACCAGGTTCCAGAGATTATACTGATGTAGCCGGTAGCTCTAATTTGGCCTGAGGGTAGGGCAGCAGCTTTTGAGGAGGAGGAGCTCAGACTCGAGAGGTACAAGAAGTATCCTTCGTACTATGGGTGTAGTAGAGTCGAGTGGGGTTTCCTTTACTGCGTTCTAGCTTAGAGAAGCGGCCTATCAGTGGTAGTGTGCTTATGAGTTGGGTAGTCCGGCTGAGGCAGCATCACTTACTTGGACTCAGTTCTCAGATATGTTCTTGAGGGAGTATGTTCCCCAGAGTCACAAAGATGCATGGCGCCGAGTTTGAGCAGTTGCGCTAGGGTGCTATGATTATGTCAGAGTATGCGGTTCGCTTCAGTGATTAGGCTAGGCATGCTCCAGCCTTGGTTGCTATAGTTCGAGAGAGGGCCCGTCGGCTTATCGAGGGGCTCCAATCTAGCATCCGGGTTAGCATGGCCCGGGAGTTGGAGATGGATATTTCCTACAAGCAGGTTGTGGATATTTCTAGGAGAGTCAAGGGAATTCTTGCTTGGTAGAGAGAGGCCAAGAGGTCTCGAGAGTCTAGCACTTATAGTGATACTCGTGCCCCAACTGTAGTTCGTCATGGTCGGGGCTATGTGAGTTGTGCTGTTCACTCAGCACTTCCAGCCGCTCGTAGTATTCCAACAACTCCTAGGCCCCTAGAGCTTTATTATGCACCGCTAGTAGATAGTGTACTTCCTACGCATGGTGCTTCCAGCGATCAGTCTAGCATACCTGGCCCGAGCCTACCATAGCATACACGCCCTCTAAGAGATTATTTTTAGTGTGGAGACACTCGCCATATGGTGGGGGATTGCCCCAGACTTAGGAGGGGTGCAGCTCCATAGCCTTCTTAGGCACCATGCTCTACTAAGTCCTCAGGCTATGATTACAACACCAGTTGTCGCCCCACTCGCTCAACCAGCTCGAGGTGGAGGTCGGGGAGGTGGAGGTTGCCCTAGAGGGGGAGGTCAGTCTAGATATTATGCTCTTCTTGCTTGTACAAAGTCATTTTCTTCCAACTCTATCATTACAGGTATTGTTTCATTTTGTCATAGAGATGTGTTGGTCTTATTTCATCCAGGCTCCACTTATTCATATGTGTCCTCTTATTTTGCCCCATATTTGAGCGTATCTCGTGATTCATTGAGTTCTCATGTTTATGTGTCTACATTCGTGGGAGATTTTATTGTTGTTGACCGTGTGTATCGGCCGTGTCTGGTTGGTCATAGTGGTTTTGAGACCAGAGGCGATTTATTATTGCTCAGCATGGTAGATTTTTTGTTGAGCACTCAGCCCATCTCTATTCCTCCTTATCATATGGCTCCTCCTGAGTTGAAGGAGCAGTTACATGAATTGCTTGATAAGGGCATCATTCGGCCTAGTGTGTCTCCTTAGGGTGCCTCAGACTTGTTTGTGAAGAAAAAGGATGGTTCTATGCGTATGTTCATTGATTATCGCCAGTTGAACAAAGTTACAGTGAAGAACAAGTATCTATTGCCTCATATTGATGACCTATTTGGTCAGTTACAAGGTGCCAAAGTGTTTTCCAAGAATGACTTGCATTCAAGCTATCATCAATTGAAGATTCGGTAGCTAGATATCCTGAAAACTACTTTTAGGACTCGATATGGTCATTACGAGTTCCTTGTGAAGTCATTTGAGTTGGGGATCAAGGTGGATCCAAAGAAGGTAGAAGTAGTGCATAATTGGCCCAGACCATCCTCAACTACGGAGATTTAGAGTTTTCTTGGTTTGGCAGGGTAATACCATTGATTTGTAGGGTGTTTCTTGTCTATTGCAGCACCTATGACTAGGCTGACCAAGAAGGGTTCTTCGTTAAGGTGGATAGAGGAGTGTGAGGAGAGCTTTCAGAAGCTCAATACAACATTGACTAAAACCCCAGTATTAGTATTACCTACTAGTTCAGGATCTTATACTTTATATTGTGGTGCGTCACGGGTTTGTCTAGGCACGGTGTTGATGCAGGATCGTTGGGTGATTGCCTACGCGTTCAGAAAACTGAAGGTGCATGAAAAGAACTATCATGTTCACGACCTTGAGTTAGCAGCTATTATTCTTGCCTTAAAGATTTGGTGGCACTATTTGTATGGTGTCCCTTGAGATATCACACCAATCACTAGAGTTTGAAGCATATGTTCAAGCAGAAGGATCTTGACTTGCATCAGCGGAGGTGGTTAGAGCTACTTAAGGATTATGATATCACCATTCTATACCATCCCGGGAAGGCCAATGTGGTGGCCGATGCCTTGAGTCGTAAGGCGAAGAGTGAGAGCTTAGCATATCTGCCAATAGAATAGAGGCCATTGCATTGGATGTTCAGGCCTTAGCCAACTAGTTTGTTAGATTGGATAGCCGAATTGAGTTTTCGCTTGTGTGGTCTCCCCATCATCTCTTTATGATCGTATCAGGGAACATCAGTATGATAACTCCCATCTACTTATGCTTAAGGACACGGTTCAGCACAGTGATGCTAAAGAGGCCACTATTGGAGATGATGGTGCTTTGAGGATGTAGGACAGGCTATGTGTGCCCAATGTAGAAGGATTGTGTGATTTGATTCCCTATGAGGCTCATAGTTCGTGATACACCATTCATCCAGATGTCACAAAGATGTATTAGGGCTTGAGGCAGCATTATTGGTGGAGGAGGAAGAAGAAGGACATAGTGGAATGTAGCTCGATTTCTAAATTGCCAATAGGTGAAATATGAGCATCAGCAGCCAGGTGGATTGCTTCAGAAACTAGAGATTACGGTATGGAAATGGGAACAGATCACTATGGATATCATTGTTAGGCTTCCATGGGTTCAGCATAAGTTTGATGCAGTTTGGGTGATTGTGGATAGGCTGACCAAGTCAGCTCATTTCATTCTCGTGATGACTACTTATTCTTTCAAGCACCTGGCTCGAGTTTATATCTGCAAGATTGTCAAGCTTTATGGTGTGTTGGTATCTATCATCTCTGACCGGGGTACGTAGTTTACATCGCGGTTCTGTAGGGCCGTACAACAGGAGTTAATTACTCAAGTTGAGTTGAGCATAACTTTTCACCCTCAAATAGACGGACAGTTCTAGCGCACTATTCAAATACTAGAGGATATGCTACGTGTGTGTATGACAGAGTTTTGGGTTTTTGGGATCAGTTCTTTCCACTTGCAAAGTTTGCCTACAACAATAGTTATCAGTCGAGCATTTAGATGGAACCGTATAAGGATTTTGTATGGTAGACGGTGTCGGTCTCTAGTGGGTTGGTTTGAGCCATGTGAGGCTTGGCTATTAGGCACAGACTTGGTTCAGGATGCCTTGGAGAAGGCTAAGGTTATTCAGGATCGACTTCGCACAGCCCAGTCCAGACAGAAGAGTTATGCAAATCAGAAGGTTTGTGATGATGCATTCATGGTTGGAGAGTGGGCCTTGCTTCGGGTTTCACTCATGAAAGGCGTTATGAGGTTCAGAATGAAGGGCAAGCTAAGACCAAGGTTTATTGTCCCATTCGAGGTGTTGCAGCGAGTTGGGGAGGTTGTTTATGAGCTTGCCTTGCCTCCCAGTCTAGCAGGAGTTCATCCCGTATTCTATGTTTCTATGCTCCGGAAGTATCACGACGATCTATCTCATGTGTTGGATTTTAGCTCAGTCCAGTTAGAAAATGATCTATCTTATGTAGAGGAGCCGGTGGATATTTTGGAGAGGCAGGTTTGACAACTTAGGTCAAAGAACATTGCTTCAGTGAAGGATCAGTGGAGGGGTCAGTCGGTTGAGAAGGCGACTTGGGAGATCGAGCATGATATGTGTTGTTGTTATCCTCATCTTTTCACCACTTCAGGTATGTCTCTATACTCGTTCGAGGACGAACGATTGTTTTAAGGGGGAAGGATGTAATGACCCGACCGGTCATTTTTATTGTATTATCCCCGATCCCCTATTTAATTCTTTCTCCATATCTTTTTCTGCTTATGCTGCTTGCCGGGAGGTACTGTTTTTGGTTTCAGAGTGTTTTGGGACACTTAGTTCCTAAAATGGAAGCTTGAGTTCTAGGATATTGACCGTAGTTGGAACTTTGTGAAGATGACTCCAAAATGGAGTTTCGTCAGTTCTGTTAGCTCCGTTGGGTATTTTGGACATAGGAGCATGTCCGGATTGTCAATTGGAGGTCTGTAGCTGAATTAGCCTTGAAATGGCGAAAGTTGAATTTTTTGAGAAGTTTGATCGGAAGTGGACTTTTTGATATCGGGGTCGAATTTATATTTTGGAAGTTGGAGTATGTCTGTAATGTTGAATATGACTTATGTGTAAAATTTGAGGTCAATCGCACGTGGTTTGATAGTTTTCGGCATCTGTTGTAGATGTTTGATGTTTCAAAGTTCATTAAGTTTGGATTGGAGGGTCATTCCTGCTTTTGTTGTTGTTTGATGTTCTTTAAGGGTTCGACTAAGTTTTTATAGTTTTTTTAGGACTTATAGGTATGTTTAGTTGAGGTCCCGAGGGCCTCGGGTTGATTTCAAGTGGTTGACAGATCATTTTGGACTTGTGAAAGGTTGCAGATTTTCTGGTGTTTCCAGTTCTGGTTTACTCCTTCATGTTCGCGACTAGAGTTCCGTGTTTGTGAAGAGGAACTGGATTCAGGAGGGATTTTGTGCTTCACGTTTGCGATGGAGGTCCCACATTCGTGAAACTCCGAGGTAATTGGTCTAGGCGTTCGCGATGAGGGTCCTGCATTCGCGTAGCGGAAGGTGGTCAACTGAGTCTCCGGGCCTTTTTGTCTACGCGTTTGCGATGTTGGTCCCGCGTTTGCGTAGGGTTGAGATGAGTGACCGTTGCGCTCGCGATTGAGCCATTTTGGATAGAAGTAAGTTTGTGCTTCGTGAACGCGAGGGTCCTTCCGTGTTCGCGAAGAAGGGATCACTGGGCAGAATATAACATTTCAAAATCGAGGGTTCGGCCATTTTTATAATAACTTGAGTTAGAGAGCTTATATTTGGATGAAATTTTGGGGGATTTTCAAATAAAGCTATTGTGTAATGATTCTTGACTCATTTATGATTATATTCCATTAATCTATAGTTGATTCCATCCTTTAATTTCGAATTTGGGTTGAAATATTTGGAAAAATGGGAGAAGTTCTTCAACTATGTTTTTAGGTTTTGATTCGGATTTTAATATCGAATTTGGATAATGTTGGTACGAGTGAACTCGTGAATGAATGAGTGTTCGTATTTTGTTACTTTTACCCAATTCTGAGACGTGGACCCGGGTCGACTTTTTGGGGCGAATTTCTAATTTCTTGCTAAAGTCTTGATTTCATTAATTAGATTAGTTTCTAATAGTTATATTTATGGTATCTAATTGCTTTTGGCTAGATTTGGGACATTTGGAGCCGAAACATCGTGAGCTTGGTTCGAGGTAAGTTACTTACCTAACCTTGTGGGGGGAATTTCCTTAGGATTTGGTACTGTTGTGATACTTTTGTGATATGTGAGCGCCGTGTACGTGAGGTGACGAGTGCATACACAGGCTAATTGTTGTAAAATCTAGTTTTTATTGAGCAGTAACCTGTTACATCTTAATTGAGTTATCCCAGTATGTGTAGTTACCCTGTTTTATCCTAATATTGCATGTTTACGTGTCTTAAATGCTTATTTGAAATTTGTGCAGCACGTTTAGTTTATTTTTCCTATTTTTCCTTGATCTGTATCAGTCTTAACTGTACATTTTTTGTTATTAATTGTTGTATTCATCGTTTCGAGCAGTTTACTTTTGGGACTAGGAGGCGGTACCTCGGGAGATCCCCCTAAACTTTTACTTTTGGGATTACGAGGCGGTACCTCGGTAGATCACCCTACACATTTACTTTTGAGACTACGAGGCGGTACCTTGGCAAATCTACACACATATTTACTTTGGGACTACGAGACAGTATCTCGGGAGATCCCCTGCTGTTTATCCCTTTGTGTTGTGCTGCTATTTTCTGTGGTTTTCCTTTGTTAAATTTCCAGTCTCTTATTACCTTGCTATATTCTTCTACCTTATTTATTATATACCAGTGAAGCCCTGACCTGACCTCGTCACTACTCTACCGAGGTTAGTCTTGCCACTTATTGAGTACCGTAGTGGTGTACTTATGCTACTCTCCTACACATGGTTTGTGCACTGATCTAGGTACCTCCTATCAACCCCTCTATTAGTTATCTGCCTGTTGCTGCTCTGGAGACTTCAAGGTATATCTGCCAGCATCCGCAGACCTCGGAGTCCCCCTTTATCCTTTTTATGTTGTTCCTCCTTTATTTCTTCTAGTTACCAATATATAGAACAATTAGAAAAATTCATAGACCTTGTGACTTGTGGATACCGGGTTTTGGGAATATTGTTTATACCTGAGTGTTAGTTATGGTACATGCAAAGTTTATAATTTTATAGTTATTTGTTGCAGTCTAGTTGTTGAATCCTGTTTTCATTTCTATTATTCTGTAAATTGTTAGGCTTACCTAGTCATAGAGACTAGGTGTCGTCACGACATCTTACGGAGGGAGATTTGGGTCGTGACAGGTTCACTCAGGTCGGGTAGTATGCTAGGTGTTGATCACGTAGTTTTTGGTCGTGACAGGTTCCTAAGACTAACCCCTGATTTCCTTTTACAGGTCCAAGTGAAGGGATTAGTCAAATATAGTACATGTATAGTGGCTTCTCAAAGCACATGATAAGAAGCAAGAACTAGTTCCTTTCACTTGAAGACCTTCAAGGAGGTAATGTCTCCTTTGAAAATGGAATGAAATGTGAGATCATTGGTGTTGGAAAGGTGTGTAAGTCTGACTCTCACTTTATTAGGAATGTCTACTTGATAGATGTACGGAAATATAGTCTAATAAGTGTATCACAACAACGTGATAAAGGTAATATAGTAGCTTTTACCTCTACAAAATATACTGTCATAAATCTTAACACTGAAAAAATAATTTTGCAGGAAAAAAGAGTGAATAACATATATGTGGTAGATCTTTCCACACTTTTAGATAAAGTACTCACTTGCTTATGTGTATTGGACAATGATCCCCTCCTTTGGCACAAGGGACTTGGACATGCAAGTCTAAGAAAACTCAATAAACTAGCATACAAGGACTTGGTGATAGGGCTTCCTAACATTAAGTTCAAGGAAAATAAAGTTTGTAAGGCTTGTGCAAGGGGGAATCAGGTAAGATCCTCTTTTAAGATCAAGAAAAATGGTAAGTACTACTAGGTCGATCGAACTGGCCCATATGGATCTCTGTGGACCAATGAGGACAATGAGCAGAGGTGGTAAGAGGTATGTTATGGTTCTTGTTGATGATTAATCTTGGTTTACTTGGACACTATTTTTTAATATCTAAAGATGACGTATTTGACATGTTTACTTCATTTGTTAGAAATAACTAGGTAATCAACTTGCATCATCTAGGTCTGATCATGGTACTGAATTTGAGAATGCTAAATTTTTTGAATTTTGTGATGAGCATGGCATAGATCATAACTTTTCTACTCCTACAACTCCACAAACAAAATGGAGTAGTTGAAAGAAAGAATAGGAAATTGAAGGAAAAGGCTAAGACTATGCTAATTGCTAGTAAATTGCCTCAGAGCTTCTGGGCAGAAGGTGTGAACACTACATGCTACATCATAAATAGGTGCATAACTAGACCTCTTATTGAGAAGACTCTCTATGAGTTACTTAAAGGGACAAAGCCAAATATATCCCACCTTAGGGCTTCTGGATACAAGTGCTTTATGCACAATAATGGAAAATACTACCTAGGTAAGTTTGATCCTAGAAGTGATGAGAGAGTATTCTTGGGATATTCTTCACATAGTAAAACTTATTGGATTTATAACAAAAGAACTATGTGTGTAGAAGAAAGTGTACATATTATTCTTGATGAAACAAACATTCTTACTGAGAGGAAGGAACCAGATGATGAAGAAATTAGATTGGTAAGAAACTCAAATGAAATAACAGTCCAACTTGAAGCTGTACTACTGGAAGAAATAGGTGATGGAATTGGTCCTTCCACCTAGGGCAACCTGACAGGGAGAACTCAACAGCGAGGAATTGATCCTCAAACCTCGAGAGAACCTATCCATGAATATGTTCCTCAGCAACAAAACATTAAAGGAATATCTAAAGCAAACTAGTTGGTTGTGAAGCCTTACAAGTATCAAAGTTCTAATCCCATTAGGAATATAATCATTGATCCAATCTCTGGAATCAAAACCAGATCTTCTTTAAAGAACCTCTACGCTTTTGATGTTTTTTATCTCTTATTGAACCTAAAAATATTTTTTAGGCTTTGCAAGATGCATACTGGGTGAATACAATGCAGGATGAACTCAACCAATTTGAGAGAAGTCAAGTTTGGCATCTAGTACCAAGACCCAAGGAAAGAATAGTGATTGCCATTAAATGGGTCTTCAGAAACAAAGTTGATGAAGATATAACAATTATAAGGAAGAAGACAATATTGTTGGGTCAAGGATATATCCAAGAGGACGGCATAAACTATGATGAGACGTTTGCTCCAGTTGCAATAGTGGAAGCAATTAGACTCCTTATAGGCTTTGCTTCTTATATGGAATTCACTCTCTATCATATCAATAGTAAGAGTCATTTTATTTTTGGATTTTTTGGGAGTAATTCTCATATTGGGCAAAAATCACGTGCTTACAATGTGTACAAACTTGGCAAGACACTTTATGGGCTCAAGCAATCTCCAAGAGCATGGTACGAAAGATTGTCCAAATTCTTGCTTGATCATGACTACAAGGGCGGTAAAATTGACAACACTCTATTCTTGAAAGAAAAAGGTAAAGATCACTTGGTAGTTCATATATATGTTGATGATATACTATTTGGAGAAACAACTAATACGTTAAGTAAAGAATCTGCTAAGCTAATGGAGGGTGAATTTGAAATGAGTATGATGGATGAGCTTAATATTTTTTTAGGCTTAAAAATTAAACAAAATTAAAATAGAACTATGATCCATTAGCAAAAGTATGTGAAAGAGTTGCATAAAAAGTTTAAAATGGAAGATTCCAAAGAAATTGACACTCGTATATCAACAACCACAAAATCAGATTTGGATGAACTTGGTTCATCTGTTGATCAAAAGTTGTATAGGGGAATGGTTGGGTCCTTTTTATATCTCACTACTAGTAGACCTGACATTATTATTTATTTATTTTTGGCAATTCACTAGGCAAGTGCCTAGGGCTAGTTTTTTATTAATAACATAAAAGAAAAATACATCAATTAGGAAAAGTACAAATAAGGGGGACAATAGCACCGGTATTGTTACCCATATAACACAAACCGGGCTAACCTTACTGTACTAATCCTATTGAGGCTTGTCAACCTCGCCTATTAACAAGAATGTAAAAAATATGAACTTGAAAGGACTAAATATTCTATGATAATCACAGAGTTTATAACATACTCTGTGATGATATTACAGATGAGGATACTAATAAAGTGGTAGAATAAAATGTAGTACCCATTTGATCGTTGTCCCTTTTTTTCAACTTTGTAAAATCTTCAATTTTTACTTCTTTGTCGTTTTCATCTACCTTGTTCAAAATTTATTCAAGAATCATCGTCTATTTTTTGACCGGTTGGACCTCGCTGACGAAATTGGGGCAGCCTGCTTTTATTTGGCAGCTCTCATTGGAGGTCGCCTAACAATTGCTTCCTTGTCGGACCTTGTTGCAATTTTCATCCAGATAGCACCTGCTTTGCTTGTTCCAATGTGGTCCTCCATAGTGTTTGGTGGTGTATCTAGGTGGTGAATACATGTGCAACAAGGAGGCTTACTTGGAATGAAATCTGGAGCCTCCAACTTCTTTTTTAATTTTCCAGTTAAAGTATTCTCAAAATATAGTATTTGAAGTTCATCCTTGATAACTCTTTCCACACGATGGCTGCCAAATCGAAACCTTAGTTTAAGACCATTTTCCTGTTCCCTTTTCAAATTTGAGCATGTGATTGAATTTGACAAAGTGACCAAAGGTTGCTTGATCTGGTCCTCACCATCACGTAGAAGAGGCTTTTGTGTAACTGCTTGTTGCCCAGTCCTATGATCTTTTTATGCACCTCACCTACAGGTTTTTCAACTAAATCAACTACTGCAGAATCTCGATCACCTACTGGTTTGGCATTAGTTGCTTGATCAGCAGTAGGTTTAGCAACCCCTGCAGCTACTCGATCACCAGCTCCCTTCAATGCAACAGTAGCCTTCGAATTTGTAACTTCAGCAGCTCCACGATCATCTCTAGTTTGCTGCTCCTTATGTACATCAGTAGCTATAGGACCTGCTGGTTTTATAAGAAAATCAACCACAGCAGTAGGCTTAATATTCCTAGATATAGCTCGATCAGCAGTAGAATTTAATGCAACTGTATCATCCAACTCCGAAACAGTAGCAGCTGCACCAGTTTTACATGGTATTGCAGTATCGTTCAAAGTCACATCTGCATATTTGCTTGACAATTTTGTTATTCGTACATCTCTATCCCAGATCGCATTCACTGAACCTGCTGTCTTTAACGCTACAAAATTCTCCAAAATTGAGCATTCAGCTCCTGTACCATTGTCCTTAGCAACTACAGTTGAAACTGAATTTCTCCTCTGGAAATCCTGCGACTAAGATTGCATTTGCTGCCCCGCAATTTGTTCAATTGCATCATTTGGTAATGTAGCATAAGCTACTATTGGTTTAGTCATCTCTGAGTCTTCAGAACTTGGCATTTCATTCCCAGCTAATGCAGTAACATTTGGTACAACATTCTTATTAACCAAACCTTCCACCCCTGCTTTCTCAATCAATGAGGTATCAACTACAGAAATACTATCAGTTGTTCGATGCATCACTTGGTCACTGTTTAAAGTAAAAATCTGTTTTCCTCCATCTGTCTGTAACACCTGTTGGTCGACTAAAGTTCCTTGTGCTGCATCATCTACCTGCTTGTTAGCTGTTATTTCCATATATCTTTGATTCTCTCTTTTGGCATTCAGATAGTCTCTTGCATCTCCTTGTAGATTCTGAATATTGTTCGCCTCCATAATAGGCATATTAACAACCTCTGACCTCACATCCTTTCCAGCTTGTTGCTTCATTAATCGACACACATTGTCGTCATGTCCTTGATGTTTGCAAAAGGTGCAATATTTAGGAAGATTGTCATACACCACCTCCTGGTAATGTACATTGATTTTACCCAAAATTCTGTCCACAATCTGTAGCTTAACCTTTTTAGGACGATTTTCGAGCAAATCAAGAATTACCTTGACCCTAGCAGCACTAGGTCGAGTTTTTTCTTGCGTCGCCTTGTCCACATCAATAGCCTTACCAACAGCTGAAGAAATTGACATTAACGACCTCTTAGCGAAGAAATTAGGTGGCAAACCTGGAAAGGAAATCCATACGACTGCCATGGACGTTTCCTGCTTTGGATTGAATCCTAACGTCCATGGGAATGTTCTAAAAAAGAATTCATCACCTTTTGACTTGACATAACCAGTTGATCTTGATAAAAATAGAACATAATCACTGTAAAGATCAAATCTGATCAATAAGTGACGAAATTCCAGCAGCCCAATATTGCATCGACCTTGTACATGGAATTGCGACGAAAATATTTTTTTAAATTCCTGTAACTCAGGTTTTCCATATGAAAACTTCATGATTACTGCTTGATGCAGTCCTTCTTCTCTTGTGAATTCATTAACCTCATTCATAGTGAAACTGATCGTTGGTTCGCCATGCTCAACTGTCATAGGAAACAACTCGATTTTGGATGTAACTGCGGCAGATTGTCTTGGACGAAGCTGGGCAGCATATGACTGATTTGGATTCGAGATTGTGATGGTTTCTTTGATGTTTTGAATTGGCTCTCCCACAGCCAAAGGCTGGGGAGAGGACAATACATTCATGGCTGCCTCAACACAACATCATTGATGAAGATGAAGCAGAAACACAAATCTGGGACGCTGCTACAGTAACTTTTACGCAAAAAACCCGATCTTTAGCAGTTGGTTGATTATTTGATAATGAAACCAACTGGGGATTGTTCGCAAAGAGAAGTGGGTTCTTTTGTGATTAATCTTGCTATCTTACCTTGCCAGATGCCGGAGTTATGGGCCGTGAATAGTGGTGGTGGCACTATTCACAGAAAATCCTACTTGTTTCCTGAGGATAGGGTATATCCTAGTTGACCTTAAGGTTTCAAAGCATACCTGACATTCTTTTCAGTGTAGGCCTTTGTGCTTTATTTCTGGCAAATCAAAAGGAATCTCACTTGAAGTTTGTCAAGAGGATTTTGAGATACCTAAAAGGCACCAGTGATCTTTTCCTATGGTATCCTAGAGGTAGTAATTTTGATTTATCGGGATATGCTGATGTTGATTATGCAGGTTTTCTTGTAAATAGAAAGAGAACTTTAGGTATGCACACTTCCTTGGTTCATGTCTTGTGTCTTGGTCCACCAAAAAGCAAAATTCTCTAGCCTTGTCTACTATTAAAGCTGAGTATATGGTCGTTGCCTCATGTTGTGCTCAATTTTTATGGATTAAATAGCAATTAATGGACTTTGGAATTATGTAGGTTGTATCCCCATCATTTGTGACTATAGTAATGCAATTAGTATGACCAATAACCTAGTTCGTCACAAAAGAACTAAGCATATAGATGTTAGGCATCACTTTTTGAGGGATAACTATGAAAATGGTTTGATCACTATGGAATTTTGTGCTACTGACAAGCAAATAGTTGACATATTCACAGAAGCTCTAATTAGAGATCTCTTTGAAAGTAACATGTTAGAATTAGGGATGATTAAGATCACCTAAAGGGAACCCGTTCTAACTTAATAATTGGTTAAATAATTAGATTAGATATTGCTGTAACGATCTGACCGGTCGTTTTGAGCTCTAGCGCGTCGTTCAGCAGTTGGAAGTCATGAACAACTTCATTTCAGGTATATTGACTTGTACGTATGGTCAGAGTTGAATTTCGGGAAATTCGGAGTCAAATCGGAAAAAACTTTTCATTGCGGCAACCTTAAGTTGAAGAAAATAGCTAAGATTGGAATTTTGAGTAAACGACCTCGGAATTAGGATCTAAAAGTTTCAGCATGTTCGTATGATGATTTCGGACTTAGGCGTATGTCTAGAATTGGGATTCTGATTCTGGGAATAGCTCCGTATTGTGATTCTGATCAGAGGAATAGCTCCTAAGACTAACCCCTGATTTCCTTTTACAGGTCCAAGTGAAGGGATTAGTCAAATATAGTACATGGATAGTGGCTTCTCAAAGCACATGATAGGAAGCAAAAACTAGTTCGTTTCACTTGAAGACCTTCAAGGAGGTAATGTCTCCTTTGAAAATGGAATGAAATGTGAGATCATTGGTGTTGGAAAGGTGTGTAAGTCTGACTCTCACTTTATTAGGAATGTCTAATTGATAGATGTACGGAAATATAGTCTAATAAGTGTATCACAACAATGTGATAAAGGTAATATAGTAGCTTTTACCTCTACAAAATATACTGTCATAAATCTTAACACTGAAAAAATAATTTTGCAGGAAAAAAGAGTGAATAACATATATGTGGTAGATCTGTCCACACTTTTAGATAAAGTACTCACTTGCTTATGTGTATTGGACAATGATCCCCTCTTTTGGCACAAGGGACTTGAACATGCAAGTCTAAGAAAACTCAATAAACTAGCATACAAGGACTTGGTGATAAGGCTTCCTAACATTAAGTTCAAGGAAAATAAAGTTTGTAAGGCTTGTGCAAGGGGGAATCAGGTAAGATCCTCTTTTAAGATCAAGAAAAATGGTAAGTACTACTAGGTCGATCGAACTGGCCCATATGGATCTCTGTGGACCAATGAGGACAATGAGCAGAGGTGGTAAGAGGTATGTTATGGTTCTTGTTGATGATTAATCTTGGTTTACCTGGACACTATTTTTTAATATCTAAAGATGATGTATTTGACATGTTCACTTCATTTGTTAGAAATAACTAGGTAATCAACTTGCATCATCTAGGTCTGATCATGGTACTGAATTTGAGAATGCTAAATTTTTTGAATTTTGTGATGAGCATGGCATAGATCATAACTTTTCTGGTCCTAGAACTCCACAAACAAAATGGAGTAGTTGAAAGAAAGAATAGGAAATTGAAGGAAAAGGCTAACACTATGCTAATTGCTAGTAAATTGCCTCAGAGCTTCTGGGCAGAAGGTGTGAACACTACATGCTACATCATAAATAGGTGCATAACTAGACCTCTTATTGAGAAGACTCCCTATGAGTTACTTAAAGGGACAAAGCCAAATATATCCCACCTTAGGGCTTCTGGATACAAGTGCTTTATGCACAATAATGGAAAATACTACCTAGGTAAGTTTGATCCTAGAAGTGATGAGAGAGTATTCTTGGGATATTCTTCACATAGTAAAACTTATTGGATTTATAACAAAAGAACTATGTATGTAGAAGAAAGTGTACATATTATTCTTGATGAAACAAACATTCTTACTGAGAGGCAGGAACCAGATGATGAAGAAATTAGACTGGTAAGAAACTCAAATGAAATAACAGTCCAACTTGAAGCTGCACTACTGGAAGAAATAGGTGATGGAACAGGTCCTTCCACCTAGGGCAACCTGACAGGGAGAACTGAACAGCGAGGAATTGATCCTCAAACCTCGAGAGAACCTATCCATGAATATGTTCCTCAGCAACAAAACATTAAAGGAATATCTAAAGCAAACTAGTTGGTTGTGAAGCCTTACAAGTATCAAAGTTCTAATCCCATTAGGAATATAATCATTGATCCAATCTCTGGAATCAAAACCAGATCTTCTTTAAAGAACCTCTACGCTTTTGATGTTTTTTTATCTCTTATTGAACCTAAAAATATTTTTTAGGCTTTGCAAGATGCATACTGGGTGAATACAATGCAGGATGAACTCAACCAATTTGAGAGAAGTCAAGTTTGGCATCTAGTACAAAGACCCAAGGAAAGAATAGTGATTGCCATTAAATGGGTCTTCAGAAACAAAGTTGATGAAGATATAACAATTATAAGGAAGAAGAAAATATTGTTGGGTCAAGGATATATCCAAGAGGACGGCATAAACTATGATGAGACGTTTGCTCCAGTTGCAATAGTGGAAGCAATTAGACTCCTTATAGGCTTTGCTTCTTATATGGAATTCACTCTCTATCATATCAATAGTTAAGAGTGACTTCCTCATTGGCTATCTAAAGGAATAAGTGTTTTTCAAGCAACCTCTTGACTTTGAAAGCAAGGAATTTCCTAATCATGTGTGTCACACCTCCTTTTTCCGCCCCGCGAGGGTGCAAGGGAGTTTTCTCCAATTAAAGGACAGTCGAAACGGGATTTGTTTGTTTGTTTGAGAGTCGCCACCTAGGAATTTTAAGGCGTCCCAAGTCACCGGTTTTAATCCCTTAATCGAGGAGAATATGACTCTGTCTATTTAACAGTCTGCGCACCAGAAATCCGGATAAGTAATTCTGTTAACCCGGGAGAAGGTGTTAGGCATTCCCGAGTTCCGTGGTTCTAGCACGGTCGCTCAACTGTTATATTCGGCTTGATTATTTTGATTTGCTAAATACATTTTTTATTGCATGATTTTATTGTTACCGCTTCTATTTAGATTTAAAGTCCCTTCTTTGAATCGAATCACGCGTACGTATATTCGTGTTATAAATTATATTTTTTAAAACATGCGGAGTTGTGTCACGCGCACGTGTACACAATAATATAGATAATATTTTTATTAAAATAATTATTTTCGAAATTATGCTTTAAATAAAATCAAGAACATTCGCCCTTTTGGTATAATTAAGTAGTGAACCTCACATCTCGGGTTTTTATGAAATTAATAATGATATTCTCCGAGAAATCCCTTTTATTAAATATTCGATCGAAGTTGCGCGAACGCATAATCCGAATTGCCTTTAGAAATATAATTAGGTTACGCGAACGTATCCCTAATCACAAAAATATTCTTGATGGTAGTATAAATTTGTTTACAAATTGTTTATTATATCCACGTATTTTTATGTGAACATCATGAGAAATAAATATTCTTTTAGTCTCTAAATTCCTTAAAAAGAATTTACAATTTATTGGACGTTGATCGCAATTTATGTTTTTCGCGCATGAATTATATTCCTCAAACCGTTCGAATTTGTGGAGTAAAAATAAACGTGATTAATACTACCATTTAGTGAATACAATATTTGCCTACCCAAATAGACAACATGCAAATTACGTATAAAAATTGGGAAAGAATGGATGTAAGGAAGTGATATTTTTGAAGAATTTTCATTGTTCTATTTGAAGCGAATGCTAAAAAAATGTTATAATCTATAAACCTAATCACCTTCTACATTAATTGTTTTTAATCCAAAGTTATAATCGTTTGATTAATTTGTTTATGATGGTAGATAGGCATCAAGTTGATAAGAAAGGGAATTATTATACAAATCGATTGAATAAAATTGCCTTACATGCAACACAATTGTCCGTCTAAAACATTCATAACACTCTAACATCGTAACGAGCTATATCAAATCACCTTCCATATATGATTATATATATACTCATCATCATGCCATATATGAACATACAACTTATATCAATCTAAACCAAAATCAGATTTTTTATAAGATATACTAATAATGTAATTTCTTGATACTTCCATTCTACTTTACATTTAGCTAACAATATTACGGGATGTAATTAATGGCCCATTTTATGTCATGTTCCCTACCTTGATAATTCAATCATGACTTCACTTAATGAAAATTCTGAAATAGGTGATATTATTACAACACTTATACGAACTTTAAGAGGTAACAATTATCTTATATTCATCACGACAAACATACTACTATATTAATCAACTGAAACAAAACAAAATTTTAAACTAATGAACTTGAACGAATGGAAAACAGAATTATAATTCCCGAACATCATTAATATGTCATGTTGAAGCTTTTCATGACATGAATTTACAGATATGTACCTGATATTGGAAGCAAGAAAATGAAGATGAGAATCAGCGGCATTAATAACAGTACAACATCAACAACTGCCCAGCAACAGTAACAACCCAGTACAGACCGGTGGAGTAGTAATCCCAAAAACAAAAGCTTTAAGCTTTAAATGAAACAACAACCATTAATACTAATTTCAAACAAAGAAAGAAAGCAGTAGATTTTTTTAGATTTTATTTTTATTTTGAAAGCTTAAATAGTTTTCGGAATTTTTCTCTCTTCTATTCTCTGTCCGTTTTTTTTTCTCTATAAGTGTGTGTATTTTTTCTCGTATCTTTTCTGTTCTCTTTCTTCTTGTCTTGTGTTCAAGACTTCATATATATAATCCCATCCCATAAATCTTTTAATCAATTAAATCAATACTTTTTCTCTACCCAACCCATTATCTTTCCACTCATCCCCATTACATTAAATAAACATATCACACCACCCCATTATATTTTGTCCCCCATGCTTCATTTAAAATAATGCAAGATTCCCCCTTTAAATTAAATCTTGTCCCCCCTTTATATTAAACAACTATATCACAACCCACCCCATTTCATTTTGTCCCCCATGCTTCAAATAAATAATTTCAAAATGTACAATTCCTAAACTACCCCTCACGACCTTACTGAAATTACCAAACTACCCCTGAACGTACTACAAATTTACCAAACTACCCATCAGCTATAACACATCAATTAATCAAACTTAACCAAAATATAGACAATATGATCAATTTCTAACAATGTTCAAACAACAATATGAACACGGATGAACATCATAACAACAATATCACATGAACATGATTTTAACAACATTTTAACAACAAATCACACGAACACAAATTGAACAACAAAGAACAACTAAAATTTGATTGAACAAATTTTTAGCAACAAACAATCCTATTTTCGGATTCAACAACTACAACAAACAAGTATATTTAGATTTCTAAATTCAATCATATTGAACTTAAAATCCACTCTAACAACATTACAACAAACAATTCTTATATTAAACTTTAAACAAGATTATGAGACCAATTCAAGAAATAATCACAAATGGTAAATAAGAAATCAAACTATACACATTTCGGATTCAAAATCAAACAAACATAATATGAACATGAATTAAATCTAAAAATAAAAACGACGGATTCAAATGACTAAAACCAACATACTTCCCTTATTACAACTAAATTCTTTTAGGCAAATGACAAAACAAAAACTAAGAAGAAACAATTATGAATTTAAACTTGAACTTAACAATATTAACAATTTCCGGAAAATACATCAAATATATGAAACAAATTGAAGAAACAATTAATTAAATTTCAATTTGAATCTAACAAATATTAAACTAACAAATAATCACTTAACCAATAATACAAACATGAAATAAACATGAAAACAACTAATTAAACTTCTATTTTGAAATCTGAAAATTAATTTTAAAAAACACATGAACATGAACAAACTAGAAAAACGATTTCAACGATGAACAACGAACAAAACAAGAATCAAATATTTAACGATTTTAACTTTGAGAAATATAAAAACGAAAATGGACAAAATAAAATTCAAAACTACTAACCGGATTGAAATGACGAACGACTAACCACGACGAACTCGAACTTAAGGAGTTGGCTGAAACAACATCGAAGCAGTAGCAATGGAGGTTAAGGAGAAACAGCGGCGACGTCCGTTCGGAGCAGCCATGGCTGCTCGTCGCAGCTGGACACGGGCAGCAGTTGACGCGGCAGAACAGGAGCAGCTGGTCGACCATGGCAGCATGAAGCAGAAGCTCGCAGCTAGCAACAATGGCGAGGAGCTGGAGCCGCAGCCTTGCACAGTTGAAGCAAGTTCGAGCAGCAGCAACGACAACTACGGCGGAGGAGCAGCTGGTCGTCTACTGCTGCTGCGTTCAGCAGCTTATGGAGAAAATGGAGCAGCAGTTCGGGAAGCCATGGACGACACAGAGGCAGCAAGAAAAAGCAACAAACATGGCGATGGGTTGACGACGAAGACGCAGCCATGGACGAGCCTTTTGAGCTTGACATGGAGAAGATGGGCTTCTTGGTGGTGTGTGCGCTTGTGTCGAAGGAGACGAAGTTGCTGGAGCTTAAGGGGGAAGCCATGGATGAGCTTTGAAAAAACTTGGAGAAGAAGAAGCAAAAGTGGGGGAGGGGGGGCGGATGACTTAGGTCTTTTTAGGGTTTTTCTTCTTTCTTTTTTTCTTTGTTTTGTGTTGTTTGTAAGACAATAGGGTGTTGGGTTATGGACTGGGTCGACTCAGTTCGAAATGGACTGGGTCGTAGGGAAGATTGGGCCATTTTTTGGGCATGTGGCTTGAAATCGAAGAAGAGGCCCAATTCCGACTTTCTTTATATTTTCGCTCTCTTTTCTTCTTTTATTTCTCTAAAACTAAATTATAAAAATACTTAAACTATTATTAAGAACTAAATTAAGTTATAAAAGTGCAAATTAATTCCCAATAACAATTAATGCCCAATTAAGCAATAATTAAGCACAAAATTGTATATTTGGACATTAACTGCTAAAAATGCAAACGATGCCTATTTTTGTAATTTTTTATTTTTGTAAAACAAATTTAATTACTAACAATTGTAGAATTAAATCCTATATTCAAAACGCAACATATTTTTGTATTTTTTATTAATTTAGCAAATAAACACGCACAGACAAATACAAATAATTATTCAAAATATCACAAAATATCACAAAATTGCACATCAAAGAAAAATCATTTTATTTTTGGATTTTTTGGGAGTAATTCTCATATTGGGCAAAAATCACGTGCTTACAGCTGCCCCTCTTTGCCCGAAGACACGAAGGGTTTTCGTGCAAAGATAAAGCGAGCGATTTTTGCCCATCCAAGTACTCCGTGTGAAGCATTTTTTTGAGAAAGATTTAACCGAACCTTTGCTTCAAAGGTTTCCTACATATCCTGGGCTAAACAGGAATCAGGTCAATGTAGTTCGGGAAGCTTTGGTAGCTGGGACTACCGTTGGACTGTAATGTTACTGTTGTTGCATGCTATTACCACTGCTTACCGATCTCCTTGTTACACCGTGCTTAAAAGAAAACAAGAAGCTAGGCTAGACTGCAATTTTTCTTGTTGCCTTGCTTCCTTGTCTGCTTGCATTTCTTCCGGTGCTTTTCTTCTTTTTGACACATGCACTTGAATTTGTGCTGTGACCTCTTGTTACAACCTTCTACTTCCCAGTGTCGGGGAATTTTATTGTCTCCTGCTGGAGATTCCTATTGTAACCCTCTGTTTTATTGTCCTCTGACTTGATCTTGAAATGTATGCCTCTGTTCTATGGGCGGGCTCCCAACTTCAATACTTGAAAATTAAAGACTTGAAATGTATGCCTCTGTTATCTGGGCGGGCTCCCAAGTTCGATGCTTGAAAATTAAAGACTGAAATGTATGCCTCTGTTATCTGGGCGGGCTCCCAACATCAACAACAACTTTTAAAAATAAGCGCCATTCCTCTCTTCAGGCGGGCTCCTGATTTCAAATACACAACTTTGAAAATAATCGACATTCCTCTCTTCAGGTGGTCTCCTAACTTCAATCAATACATCGCCATTCCTTTCTTTAGGTTGGCAAGATTTCAACAATTTTTTTTTTTAAAAAAAAAATGCCTTTCCTCTCTTCAGGCGGGCTCCTGACAACAACTTTGAAAATAATCGCCATTCCTCTCTTCAGGCGGGCTCCCGACTTCAAACCATACATCGCCATTCCTTTCTTTAGGTTGGCAAGATTTCAAACACTAAATCACCATTCTATTCTTCAGGGGGGGCTCCTGACTTCAACAACTTCTTCTTCTTCTTTTTTTTCAAATTCAAACTTCTTTTTTTTTTCAAATTATCCTAGGAGAAAATTCATCAAACTAGGATTTGATATCTTATCTTAGGAGAAAGATTCATCGGACTAAGATTTGATATCTTATCTTGGGAGAAAAATTTCATCAGACCAAGATTGTGACTCTAGGAGATAAATCATCAGACTAGGTCCATTTTGTTGTGATCTTAGGAGAAAGATTCATCCGACTAAGATTTTATCTTGGGAGAACAATTTCATCAGACCAAGATTTTGACTCTAGGAGATAAATCGTCAGACTAGGTCCATTTGTTGTGATCTTAGGAGAAAGATTCATCCGACTAAGATTTTATCTTGGGAGAACAATTTCATCAGACCAAGATTTTGACTCTAGGAGATAAATCGTCAGACTAGGTCCATTTTGTTGTGATCTTAGGAGAAAGATTCATCCGACTAAGATTTTATCTTGGGAGAACAATTTCATCAGACCAAGATTTTGACTCTAGGAGATAAATCGTCAGACTAGGTCCATTTTGTTGTGATCTTAGGAGAAAGATTCATCCGACTAAGATTTTATCTTGGGAGAACAATTTCATCAGACCAAGATTTTGACTCTAGGAGATAAATCGTCAGACTAGGTCCATTTTGTTGTGATCTTAGGAGAAAGATTCATCCGACTAAGATTTTATCTTGGGAGAACAATTTCATCAGACCAAGATTTTGACTCTAGGAGATAAATAGTCAGACTAGGTGCATTTTGTTGTGATCTTAGGAGAAAGATTCATCCGACTAAGATTTGATATCTTATCTTGGGAGAAAAATTTCATCGGACCAAGATTGTATCGGGAGGTAAATTCATCAGACTAGGACTTTTTATCCTAGGAGAAAAATGTAGTAAAGATCAATGATTTGAGAAACATACCTTCGTAATTTCTTCTTTTCTTTTCTCCTTCCTTTGCGCTGCTTTATTCTTGCTTGCTAGGGATAATACCACTGCGGGAGCCTTCTTTCTTCCCCTCCTTCAAATTTGTTTTTGGTTTTTTTTTTCAACACTGCTGGGGATAAAAGTGTTATCTTCTTGGGATAACGTTGTTGAGGATAACGCTGCTGGGGAATTTTATCCCTTCAAATCGATGCTTCATTCTTTTGGAAGCTGCTGGGGATGATAATGGCTCTTTGCTTTTCTGAGTACAAGTGTCATCCCTTTATTCTGTCTGCTGGGGATAACTTCCTCCATTGGAAACTTATTATGTTGGGGGCAACCCTGGTTCAAAGACCACTTCCTTGGTGCTATTTTTATTCTTCCCCAAATGGGTACCTGATTTTCCAGAAAATTTTCTAACTGAAAAGAAAATTTTCTGCCCCAGTTTGACAATCTTTCTTGTGGCATGCATTTCCGACATCAATGCCATTTCCTTTACCCGTTTTAAATAAAATTTGTTAGTTTAAAACGCGGTGGTTGGTTGTGATACTCCTACTTGGGATGGCTTTCTCCTTTCTCCTTCCTTGCTCTGCATTCCACAAGGGACGATATTATTTGCTGAGGATAATCCTTTTCTGCTAGGGATATCCCTCTTCTTTCGTGGCATGGCTCGGAGACTTGCATTTTTCTGACCTTTTAGTCTCGCATGAATTTTCCAAGTCATGCTTATTGCTCTCCTTGTTTGTCCACGGGCCTTGGCCTTGAGGTTTTAATAACCTCTGATTTTGGCAAGGATATCCCTCTTGACACTCGTCAATCCTTTTGTCAATTCCCTTTTGCTGGGGATATCTTTCTTGACACTGGCCTTGTGCTCGTTCCTTGCTGACTATACCACTTGGATGTACTAGCCATATCTCATCTTGCATAATTAGAAAGCTGATGGCCTATTTTGAAGTCATTTCCCACTGGTTCTGACCAAACAGACTCTACTGGGGAATTTTCTATGAAAGGAGAAAGATAAAAAGGAACAGAATAAAAGACAAAGGAAAAAGATGACTCTTTAACAAAAGAAATTATAAAAACCTATCAAATGCAGACACCGACTCTAATGGTCATGACATGCATATGTGGTCTATCCTCCGTCGTCAATCGTCTTTCAAGATCTTCCCTTGACTATCCTCCATCTGATTCCCAATCTTATTCGACTTGTAGTGCCCAAAAGGTTTTCACCATTAAGTCTCTCTCATTTTGGTTTTTCTCTCATCTTTCATCGCCTTATGGTGTCCGTGAAGATTTTCACCGATAAGACTCTCTCATTTATATCACTTTCCAGCTGGGGATTTGGAGTGTTGCCGGTATGACTCTCTCTGCTGGAGATTAGAGTCCTTTCTGTTGTGGAACAGAGTGTTATGTTCACCGGTAAGACTCTCATTTGTATGACTTGGCATCTTTTGCAGACTGATCGAAAGTCTTTCTTTGGACCGTAATGTGGGTTTTTTGGATAGGCTTAGAAAGAAAGGGTATTAAAGGCTAAAAAACAAATCAATTTGGGGTTCAAAATTACAACCTTTGAAATCATATTTGTTTATAACAAGCGCAACCCTTTCCCCAGTTTCTTGCTTGGGGATTATTTATTAAATTTTTTTTTTTTAATTTATTACACCATGCATACCATGCACATTATGCACACTATGCACCCTATGACCGAGCCGTGAAGCGCCTACGTATCCTCTTTGAGGAATCAGGTCAAACGTAGTTCCCAATTCCTCTTTTTTCATTTGACTTTCTTTTGTTTTTTTTTTGTTATCATTTTTCTTTTCTTTTTTCTTTTTTTTTTTGATTTTTTCTTTACCTTCCAGGCTCGTATTTCCTAGTCGTTGCTATTGATTCCGAACGAGGGGTATGAAAGAAAAAAAATAAGGCTCAAAAGGGGTAACGAAGGATAAAGTGTTTAGGTAGCAGAATAAAATGCCTTCGTCATTCCAGTCTTCAAAACATGCCAATTGCAAACAACACAATTGAACATAGATTTATAGTCTCTTCCGATGGTGCTGGACTTGGCAATTATGTTAAACACTTGCTTTTTCATTTGTCATTTCTAAAGCACTGCTGGGCGACACTCTCACTCTCATGCACGACCCTCATGCCAATTTGGCGAATCTTGCATTTAACGGTTTTCTTTATGTTTTACTTGCCCCAGTTCCACATGACTCGGGCTTCAAATAATCTCAAACCGTTCTTATTTCCTTTAAATGCTTTGATCACCTTCCCAGGGTTTTATGATTATCTTTATAGACTAGGCCCAAACTGTGTGCGCATGTCATGTCACTAGAATCGGCGCTTGAATAAAAATGATAAAAGGACTAATCAAAAGAAAACTGGAAATAATAAAAGACCGGCTTTTGTATTAGACTACTGGCGAAATGGTTTGAATAATAAAACAAACAAAACAAGCAGAATAAAATCCTAACACAGCCTTGACAAAACTTAAACAAACTGATATGACAAAATGGAAAGATAAGAAGGTTTGACACAAGACAATATTCGGATTACAACCCTAAGAATAATCTGGACAACAGAAATGACAACAAAATAAGCCACCACAAGCTTCTCTCTTGCTAATCAAGAAACGGAGCGTCCTCCCATTTTATCAAAGTTGGCATCTTTAGCCACTGAGCTTTGCAGTATTGTACAGACCATTTCCAACTTCGATATCATTATCATCAGTTAGTGGCTTTCCGGGATGACACTAAAATCCCATGTTACCAGGCATCCTCCCCATAAAGTGTGCATCATGATGTGCAGGTAAAGGATTCTGGGCGATATTCTGGGTGTCATTACCTTGGATCACAATCAGATTTTCCTGGATCATCCTTTATATTTCTTTTTTCAAATCCCGACAACTTTCAACATTGTGCCCCTGGGCATTGGAATGGTATTCACACCTTTTAGAAGGGTCAAAGCTTCTTGCACGTGTGTCCAGATGATTTGGATGAATAGATACAATCATGTCGTGATGCTTTAACCTCTCAAATAAGCTTTCATAGGACTCTCCTATTGGTATAAAATGATCTTTCAACCTTCGTTCCCCTTTATACTTCTGGCTTGGATGTGGGTTATAGGGCACCTGAAAGTTATGTGGAGGTTTCTGGAGATTTTGTGACGCTCGTGCTCGCCTTCTGGGGCGTTTTGGTGGTCGGGCAACATACTGAGGTGGAACAATAGAGTGGTGTGGGTTCTGAGGGGGATAATATTGCTCAGGGGATTCATAGATAACTTTAGGAGGTTGCTCATACCTTCGAGATGTTCTCCTAGGACCTCTTCTTGACCCTGATGTCATCATGATTTCTTCAATCTTCTCATTTGTGTCGCAAAAATTATCAGACTCAACCCGGACAGCGTGAGTTGCAGCTTTAAAAACTGCTTGACTCATAATTTTTCCTGTCTTAAGACCATTCTCTATTATTTCTCCCATTTTGATTGCTTCCGAGAAGGATTTGCCAACTGCGGCCATCATGTTCTGAAAGTAATCTGGCTCTTGCGCTTGAAGAAATAAGCCATCAACAATTCTTCATTTCTTCCCGCACCTCTCATTTGATTGCAATACCTTTTCAGGTGGGCAATGGGATCTCCATGTCCATCGTACTTTTCAAATTTGGGAGTCTTGAAACCAGGCGGCAAGTGGACATCGGGGAACATACATAGATCTTTGAAGGCAACACTCTTTTGACCAGACAACCCTTGCCTGTTTTTCAACCATTGTTCTAAGTTTTTCACTCTTTGGGTCATTTCTTCTTGTACCATCTTTCGGGCAGGCTCTTCAATCTTTGCAGGAAGATCAAACGAGTACGGGTGGTACTTAGGAGAGTGGTACTGCTCTTGTTGTGTCGCAAATTGTGACTCATTACAGGGCTGTCCTTGCCCACTGGCCCATGCTTGACACACTCTGGTCATTTGCTGTTTCAGTATTCTATTTTTCCGGCACAGTAGACTCTTATTGAACCCTCTGAACAAACCGACCAACTCAACTTTCTTCACAATTCAAAACAAAACATGTTAGAATGGACTCAGTCGGTTCTTATTACTAGCAACATCTTTTTCCCTTTTTTTCATTTTCTTTTTCATTTTTTGTTGTGGTCGAATCTTATGGAGATTGCCTACGTATCATGACCCCGCATGAATCAGACCTTGCGTAGTTCGGACCAATAAAAGATAAGCAATACTAATCATTTTTTTTTCAATTTTCATATTGGGTTTCAAAGGTTTAAAAATGACCTACAAACTTGAAAATCAAACGACCCACATATTATAATCAAAAGTTTTACAAACTCCAAAACAAACGGGCTTCCTTTCTCCGTTTGACAAATGCAACCAAACGGTTATTTTTGCAAATGTGGCCCCTTCCAAATCTCACATGAATTTTGAGGCTGGGGAGGATTATTTTGACACTTTACGAACTTGTCCATTCTTTTACGAAAATAACCTTGCGACAACTGAAAGATACTCTGAGGCTATTTCGGCAAGAACGGTTTAAGACGCGGCCGAAGCTGGCTCGGCTTATTTTGACCAAAAATCTAAACGGTATTCACCTGACCGTTGACTCTTTGTTTTTTTTTCAAATTACAATAAAAACCAGGTGTTGCAACACGGCCCTTCAGCGCCTCGGGGACGAAGATTTTTAAGGCTGTGTGGGTCAACTGGACCAAATCTTAAAAAACGACCCAAAGGTGGCTGTTTATGCAAAGTCAGCCTTCCGGCGTCCCTTTCGGGAACATTCGGCTATGTCTTGACAAAACAGCGTCACCCGACTTCTTTATGTCAAAATTAAAATTTGACATAATATATTTTTTTGGCTGTTATTTTTTAGCAAAAGGGGAAGTTGGACACCGCCCGACTTATTTATGACAAAATTAAAATTTTGACACGTTTTTTATTTATTTATTGGTTTTTGGCTTATTTTAGCAAAAAGGGGGGTTGGACCCGATGAGGGTTGCCTACGTATCTCACATCCGGTGAGAATCAAACCCGCGTAGTTCGGGCAGGTCATGAATAAAGTAAATAAACTGATTTTAAATTATGATTATTTTTTTTATTTTTTTTTGTAAAAGAACTGCTTTAAAAGAAGAAAGGAAGTATTTTTATATTTTTTTTGGATTTTTGATTGATTTTCTTTTTGAAAGAAAGACTTCTAAGAATTCCTTTTCTTTTGATTTGAACTTTGAGAATTTCAAAAGTAAAAGGAAGATATTTTTTTTTTGTTTTTTCTTATTCTAAAGAAGAAAGAAAATATTTTTTGGAATTTTACCTCTAATAAAAGAAATGCTTTCTAAATTTTTTTTTTGAATTTTGAATTTTCTTTTCAATTTTTAAAGAAGAAGGAAAATATTTTCGGATTTTTTTTTATTTTATTATATATATATATTATATATATATTTTTTTTAATAATTAAAAAGACTTTCTAAAGAAGTCAATAATGGAAAATATTTTTGGATTTTTTGTTTTGAAAATTGGGAGTCTAAACAAAACTTTTCTAGACTTTTTTGGCAGGACAAATATTTTTGCAACAAATAAAGATATATATACATTTTTTGAAAATAAAGAAAAACTTTTTGGATTTATATATATATATTTGCAACAAATAATAAAACCACTTTCAATATATATATATATATATATATTTGCAACAAATAATAAAACCACTTTCAACGCCCGACTCTTTTTATTTTATTATTTTGAATTTTTCAGAAACGAATAAAAAAAAACTATTTTAAAAGTAAGACTCTTTTTCATTGTCATTTTCAGGGGAAGACAAACTATTTTCCTTTATATATATATATATATATATATATATATATATTTTGAAAAATAAGACAGAACAACGATTTTTTTTTCTTTCTATTTTTTCTTTGGTTTTAATAAAACAAACTAATAAAATATTTTTTTTTCATTTTCTCAAAATTTCGGCAGAGTTTTGACAGTATTTGGGCATTGGTTTTTTTTTTCTTAAATAAACAGTCAATTCCCTAACCGCTATTTCTTTTTTTTCAATTTTAAAATACTATTCATGATATTCAAAAGTCAGTCAACACACAAATCCGGATCAAATAAATGCGCAAGTAACAGCAAGTAAGATGCATCAGGATGGTCATTTTTTTTGGTACACCTGTCCTAGACAGACCCAACCCCTGTGTTGAGTCTCCAAAGTCAAATGCACGTGATGCAAACAATCGCTCCTACTAGGGATCCGGCATGAAGCTGAGTTATTCTAAGTGAAAAAACCTGAGGCATATTGATCTAGCCCTGGCTTACCCAAACGGACAGTTTGAGCCGAAGCGGGAGCAACGTACCGGGAGCACGAAAGTCTACCCGGCCTAGTTACTTGTCCCAACTTCGTCTTATTTGGTATGACTTTAACAGAAAGGTGGGTCACGCGCACGTGTGCACCATAAATTTAGAAGACTCAGAAAGAAGGGGGTTTCGTAGCAGTTGCATATATTCATAATTCAAATAATATTAAAGCGGTAAAAGTGTCATTTAGCACATTTGGCATATATCATGTAAAAAAAATCAGATAATAAATAAAGCCAACTATAACGATTATTTTAAGCTCGAATTCTTGAATCCTGAACCAGTGGTTCTGGGTTTAATCCCTAGCAGAGTCGCCAGAGCTGTCACACCTCCTTTTTCCGCCCCCGCGAGGGTGCAAGGGAGTTTTCTCCAATTAAAGGACAGTCGAAACGGGATTTGTTTGTTTGTTTGAGAGTCGCCACTGGGAATTTTAAGGCGTCCCAAGTCACCGGTTTTAATCCCTTAATCGAGGAGAATATGACTCTGTCTATTTAACAGTCTGCGCACCAGAAATCCGGATAAAGAATTATGTTAACACGGGAGAAGGTGTTAGGCATTCCCGAGTTCCGTGGTTCTAGCACGGTCGCTCAGCTGTTATATTCGGCTTGATTATTTTGATTTGCTAAATACATTTTTTATTGCATGATTTTATTGTTACCGCTTCTATTTAGATTTAAAGTCCCTTCTTTGAATCGAATCACGCGTACGTATATTCGTGTTATAAATTATATTTTTTAAAACATGCGGAGTTGTGTCACGCGCACGTGTACACAATAATATAGATAATATTTTTATTAAAATAATTATTTTCGAAATTATGCTTTAAATAAAATCAAGAACATTCGCCCTTTTGGTATAATTAAGTAGTGAACCTCACATCTCGGGTTTTTATGAAATTAATAATGATATTCTCCGAGAAATCCCTTTTATTAAATATTCGATCGAAGTTGCGCGAACGCATAATCCGAATTGCCTTTAGAAATATAATTAGGTTACGCGAACGTATCCCTAATCACAAAAATATTCTTGATGGTAGTATAAATTTGTTTACAAATTGTTTATTATATCCACGTATTTTTATGTGAACATCATGAGAAATAAATATTCTTTTAGTCTCTAAATTCCTTAAAAAGAATTTACAATTTATTGGACGTTGATCGCAATTTATGTTTTTCGCGCATGAATTATATTCCTCAAACCGTTCGAATTTGTGGAGTAAAAATAAACGTGATTAATACTACCATTTAGTGAATACAATATTTGCCTACCCAAATAGACAACATGCAAATTACGTATAAAAATTGGGAAAGAATGGATGTAAGGAAGTGATATTTTTGAAGAATTTTCATTGTTCTATTTGAAGCGAATGCTAAAAAAATGTTATAATCTATAAACCTAATCACCTTCTACATTAATTGTTTTTAATCCAAAGTTATAATCGTTTGATTAATTTGTTTATGATGGTAGATAGGCATCAAGTTGATAAGAAAGGGAATTATTATACAAATCGATTGAATAAAATTGCCTTACATGCAACACAATTGTCCGTCTAAAACATTCATAACACTCTAACATCGTAACGAGCTATATCAAATCACCTTCCATATATGATTATATATATACTCATCATCATGCCATATATGAACATACAACTTATATCAATCTAAACCAAAATCAGATTTTTTACAAGATATACTAATAATGTAATTTCTTGATACTTCCATTCTACTTTACATTTAGCTAACAATATTACGGGATGTAATTAATGGCCCATTTTATGTCATGTTCCCTACCTTGATAATTCAATCATGACTTCACTTAATGAAAATTCCGAAATAGGTGATATTATTACAACACTTATACGAACTTTAAGAGGTAACAATTATCTTATATTCATCACGACAAACATACTACTATATTAATCAACTGAAACAAAACCAAATTTTAAACTAATGAACTTGAACGAATGGAAAACAGAATTATAATTCCCGAACTTCATTAATATGTCATGTTGAAGCTTTTCATGACATGAATTTACAGATATGTACCTGATATTGGAAGCAAGAAAATGAAGATGAGAATCAGCGGCATTAATAACAGTACAACATCAACAACTGCCCAGCAACAGTAACAATCCAGTACAGACTGGTGGAGTAGTAATCCCAAAAACAAAAGCTTTAAGCTTTAAATGAAACAATAACCATTAATACTAATTTCAAACAAAGAAAGAAAGCAGTAGATTTTTTTAGATTTTATTTTTATTTTGAAAGCTTAAATAGTTTTCGGAATTTTTCTCTCTTCTATTCTCTGTCCGTTTTTTTTTCTCTATAAGTGTGTGTATTTTTTCTCGTATCTTTTCTGTTCTCTTTCTTCTTGTCTTGTGTTCAAGACTTCATATATATAATCACATCCCATAAATCTTTTAATCAATTAAATCAATACTTTTTCTCTACCCAACCCATTATCTTTCCACTCATCCCCATTACATTAAATAAACATATCACACCACCCCATGATATTTTGTCCCCCATGCTTCATTTAAAATAATGCAAGATTCCCCCTTTAAATTAAATCTTGTCCCCCCTTTATATTAAACAACTATATCACAACTCACCCCATTTCATTTTGTCCCTCATGCTTCAAATAAATAATTTCAAAATGTACAATTCCTAAACTACCCCTCACGACCTTACTGAAATTACCAAACTACCCCTGAACGTACTACAAATTTACCAAACTACCCATCAGCTATAACACATCAATTAATCAAACTTAACCAAAATATAGACAATATGATCAATTTCTAACAATGTTCAAACAACAATATGAACACGGATGAACATCATAACAACAATATCACATGAACATGATTTTAACAACATTTTAACAACAAATCACACGAACACAAATTGAACAACAAAGAACAACTAAAATTTGATTGAACAAATTTTTAGCAACAAACAATCCTATTTTCGGATTCAACAACTACAACAAACAAGTATATTTAGATTTCTAAATTCAATCATATTGAACTTAAAATCCACTCTAACAACATTACAACAAACAATTCTTATATTAAACTTTAAACAAGATTATGAGATCAATCCAAGAAATAATCACAAATGGTAAACAAGAAATCAAACTATACACATTTCGGATTCAAAATCAAACAAACATAATATGAACATGAATTAAATCTAAAAATAAAAACGACGGATTCAAATGACTAAAACCAACATACTTCCCTTATTACAACTAAATTCTTTTAGGCAAATGACAAAACAAAAACTAAGAAGAAACAATTATGAATTTAAACTTGAACTTAACAATATTAACAATTTCCGGAAAATACATCAAATATATGAAACAAATTGAAGAAACAATTAATTAAATTTCAATTTGAATCTAACAAATATTAAACTAACAAATATTCACTTAAACAATAATACAAACATGAAATAAACATGAAAACAACTAATTAAACTTCTATTTTGAAATCTAAAAATTAATTTTAACAAAGCACATGAACATGAACAAACTAGAAAAATGATTTCAACGATGAACAACGAACAAAACAAGAATCAAATATTTAACGATTTTAACTTTGAGAAATATAAAAACGAAAATGGACAAAATAAAATTCAAAACTACTAACCGGATTGAAATAACGAACGACTAACCAACGACGAACTCGAACTTAAGGAGTTGGCTGAAACAACATCGAAGCAGTAGCAATGGAGGTTAAGGAGAAACAGCGGCGACGTCCGTTCGGAGCAGCCATGGCTGCTCGTCGCAGCTGGACACGGGCAGCAGTTGACGCGGCAGAACAGGAGCAGCTGGTCGACCATGGCAGCATGAAGCAGAAGCTCGCAGCTAGCAACAATGGCGAGGAGCTGGAGCCGCAGCCTTGCACAGTTGAAGCAAGTTCGAGCAGCAGCAACGACAACTACGGCGGAGGAGCAGCTGGTCGTCTACTGCTGCTGCGTTCAGCAGCTTATGGAGAAAATGGAGCAGCAGTTCGGGAAGCCATGGACGACGCAGAGGCAGCAAGAAAAAGCAACAAACATGGCGTTATGGCCATGGCGATGGGTCGACGACGAAGACGCAGCCATGGACGAGCCTTTTGAGCTTGACATGGAGAAGATGGGCTTCTTGGTGGTGTGTGTTCTTGTGTCGAAGGAGACGAAGTTGCTGGAGCTTAAGGGGGAAGCCATGGATGAGCTTTGGAAAAACTTGGAGAAGAAGAAGCAAAAGTGGGGGGGGGGGGGGCGGATGACTTAGGTTTTTTTAGGGTTTTTCTTCTTTCTTTTTTCTTTGTTTTTTGTTGTTTGTAAGATAATAGGGTGTTGGGTTATGGACTGGGTCGACTCAGTTCTAAATGGACTGGGTCGTAGGGAAGATTGGGCCATTTTTTGGGCCTGTGGCTTGAAATCGAAGAAGAGGCCCAATTCCGACTTTCTTTATATTTTCGCTCTCTTTTCTTCTTTTATTTCTCTAAAACTAAATTATAAAAATACTTAAACTATTATTAAGAACTAAATTAAGTTATAAAAGCGCAAATTAACTCCCAATAACAATTAATGCCCAATTAAGCAATAATTAAGAACAAAATTGTATATTTGGACATTAAATGCTAAAAATGCAAACGATGCCTATTTTTGTAATTTTTAATTTTTGTAAAACAAATTTAATTACTAACAATTGTAGAATTAAATCCTATATGCAAAACGCGACATATTTTTGTATTTTTTATTAATTTAGCAAATAAACACGCACAGACAAATACAAATAATTATTCAAAATATCACAAAATATCACAAAATTGCACATCAAAGAAAAATCATTTTATTTTTGGATTTTTTGGGAGTAATTCTCATATTGGGCAAAAATCACGTGCTTACAATGTGTACAAACTTGGCAAGACACTTTATGGGCTCAAGCAATCTCCAAGAGCATGGTACGAAAGATTGTCCAAATTCTTGCTTGATCATGACTACAAGGGCGGTAAAATTGACAACACTCTATTCTTGAAAGAAAAAGGTAAAGATCACTTGGTAGTTCATATATATGTTGATGATATACTATTTGGAGAAACAACTAATACGTTAAGTAAAGAATCTGCTAAGCTAATGGAGGGTGAATTTGAAATGAGTATGATGGATGAGCTTAATATTTTTTTAGGCTTAAAAATTAAACAAAATTAAAATAGAACTATGATCCATTAGCAAAAGTATGTGAAAGAGTTGCATAAAAAGTTTAAAATGGAAGATTCCAAAGAAATTGACACTCGTATATCAACAACCACAAAATCAGATTTGGATGAACTTGGTTCATCTGTTGATCAAAAGTTGTATAGGGGAATGGTTGGGTCCTTTTTATATCTCCAAGGATTTGGGGTAAGGTTAAAGCAATGTTTATTATTCACTACAATGGGTTTAATGTGTTTCGGAATAATTGGTTCCAACTTTTTTTTTATGAATTATATGCCCTACCGGTATGAGGGTTCGTTATGTGCTATGAAAAAAAATGTTTACGAAATTTATTGAGAAGAACAAAGAAAGGAAATTGAAAACTGCAGTTGGCACAATGTGAAATATTTAAACCGGGTTGCAAGCCGCGATGGAGGTTATGTAAGGACAAGGTCCTTGTGGTAAATAATTATGAGTTTAAAGTTTTCCTTTGTAAAGTTTAATTCATACGATAATATTAAAAGGAGTTATGCCAGTTAGGTTGATGTGATAATTCTTGTATATTTTATGTTCATATTCAGCCATTTTCGTAATGTAAACATTGAGTTTTAGCTTATGAGATGAGTTCCCAGGTGGCGTTAAATGTGACTCATTAATCTGAGTAAGTAATAATGAGGTCTTCATGCCTCACATTCTGTTGTCAGTATTGTGAAAATTTAAAATGAGGTGTTGGTTAATATGAGATTTATTGATAATGATAGAATTATTTATGAACAACTATTAAGACCAGAAATGTGGTTATGATCATACAAATGATGCGTTTCATGTCAAAATATCATTGTGATAATGTCGGACTTGTAATGCGGAGATTAGTGTTATTGATATACTTGTGGTGCTTATTGGGTTGTGGACATGCTGTTAGGAGTTGTTTTGGTGTTACTCTGACAGGTTGATAGGCCCAATTACAAGGGAGACTCTGCCGAAATATTTGAAAAATCTGGGAGTTAGTCAAATTTTGGGGACTTAAGAAAGTTGAAATGTTGGAAGAATATCTAAGATCTATATAAAGTCATTCGGTTCATTTGGTTGTGGATTGTGGGGTGTTGTCCCGGCTATGGTGGTAGTTCTTTCATGTTATGAGAAGAAATGACTTATTACGGCTTGATAAATTCTTATTCTCTGGGGAAAAGTCAATATTAGTTGTGTGAGTTGAGCAGTCCATTCCTGAATCATTTACTTATGTATCTTGTTCGCATTATGGCCTATTGGCGCATTTTTGCATCATGTGAGACCGTTGGTCATTGTCTGTGGTGATTGGTTGTCTGAGCAGCTCGTACTAGGTGAGGCGAGACTATTGGTATCGGGGACCATTGCAGTGGGATTATGTGAGGTATATTACAGGGCAGTTACCAGTATTTGGGTAGTAATGAGGTGATGATTTTAGTCAAAAAGGAGAGAATTAATGTTTGGTTAACTCTGCAATTGGTTAGAAATTTCTGCACATCTCCTCCATTGTGGTTGTATCGTCAGCATTATAACAGAATGTATAGGTATATCATCATATGCATTGGGAGCATCAGAGTCGTAGAATTTTGGCTATTAAGGTTCATGGAGTGTCATTGTGGTTAGATGGTGAATTATGCGATGCATGGTGCTAATTCAACAAAGGTACGCAGTCGTGTTCCGGTACCTCGTGTGGTAGTTGATACAGTGTTTATATACAGGGAACATGTTTGGCAGAGAATTTCAGGTGTTGGAATTGGGTTTTGAGCTTATTGTATGGATAAAAGAGGATATCTGCAGATTTGAGCAAACTAATGTGTCCATATGAGTTGTGGTATCACGGGCAGGTGCACGAGGTGTTAAACAGTGATTTCAGAAAACTTAAGAGCAGTTCTTGGAACGTTCGAGGACGAACGTCTATTTAAGTGGTGGAGAATGTAACGACCCGACTGGTCGTTTTGAGCTCTAGCATGTCGTTCAGCAGTTGGAAGTCATGAACAACTTCATTTTAAGTATATTGACTTGTACGTATGGTCAGAGTTGAATTTCGGGAAATTCGGAGTCAAATTGGAAAGAAGCTTTTCATTGCGGCAACCTTAAGTTGAAGAAAATGGCTAAGATTGGAATTTTGAGTAAACGACCTCGGAATTGGGATCTGAAAGTTCCAGCATGTTCGTATGATGATTTCGGACTTGCGCGTATGTCCGGATTTGGTTTTGGATAACCTGTGAGCATTTCGGCGTATATTGTGGAAGTTAGTATTTTAGAAGAATTTCATAAATTTGGGTTGGAAGGTATTTCATAGTTATAGATGTCCGTTTGAGATTCCGAGTCTGGGAATAGCTCCGTATGGTGATTTTGGAGTTGAGAGCGCGATCGGAAGTAAATTTGGATGTCTGGAGGTCATTATGAAGTCATTTGGCTAAATATAGAAATTTGAAGGTTTTTGAGAAAATTCGACCGGAAGTGGACATTTTGATATCGGGGTCGGAATGCAATTCCAAAAGTTTGTGCAAGTCCGTAATGTCGAATGTGACTTATGTACAAAATTTGAAGTCATTCGGACTAGTTTTGGTAATGTTTGAGACACTTAGTCTCTTTTAAGGAAGCTTAAGTTGGAAAAGTCAACCGGATATTGACTTATGTGTTAGAGGGCTCGAAATGCAAATTTTATGGTTCGTATAGCTTCGTTAGGTGATTTGGTACTTAGGAGTGTGTCCGGAATATTTTTGTGATGACCGGTGTAGAATTAAGCTTGAATTGCCAAAGTTAGTATTTTGGCGAATTCTGGTTGATAGGTGAGATTTTGATCTGAGGGTCAGAATTGAATTCCAAGAATTTCTGTAGCTTCGTCATGTCATTTTGGACTTGTGTGCAAAATTTGAAGTCAATCGGACGTGATTTGATAGGTTTCGGCATCGGAAATAGAAGTTGGAAATTCTAAAGTTCATAAAACTTAGATTGGAGGTTGATTCATGATTTTAGCATTGTTTGATGTGATTTGAGGCCTCGAGCAAGTCCGTAATGTATTTTGGGACTGGTTGGTATTATTGGTCGGGGTCCCGGGGGCCTCGGGTGTGTTTCGGACGCCCAACGGTCATTTTTGGAAGATTTTTGTCGTTTTGAGCATAAATGTAATGATCTAAAGGTTCATTTTTAGTTCTATAGATCCAAATTTGATTTCGAGACTTCCAGAATTTAAATCATGAATTATAGGACTGATCTGGAAATTTTGGTTTAATTTCATCAAGTCGCGATTGGGTTTTTGACGTGAAATGTGAGTTAATTGTTTAACGAGCGAAATGGGTATTGAACTAGGCAAACGAGCTCTGAATTGAGTTTCGATTGAATGGTTGTGTTTGTATTATTATTTGTGACTTATAGGAACAAGAATCGTCTAATTCCGAGTTCGTATGATGGAGTTAGAGCCATTTTAGTGAAAAATGGTTGTGCTGCAAATTTCTTAAAAGCTTTTGTATTTTCTGCAGCAGTGAACAGTACCCCGCGCGTGAACAGTAACCGCGTGGGTGAACAGTGAACAGTGACCTCATGCGCATGAACAGTGCCCCCGTGTGAATAGTACCGAAAATTTCTGGACAGATTTAATGTCCAACAGTCCGAGTTTGGTCATTTTTTTGACTTCCAAGCTCGGATTTTGGGCGATTTTTAGCAAGAAATCTTGGGAAATCTTGAGGTAAGTCACTTGTGATTATTTCTACTCCATAATATTGAATTATCATCGAATAATCCGACTAGATTACATGTTTTTGAGGAATAAATTGAAGATTTAGGCCTAGGGATTTGAAAATAAGATTTGAAGATTTGAGGGGTCATTTGAACTCCGATTTTGGTAAATTTTATATGTACGGACTCGTGGCGAGACGAGGAATCCGGTGACTTTTGTAATTTTTTGAGAAGTGGGCCCGGGGCTCGGTTTTGCAAATTTCGTGAATTTCGATATTTTTCGAGTCTTTTCGATTGGGTTATATTCCCTTAGCCTATTGTAATGTATTCGTTGTGGTTTTAACCAGATTCGACGCGCGAAGAGGTAAATTCGAGAGGCAAGGGCATAGCGGAGTAGATGTTGGACCGTCTTGAGGTGAGTAATGATTTTAAATGATGCACTGAGGGTTTGAAACCCCGGATTGCACAACATACTGCTATGTTGAGATGAGACACGCGTTGTATGACAAGTGCGGGGTCATTTACTATTGGGGATTGTGACTTGGTCCATCCCAGTTGATATTTTTACCGCGTAATTGATAAAGATTTATTGTTTTTCACTATGATTGGGCTTATTGCCATATTTGGGCTTCGTGCCAATTATCTGAAATCTTTTGTGAATTTACATCACTATTTTCCTCACGAATTGAAATATTATTTGAACTCAGTCCAATTGAATTATATTATTTTGTGAACTCAACTACATTTATACTCAACTCGAGATTTAATAATATTTATAATGTTGTTGATTTGAGCACTATTGTTTTACTGATGCCCAAGAGGCTTATGATTATTTTCTGGACTGATTGAGGCCGAGGGCCATACGTGAGGATATGTTGAGTGTTGTGAGGAGGCTTTCAGGCCTCGAGTGTTATATGAGGAGGCTTTCAGGCCTCGCGTGTGATGTGTCAAGGCTTTCAGGCCTATTGATATTTCGCTTGGGCTGTAGGAGCCCCTCCAATGTCTGTACACACCCCCGGTGAGCGCAGGGTACCCAGGTGAGTTGGGAGTGGGCCCGAGAGGCCGTTGCTTATGTGCTGGTGAGTTGGGAGTGAGCCCGAGGGGCTGATACTATACTGAGATTTACATATTGAGCCCGAGGGGAAAGCTTTTGATTTATCCTTACTATGGAAATTATTTGTCTTTACTGTTTCAAAAGAAGAATTATCTGATACATACTATTTTACTGTATAACTTATTTTACTACTTGGGATAGCGCTATATTGTGCCATTATGAGATTTCATGTTTTCAGTCGTTATTTATTTTTATTACTCACTGGGTCAGAGTACTCACATTACTCCCTATACCATGTGTGCAGATACAGGTAGAGCTGAGTTCGCTCCTGAGTGCTGATTCTTTCCAGACCAGGCGGTGACTAGGAGTAACGAGGTAGTTGTTGACGTCCGCAACCCCGTTTTCTCCCTTATCTTTGTTATTTATGATAATTCCAGACTTTGTAAAATATTAGTATACTCTGTAGTAGCTCATTACTTGTGACACCCCGATTTCGGGCTGAGTTGGGAGGGTTTTCCTTGTTCTATCACGTTTATTTCGCATTTAAGATTATATTGCCCATGATTTAAACTTATTCCTGCTAAGTAATTATAAAGATATGTTCTATTTTGTTGATTGACCGGCCTTGTCCTCACGAGAGGCGCCATCACGACCGGGTTGGGATTTTGGGTCGTGACAATTGCCCAATCTCATACTTTTGTTAATATACTCTTGTGTCATGTGCTAAAATGTCTCACTGATCTCTAATGACATTACCCTTATTTTCTTAAAAGATTCAGTCTTACAAGAGAACTCTTAGTGAAGAACCTAGTCTATCAAAATTATAAGGTATGTATTCTCCATTCCGAATATTTTGAAATAACCATATTGCGATCATGATCTGAAAGGAGTCCCACTTAATCCCGTATTCTTTTGAACCTATCCATTACAAACTAACTAGTTTCACCAAGGAATACCATGCGCCATACTTACAAAAAATCTTGGGAAGAGTCCAACGTCTTTTCAAACTTAAACTCCCAAAGTGATTAGACCTATAGACTTCAAACAGTGTTGTTACACACTCAACCTACCTATCTTTATATTGATATGTAATCATCATCTTCTATCATCTCTCATTTTCTAAAAGACCAAATCCATCCAAAGCCTAAAATTCTCTCATCCTTCTTCGTCTATCTACAGAAATTCAAATGGCAAATACATTAGAAAAACCCCAGATCACTAAGAACCCAACATCACCACTAAAGAACTATCACCCACACCTTCGATCACCCATACCCCTAATAAAGGGCGTGTCAAAATACTTGCTCGTAAAACTATTGCTGGTATAGAACAAGTCAAGCATCGAAATATGAAAGTAAAAGTAATCTAAGCAGAGGAACCCCAAAAATAAGATAAGTCCTTCAAGTCTGCAACTAAGGGGTTTCGCCTAATGTTATTTCTGAAGTGGCTGAAAATCTTGAGAAAAGATTTTTTCTTATTACTATTGCTGATGTAGAGTTTGAGTTTGGAAAATTAGGTGGTAAAAACAAAAAGGGAAAAGAAAAAGAGAGAGAGGATGTTAAAGTAGATATGAGGGGAAAGGGAGAAGGAGGAGTGGTTGAATTGTCTTCACTTACTCCTGTTGGTTTCACTAACGAAATAGGGGCTACGATGTTATGGAGTGAGGAGGCTGTTGAGGAAGAAGAGACATTAAGAGAAGAATGGGGAAGTGTGTATGGAGATGCTAGTGTAGCGGAGGGGCTGGTTTGGCTGAGGAAAAGGTTCTAAGAATATGTTCCATCTAGGAAGGAACCCCTCCATGACCTACTGAAAAGGTGTTTGATAGCTACAATCCAAAGAAGAAGAAAAGAAATCTCTTGAACTGCTATGGAATGACTGCCTCTTCTATCCCTGTAGAGATTCCTCCCACAAGAGGAAAAACTACAAATAGTCAGAGGAAATAGAGTGAGGTTGACCTAGAAAGTTCCTTAGCTAAGAGTAAAAAAAAAGTTGTTGCTAAAGGAAAGAAGAAGGTGGGTGAAACAATTGAGATTGAGGAAATGGACCTGGTCTTTCATGAAAATAACGAGGCAGAATAAGTGGAGGTTGTGACTCCAAGTGCTAAGAAGAGAAAGACTTCGAAGAAGAGAATTTGGAGATTCAGGTCTAGAAGGACATGGTCCTTCAGTTCGAAGGGAGGTTAGCCCGAGCTGAAATTATGGAATTCTTTGCTAATTGTAAGATAGAGAATGCAAGGGTAAACAGTATGGTGAATGTAGTGAGGGTGAGCTTTGATGATAAAGAGTTAGGGGAGATTTTAGGGATACTTGCTAAAGATTACAATAACTATAAAAAGTTAAAGTGGCCAAGTCTAGAGAATCTACCTACCTCACTTGTCATCACCAAGAAATTTGCTAATGGGGATTTAGAACTACGGCCCAGGGCTGCCTATAAGAGTGAGATGACTCCTGCCCACAAAGCGCTCTTTGAATTTGACAACAAAGAAGTTCTACCCAAGCAGGAGAGAACGAATTGCCAATTTTATGGAACTGGTTTTTATGGAGCGCTTGGATAGTGGGAGGCATATCAACTGGTTGGGGTTTATAATTCAGATCCTCAATAGGGTGATTTTTGGCACTAAAAATCATGCCATACCATATAGGCTCATATTCACTATTGTGCTTGCTCACTTTAAGGTTCCCCTCAAGAAATAAGATATTAGCACAAGCAAAGATTACTTTTGGGCCAACACTTTGACCGACTGTGACTATGAAGTTCTTACCGCTCCCAAAAAACTCGGTTCATCCAAGAGGGTGCCCGTGAATAGCAAAGTGAGAGAATTAGAACACAAGAGTAGAGATAAGGATGATGAGATTGAGAGGCTGAAGAAGAGGCTGGCTGAAGTAGAAGTTGAGAGGGACTCTCTCAGGTATGAGATTGCAAAGGAGAAAGAGAAGAGTGGGGGCATTCTTTAAGACATGTTGAAGCTGCTTCAGCCTAGAAAATAAGAACTTGGTCCTTCCCGGTCATAAACCCTTCCAATCCTAGTTTGTAACCAGTGACCCAAGTGGGATATTTTTTTTTCTTTTACCTCATGATTTAGTACTTTTATTTTTTTATGCTTTGTGGATGAATCTTATCAATGATAATCACTGTTTTTGATCTAATTATTTGTTGATATTTCTTAGATGGCTAATATTCTTAGATTGATAAGAGAAACTTGAATCCATGATTGCATTTGAAGTAGCCTAAATTGCCATGAGTAAGATCTGCTAAAATCTGGTTATATAACATAATTATGCACCTTTTCGATGATGCGAAAAGGGGGAAGAAAGGTTTATGCTTTTGCTTTGGACTGTGATGTTTATAACCTGATGAACTGGTCCTTGATGATTTGTGACTTTAAAATAAAAAGTGTTCTAACATTGTGCTGACATTGATTTAAATTGAAACAGGTTTCATGCTTATGAAAAGTACAGAGTTTGTCATCATCAAAAATGAAGAATTTGTTGGCCTGAGTAAGTTTTGTTTTGACGATTAACAAAGGAACACATGCATGAACCAGGTCTATACACAGTGTATACAGGGTACAGGCAGATTCAAGCACAAGGCATGCACGTGAAGGGGATAAGCATAAGTTGTGATATCTGATATTCCCTGAACAAAAAGGTAGCATAATTTATAAGGATCGGGACTCCTTACTTTAAGAGAACTCTATCATATATAAGGGAGGAGTTAAATGTTGAAGATAACTAGAACTCTTCCACCATAGAAGAGTAAAGAATTAGAACTCTAGTTAATCCTTATTCTACTAAATCTATATATATCGGTTGTGTTCTCTTTTACAGGGGGCGCACAAATGTTGAAGTTAAGCAAGAATTGAGAAAAAAATAGTAAGGCATTTTGCAAGCAATTCTTGTGTGTTTCAAGTGTGCGAACCTGGAGCTACATGAACCAAATAGAAGAACCAGTTCCATATGTGTCTGTCTTTTATTCTAGTTCAACTGTAGTAGGGCTTTTGAGTTGTACCTTTCGTTAGAAGAATTTGTACTAGATACTTTGAGTTGTATTGTTCAAGTTAGAGTTAACTTGAAATTGTTGCAACAGCTTGTGGCTGGTTGCTACAAGGGTTAGAGGTAACTCTTAGGTTTACAAGAGTTTCGTAAACAATGTTTTTTGGCTCAGTGATTTGCTAAAGTGTTGGGAAGAATCCTACTGAGAAGTGGGTCATGGTTTTTTATCTTTTGAGCCGATGTTTTCCACGTAAAAATACTTATGCTCTTTACTTTATGCATTTATTATTCCCCAACTATAGTGTAAGCAACTCGTAGAAGAACCAGATCCTTCTATAATCTGTGCACGCAAAATTTTGGAGACAACACAAATCACCATCCCTCTCTTGTGTGGTATTGAAGTATAAAACATCATAAGATGTTAGCTTATTTTTGCTAAAATAGAATTAACTTCTACTATTACCTTATGGATGCTAAAAAATCCCACAATTACGAGAAAATAGTAAATTAATCAAAAGAATAGTTAATTTACCATTTGAAGATAAATCATCTCTTGATCTCTTGGCCTAAATGAACCACCAGACGATGAATCCATGATCAATGGCATGGAGGGAATTAAGCAACACATCTAATATGTGGTAGCACAGATATAAATTTTTCACGTCAAGATCGAAAGCTCTTTACATCAAGGTAATTTTTTATTACCAAAGGTTGGTGCCTACATAATTATTAAAAGAAAGTAAGAGATGATACTATAGAAAAATAATTCCTGGTGATAACACACATAAAGGTTGCATTAATATTATATTCTAGTTTGACTTGTCTTACCTCCTTGCTCTCACTAGAACATTGATGCTTTTCTGGTTTTCTTCTTCCACAGATATGTTGCATTTTCCCCAAGTTATAAGAATTGCTCTCGAGTTAGTGGTTAACATAAAATAAACTCGTATGCAATATTCTATTAATAATTATATTTAATTATGTGACCACTTCCGATGATAAATCATAAATCTTACATACATTTCAATTATTTTGCGTAATCAAGTTTTCGTATAAACAATAAATCTATAAATACATAAATGTAAAGTTCGAACATAAGTATATTGTGGTCAATCAATTTAGAAAAATGGGTACTTGTCCTTCTGGACAACAAAATGATTATAAGCGATCGAGATCAATAGCCCCAATCATCATATTTTCAAAACATGCCTTTTAAGGGTAAGTCAAATCATCTCCGTCCTTTTCGTTCGGTGTCATATCCTAGGAATATGTGCCGAAGAACCTTCGTCCTCTTTATTCTTTCGACATCTTCAACTCCTAAGCATTGAAATAGCATAGTAAGCGGTCCACCTACAGGGAAATCCTTACACCACTATCAAGCCATACCGCACAAAGAGGTTCATGCTACCACCCCCCCCCCAAATATAGAGAAATACAAGGACTTTCTTTCTATCAATGTGAAATCCATTCCATTTTTCTTATACGCATGTCGTTTGATCAGTCTACTCCGCTTTAGTATGCGCTAGGGAAATTAGCAGAGCTCCTTCTTATTGTGCTTGATCCCCAAAGCATTAAAAAAGATAAGGGGAAACTTACCTAGTGAGAAGTCTTACCATGGGAGTTTATACCTCTATTGTCAATTCCTCTTAAACAGCGGTGTTCGGTCACCAAGAAATTCTATTGATTTCGTTCAGCGAAAGGGAAGTTGTTCTTCTATCGCGAGTTTCATACCCCTCCACCTAGGGATCATCTAGGTCAATTTGCATGAGTTTTGTTGTTCAGACATGAACCATAGAAGCAAGCTGGCTGCCTAAAATAAGGCTTTTTAAATAAGCAGTTCCATAAGTACCAGTTACAATTCGGTGAACGAGTAGCAACAACTTCAAGATGGGGATTCGTGTAAATGTGGGATTTTGTTTTTGGTTCCTCGAACGGGTGGAGAAAGAATTTTATTACCCTTTCTTCTTGGGAAAGGGAGTTGGTTTATAACCAGATTTTGACATTTTCTACTAGGTAGAGTATTTCAAAAAAATAAGCTAGAATAGAGGGCGTGATAGCCCAATTCTACATAGTTCTATGATCCGCCGAACAAAGTGGTTCCAGTGAACCAGACCAAGGGAGAGCGAAAGAATTCTTTTTTCAAGGTTGCCGGTGGACTGGGCCCGAGCTCTGTTTGGAAGGAAGCCTATTTAGATGAGAACGGGGATGCTACCAAGGTGAGATGGAAGAAAGGAGGTCTACTATTTGAGTTAGGCCGATATCATTAGATATGTAGGCTAATCTCCTCTTTTGGATTCTTATTAAGGGCAAGAATGAGACTTGTCTATTCCTACTAAAGGAAAAAGAAGAAGATCACGGCTCCTCTCCTTATGGTCAAGTGGCTTTCAGCTCTTCTCCCGGACCTATTGATCGAGGAGCTCGGGAATGGAGCAAAAGAAAAATGAGTTAAAGAACGAATATATGACAATTCTGGCCCTGCTAGGGAAAAGAAGCAAACTCTTGATCGGGGTTTAGTAATTATTTTCAAAGTCTAGCCTTTCTGCCCACATGAAAGAATTCAAACCAAGCAAAGTAGCAATAGATCTTGAGCATCTTCTAAGGGCATCTGCTTGTCTATATTTTTTCTAGGGACATGCTCTATGGTCACATCACCAAGCCACACAATAAGGCTTTTTGTTTGCGTAGTAATAGTATAGGATCAATTTAGGTCAAGCTTTTTAACTGAATAATTATCAAGAAGTTTAATGATAACCAATTAAACTTTGAAAGAGTTGTAACTCTTTCAAATCCACAGCCATCTCAACTCACGTATGAGGGCCTGGTACTCTACGAGATTATTGGAACAAGGCTTCGACTAAGAAACATCCAATATTTTTTAAAATATAAATCAATTATATCTGTACCTTTCCATAGAGGAAGGCCTTCAAGCATAAAAAATGTTAAAAAATATTGGATGTTTCTTAGTCGCTGCTCACGCATGGAGCTTGCTAATGAAGCGTTAAATGTGCTTTTATTTAGCAAATAGATTTTAACTGAGATAAAATATATTCAAAATGAGCTATGGCCCACGTCAAAACTAAAATGAAATTAATTGGAGACGGTTTCAGTGGGGCACCCCCTTATAGCAGGTATGCAACCAACCCTTCTTCTGAAGACTATGTATAAGTAGTTTTCAAAAGAAGAAATTGAGGTTTGATACCATTTCTATTCAAAATAAGATACCTCCTAGGTCATTTTTTTTCTCCCGCTTCAACTTCTTTCTAATAGTTTCTTATTTGACTTCAAAGCCTTACCCTCCCTTCGTCACCTCCACCAAAAGTTTTGTAACTTTTTAGATTAGTCTCTTAACTCAGATTGTCTCTTAAATGGTACAACAGACGACGTAGTGCTGCCTACGCGCTAATTAGCTTCTGAATGTATTCTCGAGCATTGATTTAATTAAAGCAAATGTAAAGCCTCACTTCAAGCTTTGAAGCTAAGTTCGTTATTCAGTCAATGATAGGCCTTAGACCTTACCTTACTCTTTAGGGTTTACTCTTCGACGTAAGTTCCTAGCTAGGATGATGCCTTTGTCAAGTCTTAAACTCCGATTCCTAAGCTCAAAATTGGCCGGAAATGCCCATTTTGAGCTCAATCAGGCGGATGTTCTCGCTGATCTTGACTTTGCAAATTGTGAGCTTCTATCTTTCTATACGAAGTCTGGTACCTTTCTTGTATGTTTTGTCTTAATGTGGCTAGTATTTCTTTCCCTTTTTCTGATGGAAAGATCTTTTTTGACGTGCTATCGCTATAAAGGTTACAACTTAGGTACTCAAAAGGAAGGTTAATACGTAAAAAAATATAAGTGATTAGAGTGATACCACTTGCTTTGAAAAGAGTTGAATTCTTCCTATGCAGGATAGCCACTGACGCTTTCGATTAATTAAGTTATAGGGAAAGGCCAACGCGTCAAAGTAAAGTCAGGTTTAGCAGTCGACGTAACTGGTTCAAATACAAGAAGTTAGGTCATAAAAAGTATATTAGATTTGATAATCTTAAGTAGTGGAGTCGTCCTTTAGACGAGATACGATATGTCAGCTAATTACTAGACTTTCCTTGTATAACATCGTAGGATTAGAGAGGAATAAGAATGCTATCATAGATGGATCAATGTGTAAACTTGAAGGCCTAGGGAACTCCTTTAGATAAATATTGAAAGTTAGGATCGATCGGAGGAGGCCTTACCTCTTAGATGACCTAAGCAAGTCATTAAGATACTGGATAAATCCTTCTAACTGTAGTGACTTAAGGTCGAGTAGTAGACGGGTGAGGCCCACAGTTCTAATAGGGTTTCACTTTAGCTTTCTGCAGCAAAGCATGTCTATCAGATACTGTAGTGAGGTTATAGATCTGATTTCTTTCTCGTATTAAGATCATAGAATGCTATATGCAGCCACCCTGCAAGGTTACTTTAGATAGCGGTATTTTCTGTGTAACACTAGCATCCCCATTCTAAGGTTTCTTTGTACTTAGATCATGAGTTCCACTCTTAGTAGCCTTTATTCCCATCATGCATAAGAACATATGTTTTTCCCTCAGTTTCTGCTCCCCTTGTTTTAACTAAAGAACTACCTTTTACTTTAAGTAAGACTCTAAGAGCTTTACCTTAGAATGAGTTAGATTATTTGTGTTAACAAAAAAGAATGGCAGGGCGTTAAAAAGATGGCTATGAGACTAGTGCAATCAGGTAATCAACCAAGTAATCCCCATACATGATAAAAGAGCATTCTATCCCTAGTGTACTTATCCATTGGCATTGAAGGAGAAGAATGACAAGGTATTCTTTCACAATAAGGATTGCCGCTTAGTCCAATCCAAGAGCAAACAAGGAATTCCTCATTAAGAAAGAACCCGAGATAAAAGTGAGGCAGTTCAATTAAGGTATACAGAAAGCTCCAAGCAGATACCATTGATCAACCTTATTCAGTCACATCAATCAAAGATCTTGCTTATTGGATAACTTTCCTAGTGAAGGAAAGAAAGTTTGACAAGCTAAGAAAGTCTCGTTGGAAGTAGGAACTCAGACTGTGATGACTATTTTCACTAGTTTCAAAGGCTTGATTGACTCTTGGGATTGAATTTGGCCAGGGGGTTCCCTTGTAAAGACTAAAACCTTGTTACGCTTAAAATAGTAGAGGTGCGACAACGCTTTGATAGTCTGTGGAAACTTACTTTCTATCTGTTTAGTATGAGTTTCTTACCCGCTAAGGGATTTGTCCAAGTTAGGACGAGAAGTAGGAGTTTGTAATTGAAGTCGGGGGGCTAAATAGATAAATTCTCTTCCCACGTAGCGCTAAAAAACAAGTTCCGACAGTTTATGATGAAATAACACAAAAAAGGGGCTATGCGAATAATAGTGTTAGTAGTTCGTGAGGCTAATTTTGAGCTAGATAGTGGATTGATGTTCACTATAGCACTATCTGGCCTTGAAGGTTAAGTTAGTGTACCATGAACTCCATCTCACATATTTTGAATGTTTTGGCATCAGTTATCTAGATACATTCTATTACCGATTGACACCATTTTAGAAAACTTTTGTTCTGGTTACTACTTGTTAAATTTCGTTAGGTTCTTTGTCAAAAACTATCTGATTTGAATCCATATCATTTGAGGGTGTAACTTTTGTTGTTCTTTCCGTTGAGCCAAGATGGACCTTATCAAAAACTAATTCCAGAAGCATTTTCCATTCTTCTCGACCTACACTGATCTTTGTTCTGATGATGATAAACCATCATCATAGTATATACACCCAGAAGCCTTCTTTTTGTACCATTTTTCTTCTTTCTAAAAGAGGGCTTGGAACTGGGCTCTCTTCACAACTCCTAAAGGCATTAGGAAGAGATTTAATCAACCAACATAATAACTTCAATTGATAGAAAAATATATGAAGACCTAAAACAAAGAATACCATCTCCCAAGGAGTCTTTTTATTTTGCATATCTCGAGTTTAGAATTCTTCTCACGCTTTTCCATTACGATTTTCTCTTCGAGAACACTCGCCTCATCGATTCTTCCCCTTGTTTCTTTTTATCTTGGACATTGAGATATTTATGCAGATCATTCTTTTTCTACCCTATGTAGGCGACACAATCTACAGAGTTGTAGACTTATTAAGACTTAAGGATATTTCTTTGACGGGTGATCGGGTCTTAGAATCCGCAGGAAAGTGTAAGCACCTTTATGCAATTTCGATTACGCACCTTTATGCAATTTCGATTTTGCTTTCTATATATAGATATGGCTTTCTCTTGATGGAATATACCAAGCTAAATCTTCTTTTTAGAACCATAACTTAGTGAAGTAGGCGACAAGTGCTATTAGGGTCTGTCTTGAGGCATTGGCTCTTAAAAAAAGGATTTCCTATCGTTTCATGCATTCCTTTTTGTATAAAACATATTGACTACAAATTGAACTAAAGAAAGAATGTTAACAGTTCGACAACGTGAAGACTGATCTCGACTTAGAATAATCAAACGTCCATCACGAGTCACATGGGCACCCTCACCAGGTAGAATAGTTGTGATATCCTTATCAAGATCTAACTCTAAGAGGATACTATTCATTTATTCTTTACACTGCTGCTCACTCTGAAGACTAAACAATGGAAATAATACATAATAGTCAGCCAAGTAACGATAATAAGAAAGACTAGGGTATAATTGTTTAAATCCCTGGTCGAAATCATCCAACATAAAATTGTATAAGACCTTAGTGATTAACCCAGCGTGTGGGATCCCTACTTCCGTAAATAGAACAAATAATTTCATTTTGGTCATAAATTGGTATCTTTAAAAATGATGAAACTAAGGATATTTGTTATTATATAGCTATCACGCACCGAGGGTGCCAAAATTTTACGGCCAACTTTCGTAAAATTCTTTTATGATGAATAGTACCTTGTGAAGGTATTAAATCATATCAACTTAATTATAATTAATTTAGTGATTTAACGTATGAGAATATTTATTCATAAACCATAGATATTGTGTGAGAAGTCTAGGTGGAAACAAATTTCATGCATCTATATATTGATTTGGTATAATATAAGGACATACTTTTACTATCCTCTCTACAAAGATTCCTTATAGAGTTATCAATATGGGCGGGTGGGCTTTAGCAATTGACGGGCTGGGCTGGGCTAGCCCATCATTTTGATGGGCCTTATAATGGTCAGCCCACCCCAGCCCTATGTGGACTGCAGGCCCCCATGGGCCGACCCATTATTTTTTTAAATATAATTTTATTTTTTGTCTTTAAGTTCTAACTTCTAACCTAAAAAAGATAAATATTTAAAAGTTAAAAAAATCTAATTGGAAATTTTTTACAAAACTTAATAACTTTTTGTATTTGAATCCAACACATCATCTTCATCAAATACATTTGAATCCGCTTATGAGAAGCTTGTCTTAATATCTCACTTTCATATACATCTATGATTTGTATGCAATATTAATTAGTTAAATATTAAGAATAATTAAAATTTTAAAACTAATTAACGTTTTAAGACTTGATCTTTTAATATGATGAGCTTAACAAACTTTAAGCTTGCATACTCTTCTTGATATTTTTTTGTCGTATAATTTTTATATATTTTAAATACATATTTTTATTTGGCCCACGGGCCGGCCTAGCCCAGTCTCAATCAAGCCTCACGGGCCACGGGCTTAGTCGATCCGGGCTTAAAAGCCTTGTTTTTAAATATGCTCCAAAAAATTTTAGTCCAGCTCTGCTAAATCACGGGCTGGCCCGACCCAACGGACCAAGCCCATATTGACAACTCTAATTCCTTATAAATTGTATGGTAATGTTTTTTCTATATCTCAGAATCCACTTACATGTTTATACATACTCCAATTTTTTCTTTTACTCCATCAATCTAAATGAGCATTGTACTCTAATATCTTTTACTTTGTCGCTATCCAGGCTTCGAAAGGAAACAAATATACCTCTTTCTCTAATATCTATCCCTTCCCCTCTTTCTTTTTCATTGAGCTGTTGTAAGAATCCTATTAATTTTACTGTCCTTTTACGTGTTAAAATATTCTCTTTTTTGGGCTGATAGCCGTTCGTTAAAAAAGGTTGAAAAGTTAAAATATAGGAAATAATATCTAGTTAAATATAAGTGGGGTCTCTATAATTGCACAATTATCCAAAGACGACAAAAATAAGTTTGGAACAATGGATGAACGTACGACGTCGAATTTCTTTGTTTACCTAAAACATTGTTAAAAAGTTAAGAAAATGGGAAGACAGTACTATTAAGTATAATTATAGCCTATTTAATTGCACAATTATTCAAAGACGACAAATAAAGTCAGAAGCAGCGGGATTTATTTTATATTATTTTTGGTAATGCAGAAATGTTTTCGTTTAACAAGTGGGGTTATATGGCCTAGTCCTCCCATTGGGAGTAGGCGTATGTGTGCTAGTAGTAATATTGTTACAATCAAAAGAAGACATTAAAGAGTTTTCAAGCATAGCCAAATTAGAACTTTTAAATGCTTTTAATCTTGAATTTAAAACTTTTAACTGCTTTTAAGTTAAAATAACTTTTAAGTCATTTTGTAGTGTTTGGATAAAGTAAAAAAATGATTTTAACCACTTGTTTTTAAGCTAAAATGACAAAAACAAGCCAAAACCAAAAAGTTAGAATTTATGACTTAAAAGCTATTTTGGCTTAAAAGTCACTTAAAACAAGCTTATCCAATCAGACTCTAGATTTTCCCATAATTTTAATACAATAAAGATTGCACCAATAATGCCAAAATTAAACCCACGTGGTTCACATTAGAGCAAAATCATGGCACATCTCCTCTATAAATTCAAGAGGTAAGCAAGAACGATAAAGCATCCAAAACAAATTAAATTCCATAAGTCCAACCCAAGAAACAAAAGATGAAGACCATCTTACTCTGTCTTTCCGTTGCATTTCTTCCCTTTTCAGCCTTGGCACAACTTGCACTACTGATATTGGCCCTGACAACTAAGTATTGAGAACCATAAACTTTAAATTATAGATCGGCCAATGCATAATAGGTTAGACAACAAAGACGATAAACTTTTCTTTTCTTAAATATTAGATCTCCGTACTGCTCATTTTTTAATGAGTAGCTTCTTTTTAGTATGGGATAAAAAGTTGGTGTCTTGTTGAAAAATAATTAATGCTCTCAACGCCAATAATGCCACAATTAAACCCACATGTTTCACATTAGGTAGAGCAAAATCTTGGCACATCTCCTCTATAAATTCAAGAGGTAAGCAAGAACGATAAAGCATCTAAAACAAATTAAATTCCGTAAATCCAACCCAAGAAACAAAAGATGAAATCCATCTTACTCTTTCTTTCCCTTGCATTCCTTCCCTTTTCAGCCTTGGCAACTTGCACTACTGATACTGGCCATGGCAACCAAGTATTGAGAGTTGTAAAGGATTGGAAGGGCCATCCCCTCGACAAAGGCGCTAGATACTTTATTGTTTCGGCCTTCAACGGTGCCGGCGGTGGAGGTGTGCGCCTTGCTAATCTAGGAGGTCAAGATGAAAACACTTGTCCTACATCAGTTGTGCAATCCCCTCGTGATAAAGACGATGGAATCGCGGTTTATTTTAAACCTAAAGAGCCCAAACATCAGGAGATTGTGGAGTCTGCTTCGTTAAACATCAATTTCTATCTTGATTATATAAAGTGTGCTAACCTAACCGTGTGGAAAGTCGACCACTACCCTAAACCCGCGGAGCACTACACTATAAGCACAGGTGCAAAGTTGGCAAATCCCCTCGACGTTAACAGCTGGTTTCAAATTAAGTCTCTCGGGAGCTCGTATAAGCTAGTGTTCTGTCCCTATGGAGAGACGTTTACTTGCCAAAATGTTGGCATAGTCAGTGAAAGTGGATATAGGCGTCTGGTTCTCACAGACAACGCAAAGGCCTTCGTGTTCATAAAGGATGACAGAATTGGAAAGGTCGAAGCATTATCGTCCATTACCTCTGCTTTCTAATAAAATTAAGCAATGTAAAATATGTAACGTAGGGCCTAAGTCCCAATGCATGGATGCAAAACTTAATAATGTAATGCAGGCCTAAGTGCCCATGAAATAACATCAGTGTCGTTCTTCTTAATTGATCTTTTTATTTCTTAGCCGTTTAATTTCCATAAACATGTATAATAAAAATAAAAGTCTTCGGAATTAACTTCAAAATATCAGAGTCACCAACTGGAAAAGTTTGGCCTAACTAAACAGTGGAAAATAAAGCCATGTATATATCGCCAACTTTTACAGAGCCTAGGATATAGTGTTCTGAATTATTTTCCACAAAATTAAATTCTTCCTTAATTATTTTCCAATTCTGAATTAATAAAAAGAAAGTAAAACTAGTAGCCATCCCCAACCGTATGCAAAACCATATTGCGAAGTTAAGTACGATATACTCTGTCAAAAATATTAGTCCCTTCGTGTTTCAATTTAGATGAGATAGTTTATTTCGGCACGGAGTTTAAGAAAAACAAGAAGAATTTTAAAATTTGTGGTCTTAAAAGCTTAAGGGGTAAAAGCTTTTTGGGGCCATAACATTTCTTTGGTTATAAAAGTTTATCATGAAGGATAAAATAGGTAAAATGAAGAGTTTAAAGTTGAATTTTTTATAATTGTAAAAATATATCATATTTTTTTTTTGGGAATAGATTAATGAAAAAAATGTGTTATATAAATTAAAATATGAACAATAACTTAGATTTACAGATACCATGGCAGCCCACACTATGAACCAGATATACACATACCCGCAGCCCAATAAAATTCAAAAACAAAATATTCGAAAATCAATAAATTAACTTCAGAATTTGGTATCAATAATGTACACAATTTCAAGTGAATTAGACCTCTGAAAAGAACAAACAGAAATAAATTCCCTCCTCATTAATTGTTTACCCATAAAATTGTATAGTTAAATTTGTTACGTGGTTTATAGACAAACAAACAGATTTGATCCAAAAATAATAAAAAAATAAGATTGAACATGAGATTCAACACATGAAATTGAAGAAGATGACAAGCCGGACTCCGGGTGCAGCCTCCAAAGACAAAAGTGAAAGTAATGATAAAATACAAATAAAGTTGTTTAATTAAGAGCAAAAGTAAAATATAGCTTATGACTGCAGAAAATTACATGTGTTACAATGGTTATTAAGCCTGCTATTTATATCCTAACCCAGGGAAACAAGATCCTAGGATGAAGCTCCTCTTAAATGATAATAAAAGAGTCATTGATGAATATGTAACGACAGGCCATGAATACAAATATTCTCTACAACAGTCGATCATTTAATGTTAGAGAATATTTCTTCATTGAATGCTATTCGATGGCAAACCCTTGATTTCCACCCTTTAATTGTGCTCCTTTCAAAATTCATCTGATGTCGATTATATTCGTTGTGTCTGATATTGGTTGTTGCCTGACTTGCCTTTTTCTTGCCTTCGGTTTCACGTATCATGGTGTCATTCGACCATCTGTTATAAATTAATTTTACCGCATACAGATAGTCTTTCTACCTTCAAATAATACGTCTTAGTGTTACCGGAAAGTTAGTGAAGATGTTGTTCTTGGCAGGAAAGTTTCGGAATAGTCTCTGACAATTGAAAGGACGTATGTCTTCCCACATTTAATATCACGAACACATGTTGCCCCATGATTCAGCAAACATTTTTGTCGGTTCTCAAGATAATCATGACCACTATTTTTGCCGTCTATAACTCCCCTTCTACTCATTATTTTTACTTCATAACTTCCAAAATTTTCATAAGTCCTTTCTCTTCATTGCATTTTCTAAGAAATTTCTCCATCTCGTCCAACATTCTTTGCAAAACTTTCACTAACCTTTTGCTACCACGACTTCTTTCACTACTTTCTTTGAAAATACTGGTCTTCTCTTCGGTGGAGGAAAAAAGAAATAAAGGAAAAAGAAGCCGATGTCGATTCTGAACCACACACTATAAGCACCATCATACCAAAACATCTCAGTACTGCTAACGACTTTCAAGAGAAGGCTACCTCTACATCTTCGTAGACTTAGCATGTTGGTAAGTATCCCTCCTTTATTGGCCATTCTAGTATCCCTACTATGAAAGAGGACTGCAATTGTCCAAATCTTGAAATCCTTGCCCCGGATTTGATAGAGCCACATTTACCAAGAAGGCCTACACGTATCACGTTACTTTGGGCCCATTCTCTCTGGGGTCGAATGAAGTGCTCGACCCTATAATTTTGGAGTTTTGCCACCGGTACCAGGTCTGCTTAGCACAAGTAGGCCCATCTATATGGCGAACGGTGGCTTCCCTTCGCCAACTATGCACAGAGACCAGGGAAACCCTTACCCTTGAATACATGATGAATCTTTACTCCCCTAAAGTTTTCTGTGGGTGAATAATAAACTTCAGCAAATGTAGCCACAACGCTCTTATCACCAACGTGGATGATGACAATGGTTGAGGCTGGATGGAGCAATTTGTCATCATTGCTACCAGGGACATTATCCCTGCCACCACTCCATTTTTTCCTGAGTCATGGAATCTCTTTAGTAAGTTTTCAGTTATTCATTCCCTTTCTTCATGAAAAAATTATTCTTCTTGTTACTTTTGTTCCAGTTACCTAATGGGAAACTCCATGGGTTCAAGGCTTGGACTAGTGAGTTCAGAAAATTCTTGAAATTACAACACCGGAATTCTACCGGTAGAAGAAAATGGTCCCTAAATACTGGTGGAAGGCCTAAATTTTGGTAAACCGAGTCATTTTTCCTTTTATATTTGTGCGAACATAGGTAATTTCATGAAAAGGTTGCTAACTCCATTTTTTACTTGATAGAGGACTTCCACAGGTCTCTGTCATTTTCCCCTGAAATCGACATTTAGAAGGGTGTTACAAGGCGCCCTTGCCCGAAGTAGAACCGCGGATCTGCTTCCGGTGAGGGTGTATCCTCTCTGAGTCCTTAGCTCAAGAACAAGCAAAAAAAAATGACGACGCTCTTCCTCGGCTGGTACTCATATAAGAAGATAAATAAGCAACAACCGAATCGGCTGCAGCTCAACCAGATGCTCAGTCGAGAGAGCTTCAAAACCCAACGTCGGATGAAGTTGATGCGCTTTGGGGAGAGATGAGATTGATCGTGAATGCTGATTCTCGTTGCCCGGCCCCCTTTGTTGCCTCCGATATAGGGATTCAGACCTTGGGATTCTTTTACCTTCGACTATTGAGCCAATAACAATCAATATTTCATATGCCACCCTCGCTTCTTCACCTTCTACATTGATGGGTTCACGCTCATTGACACCAGCTGCACATTCGCCACCGGCAACAACTACCACTCCTTCACTGGTACCATCTGAGCAAGGAAGAGGTGTTTCTCCTCCTCGGTCTCCCGACCATGGGAATTTAGGGCACAATTATTCAACCCCTTCCCCAGATCCTCGAAGGACGAGAAGTGCCATTCTTTCGGTTTCGAAATGGTGCCTTGTTTTATCCAAGCCAGTGGAGCTTGCGAATTACTTGAAGCCATTGGCTTCGAAGAAAGATAGGAAGAAAATGCAATCTCTTTCCTTGGAGTGCCTGATAAACAATGCCATGCACAACATGGCATAGGTACCTTACTAGTTTACTCGTATCTTCTTTTATATTCACCTATTGTAATGGAAATCCTAACTTTGATATTCTATTTTGCAAGACAAATTTCTTGCTTATGAAGGCCTACAAAGGTTGATTCTTGACAAGCAAGGACTCGCTTCCAAGAGGGATCAACTTTTGGCTGAGAGGAATCAATATGCTGCACGCCTCCCAGTATTGGAGGCAAAAGTTGCTGAGATGGGAGAGCTCGAGCCTCTGTTGCAGCAGAGCGAGCAAGATAAAATGGCCCACAGTCAAAAAGATGCTCAATTGCACGAAACGATTCAAGAGGCCAAGGCTTAGTGGGCCGAGTTACATGACACTGTGCTTGCTGCTGTCGAGCGCCAGTCTGCCTTGAAGGATCAAATAAATAACCTAAAGACAGAGTTGAGCTCCAAAACCAAGGAAGGCAATGCTTTTGAGGAGAGGAGGTCCAAAATGGAAAAGAGGTTTAAGAGAATCCTGGAGCAAAATCGGATCCACTTATTCTACAACCATTGAGCTTTATTCTCGCCTCAACGCCATGAGATCCGAAAGGGATGTCGTTCAAGCCAAAATTGGTAGACTCAAAGCAAAGCTCTGGTACCAAGAGGATTCCTCGTATTTGAGAAGACTTATGCTATATATTATATGAAGAGGACAACTTTGGAATAGGCCAAAGAGGGCATCGTCAATATTGATAATTGCATCACCAAGGCCCGAAATTGGAGCTAACTGCTCATGAAAATCTTCTTGCTCAGTCCGCTACAACTGACTCTTCGAGCACCGGTTCCGAGTACTCGGGGACTGAAGGAGAGATTGAAGAAAATAAAGATGAAGGCCCAGGCCCTGAACCGGTAATAGATCCGCTTCATCCCATCAGGGGAAATATAAACCCATCTCTCCCTTCGGGTTCCACCGGCAATGACGTTTAACTTCTTCTTTTTTTATATCCCGTAATTATGCCAAACTTTTCACTGAGTTTGGCACTTTGATAAATAAAGAGTTTTTTGGTTAATTGTTGTGCAAAATTATTCCTTTCGTGTTGAATTCATTAAAGCCTCGGGTATGTATTTATCCAATAGCTTTTTATTCGGCATAAATTCTTCCAAAATCAACCCTTTACTATGAGGGTTTTATAAGAAAGACTCTCTTATGTTTACGGTGCTCTTGAAGAGGACGTCTCCTGTTTATTCCGGCACAAGCATTTGAAGTTTTTGTTAACTTTCAAATGATAAAATTAACTCATCATTTGGACAAGAAATAAGATAAAAGTAAAAGGACTTTATTTTATTCCTTCTATCTTTAAAAGTGCATATGCATTCATTTGTTAAAGTAAAAACTGCCAATACATGTGACTAACTTGTACAATTTATTTCTGTGGGGCTGATCATGCAGTCCTCGTTCCTGATAAAATATTGATCCCAGTTCTAACTGTCCCATGTGTTTGTGGTATTACTATTACCGTATCTTATACTATCTCCCCTCCAGTTTTCGAATACAAAGTATGCGAATTTGAACACTGGAAGTCTTGCTTTATCGGTAGAAATAACGTGTGAACGGTTAAATAATCCTTTTTAATGATGGAAGGCAAAGATTGCCACCGAGCCAAAGATTATTTAACCATCAACATAGCCGTTCACCATTGATGTGAAATTTTGTGCCTTGATATTTAGAGGTTTTGCTAGGAAACCCAGTTGGGACAAAAATGGGACAAATGGAAAAAGAGTGCAACACATACTTTCACTATTGGTAACATCCACCAACAATAGTACCTTTTGAGGTGAAACACGTTCCAATTGTTAGGCAATTTGACTCCTTTTAGATTATCCAACTCGTATAACCTTTACCGACGATAGTTGAAACCCGGTAAGGCCCTTTCCATGTTGGTCCCAGCTTCCCGATATTGACTTCTTGAGTGCTCTGGGTCACCTTTCTTAAAACCAGGTTTCCTACTTTGGAAAAGCGGAGATGGCCCTGCGATTATAGTATATTTCCATCCTTTACTTTTGAGCCACCATCCTCACGTACGCCAAGTCACTGTGTTCCTCGAACATGTCCAACTTCACCAGCAACGCTTTATTATTTGCTTCTTCATTTGTTCGGGAAAACTACAAAGTTGGCTCCCCCACTTCTACCATTATCAGAGCTTCCGCGCTATACATGATAGATAAAGTCGTTTCTCCCGTGCTCGAATTTGCCGTTGCCTAATATGCCCACAGTACTCCTAGTAGCTCATCGGGCCATCTGCCCTTAGCATATTATAACCTTTTTCTCAGGTTTTTAATGACTACTTTATTGGTTGATTCTGCTTGTTTGTTAGCACTGGGATGGTATTGCAAAAAAGGTAATTCTCTTGATTTTCAATACTTCCAAAAATTTGGTGATTTTTGAGCCTATGAATTGCGGCCCGTTGTCCCAAGCAGTTTCCTTCGGTATCACACATCGACAGATTATGTGGTCCCATATGAAGTCTATCACTTCACATTCACCGATCTTTTGTTAAGGACATGCTTCAACTCATTTTAGTGAAGTAGTCAGTTAAAACTAAAAGAAATATTACCTTTCCGGGACTCAGCAATAGAGACCAACTATGTCCATTTCCCATTTCATGAATGACCATGGGGATAACACCGAATGCAGGAGTTCTGCTGGTTAGTGTACCAACTGTGCATAACACTAACACTTGTCACACTTTTGAACGAACTTCTTTGCATCTTGTTCCATCCAAGGCCAATAATACCCTGCCCTGATCAACTTTAGAAGTAAAGAATTTACAACGGAGTGATTCCCGCAGACTCCTTCATGGACTTCCTTATCACGTAGTCCATCTCCGAGGCCCCATGAGACCGAGTCAATGGTCATTGGAATGATCTTCTAATAACTGCCTATCTACGAGGTAGTAACGAGTTTCTTTGTTTCGTAATGCCCGAGATACCTTAAGCTCTTTTGGTAACTTGCCATGCCAAAGGTATTCGACAAACTCATTCCTCCAGTACTAGACTAAGTTGGTTGAATTAACGTTGCAGTAACCATCCACATTCAACACCAAGTGTAGAAGTTGAACAACTATACCGGAGTCTGATCCTTCATCTCCATTTATGACCCCAAATTGGCCAATGCATCTGCTTCCACATTTTCATCTCTTTGAATGTGTATTATTGACCATTCCTTGAAAGGTGCAAACAATGCTTGAACCTTGTTCAAATATTGTTTCATCCGCTCTTCCTTTGCATCAAAAATTTGATACACTTGGTTTACTATCAGTTAGGTGTCACTTTTTACTTCAATGACCTCAGAGCCTAGTCCCAAGCTAATTTAAGTCTTACAACCAAAGCCTCATACTCGGCTTCATTGTTAGTTAATAGAACAATTTTAATGGCCTTCCTTAGGGTTTCTCTTAAGGGTTTGACTAGAACTATCCCAAGACTGGACCCCCATACATTGGAGGCTCCATTCGTAAAGAAGGTCCAAACTCCTGATGTCATTTCTGACACCAACACTACTTCCTTAGCAGTCAAGGGCATTTACCCGGGACTGAAATCGGTCACAAAGTTTCCAAAACTTGCAACTTCATTGCAGTCTTGGGTGTATACTCAATGCGGAACTCACTAATTTTGACCGCCCATTAAGCCAAATGTCCTGACAACTCAGGCTTGTGAAGAACATTACTTAAAGGAAAGGTTGTTACAACGGCTATCGAGTGGCACTGAAAATAAGGCCTTAGCTTGCGAGAGGTGACTACAAGAGCTAAGGCAAAATTTTCAAGGTACGGATATGGAGTCTCCGCTCTTGATAGTATTTTGCTAACATAATAAATGGTAAATTGCATACCTTCTTCCTCTCGAAATAAAACGACACTTACCGCCACCTATGAGACCGTTAGGTATATTAACAACTGCTCACTTTCCCCCGTTTTCGACAGTAATTGGGGGCTTGATAAATATCTTTTTAGATCTTTCAATGCATGTTGGCATTCCAGAGTCTACTCAAAATTGTCCTTCTTTTTGAGAAGTGAGAAGAAGTGATGATACTTTTCTGAGGATCTTGATATGAACTTGCTTAAGGCCGCTAACCTTCCGGTTAATCTCTGCACCTCATGCACGCTCGTCAGCTGGTCCGGGATGGTTTTGATGGCTTTGATTTTGTCAGGGTTTACCTAGATCCCTCTTTACTAGACTAGGCAAGAACTTATCGGAACCAACTCCAAACGCACATTTTTCCTAGTTAAGCGTCATATATTTCCTTAAGTCAAAATCCCTTAGAGGTGTTTCAAACGATCTCATGCATTCAAAGAAATGACTAACATGTCATCAATGTATACCTCAATTATTTTGACTATCTGATTTTTGAACATTTTGTTAACGAGCCTCTGATAAGTGGTTCTAGCATTCTTAAGCCCAAATGGCATAACATTAGAGCTATATGTGCCAAAGTTTGTTATGAAAGAAGCTTTTCCCGATCCTTCGGGTTCATCTTGATTTGATTGTACTTGGAGTAAGCATCAAGGAAACTCATTAACTTGTGCCTGATTGTAACATCAAACATTTGATCAAAGTTTGGTAATGAAAATGAGTCTTTATAGCACGCCTTATTTAAATCCTTATAATCTACACACATTCTAAACTTATTATTCTTCTTGGGAACTACAACTGCATTGGCTAACCATTTTGTATATTTTACCTCTCATATGGAACCGATATTAAATAATCTGGTTACCTCTTTTTCAACAAATCTTTTCTAACCTCGGCAATCGAATGCTTCTTTTGCCTTACCGGTGAGAAATTTGGGTCCAAACTCAGCTTGTGAACGACTACCTCCAATGGGATACCTGTCACCTAGTGGGATTTTGATGACTCCTCACCTTTATCATCTTCATTTGGGAAGGGAGATGGCATCAGATCCTATAATTTCTATTTGCTGGGCTCCTTCCCCTTGTTGTTGGAAATTGTTATTGTATTCATCTCTTTTGCTACCGATTGGTCTCCTCTTATCTGTTTGATCTCTTCCGGTGTTGGAAATTACAATAACTGGTGATATATTGAAGGCACAACCTTCATCTCAGGTATCACGGCTTTCCAAGGATTACATTGTAACCCATATCACCATCAACTACTTCGAAGAGAGTGGTTTTGACCAATTCTTTGGCGTTCGTAAGCAGCAAAATCTCTCCCTAGATTGTCACACTTGTCGAATTGAATCCAACTAGGAGCGTTGTCATCAGAATGATGCTTCCAGTCAGCTTTGCTTGCTCCTGCACTCTCAATTGAATGATGCTGACTGAGTTTCCTAGGTCAACCAAAACACGTTTAATTATGAAATCTAAAACATTGAGAGGAGACCAACATCCGGAATAACTGAATTAATAACTTAAAAACTCAAAGCCGCAACAACTATATAAATGAAAACTGCATCGCAACATTAACAACTACCAAAACCCAGTGAAATATAAGTCACAAGCGCTAAATACAACACTGAACACTCATATGCATCGACCAATCAATAGTTCAAGTCACACACTCCCATAATCCATTTTCTCTTCACAAAATTCCCTTCAATCCCCCCGTTTAGTTGACATGAATAGTTAAAGGGAAATATCCAAATCCAAGCCTCTATCGAAGAAGCCAATTAAACAAAAGAAAGAAAGGGGACGATGACCTTATGCTTGAACAGCCTTCTTCTCAAAAGAAGCGAAGACGACTCGAAGAGGGAGAGGCCGAAGGGGGAAATGGAAATAAGGCGGAAGGAAATGGGGATGCACCTCTTCTTCAAGAAAAGGAGGCTCCTATAACCCTTGAATTTGAAGGAATTCAAGTAAGCTTAGCCCCTGTACAGGATGGGGGGGAAGTTCAATTAGAAGAGAATGACCCCCTTTTTGACTTTCCACTTGCTAACGAACTTCTACCTCAGCTAAATGCAGAAGCGTAGTATGAGTACACCACAATGGTACCCAGTAAGTGCCAAACCCATAACCTCGGTAAAGTAGTGACGAAGTCAGGTCAAGGCCCTACTGGAAATAATAAGAAACAAGGCAGAAGATATAATGATATAATAAATTGACAGGGAAGTGAAACAAATAAGAATTTACGAAAGGTAAACACACGAAATCAAAGGAAACAGATACAACACAAAAAGGAAACAAAAATCTTATATGTTAAGGAAACAACAACCAAATAGTACATCAAATAGAGAAGATTAACAGGGTCACTCCCGAGGTACCCTCTCGTAGTCCCAAATCATAAAATAGCTTACAGTCTTTCCTTATATCACCACAGAGCCTTTATATTTTGTTTTTAAAATCATTTTCCCAAAATAGCATCCCATGTTTTAGCCCACCTTATCACACCCCATGACTTCTAGTAGTTCCCCTACTAGCCACAGGTATCAACCCCGCCTTATCTCACCGCACGCATTTCTACACCCAGACTTTATACCACCGCATGTGTATCAATAATCACAACGGCACGGCAAAACCCTCGTGCAAACAATAACAACTACTCGGCAGAAACCTCGTGCAACAATAAAAACAATCACCTTAATAGTAGCACGAAAGCCAAACATAACAGCTAAATAACATGAAGTTCACAACTTACACCTTGCCTAAACAGAAACCACGACCTTGCAACTCAACACCAACTCAAAAGCAAGATATTTCAAGGACAACCATTTCAAGTAAAGAAATCCACAGTTAAGTAATGAGTAAGGAATCAAGAAAGCAAATAATTCAACTAGGCATGTAATACAAGTTGCAAATAGGAGGTAAGACAAGTAGACAAGTGAAATTAGGCTAAACATGATGACTATGACATGCTAAAGTAACTCAATTAAGGCATGAAAAGGAAACTACATAGCTAAAACCGAAATTTCAACATTTACCCCGTATATGCACTCGTCACCTTGCGTACGCGGCCTTCACACATCATAAATTATCATAACATCAACAATTCCTAAGGGAGATTTCCCCCACACAAGGTTAGACAAGTCACTTACCTGAAACCACGCTCAATCAATCAATTAGAAGGCTTTTCAACTCGGGCCCACATCTGAGGACCCGACCATAATAACAAAAACCGAACACCCATCCAATATCGAGTCCAACCATAAAAAAATTACAGAATCCAATGCTAAAATCTCGCTCAAATCACCAAAATTCGGCCTAAGAAGTTTCCTCCAATTTTCCCCAAATTTTCAACCAAAATCCTTAATTAAATGATAAAATCAATGATAAATTAAGGGAATTTAATAAAAAACGAGTTAAGAACTCTTACCCCAACAATCCTTCTAAAAATCCCTCGATAATTTGCCTTAAACCAAGGTCTCATAGTTCAAGTTGTGAAATATGAAATAAACACTCGATTTCAAACTTAAGTTCAACTGCCCCGTCATTTATAGTACGCGATAGCGGAAATTCCCAACGCGATTGAGTAGAACAAAATTACCATCAGTTCAAAAACCTTCTTTGCGAACATGGAAACCATCATGCAAATATGTACCACTACCTCGTCAAGCTACGCGATCGCGTAATACACCACGCGACCGCAATGAATAAAATGCATGAATTGTAGACCCCCCCAAATTCTTCTATGCGAATGCGACCACCTTCACGCGTTCGCGATTCTCTAGAACCCAGCCTTCCTCGGTCGCAGGACACTTCAAGTGATCGCGTAGAAAAATTTTTCCCCAATGCCAAACTACCCTTCGTGATCGCATTAGTCTAATTACTATTGCATAGAAGGACACCAGAAACACCAGCTTTAGCAACTCCTCAATGATCCGAATTGCGCCGTACATGGTTCGAATTACACATAAGGCCCCCAAACCTCAACCAAACATACAAACAAGTCCTAAATCATCATACAAACACGCTCGAAGCGTCAAATCACATCAAACAACACTAGAATCATGTATCACGCATCGATTCAAGCCTAAGAACTTATGAACTTCCGAATTCCGAAACCAACTCCGATTCATACCAAAACAACTCTGATTGATACCAAAATTTTCTCACAAGTCATAATTGACATTACGGATCTACTCCAACTTCTGGAATTGGAATTCGACCCCGATATCAAAAAGTCCACTCCCGGTTAAACTTTCTAAAATCTTCCAACTATCCAACTTCCGTCAATTAATGCCGAAATTACCTACGGACTTCCAAATAAACGTACAGACACGCTCCTAAGACAAAATTTATCATAGGGAGCTATTGGAATCGTCGAAGCTCCAATTAAGAGTCGTCCTCACACAAGTCAAACTACGGTCAACTCCTACGACTTAAGCTTCCAGGTTAGGAACTATGTATCCCATTTCAGTCCGAAACTCTCACGAAACCAAAACCAAACATCCCGGAAAGTCACATAACCACAGTATAACACAAAGGAGGCAATAAATAAGGGATCAGGGATAATACACTCAAAACGACCGCCTGGGTCTTCTGTCGCCTTCGAAGACTCTGCATTATCTCGGCTTAGCCGTAGTTGTTCTTGGATTGATCACTCAAAAATTCCCCAAGATGTCCATTTTTCAATAATGTCGCCACCTTTTCGTGAAGATGTTGGCAATCCCCAATTTTTTGGTTGTGAGTCTCGTGATATTCACACAAGAAATTAGGATCCCTTTGGCTAGGATCATATCAAATTATTTTCGGGAACGTAGCTTCTTTGATATTCCTCATCACCGATACCAACTCTACTAAGATGATGTTGAAGTTGTAATCTGATAACCTGTGATATATGGAGTACCGGGACCCTGGTACCTTCTTCTCTTGCAATAACCTATTGTTCCGGCCATGGTCGATTCTTCTATCAAGAGCGAACCTATCTGAGGACCGTACCCTTTGTTTCTACGTCCCTCGATTCTTTCATATGGAAGAAAATGACCATTAAGTGACTACTGATCTACATTGAAGTCACTTCTAAACTCATCCTGGTTTTTGTCTCGATCCCGTCCTTTGGTTGTTATCGGGAAACCGAACTGATCCTCTTCTATCCTTATTTTTGACTCGTACCGGTTATAGACATCCACCCAGGTGGTTGCTTGAAACTCGAGAAGGCTTTCCTTCAGCCTTTGGGATGGGTTGGAGCTCCGTAGATTTAGACCCTTTGTGAATGCCTTCGTCGCCCCCTCATCTGGTACTGTCAGTATTAGTGATAAGTGGGGATTTTGACTACTAATTAGCACCTTTTAGCTTTTATTTTAGTCTAAAAACATTTAATTTTACTTTTAAAAATTGATGAAATGTGCTTAATTGCAGGAATATTGGAAGACAGACTCCCGATATGAAATTCAACTCAAAAAGGAGTAATCTGAACTCAAGGCCATAAAAGGCATAAAAGCCCAAAAGTGCGGATCGCAGAATACCATCTGCGGCCATAGATGATGAAGGAAAGGCCTAGTTTGGTGCAAAGTGCAGTCCGCACATGAATTATGCGGCCGCAAAAGTTGGGCCAAGAGAAAAGTTCAGAGAATTTGCATTCAAAGTCCATCAAAAGTGTGGACCGTACAGGAGTTGTGGGGTCACAAAAGAAGCACATTGTGGCCCCAGGAGTAGAAGCGCGCACCGTAGAAAGAGTGTCTTGCAGCTGCAGATCAAAATTACGCAGCCGCAGACTTTCAACCCTGTTAAGTTGAAGAAAAGTGCAGACTGCACATGGAATTGTGCGGCCACAGAACCTCCTGAAGGGCATTTTTATCCGAAATTTCCAGCCCTATATAAATAGACGAGTTTCACAAGTCTAGATCATTGTTTAACAACAGTAGCTATAGTAGCCGTTTCTCTTTGCTTCTTTTAGTAGTTTTTCATATTTTAGGATATTTTAACATAGATTTTATCTTTTTGATTTTACAATATGAGTTTAATTAGCATCTCTTCTTCAATTTTTTCAATTTCAAGCATGACTAGCTATATTTTTACTAGATTGTGACCCAACCCTACTGTGTAAACCTTATAGGTGTTTTGATTTAATGCTTGTTTATGGTTGTGTGTTTATTATTTAGCCTTGTTCATGTTTTAATTTGTGGAATTAATGGTTGCAAATATTAGTTAATGCCTTTTTGGCTTAGTCTCTACTTGAAAAAGAGAGACTTAGTCTGGGACAAAACTTCGCTAACAAGAGCGAGGCAATTCAATTAGGGTATAGATAAAGCTCCAAGCAGCTGCCATTGATCAACCTTATTCAGGCAAATCAATCAAATATCTTGCTTATCGGATAACTTTCATGGTGAAGGAGAGAAAGTTTGACAAGCTAAGAAAGTCTCGTTGAAAGAATGAACTTAGACTGTGATGACTATTTTTACTAGTTTTAAAGGCTTTATTGACCCTTGGGATTGAATTTGGCTAGGGGGCCTAGTAAAGACTAAAACCTCGTTATACGAAAAATAGTAGAGGTGCGACAGTGCTTTAATAGTCAGTGGAAACTTATTTTCTGTCTGATTAGTAGGAATTTCTTACTTGCTAAGGAATTAGTCTAAGTTATACTGAGAAGTAAGAGTTTATAATTGAAGTCGAGGGGGGAGGGGCTCTAAATAGATAAATTCTCTTCCCACGTCATGATAAGTGGGGATTTTGACTACTTATTAGCTCCTTTTAGCTTTTGTTTTAGTCCAAAAGTGTTCAATTGTGCTCCCTAAAACTGATGAAATATGTTTAATTGCAGGAATATTGGAATATGAGCCACTAAGATAAAGTCCAACTCTAGAAGGAGTGATATAAACTCAAGGACAAAAACAGGCACAAATGCACAAAGTGCGGGCCACAGATTATCATCTGTGGCCGCAGATAGTGAAGAAGCAAGGCAAGATAAAAAGTTTAGAGAATTTGCATATCAAGTTCAATGGAAGTGCGGACCGGATAATTATTCTGCGGCCGCAAAAGATCAGCTATGCGGCCGCAATTACGTTTGTAAGGTCCGCAAAAAGCCATGTGCATCCGAACTCAAAAATATGTGGACCACAAAAAGAGAGAGATGCAACTGCGGTTCAGAATTGTGTGGCCGCAAGATCCCAGTCCTGTCAGGGTGAAACAAAGTGCGGACTGCCCATGGATTTGTGTGGCCGCAAAAAATCCGAAAGGGAATTTTTTTCCAAAAAATCCAGCTCTGTATAAATAGAAGAGCTTCATTTTTTAGGCCAAGCATTGATATCAGCAGCCATGTAGACGTTCTTCTTTACCCTCTTTAGTTGTTTTTTTTCCATTTTAAGCTTTTTGAACATATATTTCATTATTTTATTTATCAATATGGGTTTTGTTGGCCCAAGTAAAGGTTAGTTTTGAAGATTGACATGTTACATCTCGCGTTTTTGTAAGTTGATAGTTTCATCTTCAGTTGGTCGACGTAGACTCGGGGATGAGATTTTTTAAGGTTAACGTAATTATGTTATTTATAACAAGTGATAAGTAAGTGTCATGAAGGATAAAGGGTACACAAATTAAAGAAAAGGAGTTTCAGTGAAAGTGGTCAATTTGGGATAAAATACGGGTCGAACGATAATACCCTATATTTATGGACTAGTACCATACAAGGTACCACCTGGCCGTGATAGTATGATGTATAAAATATATTAAAAAATGAGTAGTATTTTTAGGTAATTTCAGATAATTCTTAATTATACGGGTAATTGGTTAATTACCGAGTAGCGGGATATTACCTAGTTAATTAATAAAATTAGTGGATAAGATTAATCCATCCCAAAAAAATATGGCAGAAGGACACGATTTAAGGGAATGACTCTTAGTAATTCCATGGATAGGTGGAAATTTAAGGATAATTAGAATTTTACAAGTCTTGTTCCATCATTTGGATAAAAGGACCAAACGTCCATAATCCCAAAAAACAAGAAACATACATCATGTTTCTGACTCAAAATACTTCAAAGAACTGAAATTGATTTCTTTGGCTTCTACCTTTTTACTTGTGTTTTTTTAGGTTATAAGGTTCATTTCAAAAGTGACTTTGCTGGCATCAGGTGGAGTTGGACATATCTATCCAAGTACTACTAATCTGACGCACGACTATTTCCAAGATGGAAAATCATCTGGAATAATGCATAAGGCAATTTGATAAAAGAGCGTGCTGTAATGAGAAGACCACGCGTAGTTAGAATCATAGCAACGTAAAATTTTGTGGCTCTAAAAGAGTACGGTGCAATCTTCGCCAAGAATATTATACAGAGTTTTCCTTACTCCAGGTATATTAAGGCTACCCCTTCTTTCTTTTTGGCATGATCCAAATTATACAGAAGAAACGTGCAAATGCACGGTTTCCATAAATTACTCTATTCATAGAAATACTAGGGGTGTCTATATTCTTGATTTCCCCATATGAATTATTATTATCTTCTGTTCATGGGTCCCGCAAAAATACGTATTTGACAATGTTTGTCCGAAAGGTGTATTGATGTTTATAGCTTAATAGAGGATTTACGATCCAGCAGAATTGCGGTTATATATTTAATACTAGTTGTCTTGGTTATAATAACATGTAGCGTGAGAAAATTAGGCCTATTACTAGCAATATAAGGTACTCTTTTCATATTATGTCTATAACAATGTATTACTACGAAAATTGAAGTTTCATTTCGTATAACTATTCTACGTTGAGGTTCAATTAAACTTCATTTAAGGATGAAACTCCGAAATGATTTTGTTGTCGTACTTTTCATCTATTGCATTTATTTACATTAACCCATGACCAAATGACATTATGTATGTGTGTATATATATATATATATATATATATATATATATTATGTATATGAGATATGGAAAAAGGTTACAGCGTTATATATGCACCACCACCTGCTCAGCTGGTATATGTTGATGATGTTGCCCACAGTAGCCGAGACGATATGATGGGATGCCCTCAGAGGCTTGATGATATTATGTACATCTATACCTATACATGACACGACATTTATATGCACGTGCATGACATTATAAATGTTTCAGAATTTATAAAGTTATTCAGATTTACAGATGGATTTCTTTATTCCATGTTTCATCTATGTCTCTATGTATAGATTTTCATGTCTTACATACTCAGTAAATTTTTCGTATTGATGCCCTATTTCATGGGCCTGCGTTTCATGCCCGCATGTGCAGGTAGGCAAGCTGACGGTCCCCCTTTTTAGAATTCTTGATCAGCGAGAGTTGGCGTGCTCCACTTGATCAGCGCGAGTTGGCGTGCTCCACTTGATCTGGAGCTACTTTCGATTTTGGTACGATATGTTTGTATATATATATATATATATGGGTATGACATGGCTCAGTCCCGTCTTTGTACAGTTATATTTCTATTAGAGGTCTGTAGACAGTATGTATAGTTGGATAGTATGTGGCCTTGCCGGCTTCCAGTTCTAAGTTATATAGTTGTCTATAGCAGCCTTGTCGGCTCGCCCTATGTATGTTGCACGTATATATAGATATGCCTTTTGGGAAGTTTCCCTTCATATATATTATTCTCATAATTTAGCAGATGTTATTCAGGATTATATATTAGATGCATGCTTAGGGGTTTGACAGGTAGGACTTAGGCACCCGTTGCGGCCCATCGGTTTGGGTCATGAAAATAGTGGTATCAGAGCGGTTCTGTCCTCGGGTTGTCTCAAGATTGTGTCTAGTAGTGTCTTGTTTATAGGTGTGTTGTGCACCACACTTATAGATAGGAGGCTACCAAATATTTAGATAGTTACTTTTCTTTCTAATCCAGATTGTGCGATAGAACTGAGTCATAAGTATCTGCTCCTAATCTTTACCTTATTTATATTTTTAGCGATGCCAGTTACTACTAGACAGCAGGCGCAAGCCGCAAGCACGGGTCAGAAGGTTATGAAAGTGTTAGAAAGAGATATAAGTTACATTATGGAGTCAGACCCATCAGAGATTGTGGTTTCAATTGAGAAGGATCCATCCGAGGATTTATATGAGTCATCCGTTTGAGCTGTTTCGACCACTCCGGTAGCAGATGGGGTGAGAGGAATTTCGACCTCACCAAGGACCTTACTTTCATTATCACCACCCGTTGATCAGGGTATGAGGGGAGTAGATCATGGATTGGAAGAGCTAGGTTTCCCTCAGGCTCAAAACTGTGTCAAGGTATTTGCGGACACTAGCTCTTCTAAGGTTCCAGATAGTCTACAATCTTGGGAGACTGTCAATCAAGGTTCGTCAGTATATGTTATGGGATATACAGAGGAAGTGGATAGTAGTTGGGCCAAGAGGAGGAAGGTAACTAATAAGGATATGAAGGTTCCACTTCGAAGTGTATCTGATCGAGGTTCTTATATAGGACGAAACAAGGACCCTCTACTGTAGACTTCCTCCAAGTGTCAGTTCTTGGTTGCTGAGTTCCACCTCTTCTTGGAGTATTACCAAGTCAGGGTTCTGAATGTGTTAGGTTGTTCTATGAGGACGTAGAGAGCCTTGTCCCGACTTTTATATATTATGGTTAAGTCTACTTAGAAGTTTTTGCAGACAATATCCTGTATATAGTTTTGGGTATGAATGTCTACGGCCTTGCTGAACCCTATGTATATAAACCTTTTTCTAAATTAGTTATGCAAGTTAAGCCTTAATATTGTTACTTATATATATGGATGTCGCCCGTAATGGCCCGTGATAGATTTGATAATAAACAAGAATAAGGTATGTGGTGTTCGATTGGGTAGAACTTAATATTATAATGGGTATGGATTGGTTGACTTTTTGTTATGCTAACATCAAGTGTAGGTCAAATATGGTTTGATTTTAGTCCCCAGGAGATCCTGTTTTAGAATGGGAAATAAGACATAACCAAGAGGTAAATTTATCTCCTATCTCAAGGCAAGGAAGGTGATCATAAAGGACTATATTTATCACTTAGTTTGGGTTTGGGATGTGGAAGTAGAGTTACCAACCATTCAGTCCTTCACTGGGGTTAATGAGTTTCCCAATGTTTTTCCTAATGAACTTTAGGGTCTTCCGCCAGAGCGAGAAATTGAGTTGCTATTGACCTACTACCAGATACGTATCCAACACCTATTCCTCCGTATAGAATGGCCCCTACAGATCTAAAAGAGTTGAAGGAACAACTAAAGGATTTACTTGAAAAAGGCTTTATCAGACCTAGTACATCATCATGGGGAGCACCTGTGATTGTGAGGAAGAAAGATGGTTCCTTACGGATATGTTTTTATTATAGACAGTTGAATAAGGTGACGATCAAGAATAAGTACCCGCTCCTAGGGATTGATGATTTATTTGAACAGTTGTAAGGTACCAAGTATTTTTCAAAGATAGACTTGAGGTCCGGGTACCATCAGGTATGTGTTAAGGAGGAAGGTATTCCGAAGATAGCATTCAGGACCAGATACAAGCACTTTAAGTTTCATGTTATGTCGTTCGGTTTGACCAATGCCCCAACATTATTCATGGATTTGATGAACCATTGTTTAGGCACTTTTTATATCTATTCGTAATCATATTTAACGATGATATATATTGGTATATTCTCGTTCATAGGCCGAGCATGTAAATCACTTGCGTACTGTGCTTAGAGTTCTACAAAAGGGAAGTTGTATGCAAAATTCTCTAAATGTGAATTCTAGTTGAACTCTGTAGCTTTTCTTGGGCATATTATTTCGGGTAAAGAGATCTGGGTGGATACACAAGAGACTAAGGCAGTGAAGATTTGGCCTAGACCCACAACACCGATGAAGTTTTGTAGCTTCTCCGTTTGGCAGGTTATTACGGGAAACTTGTAACGTAATTTTCTTCTCTTCTAAGCACCTTTGACCAAAGTGGTATGTGTGTGGTGTTTTGCTTGATGTTGCGGAAGAACGTAAGGAAATCTATGGTGCAAGCAAGTTGAATAAAGGATGCGAATAAATATAAATAGATATGTATAGGTCGCAAGCTAAAATATGGTAGAGTGACAAGGTTTTAGGAAGACATGAGGAAGGATAAGGAAAGATGAGTGAAAAGGTAAGGGGAATGGATAAATCCTTAGGATTAAGCTCATAAGAGAGCTGATGATTTCTCTAATTTACAGAAGGCTCAGTATAGCCTGAATGAACTCAAAGGAGTCTATGACTAGTAGCATTTAGAATAGATGAAATGCTTTGTGATAGTGGAATAAGGGCGAAATTGTGATGGATAAAGGATGAAGTTTGGGCCTTTGAAGAGGGGAATTTCATGAATTATAAAAGATTAAGATACCCATGTAAGTTAACTCAGAAGGGAACTAAGTTTCAAGGGATCGATGCTTGCGAACAGAGTTTCCAGGTATTGAAGGATAGATTAACTTCAGCACCAGTTCTACTACTTCCAGAAGGCACCAATGGTTATGTTATTTATTGTGATGCTTTAGGCGTTGGATTGGGTTGTGTGCTGATGCAGCATGGTAAGGTTGTAGCTTATGCTTCTAGACAACTAAGAAAGCACGAGAACTACCCGACCTACGATTTAGAGTTAGCCACGGTAATTCATGCACTAAAGATGTGGAGGCACTATTTATATGGTATTCATGTTGATATCTATATGGATCATATGAGCCTTCAGTACATCTTCAAGCAAAAAGAAAATGAATCTATGTGAAGGGAGATGGTTGGAGCTACTTAAAGACTACGACGTTGATATTTTATACCATCTGGGGAAGGTGAACATAGTATCCGATGCTCTCAGCTATAGATCTATGGATAGCCTGTCGTATCTACAGTCAGAAAAGAGGGGAATAGCCCATGAGGTTCATCAACTAGCTAGTCTTGGAGTTCGATTACTGGACTCAGGTGATATTAGGACTACTATTCAGGATATGGCAACATCCTCTTTAGTAACTGAAGTAAAGAAATGCCAGTACGAGGATCTGGTGTTAGTTCATTATAGGGATACCGCCCTTCAGAAGGAGAAGACACCATTTGAAATTGCAGAAGATGGGGTCCTAAGATATCAAGGGCGATTATGTGTCCTTAATGTTGCAGGGCTGCATCAACAGGTTATGGGAGAAACTCACCATTCTCATTATTCTATCGATCCAGGAGCGACAAAGATGTATCATGATATCAGTGAAGTACATTGGTGGGATGGAATGAAAAAGGATATAGAGGAGTTTGTTTCTCAGTGTCCTAACTGTCAGCAATGTAAGATTGAGCACCCGGTGGATTATTGTAGGCTATGGAGATTCCGACTTGGAAATGGGAAGTAATCAATATGGATGTCATCATAGGCTTACCTCATACCTATAGTAAGTTCAATGTTGGGGAAACTACGTTAGTGGGACAAAAATTGGTACAACAGGCAATTGAGAAAATTAGGCTTATACAGGAAAGGCTATTAGCAGCA